>NW_026623140.1:2400000-3147135 GCF_028827265.1 Penicillium atrosanguineum
GGTCACACTGGTCTGGATCATCCAATCTCCCGAGCACTTGGAGTGGATCCGGCCCTGGATGACCAGTATCTTGGCCATGGATCGCCGCCGTGAAGTCCTCCGCATCATGCTCTTCGTCACACGTCCACGCAATACCAAGGAAATCCAAAGCCCCTCCGCTACAGTTCAGATGTTCCCGGGTCGACCAAACATCGACACTCTCGTCGGCATGGAAGTCGAGAACCAGGTCGGAACAATGGGTGTCCTAGTTTGCGGCAACGGAGGCCTCAGTGACGACGTGCGCAAGGTCTGTCGAAAGAGGCAAGGCCACACGAATATCGACTACGTCGAAGAGAGTTTCTCTTGGTAAATCTGCCCATGCGATGATATCTGTGGAGTTGCTTGAGCGTCTTTACATCGTGACGTGTCTTCGTCGCTTTCCTTTCTCGGGCTTCTGCAGCTTCTTTGTCTCTCTGTCTTTCTTTTGTTCGCTCTGTAGCTTTCGCCTTTGAGCTTGCTTCGCTTCTTCCTGCCTTGGCCTGGCCCTTTTTATTTTGTATAGTTTCCTGTTGACAGCGACCTGTCATGTTCTGGGCGTGTGCTCTGTCTTTGAAGAGTTGTACATATATTTTGCCTCAATGCAAGATATCCGGTGCCTTTGAGTTCGTTCCCGAGCTTGTAAATGATTGATGAGATTTCAAATGGCGGTCAGTCTCAAGGTACTTGTCGATTCAGTTCATCGGCCATGCACGGCAGTGGAGAGACGATCTAGCACCTATCGACTGGAGAAATTTCGATTGCAAGTTGTGTGCAGGCTGTGCGAGATGAATAGGATAATACCAGAGCCTGATTCCGAGGAAGTAGTGCATACTAATGCAGAATCCCAACCCGCGCGGCCAAGCTCGGTCGTGAGCATGATCACCGCCAGCTGTTGCCAGGTGCATGTGTGGCATCACCTGGTTACGCCCCTCTTATGAGCTCAAACTACTTGTCATTTGAGCCGTGCTGCCATCCCCATTCCCCAATTAATTCAGTCTCAACACCCAAAGCCAACAGCGAGCTTTCAATCATCCAACAACCACCATGTCCCTCAAAAACCCCACCGCAATCCTTATTATCCACGGAGGCTATTTTCTCCCCACAGCCTGGGACACATTCAGTGCCCGGCTCACACAATCGGGTCTCACAGTCCGCTGTCCACGTCTCCCAAGCTGCGGCGACAAACGACCCCCAACGGCCACACTGAAAGAAGATGTCACCGCCGCCCGCAAAGCAGCGAAAGACCTCATCGACACTGGACACATCGTAATCGTCCTAGCCCATGGCTACGGCGGAATTGTTGCCTCGGATGCCCTCACACCAGACCTCTACGCCAACGAAACCAGTAACGGCATCGTCTACCTCATCCTGCTAAGCGCCTGGCTCGTCCAACGCGGCTCCTCCATTGAACAAGTGGTATCGAAGAACGGACTTGAATTTAAAGGAGATATCTTCGTGAAAGAGGACGGAGTAGTGTTTTGCAAGAATGCTGCTGAGACGTTCTACAATGATATCGACTCCGCAACTGCGGCGGAGCTGGCAAAGGGCAATGTTACGCAAAATTGGGCTGCTGCGACAGGGAGCGTGAGCGAGGCGCCATGGAGGGATTTGCCGACTACTTATGTCTATTGTACTAAGGATCTGGCTATTATGTTGCCTCTTCAGAAGATGATGGTTGAAGATGCTGTAGCCTCTGCTGACGGTGCGGTGGAATTCGTGACGGAGGATCTTGATTCGGGACATTGTCCGTTTCTGAGTATGCCGGATGAGTTGGCTAATATTGTGAAGCGGGTGCTTATTAAAGTGGATTAGGACTTGACGGGGATCATTAGAGTGGGAATTAGGTCAAGTCAATGTTTTCTCTGGAGGGGCACGGACTCCATGGCTTTAAATCCGTGACCTTCGGACGATCGGCCTTAGATTGCGGAGTCCGGTCCATCGGGATCAACCTTGCTATGACCAGATCCACTGCAAGGTTGTTTTCGGGCTAGCAATTATATCCACAGATGTAGTTCTTACTTTTCCGTGTTTGACATCGGATTATCGCTGTTATTCCCTTTCCACTCAGAAATATCCATCCTAAGTCCGGCAGGGTCGTCAAGATTCCCTCCGTAGCATAAGCCTCGAACAGTACTTAAAGTCGCGTCTTCCTATTGAATGCTCTCAAGCAATATTCCAGCAAATAGAAGATACCCAATAAGCAACACAACTACACATCTCTCAACCATAATGTCTCTCTCAGGAAAGGTCGTCCTCATCACCGGCTCCTCTCGAGGAATCGGCAAAGCCACAGCTCTTCGTCTTGCCAGCGAAGGGGCAAGTATTGTGATCAACTACATCTCGAACGAAGCCTCGGCCAATAGCCTCGTCGAACAAATCGGGTCTGATCGAGCTCTGGCTGTTCAAGCCGATGCTTCCAACCTATCCGATCTTGATCGCCTCGTTGAGACAACGGTCGCGAAGTTTGGCAAAATCGATATCCTCATCCCTAATGCGGGGATTCTTCCGATGGCCGATTTGGAACATACTACCGAGGCGAATTTCGATAAGACTTATGATCTCATGGTGAAGGGGCCATACTTCCTGGCTCAGGTGCGTACCGAACAACGCCCTACGCGGAGAATGATCAGAATGACTGACCATCTTGCAGAAAGCCGCAAAACACATCCCATCTGGCGGTCGAATCATCTTCATCTCCACTGGAGTCACTGTCGTCTCCAACATCGCACCCACTTATCTTCTCTACGCGTCCGCCAAGGGTGCCGTTGAGCAGATGGCCCGTGTTATGGCTAAGGACCTGGCACGCAAGGGTATTCTGGTGAATGCCGTCGCTCCTGGGCCAACAACCACAGAGCTGTTCCTAGAGGGAAAGTCAGAACAGGTCCTCGGGGCAGTTGCTAATTTGAGTCCGTTTGGTCGAGTTGGGGAACCAGAGGACATCGCTAGTGTAATGGCATTCATGTGTGGGAAAGATAGCAGTTGGATGTCTGGTCAGATTTTGCGGGTGAATGGTGCAATGGCATGATCAATCCGTGGATAGCTTGTTCAGTGTAAATAATAGAAGCATGTCAGCAATCCCTGTTCCTGGTGATCTCGGCGTGTAACCCTTCCGAAGCTGCCTTAGGAAAACACATTTGTCAGCTCGCATTCCCCAGCGCCGTGCTGCTCTAGTTGGTCAAATTGAATTCGGGCTCGTATCGTTTCGATCAATATGGAAATAGTGTAGAGAATGCTTATTCAAGCTTCGGGGAGATTAGAAATCGAAAGCCGAGTGGGGTAACTTGCGATGACCTCAATCCCGCTACTTTAAAAGACCCCACATGCCCACTGACAGCTCTTTTCGCAGTTTATTCCTACATCAACCTGACAAGCACATCAACTATTCAAAATGAGTTCTCCCGACATCACTCTCTACACGGCCCAGACGCCCAATGGAATCAAGATTTCAATGGCGCTGGAGGAGCTTGGGTATGCAAGCTACCCGCCGTTTTTGGTCCGCCACTAACCGCTCGATAGACTTCCCTACAAGGTCGAGAAAATCGAGATCTCTAAGAACACCCAGAAGGAACCGTACGTGTCTATATTATCATCGGACCAACCCCCGATACTAACCATTCCGTAGCTGGTTCCTGGAGATCAACCCCAACGGCCGCATCCCCGCCTTGACCGACACTTTCAGCGACGGCCAAAAGATCCGCCTTTTCGAGTCCGGCAGTATCCTGCAATACCTGGCCGAACAATATGACACTGAGCACAAGATCTCTTTCCCCCAGGGCAGCCGCGAATCCTACGAGATGAACAACTGGCTCTTCTTCCAAAACGCCGGCGTCGGTCCCATGCAAGGCCAAGCTAACCATTTCTCGCGTTATGCCCCCGAGCACATCGAGTACGGTGTGAACCGATACACCAACGAGACCCGTCGCCTGTACGGTGTCTTGGACAAGCACCTAGCTCAGTCCAAGTCCGGTTACATTGTCGGCGACCATGTTTCCATTGCCGATATCTCTCACTGGGGCTGGGTGGCTGCTGCTGGATGGGCTGGTATTGACATTGAGGAGTTCCCGCACGTCAAGGCTTGGGAGGAGCGCATGGCTCAGCGCGAGGGTACTGAGAAGGGTCGTCATGTTCCTTCGAAGCACACGATTAAGGATCTGATTAAGGACAAGGCTGCTATGGATAAGCATGCTGCTGAATCGCGGTCGTGGATTCAGCAGGGTATGAAGGAGGATGCGAAGAACAAGATCTAAGGAAGAGATGAAGATATAGTACCTTAATTCAATACTCCTTGACGATTAGATAGAAAATCGACTCATCGGGCACAAGCTCCACCCTACAGCTCGCATTATGTAAAAGCTCGCACCATCTTTCTAGTACAGATAAAATCATAGACGTAGACATAAGACCTCGTCGTTTCCAAGTTTCTGCTTGACAACTCGATGATAGTCATGATGATCATGTTTTCAATTGGCTTGTGATGGGCTCCAAAGGCTGGTCTCGCGTGATTGTCTTCAAACTGGCTGGGTGCACCTTGGCAGGTCAACGAATTCATCATCACCATCATCATCCAAAGGTCGAGCAGAATAGACCATAGTAGAGACTACTGTTGAAGGAACATGGTGTTGGTATAGTGACCTAAGGGCGGTTCGAGGCCAGGGTAAGGGCGGTTGCGCTTCCAAGTTATCTTGAAAATACGAATTCAATCATCTTAGGATACTCGGAGCGAGATGTTGTTGACAGCCATTGTGGGAGAAAATGATAAATAGGCAAGAGAGAGATAAGCTTCGAATAAATCACGTGTCCACGATAAGATAGCTACCAAAGCACGTAATCAGGTAGTAGCTGTAGTTAGTTGGAGCCATTAACAAGTGCGTACGTATTCACCGCTCGGCAAAATAGCCATACCGCCTTGTTTCAGTCACGTGGTGCGTGGCCACTTTTCACTGAACGGGAGCTTCTTCTTTGAAGACCCGTCACACCACTAACGACCTTTTGAAATTTAAGAGTCATGGCTTGGCGCAATCAAGGCATCACAGGCTCTAACAACATCCCTTTGGGAAGCCGCCGCCGCCCTGGGTTCGGGGAAGAGGAGGAGGAGGATAGTCGCACCGCGACTCCTTCCTCTGTGCCCGATGGCCCTAAGCGTGGCCGCAGCCCCGTTCGAGGTATGTCTCTCCCTACAAGTACTTCACAAGTGTTTGTTTCTCACCTTTCTTCTTTTGAAATAGCGGAGCCCGCGGCCGATGGCGTGAAGAGGCGCAAGAAGCGCAACCGTTGGGGAGACCAGCAAGAGAACAAGGCCGCCGGTCTGATGGGCTTGCCCACGATGATCATGGCCAACTTCACCAGCGAACAACTTGAGGCTTACACCCTGCACCTGCGCATCGAGGAGATCAGCCAGAAGCTTCGGATCAACGATGTGGTCCCGGGTGATGGTGACAGGTATGTACAATCTATTTGACATGCGCCCCCAGCAAGACGTCCGATACTAACTCTCATGTAGATCTCCTTCGCCCCCGCCGCAGTACGACAACTTTGGTAGGCGTGTGAACACTCGCGAGTACCGCTACCGCAAGCGTCTCGAGGATGAGCGTCACAAGCTGGTCGAGAAGGCCATGAAGACCATCCCTAACTACCACCCGCCCTCAGACTACAGACGTCCCACCAAGACCCAGGAGAAGGTCTACGTCCCAGTCAATGACTATCCAGAGATTAACTTCAGTATGATAACTAACCCTCTAACTCCTAACTATCCCTTCACTATGTCTTTAAAAGGCACCCTGCTCGACTCGAGTCGACGAGATTTCCTCGGATGTCCTCGACCCGTTTCTTGCTAACCTTTGGGTGCTTGATGTTGCACACTGCTCTGCGCGCTTTAAAATTACCGGATGAACTAACACATAGCTATTTGCTATCTTTTTTAAAGTTGGCTTACTCATAGGACCTCGTGGAAACACCCTGAAGAAAATGGAGACCGAGTCCGGTGCCAAGATCGCCATTCGCGGCAAAGGATCCGTTAAGGAAGGCAAGGGCCGTTCTGACGCCGCTCACGGTAGCAACCAGGAGGAAGACCTTCACTGCTTGATCATGGCCGATACCGAAGAGAAGGTGAACAAGGCCAAGAAACTGGTTCACAATGTCATTGAGACGGTAAGCCATACCGACCTTTTCTGTCTCCACGGTTTTTATACTAACATAGAGTCCCAGGCCGCTTCTATTCCCGAAGGCCAGAACGAGCTCAAGCGCAACCAGCTTCGTGAGCTGGCTGCTCTCAACGGTACTCTCCGTGATGATGAGAACCAGGCTTGTCAGAACTGTAAGTCTATAATTGCCTCTTATTATCGTGTCCCGTCATTTCTGATTTTCCCCCAGGTGGTCAAATCGGTCATCGCAAGTACGACTGTCCCGAGCAGCGCAACTTCACTGCCAACATTATCTGTCGCGTCTGTGGCAATGCTGGACACATGGCCCGCGATTGTCCCGACCGCCAGAGAGGCAGCGACTGGCGCAACAACGCCGGTGCTGGCGCTCCTGGTGGCCGTGGCGCTCCTCGTGCTATCGGCACTGGCGATGCTGTTGACCGTGAGATGGAGGTGAGTTTCCTTTTCAACGATATCTCACCAATCATACCTTGATTTCTAACTCCCATTCTAGCAACTCATGAACGAATTGTCTGGTGGTGCTCCCGCCGACTATCCGGCTCGTCGTATTGAAGCTGGCCCTGAGCAGGGTGGCTACCCTGACGAGAGTGATGCGAAGCCCTGGCAGCGCGGTCCTCCCGGACCTCCCGCCAGCGACGTTGCTCCTTGGCAACAGCGAGGCCGTGAAAACCATCGCGACGACTACGGATCCCGCGGTGGAGGCGGCGGTGGAGGCGGCGGAGGTGACTACGGCGCTCCTCCCCCTTGGGCTGCTGCTCAGCAGAGTCGGGGTGGCGATTACGGCGGCTATGGAGCTCAGGCCGGATATGCTGCGCCTGGTACCGCTCCCGGTGCTCCACCCGGTGCTGCTCCTTGGCAGCAACCGGCACCTCCTGGTGGCCAAGCTGCGTACGGGTATGGAGGATACGGAGGCTACACTTACCCTCCTGGCATGGCTGCTCCCCCTCCTCCCGGCATGCCTCAGATGGCTTATGGCGGTGCTGGTAGCCCTCCTCCCCCGCCTCCTCCTGGCGACCAGCCTCCTCCCCCTCCCCCTGGCAATCAACCCCCCCCTCCCCCCTCCCAGCGATCAGCCTCCCCCTCCCCCACCTCCGGCGTGAGCATTCTCAATTCTGCAAATGGGTTTCTAGTCGAGAAAAGTTGTGGAGCGCGGTCTCGTTTCGCTCCGATGCCAGGGAACAGCTTCCTAGGTTTCTTTCTATCTCTGTCACGTAATACTCTCAATCAATAGGCACGTCTTGTATTTTGAAAAAGCATTACCATGAATCCGTAGTCAATATAGACACGCCGGCTTATGTTGGGAGGTTTCGTAGCCTTGACGTGAGAATTCCGATGATGCCTGAGGCCCCACATGCTAGTCTTGGCTCACAGCTCTCCAACTTTTGCCTCTCCTCGAATAGATTACCTGCCAACGCCTATTATATTCTCAATTTATTAGCACTCTCCACAAACCCCTGTTTGGGGATCATCCTGTTGAATCGTCAGCCTAATTGAAACTCACACATGCAGGGATCGTCGCACGGGGATTTCTCCCTCCCCTCGGGTCCCAATATACACGCTTCCGCTTCATCTTCTCAGCGGAAACCCTCTTGGCAGTCTCAGCGCATATCGTCTGTCCGCTCGGGCAGGACTCATGCTTCGCAGCTGTCAAACTCATCCACGAACCAACAGGCACCTGTGCAGGAGGATTTGCGTCGCACTTCGACGGCGACTACTGCTCAGTCCTCGCAGCCAAAATGGTGGCGCGTTCGTTTATTCCGTGGAATGATTAATGATGTCAAGCGAAGAGCTCCCTATTACTGGAGTGATTGGACTGACGCGTGGGATTATCGCATTGTGCCGGCGACTGTTTACATGTATTTTGCTAAGTATGTTTCTCCACTGGCTTCCTTTACAGACTCTTTCATGTGCTCCTTCCGATCTGATATCTCGCTTTTGTGTAATTTTGTCATTCACCAATATCGTTGTACAGCAGAGTGCTTACAGTTGTTGCAGTATCTTGCCTGCCCTTGCCTTCTCTCTGGACATGTTTGAAAAGACAAATCAGAGTTTCGGTGTCAATGAGGTCTTGCTTGCCTCTGTTCTAGGAGCAGTCGTATTTTCTCTCCTCGCTGCTCAACCTTTGGTCATCGTGGGTGTTACCGGTGAGTCTTGCCTCTGTCATAAAAACTTACTCCAGCTAAGATCGATTCAGGTCCTATTACCGTGTTTAATTACACTGTCTATGATATTATAACCCCTCGAGGTACTCCATACCTTCCATTCATGTGCTGGATTGGCATGTAAGTTGCGCCCTCTTGACTCGCCAATGGCATGCTAACATGAACATCAGTTGGTCATTGATTATGCATTGGATTCTGGCAATCGCAAATGCCTGCAATGGACTCAAATACGTGACTCGCTTCTCGTGTGATATCTTCGGGTTCTACGTTGCCTGTATCTACCTCCAGAAGGGCATTCAGGTCTTGACCCGTCAGTGGGGCTCCGTCGGCGAGACCTCCGCCTACCTCGCGATTATGGTAGCGCTTCTTGTCTTGATGGCAGCCTGGATCTGCGGAGAACTGGGTAACAGCAACCTCTTTAGTAGATACGTCCGGAAATTCCTCGAAGACTATGGCACACCGCTGGTCATCATATTCTTCACTGGCTTCGTCCACATCGGTCATATGAAAGATGTCGATGTCGCCGTGCTTCCTACCAGCAAAGCATTCTTTCCCACACTGGATAGGTCGTGGCTGGTACGTTTCTGGGACCTCGATGTTGGGGACATATTCTTAGCCATTCCCTTTGCCTTTCTCCTGACTATCCTGTTCTACTTCGATCATAACGGTTGGTGACCCCGAACTGATATCGCCATTTCGATGTTTTTGTACTAACCCTCCCCAACAGTATCTTCTCTCATTGCACAGGGGACTGAGTTCCCTCTCCGCAAACCGGCCGGTTTTCATTGGGACATTTGGCTCCTTGGTCTCACCACCTTCATTGCCGGTCTGCTTGGAATTCCCTTCCCTAATGGTCTCATTCCGCAGGCGCCTTTTCACACTGCTGCCCTTTGCGTCACCCGCCAAGTAGCAGATGAGGACGAGTCCAACAAGGGCAAGGCCGTTCGCCTCACAGACCACGTAGTGGAACAGCGAGTCAGCAACCTCGCGCAGGGCCTTTTGACCCTCGGTACAATGACCGGCCCACTTCTTATCGTCCTCCACCTGATCCCACAAGGCGTCATGGCCGGTCTGTTCTTCATCATGGGTGTCCAAGCCCTTCAGGGTAATGGGATCACTCAAAAGCTGATTTTCCTTGCCCAAGACAAGAGCTTCACGCCCGCCTCAAACCCTCTTAAGCGACTTAATCGCCGCGCCGCTATCTGGGTATTTGCCATCATCGAGCTCATTGGTTTCGGTGCGACTTTTGCCATCACCCAAACTATCGCTGCCATTGGTTTCCCTGTTATTATTCTTCTTTTGATTCCCGTGCGTTCTTTCCTCTTCCCTCTGTGGTTTACTCGCGAGGAACTGGCTGCTCTGGACGCTCCAACGGCTAGTCCCTTCACCATGGAGAGTGTTGGTGGTACGCATGGGCTAGATGAAGAGACAGAAGAGGCGACAAGTAGCGGAGCAAACGGATCTTCAAATGAAGGCGATGGAGTCTTGAGGGGCCGCCCGTCTTCTTCCTCGGAACCTGTAATTGAGAATAATGACCTTGAGAGCGGCGAGGCATATGAGATGACGACTCGGTCGTCTATGAGGAGGAGGAGCACAACCAGCCGGATCGATTGAATTGCGGCCCACAAATTCCATGGTCAACGCGGACTATAACATTCACGATATTTATATTCAGCTTGATCCTGAAAATAATAAACAAAGTCTACTTCATAAATCAGACTTCGACCTACTGACAGCTTAATTCAATACAATGCCTCTTTCTTTAACATCCAGACGCACAGCTGGACCAAAAGGCTCATTCAAATGAGCCAGAAGAGGCGGCAATCATTTATCTTTTCGATCCTATTGAAAATCGTTTATTAGAAAATATTGGAAAAGGATCAAAAATATGTCTACTTAGGATCTATGTCTATAATAAGTATTCTTTTTTATACGCGTATATAAATATGACAACCAGATAAATACCCGAAAGGGAATTATGTAGTATCAGTAGAATAATATCGTTACGTCCATCTACACTATATCCTTAGCCGGCCTGTATAATCATTTCCGCTCGCTTTCTTTCCTCTCATTCACCCAGTGTATGGTCTGAACACAGTCACGTGATAGTCCGAGAATGTATTCATGCCTAGAATTCCGGGCATCTAGGACTCACCGCCAGATTAAGATAACTTTTTCTGCCGCAAAATTATTTCCCAAAGACAAAGCAGCAAGCAAGAATGGCGTCCTCGAAAGAAGATCTGCAGTCTGAGGACTCATATTCGTCTGATCACTCTGAGGAGAGTCAGCATAATGCCCAAGAACGTGCACCCAAGCGCCGTCGTCTCTCCGAATCGGAATCAGATGACGAGTATGTTGCGCCTGCGCCGCTCCCCACCCTCTCCCGTATCAAGAAGAAGGATGATACCGTGAAGCCCAGTGCGACAGATGAGGAGGAGCCTGTCACGATTGCGGACGCTCTTGAAATTGGATTGCGCAGTGAAGAGTCCACTTTCGGTGCTTTGAAAGTTGCTCCATGGCTTGTTGGTTCTTTGACGACTATGGCCATTCGCCGGCCAACGGCGATTCAGAAGGCGTGTATTCCTGAGATTTTGAAGGGTCGGGATTGTATCGGTGGAAGTCGCACTGGTTCAGGAAAGACCATGGCTTTCGCGGTCCCTATCTTGCAGAAGTGGGCGGCCGATCCGTTTGGAATCTTCGCTGTAGTATTGACGCCAACCAGGTATGGCCAGTCCAAGGACAATCCCACTTATCCTCGTCAACCGATATACTAATCCTACCCTCTTTTCACAGAGAACTTGCGCTGCAGATCTACGAACAATTCAAGGCCGTCGGATCCGCTCAGAGCATGAAGCCCATTCTCATTACTGGAGGCACCGACATGCGACCCCAGGCAATCGCTCTCGCACAACGTCCTCACGTTGTCATCGCAACCCCCGGGCGACTTGCAGATCACATTAAGACTTCAGGAGAGGATACGATTGCTGGTTTGCGCCGTGTAAAGATGGTCGTACTCGATGAAGCAGACCGACTGCTGGCAAGTGGCCAAGGCAGCATGCTGCCAGATGTGGAGACCTGTCTCTCTTGTCTGCCTCCCTCCTCAGAGCGTCAAACGCTCTTATTCACTGCCACTTTGACCGCAGAAGTTCGCGCATTGAAGTCGATGCCTCGCCCTGAGGGCAAGCCCCCGATCTTCGTGACCGAGGTCTCAACCGAGAACCAAGGCAACATCCCGCCTACTCTTAAGCAGACTTACTTGAAGGTCCCCATGACACATCGCGAAGCCTTCCTGCATGTGCTCCTGTCCACCGAGGAAAACGTCTCCAAGCCCGCCATCATCTTCTGCAACCACACCAAGACTGCCGATCTGCTCGAGCGCCTTTTGCGCCGTCTTGGTCACCGTGCAACCTCCCTCCACAGTATCCTCCCCCAGTCCGAGCGTACCTCCAACCTCGCCCGGTTCCGCGCAGCCGCTGCCCGTGTGCTGGTCGCGACCGATGTCGCATCGCGTGGTTTGGATATTCCGTCCGTCAGTCTAGTCATCAACTTCGATGTGCCCCGCAACCCAGACGACTACGTGCACCGTGTTGGTCGTACGGCTCGTGCTGGCCGGTCCGGTGAGGCCGTCACGCTTGTTGGACAGCGTGATGTTGAGCTCGTACTCGCCATCGAGCAGCGTGTTGGTCGTGCGATGGAAGAGTGGGCTGAGGAAGGTGTCAGCATTGAGGGTCGTGTTACTCGCACTGGGATTCTCAAAGAGGTTGGCTCCGCGAAGCGCGAGGCTACTGGTGAAATTGAGGAGGGTCGTGATGTTCTGGGTCGCAAGCGGAATAAGCTCAAGAAGGTCAGGTAAATTAAACGACGGTCTGTATATCCACACTGATATGTACTTGATACCATATTTAGAATCAATGATTACTTTAGCGATGCACATTCAGGCTCTTTAATTGTACAATCCACCAAACTACAACCCAAGCTATAAGGAGCCCGAGCATGAAGGAAGAGGTTGGGATTTGAAGGATTCGCAGGCTTTGAAGGTATTTCGAGCTCGTGAATGGCGCATCGTATTGGCTTCATCCTGACCAAGGGTAGGCTGATATTTCCAATGGCCAAAATAGCTGAATTACAGGAGGCTGGACGCTTTTAGAACCTGGATGAAGGTCGGTGGATGAAAGCATGGATGTATGGGACGGGGTGGACTCACTCGTCCTCAGACACCTGAGTGACTTGAGTAATGCCATGAAGTTGTATCATTAAGAGATTATGATGAGGAAGCGTCAAGTGTATAAAGGTCAAGTGCACGAACCATTAGAAGGTAGGTTATGACTGAAGACAGAGGACTTGATGGTTGGAGGAGGCAATTGACAAAGCCCTCTCATTGGAGGGAAGGGGGAGATGTGGAGAAGAAAGGCCGGTATAATTATCACACCGACTTCAAATGATCTCCCAGTACCGTGAAGACACTCAATTACTCCTGCCTACAGCTGAGGTGGATTTACATCGACTAGGCGAATGAAGAGCACACAAATGGTATCGTTGATTGCAAGTGGTAAGAATAGGTTCCTGAGTGACGCCGCCTGTTCCAAGATTAGAGCGTCCATAGTTTCTCCAAGGCCAATGCTAAGGCATAAGGTATTCAAACAGTATAAGTATGTTCGTTGCAGCACGTTCATCATTCGAAAACGCGAAGTCCAGGATATAAACCTTGCGGGCGTCGCGGGTAAGACAAGACGCGTCGTTGACATAGTTCCATGCCGATCCCGTACAGTTATCCAGTCCATGAGTTTGAAGTGCTGTTTCGCTCGGCGGTGCTCATGAGCTTAAGCAACCCATCAACCGCGTCTCCTCTTTGTGATGGCGACAAAGTGTCTTGCGTAGCATCATCATCGCGCCTCAATCCCCCAGTAGCATCGCGACTATGAGTTAGGCGGATAACTGTAGCCGGAGGGCTGCTCAGCTGCATTGGAGATCCAAGAGTGCGGGGAGGGGTGCGATGAGATGTCTTGGCACGGCCCGTTGATTGTTGTGTAGGGAGGTCAGGTGTCTGTTGGAAAGGAGTAGAGCTCAGGTCGGAAGTTGTGCCAATTCGAGGCGTGCGGAATTGAGAGGGTGTGGCGTATTTTCCGTACGGCAAAGGAGATGAGAGAGCGGAGAACGAGAGGCGAGGACATTTACGGCTGTGTACTTCGAGTTCAGACACTCGTCGGTCGATTTGGTGGTCGGTGACATTGCGCATAGCAGATTGGAGCGTGTTGCGGAGAAGGGCTGCTTTCTAGAAGAATATCGTTAGAACATGCCGCGCGGAATGACAGATTCCTGGAGCCCCGCTTACTTCCTGTATGAACGTCTTTCGCGCGTCGGGGTCTTCTGGAATAGGTCTTGTTTCTTTTTCTGAGCTTTGTGACGCGGTTGAAAGTCTGTCGGTATCCATCTGCTCTTGGGTCTGGTCGCGTTCTGGCTCGGAGGACGGTGTTGGAACGCGGATTCCGATCGCGTCTGATTCTTGATCGAGCTATGGTAAGATATTCAGGTCAGTCAATTGCTCTTCTGTGTTTTTTTTTTTTTGTCTCGCTTCAGCGGTCATATCTGCAAGCTTACCTGTTGGCTACCATTCTTGGCTGTTGATTGGGAGCTCTCTTCCTCAAGACCCCGCGGCTCCTGCGCGTGTCCGAAGTTTACGTTGGTCTCATCCATCTGGTCCCTCGTCCGTTTTTGACCAGCAAAAATGGGTGAGGGTAGGAGCTTCTTGGGCGAAATGTTCATGAATAGGGCCCGTTTGACTGGGGTTGTGGCGACCGAAAGCGACTGTTTGCTCTGGTGGGCGGGCGACAGACACGCGTTGGTGTCTTTCTCTCCGAGGATTCGACGTCCGTCCTTGACGGGACTGAAGTGCATTGAGGTTGACTGCATATTGGAGCGTGCTCTGAGACCGGGAGTAGGAGAGGAGGGTGTAGAGCAGCAAGAAAGATACAAGTGGGGGAAGCGGAGGCGTGATCTCGTGTACCACGCGAACAATGTAGGCAACACCGGGCAACAATGGCAGACCAAGGTATGTCAAAATGTTGGAGCAAAGCTGTGAGAGAATTGAAGAGTCGAAGAATTGAAGAGCAAAGATGTTCCGAAGACAAAACGGTCGCGTCAATCGCGTATAGTCCCCCGATACCTTACTAGCTTTGTATAGATGCACGGACGCGGCTCCACACCGTCGTGTTGAGCACGCGTCCACGGATTACCCTGACTTAGGGGCTGGCCTTAGTTCGGAGTGTCCTGTTTCTTTTGTGCGGCTTGTTTTTTTACTGTTCATCCGTATGCTATGTCACCCTCGAGGATTATTTTTGGGGGATGGGCATGGGCAGTGGCCAAAACGTCGATCGATTTGAATTTTGCCTTAACTCTTCTGTGTCCTAGGGTAAAGTACGTGTGTTCCATTTCGAACTAGACCCCAAACCAGGCCAATGGCGCGTATTCACTAGAATTCTTGCCTCGCGCGTTGTGTGTCGTGACCGCGACGCTTATCGATAACCCTGGGTCCCAATGGGGCTAGCAGTTTGAGATGCACATTCAACCCTTTAGGAAAGCGTAGTGTGCGCGCTGGTTCTAGTTCAATACATTCAATTCCCTGCCACGGACACTGCTCTCATCACGATAGACATTGGATACTGTGACTGCTTGGGCATGTAAATAGATTGTCAAGTTATATCGTATCGATAGCTCCAGAACTTTTCTTTTTTCAACCCCCCACACTCTATACAAGAGCCATATATACACATGTGGACTGGTAGAAGTGTCCAAGCTTCCAGGTTCTAACATGCGTAATCACGATATATACGCCATTCACTGCACTCACAATCCTCTTGCCTTCAAATATTCATAGTCCGGCATCGCTGTCTGCACCAAAGTCTGAAGCTGCTTCGCAGGAGATTCCCGAACTCAACCTTTCATTTAGCCACTTCCTCATCAATGTCGACACCAATCGGTGTCTTTCCTTCAACGATACCGCTCGAATTCTTCATAGAAGATCGCATTAGTTTGAAATCAGAATGAGTTGAGCTGTTCATAGTGAACAGTCCAAGGTTTCTCATGTACCGTATCAGATCCGAATAGATGCTTGGCCTACGCTATTGGATCCACGAAAAGAGGGCTCTCTTCTTTGACTAAAATAGAACGGTCTTGGTCCTCTGAAGATTTGATATGTTACAGCAGCGAATTGACGCACTGTTGGTAACAATCTCGCATTCCCTGCCTCTCCTCCGGGGGGTCTATTCGTTGGAATGTCTGCCTCGAGCTTCAGCTGAACCATTTTCCTGCTCACAGATAGAAACGAATAACATCCCTGATCTTCTCCTAGAGAAATTCCATCTTGGCAGTCTAGCGCAGGTATGCGAAGTAGAAGGTTGGAGCAGGTCCTTGGATATGAGTCCAAGAAGAGCCTCGACGTCTTGGTTCGGGGAATGATCGAGCCCATTTGAAAACCCCTAGCCATGAGTCCGACGGTTTTTAAATGAACTTGTGAAGTGAGAACCTAACCTTCAACTCTGAACCATGATCTGTTTCTAAACAGCGGTGTACGTTCACGCAAGAGAGCTTCTTAGTAAGGCGAGGGCTAAGTAGCACTCGTAGTGTAGAGCTGATCAATCTTACAATTGCAATTTAATTGAAGATGCAGGGAAATACAAGCATAAGCAAGGTAGGTCTTATTGCTAAAATAAGGAAAAGCCTCGCCGTTGCCCAAAATGGACAGCTGATTCAATTTGGACAAAGCAGGCCGAAAAGGGTCGTGCACGCATCCTCCCTAGAAATAATAGTCCACCCCTATTTATGAGATTAATTGGCGTTCGATGATAGATTTCACATCTTCACTCTCTTGGACGTAGTGTGCTGCGCCTAGTAAGAGTGTACTGTATACTAGTCCTGAGCGGTCTCCGCATGACATCATCGGAGTGATCTCGACCTCCGACGCTCATTTGGTGCACAGCTGCAGAAAGGCGAACAGGGTCCAATTAGCATTGCATCTGGTTGTCTTTTCCCAGGTTACTAGACTTTTCTCAACGAATCAAGAGGCGCATCGGAGTTGGCCAAGGTCAGTCGATCTCAGCTGAGTTGATCGTTCCCCGCATTTCCGCATTCACATTCCTGCGCCCCTTCGTTTCACGCTTCCACACTCTCCTTGGTGCTAGGTGACTGTGGTTCAAGTTCCAATTCCTGTCACACCTGTCATTCTTTGAGAAAAAGCTGCCAGTATGCAGCTGTCCCTCGCCGTTCTGGCTGCGGTCACTCAGGCCGCTGTCAGTGTAGCTTCAAGCCTCACACCCCCGGTTCTGCCGTTGACCGTACGGAACCCCTACCTGAGTACCTGGCTAGGTGATGCTCGCGATGCACCCTGGTCCAGCTGGCCCATGTTCTATACTGGAGATGAAATTGGGCTGTCGTTGATGGCCCAGATACCAAGCCAGGGATCGGTGTACCCTCTCTTTGGCAAGCCGCAGGATTCCTTGGGCTCGGATGAAGAGTACGAGAGAGCTCCAGTGGTTCCTCCACAGTATTGTGGCTAATAAAGTCACCGCAGGTATCAAATTAAATATCCCAACTATCTTGGAAATAACTACGATGCCTCGACGACCAACTTTACCTATCGCATTGACACTAATGGCTCTAAACCCCTCGACATCACGGTCTCATTTCTCTCTCCTATCACCCCGACATCGACTCTGCGGCAGTCGATTCCGGCCTCTTATATAACCATTGATGTAAAAGGCGACACCGATGTCAACATTTACATGGATGTAGACGGACGTTGGCTGAGCGGAGACACTGGAGCCCAGCTCAAGTGGGAGTGGGATACGATGAACGTCGGAAACAAGAACAAGAAGCCAAGCCTTCAACGGTGGCAGGTTCGCCGAACGACAGAGCTTCTGTTGACGGAGATCCGCGATCGTGGTGAATGGGGTACCCTCCACTTCACCGGACCTGCCAGTGCTCAGTACGAGTCCGGCGAGGCAGACAAGGTGAGACAAAACTTTGCCAGCTCGGGAGGGTTGCGCAACAAGAACGATGGACAGTGGCGCGCCATTCGTGATCGCACGCCAATCTTTGCCTTCTCGAAGTTTTTCAACCTTAGTCGACCAACCGCATCGGGTTCCCTTGGCGTCACATTCACCCTCGGCCTTGTACAAACACCTGTTGTGCAGTATGCCGCTGCTCGCGGGCTCACTATGATGCGCCCTCTTTGGGAATCCTGGTTCCCAACCACCGAGGAGCTTCTCACCTTCCACTACGATGACTACGCTGCGGCCAGCGCTCTGGCTTCCAACTACTCCCAGCAAGTGGCCGAGGATGCCTACCTTTCCGGAGCCGACGATTACGTCGACATTGTTGCTCTTTCTGCGCGCCAGGTGATGGGCGCTACTACGTTCTCCGGTACTCCGGACAACCCCATCCTATTCCTCAAGGAGATCTCCTCCAATGGTAACTTCCAAACTATCGATGTGATCTTCCCGGCTTTCCCTTTCTTCTTGTACACCAACCCACGCTGGCTGGCGTATTTGCTGGAGCCACTCATTGAACATATGCTGAGCGGGCAATATCCTAATACGTACGCGATGCACGATTTGGGCACCCACTTCCCCAATGCCACTGGGCACTCCGACGGCAAAGATGAGTATATGCCGGTAGAGGAGTGTGGTAACATCCTGATCATGGGTCTGGCTATTGCCAATTCGCTTCAGTATGAAGAATCGTCTGAAGCGTCTTCCATCTGGTCTACTGAGGGATCGAGTTCCTCAAAGTTTTCGACCGAGTCATCCGGGCTCTTCCCTCTGAACAACCTGCAAGCTCTGTCCGGTATCGCCCACCAAGATGGCAAATGGGGCGGTGGCATAGAGGGACAGCATCTCGCTGAGAAATGGGTGAAGCGCAGCTACCGTCTCTGGAAGCAATGGACAGGATATCTAGTTGAATTCTCTCTGGAGCCCGCTAACCAACGTGAGCTTCGAGCAATTTTCTTCCTGAGCAAATGCTAACCAAGTCACAGTGTCTACCGACGACTTCGCCGGCTGGTTGGCCCTGCAAACCAACCTTGCCTTGAAGGGTATTGTTGGCATCAACGCGATGAGCAAGCTGGCCGAGTTGACCGGTCACGATGATGACGCCTCATACTTCAAGGTGAGATGCACATTTCTTGTGTTAATACGAAGAGTACCCAACTGATGCAAACCAGGATATTGCCGACAAGTATATCGCCAAGTGGGAAGAATTCGGCATGTCTCGCGACGGCACACACGCGAAACTCGCCTACGACTGGTACGGCTCCTGGACCACAATCTACAACCTCTACGCCGACGCCCAGCTCTGTTTCCACCTCGAAGGCACAGACTCATCCAGCAAGGACAAGTCGCCCGGCTTTGTTCCTCGTCACATCTACCAGAAACAGTCCGTTTGGTACCACTACGTGCGTCAGAAGTTCGGTCTGCCCCTCGACAGCCGACACCTGTACACCAAGACGGACTGGGAGTTTTTCTCGATGGCCGTTGCATCCAAGCCCGTTCGTTCTGAGATCCTCGAGTCTGTTGCGCGCTGGATCAATGAGACTGTTACGGATCGCCCGTTCACGGATCTGCATAACACCGAAGGCGATGGGAACTTCCCTGGTCCGAACTTCTTTGCCCGCCCTGTTATCGGTGGTCACTTTGCGTTCTTGGCGCTTGAGCGGGCTTGCGGTGGTCGTGCAATGAAGGGGCTGTCCTTCTTGGATGAAGTGGACGAGGAGACTGTTCAGGTTTGGGCTCAGAGTGCCCAGGCTGCGGCGGAAGAGTTTACTCATCCGTCTAGGAACCACCACGGAGATGGAGAGCTTTGAGCTATCTTCGCTGGTGGACTGGTAGAGGGTGAAGTTGAAAGGTTTGAATGTGGTGGCTGTTGGCTGCTGTCTACACTTTTGCTTTCCCTTGATACCTCGTAGCAAGGCAGATCCTGATTCTGGATTTCTGGATCTTCTCAGACTCAGTACATAGCTTTGAGAAGTGGAGATATGATCAAATAAACTCTTCAATTACATCCCATAACTCAGTATCGAAAGCTGGATCCAGAATAAAGAGATGTAACTATAGAAGTCTATAGACGAGGCTTACTCTATGTAGAGAGGAGGAAATGAGGAAGGAAAGGAGAGGGGATCTGTGAAGGTAACGGCGGCTCTCATCGAGCCTCAGCGGATGCAAGAAGTCCTATCTTATAACTTGGAACGAGAGTAAAGATTTTTTACTTACACAAAGCGTCACACAATCAAGCAGCCCCCGGCGCAACATAAAGATCCCAAGGCAAGTCGTGTCACTAGGACACCTCCCGAGGTCGGGGTATACGACAACCTACAACCTACGACAACCCGATAACAGCAGAGTTCAGATGAAGGATTTCATTGCGTTACTAGATTTCTCATGACTTGTGGGTTTAAAATCAAATTACATGAGCCCGTTGACTTTCAGTCATCCAATTCACGTTTGCACACATCCACATCCGAAGAAACATGTCAAGAGCACACAAAAGAACCCGGCTGTCTGTTCGACATCCAGGTGACTAGTTTTTTATTGAAGCCTTCCCTGATAAATTCAAAAACCAATTCCGTCTTCCACTCTCCATCCACCCTGTCGCATCAAAAAAAAAGAAACTCGCGTAAATTCCATCACATATCGCACGAGCTGAATTTCCATGGACTCATGCAGATCAGAAAAACCTCCCAAGTGCTATACCGCACCTAGAGAACGGGCTTGACAGAGAGAGTTAAGGGAAGAGGCCCAGGGAAAGCAGTCCCGTCGAGGACGCTGGGGGCGTTGGAAGCATTTAGTTGCCGCCCAGGCTGGGGAAGTTCTTCTCGTCGACGGTAGGGCCGGTGGGGCCACGGGGGGCACCACGGCCGCCGCGAGGAGCACCAGCAGCAGAGGCACCGCGGGGAGCACCAGCAGCAGGGGCACCACGAGGGGCACCAGAGCCACGGGGAGCACCACCGCGAGGAGCACCGCGGGGAGGACGGTCACCACGGGGAGCGCGGTCACCGCCACGGCCACCGCGGCCACCACGGGGGGCGGGGGTGGAGCGGGGCTGCTCAACGAAGCGCAGGTCGACGTCAAGGAAGTTCTTCTCCTTGCGCTGCTTCTGGCGCTGGGTCTTCTCACCGGAACCCTGGAAGTAAGCCTCCTCCTCCTTGTGCTCAACCTCCTTGGCGGTGGCCCACTTCTTGTCCTCCTTGACACCCTCGTTGGCGGCACGGACGGGCTTGGCAGCCAGGCTCTCGCGGGCGGCCTTCTCAGCGAGGTATTCGCTGAAGGACTTGGAGTTGTCGGGCTCCTCAATCTCCTCGGCGGGGGTCTCGGGGGCGTTCTCCTCGGCCTTGGCGAGCTTCTCACCCTGGCGCTCATCGTCCAAGGTCTTCTCGCCGCTCTCGGCACCCCAGCCCTGCTGGACCTGCTTGCGAGTGTCGCTAGAATGGCTGTTAGTCTTCATTCTTGGAAAAATTCCCGGCAACTTGAAGCGATCTCGATGTTCGTTCCTTCTTCTGCCGGCACTGAATGAGGGTCGCTTACGTCTGACCAGTGCGGGACTGGCGGTCACCACGGCCACGGCCACCACGGCCACCGCGGGCGGGCTGCTCAGCCTCGTCAGTGGGCTTGGAGCGGTTGTTGGAGCGACCAGCGTTGCGGTCACGGAAAGCTATGGGACCTGTTAATTCCTCCAACTTTCATCGACTCAACACGATGATATCACATACCGGCTTCGTTGCCGGCGGTCACGCGGCCACCACGGCGGTTGTTGTTGCCCTCGCGGGGAGCGGCAGTGGGAGCCTCATTGGGAGCATCGCGCTTGCCAGAGCGAGCAGCGGGGCGGTCGACGGCCTTAGCGGGGGGAGGCGCGGGTCTGTTAGGGTCGAGCTCAGGGTCATTGCCTAGAATTGAGAGAGAAAATGGTTAGTGGGCGATGAAAATGGAGCTTGCAAGGGATGGAAATCCAGTGCGAATAGGTGGGAAGGAGGGGTTATCCGGCAGTAGAGGAGGGGAAAACTCACCAAGAAGCTCGTAGAGGTTCTGTTGAACGCAGAAAAAAGCAGACGAAGGTTAGCCATAGTTCCGATGCACCGTCCAAGCTCAATTGTACTGTCGCGAAGCACATCTCGAAGCTCCTTCGAGTTCAGCGTACCTTGGACCGGATTTCGGTCATGACGCCTGTCTGTTGCGGAGACCTTCCGTACGGGAAGGTTCTCGACGATCACAAACAGATCAGTATAAGAGGGTTAAAGCGGACACAAGGCTGAACCTGCACAGGATCCGGCCTCGACGATGATGATGAAGGGGTGGCTTAAGGTGGTTTACAAGGTGAGAGGAAGGAGGTTTGTGGTGAACGACGAATCCGGTTAGGCCCGATTTACTAAGCGAATCAGGCTAGGGCTTAGGGTATCATGGCGTCACTGGCGGAGCATAGCATCATACATTTACTGTGATTTATATTGGTTTTCGTGCTGATTTGTGCTGATTTGTGCTGATTAGTGTGGTTTGGGGAGTTTAGAAGGGCTAATTGACTTTTTACGGGGTCATATGCTGTAATGGGTGCTTCATAGTAGATTGTAGACACAACTATGTACTGTACTTTGGTATCAATCCCAACGCCGGGCAATGCGAAATCACTTTTTGTTCTCATGTCCGAGAATTGTTCTGCTCGTAGTTAAAAGGTGTTGGAAAATGCATGCTGGCGCTGAGTCCGAACGGATCCGTGTCCAACATCGGCTCGTACTGGCCCATGAGATGGTTTGCATTCCCGAAATCTCCAGGGTTCGCGTCCCCACCAGGAGGAGCGTTGTACCCCGTCATATGAGACCCGGATGCTACCGACTGCGGCGTAAATCCTGGTACACCGTAGGGCGTATTGACTGAGCCGTCGTGATCTTCGTCCACGAGATCGGCCTGTGCATCATATTCTTGTTCTGCGGGAGTCAGCGGGTGTATCGAACATTTTCGAAACATGGAAAAACTTACCAAGTTGGTCATAATGCTTTTGGAATGGAGATGGGTAATAAGCGGCAACATTGCGTCCCCGAGGCCCCCGAGGCTTGGGGTCCGTTGGGTCGGTTTGCGGCATGCTCATGCCTGGCGGCGAAGTTTGGTTGTTGAAAGTCCGCGGCTGTGGTAACAGCTGGGGACGTCCGCCCTGCGAGTCCACTCCAACGGGTGACATGCCACCCTGGAAGCCGAACCCGGGCGATTTGACGTGGGACGGCGAAGACACGTGCGAGGTAGGCGTGGCCTGGAATTGCGGAGACGCCACGCCATATGCACCCTCCCGCTGCGACATGCCGAAGGCATCCGGCTTGGAGGCGATCCCGGCGGGATGCCTTTGTCCAGGTCGAAGACCAGGAGGTCCCGATGCCGACTTGGGAGGCACTGGGTTCGCCTTTGCAGAAGCGCCCGGCGCCCCTGTCTTCAAGCGTAGCTCTGCTTGCACATCGATGCCTGGGTTATTGAGTCAGTCATGGAGTTCAATTGATGGTTGGGAGGTGGGACCCACCTTTCTCGAGAAGGATTCGCTCCAACAGAGAATTTTTATATCGCAGCATCAAACATTCATCTGCGGCACTGCGATGACTCTGCTGCAGACTCTGCAAAGAATCTTCATTGCGTTTGATAGTAGTCTCGAGCTGACGGATATACTCGGTCCGTCGCTCGCGGAAGGCAGCCTGCGCTTGTCTGTTGCGCTGCTTACGCTCTTCCGAAGTGGCATAGATCTATTGCGAGGTAAGTAAAGAGAAGAACAGACCAGACAGTGACACATGGGAAGGCAAAAGAATGCGGGGCCCCGGATTACTGCATGGAGAGAAGTTGTTACGTACAGGTTTTCTGCCTCCCTTTCTCTTCTGAGTCTGCGCGGTGTCCTGAGTTAAAGGCTCCGCTTCAGCATCGGGAGTTGACACGTTTGAACTGATCGAACCGTCTGGCAACGGTTCGGACTTGGGCACGACAGGGTCCATGACCGTGTCATTATGCTCTGAGTGAGAGGTCTCGATCATAGAGACCATTGGAAGGGCGATCCTCGATCGACTCGCTCCCTATCCAGTTTTACCCTGCAGGCCGGTCTTCGGACACGGACCAGCACAGCAAGAATTGAAGCTCCCCGCCGAACCACGGGCTTGGTCAAACAACGCGACGGGAAATTTTCACAGAGCACAAACAGACGCAGGAGACGCGCGGTTAGGCGGCAACGGGATGAGCGAGTGAGAGGCAAGAGAGTGACATAAAAAAAATTGGATTATGAGAAAGGAAGAGTCAGAGAATGGAGATAAACGGGGTGTTGGGGGGAGGAAGGGAGAAATGTGTAAAGCGATTGACTAAACGAATAATAATGTTGTTTCGTCCGACCCCAAGGCTCCTTGGGGGCATTTGGGGCAAAAGAGAGGGGCCTTCTCTCGCCTATTGACTTTTCCCTCTTCTTTTTTTCTTTTTTTTTTTTCCTTTCCGTTCTTCGCCTTCCTAGTTTGCGTTGCCAACCACTGACGGCAACGGGCCCACCAGTCCACTTCGAGGCCCAGATGCTTCAATTCAAGTGGCCAATTCGCAAGGTCCTTTCCTCTAGTGTGGTACGATGGTGATCTGGCATGAAGGAAAAGTACCTTAGTGCATTAGGGATACATAGGGGTACATTGCAGTACCTGGAATTGCTTCCGCGGAGAAAGTCCATACGGCGTAGTCAAAAGAAACACGAGGGAGGCGAGGGACAGATGCAAACTCTGACGAGCGTCAGCCAAGGTTCGCCGAATAGCCGATACCGGGGCCAACCGGGGGCACGTTGTTCGACGGCGCTTTCCGCCTATGCTCCTTAAGTTCACCGCGGGGTTTCAGGGGAATGCACGTCAGGTGCTTTAGGCCTAAAGTAAAAAGAGAACTCCGGGGATCACGCGGTCCAAAGCCACTTTTTTTTAGCTCGGCCCCCAGATCATTTGAAATGATGCAATATTGGTTGCGTTGCAGATTTTGGCCGAGTTCCGTGCGGGGGATGATTGACCTAGACTGTCAGACCTGAGGAACTTTTTTGTTCTTCTAGGATGTAATATACGAGATCTGAGAAAATCGGTGTCTACCAGAACCGACCTCAATCTACTAGTTAGTTCTACCAGGGCATGTTACACACCATGTAAACCGTAGTGAATCCTCGGCGGTCGGTGTTCGGCTCCCCGCCAACCTCAGGCTCGTCACATGCCGAGACCTGACCATCAACACTCGTCTTTGTCCCACGTCCACGTCCACGTCGTCCACTCGTCCCTGAGAGCTGTCAGCTTGCTCGCCTGCTTTTAGACCTCCGATCCCACACAACATGGAAACTTCTGGTCAGCCTGGCCAACCTGGCCAACCTGGCCCGCATGATTCTACGCCCGTCCCCTCAACCGATCCGACTACTGCGCCCGCAGAACCCCCGCAGAAACAGGCCGATCAACAAAAACCCAGTAACGACAGTGATGCTGACGAGGACTCGGACTTTGACGAACTTGACGGTACTGCCATACCCCTCACCCCTCCCCGCACCAATCGCCATACTAACAAACCCATACCAGACGTCCTAGATGACTTCTCCAAACCAAAAGCCCCCCAACCCGCACCCGTACCCGCACCCGTATCTGCGCCCGACTCCTCAGCAGGCGTCGCCCCTCCCGACTTTGACGAAGATGCCTTCCTGAAACAGCTAGAGAAGGACATGGCCAACATGATGGGCAACGCGCCCAGCATGCCTGCTGCAGACCAACCCGACTCCCAAAATGCTGTAGACCAAGGCGCGGACGTCTTCGCGAAACAACTCGAAGAGAGCGGGATCCCACCCGGCGATTTCCTCAAACAGCTCCTGGCCGACGTGATGGCCGAAGAGGGCGGGGCTGGCGCGGGGTCCGGGACGGGAAGCGCGAAGGCGTCGCCTGCCCCTGCCGCTGCGCCTGCGCCGAGTGCTCCGGCTGATGGTGAGCCTGAGTCGTTTAGTGATGCTATTCAGCGGACGATGGAGCGGATGAAGGAGTCTGGGAATAAGGCCACTGAAGCGGCGACGGGGGATGATGGGTCCGATGATATGTTGGCGCAGTTGCTTAAGGCGGTTGAGGCTGGTGCGACGGGCGCTGGGGAGGATGGAGATTTGACGAAGATGTTTATGGGGATGATGGAGCAGTTATCGAATAAGGAGATGCTTTATGAGCCTATGAAGGAGTTGGATGGGAAGTTTGGGCCGTGGATTAAGGACAATAAGGAGAATGGGAAGGTTGCTCTTGAGGATATGGAGCGCTATGAGACGCAGGCGAAGGTTGTGAAGCAGATTGTGCTGAAGTTCGAAGAGCCTGGGTACACGGATGAGGATCCTAAATGTCGGGAGTATATCTGGGAGCGGATGCAAGAGGTAAGATCATTTTGGTTCCTGTCTCGGTGTCTTATGCTGATGATTTCTACAGATGCAAGCCGCAGGAAGCCCGCCCGAGGAACTGATTTCCAACCCGCTCATGGAAGACCTGGGAGGTCTAGGTGGCCTGGGAGGCGCGGCAGGTGCTGGAGGCCCTGGCGGAGTCCCCGATTGCCCGCAACAATAAAGTTTCAAGTATTGGATCATGTTGATATCCCTTCATGTTCATCGGCTTGCTTTGTACTGTACATACATATACACAACCACGTCGATACCCTTATTTACTCCAAGGCATCCGCTGATTTCAGACCCGAAACGAAACGCCACCCGATGCAATAAACCCGTAACATAATGAAACAATCACGACATGTCCATATCCTGATTCGACTGTGCCGGGTCCGAGATTGTCATAAAGATATCGTCGTATTCGTCATCGCTGAAAGACGTATTCGGCTGAGTCTGGTATAGATGTTGCTGATCGTTCTGTTCCATAGTCTCTTGCATGGCCATTTGCATGGCTTCTTCTTCGGAGATAAACTCATTCAGAGCATACATATCCGCCTCATCTGTAACCCCATTAGCCGATGTTCAAGGCCGTATCGTAATATTAGGCGAAGACCTACCAGGAAGCATATTATCCTCGTCAGCCTCGAACTCTGGCATAACGCATCCGGCATCTCGCGCCATCGATTCCTCCCATTTCCTCTTATCTGCCAAGTGTTCCATCATCATCATCTGCTCACCACGAGCCTCGAAGCGACCGCCGTCGCGCTCATTCTTCACGCGATTCATAAACATTTTGCGCGTTTTTGAGCGCACAAGCGAGTTGGATGTCTTCATAGGGTTCGCGATCTGCGACGCATATCGCTCCGAGTATTTAGGACGCGCCGAGGGCGACGGAGAGGCGGGCGACATAATGTTGGATTGCTGAGGAAAGAAGGGCGTAGACGCGCCGAACATATTAGGAACGGTCTGTTGTGGCTGCTTTTCATGGTTTTCATTATTGATTGAGAAAGTCGGAAAGGCAGGCGAGCTCTGTGTGTGGCGTTCATAACTGGGTTTCTGGGAATGACCCGCGCGCGTTGGGGATCCCATTGTCCATGGGGGAGTGGCGATGTTTGAGCTGCGCGGGCCCAGCGGCGAGGGCCGGACTGGAGAGAAATGGCTTGTTTGGCGGAAGGGGGTTGAAGGGGAGGAGGGTAATTGTGTTGCGAACATGGTGACGGTGTGAGTGGTAAGATTTGGCTCAGCGGGTTCCGTGGGTTCGGATGTAGAAGTGTGTTGTGGTTTTGCCAAGTCCGGGGATTGGGGGTTGATATTGGACTATCAGATCCACTTGAGTTGCGTTATGAATAGAATCTTATCAGCTTAGATGGGAGTCGCGACTTTTCAACGAGGTGAGAGGCTGGGAGGGTTGGCGGTCGCAGTGCATCGCATCGCGACGCGCATTCCACGCCACGTGATGGGCGCGTAGGCACGTCAGGGCGTCAATCCAGCAATGTACGAGTCTGGTCCTTTCTATCTGAGCCGATTATCTTGCTTCTAGTTTGTAAGGATCTGATCTTTCCCCCCTAAATTCTGGCGCTGCATTGGACTATGGCGACTTCGGCAAAGAGAAACTGCCCCTGGTGTTCCGGATAATTTCCCGCATAACATCTTCGCCACTACAAGCGACCAAGTGTTTGGGAAGCACGATAGAAGAGTCGTGAAATCGTAGTTTGAAGACCACTCCCAAGGCTCATGTTGTCTACGTGCCTACTAGAAAGTTGATTCAATATAACTTTTTTCATTTTCAACCAGGAAGAATCGAATTTTCAAAGAAGTGATGTATTAAATAACAGGATATGACAAGAATCATGTAAAGGAAGGCCAAGGGCTTTGGCTGGGGAATCACACGGGATAACAAGGCAGACCGATAGAACGGAAAGTGCCAAAAACAGATAATCGAGGTGCGATCACAAGGAATGTGGTGGTTGCTGAATAACGCTCAAACGAGTGAAGACGAGTCTATGATGCTGAAAGGAGTGGAGGGGCGAAATGTTCAGCCCAGCAAGAAGGAAACACATTCGCAACCGAAAAGAAAAACAACGCAATCGTGACCTTCGCCTGTCCTGCCCATAGCGCCTGATAATTGCATGATGATCGTACAGAGATTTTTACACTTCGAACGCCGTCGAAACGCCATAAGCTGATTGGCACTGGTTTTACGCAGTGTCACTACCAAGATAGATATCTTAGAAGTTGGATGCAGCGTTGACGGGACCAGGGTTGTGGTACTGGTCCAGTGTGCTCCGGAATGGGGTGCCGCCTGACGGGCTAGGGGCCTTCTCGCGAGGGCCACTGCCGACGGCGGTACCGCCCATCAGATCATCATCATCATCGTTGTACTGCTCGCTGCGCTTCTTCTGGATGCGCCACATCACAACAGCCAGAACACCCAGCACGATAGCTCCACCGACACCAACCACGACACCGATGATGATCTTCTTGTCAGACGAAGAGACACCGCTGCTGGAAGAGCCCTTGCTGTCGCTGTTGAGCGAGGGAGATGTTGCGCTCGAGACAGGAGTGGAGGTGGTGGTCATAACATTGGCAATGGTGCTGCCGCTGACAGTCTCATAGGAGGTGATGGTCTTGACGACCGGGGTCTGTGTGGTCGAGGATGTCTCAGAAGCAGAGGTGGTAGATTCCTTTGAGCTGGTGGTGGCGGTGGTGGCGGCGGCAGTTTGATCCTTGGTAGAGGAAGTGGTCGCCTGGGCTTCATTTTGCGACGTGGTGGAGGGAGCAACAGACGAGGTGGTGGAGGTGGAGGAGGAGGAGGTGGAAGTGGGCTCAGTTGAGCTAGTAGAAGAGGGCTCGGTTGAGGTAGTGGACTCAGACGAGGTCGACGAGGTAGAAGAAGTGGTAGACTCAGCAGTGGTGCTCTCAGCGGAGGCCGAACTGGATGTGGCGTCGGTCAGATCACTGAGCAGGTTGCTAGCCGCTGCACTCTGAGCCGCCGCAGCGGTCAGAAGCAGAGCCTGGATGATGAACGAGAGTTTGGCGAGACGCATTGTTAACGAAAGACAAACCTCACGGGAGGTTTCAAGGTCGGCAAGGTCGGGGTAATAACGATCGTGGGATGGAAAGAGGGAAAAAGGGAGGAGCAGAATGAAACGGCGAAACAAAGCAGCGCGCTAACTCGATCGGGCCCACTAGTCCGGCCCTAGTCTCGCTATTGGGTTTTTCGAGGATGTTAGGCCTCCATCATCTCGAGGTTACACTGTGCATTTAACTCTTGAGACCCGGTGTTAAATGAGTATAATTCCCTTCACATCAACCTAGTGCTAGTTGATCCCTCGGTACAGATTCAGGGTTGTGTGTGCGAAGGTATTCGCGTCCCGGGACCCAACGGGGGCATCCAGGCATCCACCGGGCCCATCTGATCCACTAGAACTCCACCCCTCGCGCACTCCATAATTAGCAACCCTCTGACATCCTGCATCATCTGGCCCTGCAGCCCAAGCCCAATACGACCATACCCATACCAGCATGCTACTCTTACCCTCCGTCGCTCGTGACTACTATATGCTATGTATGCGCTCACTGCCATGATCGCCGCTGTTCCAACCACCCTCAGTGGTCCAAGCCGGCGTTGCCGACCACTAGCCTAACTTGGCCCGGTGGCGCCGAGCTGGCAGGACTTGGTGGAATTGCTCGCCTCGCGTGCACTGAGTGCATTGCGAACCAGGCCTCCGAAACTCCACCGAGAAATCGACACCTCGGACCTTCGTTGCCGGGGAAAGAGTCTAGTCCAGGGGCAAGTCCAGGACGATTGGACCTGTCCTACTGCGGCACTGCCGGATCCTAGGAAGGTGGAGTGTTTCCCTAGCCCTGAAGTTGGTTCCTGGAAGGTGGTGGAAGATTGCTCTGGTTTGCTTTCCTAAACATCCGAACGCTGTTGACTGGTCAACAAGTGAACGGGACGGGTAGATGGCCGAGGGATTTACTGATCGACGCGCTATGATGCGGCTTTTATCTTATTTGCTTGCTGCCCTACGAGTCCTGATGTGGCCCCATTTCACTCGTAAAAGAGACCCTTGGCCTACCGTAATTCGCCTTGATAGCTTAGACTATCTACTTAATACATGTTCTTATTTCAAGTCCCAGCCGCATGGTGCAATAACAACCGGGACCAGCGGAAGGCGCAGCACCGTTGCTCTGCGGACAAGTATACAAAGACACTTGCTATGGTGGATGATACACCCCAGTCTATGGCCAGATTTGATTCTCCTCAACCTAGAGGGCCAGACAGTAAAAGAGAAGGAAGAAGGAAGAAGCAATCATATTCATGTGGGTATCATTCAACTTTTACCGCAAAACGCCAAAGCAATGCCGATGCCTCTTTCTTACAACTTGTTTCGAGGGTTGCCCTTCGCCTGATCCTTGAGCTCCTCCTTAAAATATTCGATAAACTTGGTGAGATTGGATTCTGCATATCGATCAGCCATGCTGTACCGGGACTGCATCGGAGCTCGGAGCTCAAGAGCCCGTCAGAGATGCATACCGCTTTTCTCCAGAGTTGTGCGTGATGGTTCGGGTGGTATCCCATGTCGAATATGTTGTATGCGTTGATGGACTCGACCGACCATCTGATGGAAGATGGGACTCCGCAGGAGCTATACGGGTTAGTTGAGATCATGGCCTCGCCAGGTTTGTGCACGTACTCTAGTGGTCAACCAGACCTGGATATGGTTAGCAACTGCAAAGCTCTGCTCAGAGACAATACTTACCTCCAGGGTCCTCAGCCAGAACTGATTCCAAACCATGTTGGCGACGCGGATTGTTGGATGGCAAAAAAGCGGAGGCCGAGGGGGGAAGGCCGCCCCGATAACCTTAGTAAGCCCCGCACCGAATTTCCCATGACACATCGGGGCCGATTTTCTTGTCCTGGCGATGTCTGTTATGCTTCTGCAGCACTCTGCCTGGTTTTGACCGCACGAACTTCCCAAGCCAGTGATGACCGAGTGGCCCCGTCAACCCTGCACCTGTTCTTAACCGCGATGGCGAGTTGCACAGCACTCGTGGTTAGCTTCTTTATACTCCACAACGTTCCACTCCATCGATCATGACCAAAGGTTGCTACACCTGTCGCCGCCGCCGCATCATCTGCGATAATGGCCAGCCCACCTGCAGGAAGTGCCACGATGCGGGGAAAGAATGTCTTGGTTACCAGAAGCCTCTGGTATGGGTCAAAGGTGGCGTGGCTAGCCGCGGCAAGATGATGGGCCGCAGCTTCGACGATGTAAAAAAACCAGCAGAGAGCTCGACCTCTCAACCTTCCTCTCAATCGCAAACATCCGCAGTGTCAGATACCGGGTTCGGATTCTTCTCTATAGCCGAATCGTCGCCCGACTCTGAATCGCCGGGGTCTGGGACACATACCAGCCCCGAAGACGATACTTGGGCTTTGGAACCGTCAGAGGATATGGCTTTGGGGACCGGGGACGCAGAATCTTTGTTGAACTTCAACCTACCAGAGGAATCCGATAACAGGGCAGTCCATGTCCCTCGAGACACCGGTCAGTCCTTGTATATCCCAGCTCCTTGGGGACTGGTAGATCCCCTACTCAAAGATCTCAGCCAGAATTCGCGCTTTTATCTTTATCACTGTAGGAATGTCCTCAAGCCCTTTTAAGTTTTGGAATTGACCGGTTTTTCTGTTAGACAACCAAAATATGGCAGAAGACTTCGTGGTGTATGACCAGACCAAGAATCCGTGGCGAGATATAATTGCGTTGGTCAGCACATCGCCCGTTCTCGCCCACGGTTTATCTGCGATGGGGGCCCTTCACTACTCACTTGCGACGAACGCGGACTCTTCAGTGATGCCATGGACATCCTACAACCCTGCACCTGGTGCAATACAGATGTCCTCGGAGGAAATTGAAAGCATGGTCATGCCCGCCAGCTCACGAAAGCCTACTTCTCAGCCATACCAGCACTTTCTTGAGTTCAAGCAGCGAACTCTTGGTCAGCTGTCAAAGGACCTGGGAAACCCTGCAATGCAGAACGATGACCGCACATTGGCTGCGATCGTTGTCCTCGCTCTTTTAGATCTCTTTGAGTCAGGCAGTGGTGCATGGAGCTATCATATTGAAGGCGCAAAGAAGCTTCTTCGGAGTCGACCGGAAAACGAACTTGGCAAAGGAATTCTTCAAGGACTCGAGACCTTTGCAATCGATGGGTGTTTAATGTATGTGACGCGATGCCCTTGTATATTACTCCAACTAACATGCCCACCAGAATGGAAATCATGGGATCTACCCTTGCGCGTCCAGGTGTTCTCTCTAAACCATTTTATTCCGATACCCTGAGACCAGCAATGCTCAAAAGACTTGAAGTCACATCCTGGGTCGGTTGCCCAGCATATCTCCTCGAAGTCATCTTCTTCGTACACGGCCTCTGGTACCCAGACTCTGACGCGACCACCAATCCACAACCAACCGCTCTCCCCGAATCCATGCACCAAGATCAGGGCATCACCTTAGAATCCCTCGTCGCGCTCCTCCAGGGCATCCGCAATTTTGACCCAGCAGCCTGGGCCCAAGAAATGCAAGCCTACTATTTCATCTCCGACCTCTCCTACCGCACCGCCCTCGCCGCATCCTACAAAGCCGCCGTCTACCTCTACACCAGCCGTGTGCTCTCACGCCCACGACAAGGCTTCTCACCCCCATGGACCGATCTCGGCACTCCTGCCGACCACCCCTTCATGTGCGCCGAACTCATCACTCAAATATGCGCCATCCCTGCCTCCGACCCGCACTTCAAATGCCTCATCTGGCCCACCTTCATTGCCGGCGCCGAGTGTCCTCGCTCGCAGCGGGCTCTCATACTCGAGAAGCTGGGCGCTCTCTACAAGGCAGTGACTAGCGTCAACGTTCGTAATGCTGCCTGGGTCCTCCGTCTCCTGTGGGAGAAACATGGTACCAAACGGTCCAAGCACTACCAAGACCTTTCTTCTGGGTTTGTGGGCGAGCAGATGGAACACGGCACTTTTGAGTATGCCAACGACAGCTACAATGATGAGCTTGACAGTACATTCGACTGGATCGATGAAATGGACGAATCACGTCTGGATTGGTTGTTCATTTGATTGATCTACGAAAGACTTGATGTATAAAAGCCCGAAAGACCGGAAGGTCTTTTCACGAATAATATTATAATGCTTGTACATAATGCAATAAGGTTACCCACTATTTTGGACAACCTAGACAAAACTGAGACATCAGACATTAAAGTTGAAAGCCAGCACCGCACCTGTCCACTGATTCATTTAAATGCTAGTTTTCGGTAACTACTTAGAGTACTTGAGATTTCAATCAAGTGATGCTGAATTTGTATCCAATTATCCAAAGCCTGCTCAAATAGACGCTAATCGACTACTAACCAAAGACACAGTCAGGTCTTGACTGAAAGAAACCGGGTATATCAATTTTTTTTTGGTTTCGGCGGGAAGAGAAGTAGGTTCTCGCGAAGAAAGGAGATGACTAAGTGTGCATGGGAGGTGAGAAAAGAAATGGAGAAGAAAGTCACAATGGAAAAAGGCCTACGACGAGGACGAGGAGGACAAAAAAGGATGAGAAAGCCAGAGAAAAGAGCTAGTGAAAAGACAAGGGAAATCAGGGAATTCAGGGAATTCAGGAAAAGATAGACAAGGACTGAGGCGCTCGATCGAGGTCCTTTTTGGAATGACGCGGAAAAGGAAGATGGACAATATAAGAAATGTGAGAATGAATTCTACCGCAGCTCATAAGCTCAACAGTATCAACATCTTGGGGAATCCAGAGTCGCCAGCAAGATGAAGGAAATAGGAGTTTAGGGAGGAAGGCCTGAGGTTGTCGAGAGTATGCTTCAGATCAAATCAGGGATATAAAACGGTTGACAGAGGAGACAAGAGACAAAGAAAACTTGGAAGACCAAAAGATGAAGGCAAGAAATAAAAAAACAAAACGCATGCTCCCTTCCAGATCTAAATGCAGAATCATGTCCCAACACGACAAAACACGCTCGTCACTGTAAAATGCAAGGGTAAGAGAACCAATATGCAGAACACCCGTTTTGGTCTGTCCGGGTGGTGGGGAGAAAAGAATAGGCAGGCTGAGACGTGGCATCCATTCATCGATAGCTGGAAATGCCATGAGGCGCTTGGCTATCTAGAGATACGCAGGTGCTGTACATTAGCAATTATCGGCGATGGTCAGAGGACAGCGAAGCATAGAAGCGAGGGGATGCTTAGAAGACCGCAGCGAGACCGTTCTTAGAATGACGTCTGCTGAATCTCTTTCTCCCCTTCGTCGACTCCATGTCGGTGGCCTGGTGCTTGATCAGACGTCCCGGTTGATGAGAGCCGTGCTCACTCTGTAGCTCTGAGTTGCGTTCAAGAGTGTTGGCGTGACTAGAGAATCCGGAAGAAAGGTCGCGGAATGCATCATCGGCGGAGTAAGACCCGCCTTGTTGAGTCAACCCCATCTCCCGAGCCCGATCCAGCGCGTCAAGCCATTCTTGGGCTGAAACTGCAGTGGAACCAATGTTGCTCGAAGACGGTTTAGGGTCCTCAAAGACGTAGTGTTTCTCTCTCTGTTTACCAGTTAGCAAACGAGCTTTGTTTGCGCAGCGAGATTGACTTACCGTATCCACAATCCAGGACGAGTGACCTTTGGCATCGGTCGTACTCCGATAATGGGTGCCCGGAGCGAGGAGAGAGATTTCCAATTTTGCCTTCTTCTCGTCGCCACCAGCTGCAACCAGGATGATACGGGCAGACGACGTGACCATCACCAACCGCTGTCGCTTCTTGACCGCTGTACTTGAGAAGAAACGGGAGAGCTTCTTGGGAGCTTCAATCTCGCCACTACCGTTCTTTGATGTTGGACTGTGAGATGCCGGAGAAGATAGCACCACCAGATTTCCCAATTTCAAAATTCGCTCATTAGATTTGCTCAGCACAGGCGACCATTCGATGTCAAGCTGACTAGGTGGGGGCAGTTCGGTGACGACTCGAGGGAGGGCGCGAGTACTGGCATTTGGTGCGTTTGACGGGGCCGTTGAGATGGTCGGAGGCAAGCTCTCACCACCTTCGCCGCCGTTCAATTTGATCGGTTCACGTGCAGGTGGCACATAGGCCTTCAAACGAGGGGCCTTCTGCTTCCACATATCCGTTCCCCAAGAAATACCATCGAAGAACTCATGGTTCTTAATGTGTTCAATTTGCAGGCGTCGGGCAGGATCCAGGACAAGCAGACGCTCGACTAGATCCCGAGCAACAGCGGGGAACCCGATTGGGAATTCATAGTCCAGCGCAACGATTTTCTGGAACGTCTGATACTCATTGCCCGCTTTGAAGGGTGGTCGGCCAGCTAGGAGTTGGTAAATGATACAGCCAAATGCCCACAGATCACTGGCTTTGCAGGCATTCTTATCTGTCAAAAGTTCCGGACTGACGTATTCCGCGGTGCCCACGAAAGAGCTCGCCCGTTCTTCCTCGGGGATGTCGGTTGAGTCGAGTTGCGGGATGCTGCTCGTGCTCTCGTCTGGTCGTCGTGGCATCTTGAGAATTTTTGCGGTACCGAAATCAGTGATCTTGACGTGCATCTGATGGTCAAGCAGCACGTTCTCCGGCTTTAAATCCCTATGAATAACTCCACGCTTGTGCATATAGTCAATTGTATCGAGAATCTGAGCGCCGTAAAACCTCGTACATTCTTCATCAAAGGTGCTCATTCGTTTGAGAACCCCAAGGAGCTCGCCTCCTTTCGCAAGGTCCAGCACGAAATAGAGCGATCGCTCATCCTGGAAGGTGTAGTAGAGTCGCACGATGCCGGGGTGATCGGTCAGGCGATTCAAGGTGTCCTTCTCGATATTGACGTATTTAACCTTCTTCTCCTTGATGATATGTCGCTTGTCGAGAATCTTGATTGCGTATTCCTTCAGCGTTTGTCGGTCCGTCGCAAATACCACGGTACTGTAGGAGCCCTCTCCGAGAGTGTTTCCGAAGTTAAAGTCACGGACTCCCTTCTTGATATAGCGAGCGACCGTCTTTCCATTGGCATCAACCTCTTGTCTCACGGACACTGCGGCGCCGCGATCCTGCCAATCATCGCTGCTGGGTGCCGGTCCGTTCTCCATGCCGTAGGGTGTGCGGGACATCTGAGGCGTTGCTGTACCTCGTGCGTGTGCTCGGGACGATTGACGCATCACAGCCGGTCCATTGGCCGGAATCTGTGCTGTTCTGTAGGAACGGTCGCTGTGGGAGTTATCGCGCGCGGGGACGCCCGCTTGCAAAGCGGAGTTCCCGTCACGGGAGATTAAGCGGGAATGTGAAGTCGAGGTCGAGGAGGCACCCGAATCGGTTCGCATGCGATACGAGTTGTCTCGGGGAAGAGCGGACGGCGCAGAGCCGTTGGTGTAGACGGAGGACAGGGGGCGGTTGGGGTTCGGAGGGGTTGAGTGCGGTAGAGCAGAGTAGGCCTGATATTGACTCGCGGAGTATTGAGGAACCTCGGGGAACGGTTGGACGGGGAGTCGATTCTCGTGCGCTGTAGGAGGCTCGACGGGTGCAGCGGGAAAAGGTGTAGGACGGTCGTCCGACTCGGGTATCTGAGGAGGTGTTGACGCCGCACCGCCCGTGGGACCGCATGGGCTCGCACCAGGGTCGGTCGCGTCCTCCGGTAGAGGAGAATCATCTGGATTTGCTATTCGGAGCCCTCCCAGGGATTGGGATAGGCTGAGATCACCACCCATGCCGGGCATGGTGACGGTATGTGGAGGGGGTCGAAAGCCGTGATGAAGGAGGGGGGGTGAACAAGAAAGAAGGGAATGAAGAGAGCCGACAAACTAAGGCGGCGATCGTGATGACAGTGGAGACATGGTCTGAAGGGGGAAGTTGATGGAGAGAGAGAAGGAGAGGGGCAGAAAGGATCAACAGGAGGCTCCTTAGTAGCCGGGTTTAGTGTCGGGGCTGAGCATAGCTATTAATACGTATAGAAAAGTCGAGAGTAGAGGAGTAGAGTAGTAAACTAGACACAAGAGACAGTCCGTTCTTCTCTTTCCTTAGCTCCTGCTTCAAGGGGCGTTACTGCCCTTTGTCCAACGCGCCAGGGTGACTCATGAACTTCGACATCCTCCCTGTCCTATCCTTAAGACTGTGCAACCATTTACTCTGCTATACGATACTAACCCTGGACCTGCTACTGCTACGGCTACGGCTGCGGCTCTATACCGGCCTTGTTCCTATGATTCGACGGCCTCCCACTGTCATCGCGCTAAACGACGAGGAGCTCCAATGCCACCTCCAGCGTGCCTTCTTACGTACGCTACCTGCTGACTTCAATCAACTGCACTTGGAAGACCGAGGTCAGAGTGACGATGGCCACGCCTTTGCCAGTTCCTTATCAGAGGACAGCGGTGCCTCTTCCGACTCTAATGGCGAAGTTGATTTCACCACCATGCCTGACTCCACCGGAGGTTCATCCTGTATTGGACATGATTCTTCTCCAGGCGGAATGCGCTCTTTGACAGCTCGCAATGCCTTTTTGGTTGCCGCAATGACCGCATCGCTCCACCAACCTCCTGAACCAAACAGGTCTCCCGCTACCAGGAACCAGATATCCACTCTTTTCCCGCAGTACCGAACATGGCGGTCTCGCGAGTCGCTGGGTGCCAAAACGGCCTTGAAAACCCCCCAGCGTGAGCTGAAACTGTACAGTATGGGGCCTCAGGAGATGAAGAAGCCAGGTCTGTCCCATCTACCGTGACCTCAAAGGAGTCCGACGATCCGGTCATTGACTTTGGTCATCGCGCAGAAAATTGTCGACACGCAGAGGCAGAAGCTTTAGGTTATGATGCACGGCATTCCGCCTCCCAGGAATTCCGCTTGTCGCCCGATTCCTGTTCCGAATTGACAATCTCTAGTGTCCCACTTCGGGGCCTAAGTTTAGCGTCTACAGAGTCTTACGAGGCAGCCTTGGCCGACACGGCCTCGCCCAGCGTCGCGCTGGACGCCATATGGAAATTCGGAACTGTCGAGCCTGATTCGATCTTTGAGGAATCAGGCGCGGATCGAGGTGCTGCATAGGTATCCAACGGTCAAATGCCAGCCCGAGCAGTCTGGGATACGCGTGGTCCTACGCATGCTGAGCACACTAATCGTGACGACTAACTTTCATTATTCAAGCGGTGTGGCAGGGGTCTATAATTCCTGTTTTCGAGATACTCGCGCCCCAGGCGCGGAAGTCAATATACAATAGCGCGGTATTTCTTCATCTCCTGCACCTTACACTGCACCCCGGATGAACCCTGTCTGACACCGGGCGGTTTCCAAATACGTACCTACAAGTTCATAGCAGTTACAAAAATAGTCTAAATGAGCCTGAATTCGGGCTGAAACATCGATACGAGAACCCAAGCTATCTATAGTTTTCGGGAGGGGGAAATGTGGCCTAAAACTCGGCAAGAAACTGACGCGTCCCCGATGCGCCCTGTTTTTCCATAAGACGTTGACTACTCCGCAATTGCAAATATTTTCAAACTCGTCGTCATCGCTTCATAGTGCTACAAGTGCACCTGTCGTTTATTTCGTATCTCTAGGAAAAGTTGTGTATTTCTTGGCTTGGCTTGGCTTAGCTTCTCGCTGCGGACATTTCTTATCCCGGAAGCTCTCTAGGCTGCAGCCAAGATTTGCGCCTTAACTCAGTAAGGGGCGTTTATCTCGATAATAATAGAAGCAAGGGAATTGACAACTGTACGGTGACGCTAAAACACATGGGCCCCGCAACTTTGAACCTGGGCTTGATAGATTAGTAGCTTAGAGTGGAACAAAATTTGACGGAGCCTAGTCGCCCAATTACCATCCGTCAAAATGAAAGCCACCGAAAAAGGATCACCATCGATTGTCATGCCTATCCTATGAAAAGAAAAACAAATGACGTGTAGTGCCAGATGATATTGCAATCATGACCCGACCAGTTTGACAATCGTCATTGCTTGGAGCTGAGTTGGTCTAGTGACACAACATTCCCTGGTACTATGAACAGATTTGCCGGCTTTCCGTGCGATATCATGATCAACCTCGTCGTGAGACCAAGGCAGATTTCTGTCCCGGATAGCCTTGAAAACTTCCTATAGTATTTCAATTTTCCAAAAAATTCACACATTCCATTGAGTTATTCAATCTCAGCAAGAATAACCACGCCCTGAGGTATTGGCCCATCGATATCACGATATCACGATATCGACAAAGTCAATAACAAACAATACCTGAAAGATATTAATATTCAAACAGAATTTCCCTGCAATCAACTAAAACTGACAAGTCCAAACTGCCGACAGTTTCCGCGATAGCTAACTCAAGTTCCCCAGCCATTTCCCAGTACGGTCTGACCAGGCACAACATGTACTCCAGAAAACTTTGAGTTCATAACAATGAGGTTCTCTTTAAAGCACCACATTAGGAATGCGATGACCCCGCCGAAGGGAAACAGAAGAAATAAAAAAGATGACAAACAGGGAGAAAAACACCCGCGGTAATACCTAATAGGCCTAGGATAAGGTCTATGAATATCATGAACATGCCGCAGAAATCGGTGGAAGCCTAGCCCCAAGCACAGACAAAGCAATAGTAGGAACTACCACTCCAGGGCTAAGAAGCAAGACTGGTCGATCGCAAAGCTTATCTATCACCTTCCGTAATTCGTGAAGCTTGCAATTTAGTCGAGCTCGATATGAAGCTGCAATATTATACTACGCATGAATAAGCACTTGTGCTCGCTAGCTTTTCTTTTCGATTCACCACCATCCAAAGAATAAGTATTTAGCATTGTGATATAGCAAATCCTATAGCCCAAAGATCCCAATGAGAATATTGGGTAGGAATATTAACAGATTAATCACCTCTAGAGTTTTCAAAGTCCATCAGCGAGGCATGATACTAGGCGCCTTGGGGACTATCAGTGACCTGCATAGATGACTGGTTCCTAAAGAGAAATCAATGATGCTCTTTGATGTCTCTGAAATATCCAAGCTAACCTCCACATACTATGAACATTCAGAACCTTTAGATTCTTGTCCTGCCAATTAACGTTAAAACGTGTCTTGGGCATTTACATAGAGGCATCCACCCTGTGGTACATTGAAAGGGAAGTACCCCTGCTAATGACGTAGTTATTCTTTTTAGTATGACCCTTTGCGCATGATGCATCAAGCCTTGGATTATAATTCCTACATAATTGTGGAAGTACCGAGGTCACACAGGCCCTTTCAAATGTCGCATAGGCAAACTTTCGGGCATCCCATCATATTCGCCGACAAATAGGCAACAAAAAGAAAGAAGTAAGGTCTGGTCCTACAGCCCTCGAATTGAAATCAACCATCATGGGAATAATGGTAGCCTAAGAGTGTTCGGCCCCCGCTGCAAAGTGCCCCACGCGAGCAGATCGCCCTTGACAACGTGTCAACGCAAGGCAGTGCAATCTACGCCACAGGGGCGGAAATAACACTCAAATACCCAAGAGACCCTGACTGTCTTCCATTTGGGGAGTATTTTATGCTTAGGTTTGGAAACTTCATTTATGATTATCGGGCTCTTAAGCTCTATACATATCTACCCCAACTTCAAGACTCCGCAATAGACGCTATGGAAGACCAAACCCCGCAAAACCCCGAGCTTCACCGCCGCAATAATTATTCCATCCGGCGAAAGCCACTTCACGACGAAAATGCGAAAACCTCCGGTAGTGAAGAAGAGAACCAGTCGCCCGCCCCGGAGTCGCCCGCCCCGGCTCCGAAAGAAGATAGCGAGCCCTCCACGCGGCAAGGCACGGGAATCCAAGCCATTATAAAGTCAATATGGACGTTCCTCAACTTCCCTGTTGTGGCGAACGCTTTCTCCGCATTCATACTCATACAATGCACCATTGCCATTATGGAGAAAAGACAGGCGGCAAGAAACGCAGACAAGGACAGAGATTATATGGCTCTACTAGTGGTGGTCAACAAGTTCACGAACCAAGTGAACTATCTTACCGAGAAGGTGGAGGCGATGGCTCAGAACCTTGAATAACCATTGAGTCTTTCACCGGAAAAGAGTCCCGCCAAACCACGACTGAGTTCTATACCTATCCGCTTGGATACATCTACATGGCATAATGAGCAAGGAAGTGAAGAACATGCAGAACGATGACACAGGCATTTTCACGAAGCCAACTATCTTCGAAACAAGGCTGAGGAATACTCTATCTCCGGCCTTGCCCCTCCAAAACCGGACATCCCTACAACCCTCTTATCACCCAAATGCGGAAATACCCTCGAAGCACATCCCCTCGCAGAACTCGGCAAACCCGGTCCCTCGAATCCAACACCCCACGTGCAAAACATAAATTAGGATGCGGTTCAACGGTTACATTAGAGTTTCACGATAAGCTTGTACCAAATCGAATTTCACAGTTGAGGTTCCGTAGCCCATTCTCCAACCTCCCCAGCTCCCCACCAACTGCCAAATCCGGCGTGATCAAGGCAAGACCCAGCCAACGGCGTTCGGACCCGGCTGTACCCAGCAACGGAGGGTGTGGGAGCCAGAAAAAAAAGGCTGTAATCTATTTCTATCTATAGGAACGTGAAATTTGAAATTAATCTCAATTTCAGAGACCGGCGCGTTCCAGATGCTTGGCTTTGGACCCACAATCGACGCCACTTCAGTAACTCGACAAAATGAACCAAACTACGGCGTCTTCTGGTGCCGTTGAAACGATTGGCTAGCATCGTTTTGGCGATGTGTCCAGGGGCCAATCTTTCAGGTACTGTTTCTTTGGCTCGACCCTGCTTTTTGTGTATCTGGAGTTGGAACTTGGCTTTGGAGATTGGGTGGCAAGACAATGGTCTTGTGAGGCAATTCGTGTGGAGCATTGTATTCACGCAGCCACGTAACCACGCAGGGATAGGCACGGTAGCAGTGAATTTGGAATTGCCGTGATCAAGTTCACAGGTGGTAATTGCCGGCTTGTGCAGTTCAGGCATCCATCCGCGCCATTGGAAAGGCCATAGCTCTGATATGTTGGTAGCGGGATGTTCAATTTAGTCCACCAATGCCAATTCAATATTAAGTTTCAGCAATTTAATAGCGCGTCTTGAGATTCGTCAACAGGTGTCAAATTAGAAAGTAAGCAGTCAAGCAAATCTAGGGAAAAAAAAAAAAAAAAGTGTATCGAGAAAAGGTAGACCTCCAGTGAAACCGACTCTAGGTGAAAGAAAGGGAAGACATTGTGTAAAAAAGGGTAGTAGTATGGGTGTTTAGAATCACATGAAACGCCAACGAAGATGGTCTCCCAGATGCCGCTTCAAATGCTCCCTTCGTGTGTATATCTTTTTTTTCCCGTGACGGTGTGATCTCGTGCAAATTGTAATAAAGAAAAGGACAAAAATTATCTACTGCTTGTTCTTGGCAAAGGCCTGGGCACCATCCACCAGACGACGCTCCTCATTCTTGCGACCGTTGACGAAGTCAGGGTAGTTGAGGGTCAGCTCAACGGCACCGTTGACAATGTTGTCGACAGCCTCCACACCCAGCATGAAGGAGTGGTCCTGGTTGCCGACCTCGTAGCGCCAAGAGCCGAAGCGGCCACGGGACCAGATACCCTTCTCCTGCAGCTTGGGCAGGATCTGGGTGAGGGCACCCTCACGCTCCAGGGAGGGGGTGGGGTAGCCGTGGTCGAAGCAACGGTGATAGGTGGAGACGATCTCGTCGTCGGCGTTGAGCATTCCGGTGTTGACAAGACCCTGGATGGAGTCGGCAAGGAGCTTGCCGTGATCAACAGGCTTCATGGAAGATTCGGAAACCTCCAGCATGATGGACCAGTAAGGACCCTCCTTAGCCTCGGTGCTCTTGGGCTTGGAGCCGTCGGCGAGCTGCAGGGTGGGAAGCTTCTTGGAGGCCTCAGGCTGGTTGTGGGGGGAGTAGTTGGAGAAGATGGTGGCACGGTAGAAGGGGCAGTTGTCCTCGGGGAAGTACAGCCAGCACTTGTCACCGATGCGGTCGGGGCGGGCACCACGGATACCAACACCGACAACGTGGGTAGAGGAGTAGAAGAGCTGCTTGGTGAGGGGCATGAGCTCCTTATCATCCATGGCCTCAGCCAGGAAGTCGACGGCCATGGTGGAGACCAGCTTCTGGTAGCCGATGGTGGTGCCGTCAACGAGGGTGACGGTCTTGTTGTTGGCGTTGACCTTGGCGACCTTGCCCTGCTCACCGAAGCGGGTGTTCTCCTTGGGAATGGTGTTGGCAACAGCGATCCAGATACCACCGGTACCGTCGCGGGCGGGGAAACGGAAGGTAGCGTTGGGGCCCCAGTTACCGGCAGTCTTGTTCAGGATGACGTTGGTGGTAACGGCCTTGAGGTTGGGAGCGGCGACACGCTCACCGAGCCAAGCGCACTGCATCTTGGTGGTGGGGACAGCCCAGACCTTGTAGTTGTAGGGGCGCATGAAGAGGTCAGCAATACCAGTACCCATCATGCGGACGATCCACTCGTCGAAGTCCTTGGGCTTGGTGTTGGCAACGCGAGCCTCGAGAGCGGCATCGATCATGCCGTCAATGCACTTGACCTGCTCGGCCTTGGGAAGCATGGAGATGTTGTTCTGGAAGGGGTAGGGGACCCATTCGTTCTGGCAGCGAACGTAGGAGATACGCTCGTGAGTGAACCAGTCCTCATCCCTGGGGAGGGCCTCGTCGATGCAGTCGTCGAAGTACTTGTAGTGGGAGAAGATAACGTGGCCACCGACATCGTAGAGCTGTTGCGGAGGTCAGTATATTTTGTCCCTTCTGACGCGGGTTGCGGCAGGGTAAGCCACAACAAACGTTCCCGGAGAAAACTTACGAAGCCCTCAGGAGTCACATCAGTGGAAGCGAGACCACCGGGGATCTCGTTAGAGTCGATAATCAACCAAGAGGGTCCATTCTGCACAATTGGTTAGCTTTACTGTCTCCGTACCCCTCCATCGGCCCCCCTATTTTTTTTTTCTTTTTTTCCGGGGGAGCGTCTGTTTTCCCCCTCCACGGGGTAAGGGTCAAGGGTCAGCACTCACGATCTGGTTGAGACGCTTAGCGGCACCCAGACCAGTAGGGCCAGCGCCAATGACGAGGACGTCAACGGAACTAGAACAATTGAGTCAGTTAGGCCAAACAGACTGGAGGGGTAGATTCCCTTACATGTCGGGATGGGTCATCCTGCCTTGAAGAAGGTCCTGAAAGCTAGGCACGCGTTTAAAAGTCTTGCGGGCGATGTTCAGCATAGAAGAAGAACGGGAGCAGCAAGAAGACTGCAGGTGAGGGCAGGAAGAGAGATAATAAAGGAGGAAGAGGGAAAGTGGTTCAACCGTGGGTAGGGGTAAACGGTACTTACATGAGAGCGGTGTCGAAGTGGGGATGAGTGTCTGTTTCAGGTTTACGCCGGGTGGACTAGTACTGATTTGATTACTTGAAATGAAAGCAGTCTGCTTCAGACCTCGATCGGAGTCTGGACACATTGTCCAAGGCGCCATCCCCACTGGCTCGGGTCTTCTATGGTGGTCCTGGTCCTGGTCCTGGCTCAGGGGCCGCGAACAGAAGCCCCCACTACTGTGTAAACAACTGAACACGTACGCTTTTGGCCATCTCCTTTTTACTTTTTACTTTTTACTTTTTACTTTTGATATGATTATTATGAATTTTTTTCTCGATATTATTTTTGGTTCCTGGCTTCATCGATCCCCTCATTCGCTGTCACGGCGCCACTTGCCAGACCCTGGCCTTTAAACTATCGAATCTATCACAAAACCATGTAGGCGTGTCGATTGGTCTGCTCTTATCAATCCCAAAGAGGAAAGGCAGAGTGCAGTTCGCAAGCGGACACGCGCGAACCTACTAAAATATTCCTACAGTACATTATTATTTGTTCTTGGTTTCAGGGTCCTTGCACAAATCAAGAATGCTCTTATCGCCTTGCCCATCTCGGAGCATTTTGATTTGCATGTCCAATAATTGAAACGGCGGACAAGGGGGTAGATCCCCGATCGGTTCGACGGGCTAGGGACGCCACCGATGTCGCCTGGCACGTTGCGGGTAGCCGCAACGGTGGTTACGATTGCGCCGGTGATGGTGATGGTGATTGTGATGGTGATTGTGATGGTGACGGTGACGGTGACGGTGATGGTGTCTTGATGCCCGTGTAGCACCTGGGGAATTATAGAGCTTCTAGAAGCTGTCAATTGAGTATTGAGTGCCACCGAATCTCTCCCGAATGTCGGGGGAACAAAAATCCCAGACTCTTCTCGGACCGCTCAGTCGGGGATCGTCCTTCGATCGAGCGGTGTCGAGGATTCAAGGGAACTCGGTACATGTGCACGGAGGCGAGGGTTCCACTGATTGTCCCTCCCCAAACAAGGAAGTACGATGAAAATCCCCTGAGAACAACAGCAGGCACCGATCTTTCTTGGAATGATCGACAAATGGCCCGAAGGACTTCTCGAACCAGCAGTTGGCTGTCACAAAAGTTGGTCCCTGAGATCCATAGGGTGGTTAGACGGACGACAAAAAAAAGCTTCTCTTAACCGAAACCTCCCCACCATGTATCAGCTTTGGCCACCCCCTGTTGGCCCCGACCATGTTGCCCATTTCCAGGGCGCTAAGAGTCCCTGAATGGGGCGATGGCGTCAGACACAGCCTCCCACGATCGTCGCATTCTCCACCCGTAAGGGACCAGATGCGCTTCCTCGGGACGCTGAACGCGGGTCACGGTGGGTCTTGGCCAACAGCTGCTTGCGTAATGCTGTGAGTGTCAACTGTCGATTAATCTGGATCGTCCTGGGACGGTGACGGCCAGGTGTTTCTATCTCAAACCCGAGTCAGGCAGACACAGTAGATAGGTTACATTGGCCCATGTGTCTCCGCATTGGGAAGAACATCAGTAAACAGTAGGAGCAGACACGCAGAATACGTGGACACGTCCGAATATAGTGAAAAATAAAGAGAAATTAAGAGTCGGAGAGCGACGGGTGGAGCGATGAGGAAGAACTGTTATTGGTGTGAGGCTCAGGGAAAAATAGGAGTCGCCACGAGCGACCGTGGATTGATTGGGGTGTACTCCGTATCTCCAGTACTTGTATTGGTATTACCAGCCTTATCCCCTTGGGGGATCCACCCATTAAGCGTAGGAAAGAGTACAGGTGGCCTGAGCGAGGTAGGTAACGGTCACAGCCTGACAGTTACCGTCCACAACCCCGTTTTCCGTTTCAACTCTGTTCCTCTGTTTGCAGCTTCACTTGCAGAGTTATCGGATCCCAGACCTTCTTATTTTACAACTAACTGCCTGTTGGTTTTCTGATTTTCTGGTTTTCTGGTTTTCATTGTGGTCTTTCTCCGTACTCAGTGCGCCCCCGAAGTACGTACCCCATTCCATCCCTTCACCTTCATCTTCATCTTCATCTTCGTCTTCACTCTTTCCACCTGCGCGTGTTTGCTCAACTCCTTCCCTCGTCACTCGTTAACCAGACACATAGTGTTCTGCAGCCTATAATTCTTTATTAAAAAGAATTATCCCTCGTGGCTTCCTCCGCCTTCAGCCAAGGAAGCCTTTCTCGGTCCCGGCCTTTCGAATTGAAACAGTTCTTTTCCGATCAAACACGCTTCATCATGTCCGAAGGCGAGAAAGTCCGCGCTTCCGGCGAGACCCCGCGCGAGGCGCTGCCCACCGTCAACCCGGCTGTTGAGAAGGAGGCTCCCAAGGCCGCTTTCCACCCCGTTGTCTACGTGAGGTGAGATTTGAACCTGGTCAGATACGAGGCAGATTGGCTGATACCCATAACCCCCGATAGTGTCTGGATCACTCTGAGCTCCAGTGTTATTCTCTTCAACAAGCATCTCCTCGACTACGCCAACTTCCGTTTCCCCATCATCCTCACAACATGGCACTTGACTTTCGCGACGATCATGACCCAGCTGCTGGCTCGCTGCACCACCGTCCTTGATGGCCGCAAGTCCGTCAAGATGACCGGCCGTGTCTACCTGCGTGCGATTGTCCCCATCGGTCTCATGTTCAGTCTGTCCTTAATCTGCGGTAACATGACCTACTTGTACCTGAGTGTGGCCTTCATCCAGATGCTGAAGGTATGTTTCTTGCGCCTTTTCTCGGGTAGCTCGAGCGTCGCTAACGATTTGTAGGCTACCACCCCCGTTGCTGTCCTCCTCGCTACCTGGGGCATGGGCATGGCTCCCGTCAACTACAAGACCCTCGCGAACGTGTCGATCATTGTCATTGGTGTCATTATTGCCTCGTTCGGTGAGATCAAATTCGTCATGGTCGGTTTCCTGTTCCAGCTCGGTGGTATCGTCTTCGAGGCCACCCGCCTGGTCATGGTTCAGCGCCTGCTCAGCTCTGCTGAGTACAAGATGGACCCCATGGTTTCCCTGTACTACTTCGCTCCCGTCTGCGCTGTCATGAACGGTGCCGTTGCCCTGTTCCTGGAGTTTCCCCGCGTCACCATGGACCACATCTACGGTGTCGGTGTCTGGGTTCTCCTTGCCAACGCCATGGTTGCTTTCCTGCTGAACGTCTCCGTTGTCTTCCTCATCGGCAAGACCTCCTCTCTGGTCATGACCCTTTGTGGTGTCCTGAAGGATATTCTCCTGGTTGCTGCCTCCATGATGCTTTGGAACACCCCGGTCTCCCCCTCCAGTTCTTCGGTTACTCCGTTGCCCTCGTCGGCCTTGTCTACTACAAGCTTGGCGGTGACATGATGCGCGAGTACACCAACAAGGCCGGACGCGCTTGGGCCGAATACGGCAACGCCAAGCCCGCCCAGCGCAAGTTCGTCATCTTCGGTGCTGCTGCTCTGGTCTTCTTCCTCTTCGTTGGCGCCATGGCCCCCAGCTACGCCCCGGAGCGAGTTAGCCAGGTCAAGGGGATGTTGGGTGGTGCCGCCTCTGGCAACGCTTAAATACGTTGATTTTTGGAAGGCGCCATAATTCTCAAGAAATAGATGTTGGTGCTTCCAGATGGTTGTTCGACGACTTCGAACTCTAATTGGAGTGCTGAAGCACGGTTCTACACACTTTTTTTTTTTTTTTTTTTTTTTCGTTCACGGGCCGGGACCAGCGAATGCAGGAAATCCAGCCGGTGGCCGGCCCTTGTTTCCGGAGTCCTCGCGCTGCGCCCAAACCGGAGGACTCTGGCTTCCTTTCTCGACCGCATTCCCGTGATGTATTTGAATACACTTGAACCATAGTGTGGTCTTGCTGTTGTACTATCTTACTCTCTTTTTCCTTTTTTCCCCCCACTTTTCAACGAACATTGATTTGGTGTTAGACTTGCACGAGCTCTGGTGTCGGATTGCTTTGGACCTGTTCTCTTTTCATTGGGTTTTTTCTTCCCCTTCGTTGTCTGAATAGTATTCCAATAGACTTTTGGAGGGTTGCTTCCGTTCTGTTCCTGCTAGTGTGTACTGTTGAGTTCATAATGCCGTGCGAATGATGACAGCACGATGTATTGATTCCTGGGTGTCTTGTGAGCATGAGGTCAATGTTACAGCTCATCGTGGGTTGTCATGTGACGGGCCTTATTGGGTGGCTGCTTGTCCCACTGGGTATACCTGGGCATAGGGCCGTTTTCACATCTAAAATTACTTAGACTAATTATGAAACTATCAGGGTAAACTACGAATAGTTTCATTTCAACATTGCGGACTTGAATCCGTGGTCCCAAGCCACTAAGCCTCTGCCTGGAACAGCTTCTAAACAAGTACAACTGCATTTGAAGAACACTCAAAGTCAATTCGATCTAACAATGGCCGCAGGGCATTTCGATGTCCTACAAGTTCTCCTGGGTCTCAACAGAGGGCCGACAATATGATCCGAGCTGTTTGACGAGACTGGCTCGCGACTGGCCACAGTACAAACTTTGTTATCGATGCGTGTGACTTCATCTTACCAGAGGCGCTCGATACAGTGGACGTCTCTTTTCTCCGTTCTTTGGGGCACGGTGCGAAGTATTTACTACTAGGACTGCGGATCTTCGGATTCTGGTACTATTGATGGTGTCTTGATACCCCGTGTAGCACCTGGGGAAGGTAACACCGGGCTGGAGCCAATTTATCCTTCTGGCAAGCAGACAATCGAATCAATGGGCCGATCGAGTATGTAACTCGATACAGATGCTAGCCTATCAATGGGATTGATACTACGGGTCAATCTATACAGAAGGAAGCCTCAAGACTGTGGGAGAGGTCGAGCTCGCGGTGTCGATCGCATCGGAGCAGATTGGAATGGATGCTCGGAATAGTCTCATACAGGGTTTGTTCCGAACACAACCGATTAGTCTCGGCTCTTTATTATCTAGTATATAATAAAGACTAGCAGGAATATCTGGAAAGCCGATTGTCCTCCTACGGGTTTACTTTGGCATTCAAGCCGGTCTTGAGTACTCTGCAAGGACTGGCTATCTGTCCAGCTTTGTCCCCTGCGCTCACGACCGGCAAACTAGCCCCTCAAGATATGAAAGCACCTTCAGATCATTGAAACATTCCTAGGTACCTTAGGTACCTTTGGGTACGGACTTTCCACTTGTGATGTCGCGAGAACGTTCCGAAATCTACACTTGAGCAGTAGCGCAGCACCGATATTATGACTTTAGATTTGGTTATCTTACCAGTAAGCGTGCACCCTAAAATAACTTTGTTCGCTTGCGCCCAGAATACCCTCGGACATTATGTATCCACAAGACAGATGGACTGCTCGTATTCTGTTCTGTGGCGGTGTAGACCTTGCAGGTGAGTTGACATGCGAGTTGAGGTGCGAGTTGAGGTGCGGGGTCGGGGTCGGGGTCGGGGCCAGGGCCGAGTCTTGACAATTCACCTGGCGATGGCACTTACAGCTCTCCCAGCAGATGGAGGTTTAATAACTTTGGACATTAGCCTTTTTCAGTGATTTGAAGATGATTTTGGAGTTCATAATTTCGAAATTGAATAGTCCATGGCATTTCTTTTCATTCCAAGTCATAAATAAGATAAGATAGACACCAAGCCAATATGACAGGCGAACAGAACTCCATTTACGCCAGAGTCCATAACCCCCGGTATATCATATAACCACCATAACCCAATTCGCCTTCCTAAGGCGAGAACTGGAGCGGGTTGCCGAACTGGTCAAGTTAGGCGCTAGTGAGTTGCCGAGCTAAATCCAGTAAACTATCAGAAACACAAAACAATTGAAGTCGATCGGGCGGCGGTCGCGTTGTTGGCGAGGTCAGGGTCGCTCAATCGGTGGTTTTCAATTCTCGATTGAATTATAAAGGGTATGGATCCTCGGTTTTACGAGTCGATCTCCATTCCCATTTCGACGCCTCCGTTTAGTCCCATTCCCATGTCATTCCTGGATGGAGCATTGTTTGACATGGCTTGTTGAAGAAGCGGTACGCCACCTTCTACAGCGCTGAAGGGGGTGGTTGCTGGAGGACTGTTGGATCGAGATGAGGCGACGAGAGGACCGCTGCCCTCGAAGATGATTGGGGTGCTGCGCAGATTGTGCAAGCATGCTTCCCACGAAGATGCCACGAGCTGAGCTTGGGTAAGGTCGTCGCTAAAAAGATAGAAGGCGGGCGAGAACGCATTGGTGGGCATTGCTGCAACGAGGTAGGCATTGAGGGCGCGGCTTTTTATGAGTATCTGCGAGTCGCGCAGATAGTCCGAGTATTGGTTGTCAATATACTTGGTCCAACCACGGACAGCCGGTGCCATATCGCCATCGGTATCAATACGCTGCCAGCTGATGCCGAGGAGGCGGGTGGCATCGTCAATGAGTGGCTCAGCGGGAGGTGCAGGTCCAGCGTTGAGAGTGCGGTGCTGGTCGGCCTCGGGGCCGTTCAGGCGCTGCTGAATTGAGCAAAGCGCAATATCGTCCAGGCCCGGAGCAGATTTATCTAGCCGTTGTGACTTGCGGCTAATGTCCGCGGCATCAGACTGCAGCGCAAACGAGCTCGAGGAGTCCGCAGCCGCCGTGGTCTGTTGCGACTCGGCCTGTTCTTCGTACCATGTGCCAGTCTGACTGTCTGCAGAGATTGCCATACCAGTGCTGGGGTTCAGCAACACCATTCCTTCCCCATAGATGGGCTCCTCTTCTGGCGCCGGGGGAGGCGCCGGCTCGGAGAAGACTTTCAGGCCAGAAGCCTCTTCGAAGGCAGCTTCGTCACGCGACCTCTTACGGGAAAACTTGGGCACGGGAGGAGCAGGCGCGAAGTTCAAGCTCGGAGCAGGCTGGGCCGAGCCATTGCTTGCGAAGACGGAGCTGGGGCTTGCAGGGTAGCTATGGAAGCTGCCGGGCCCATCCAGCGCGGACTGAGAAGGGAACTGAGCGAAGGCGTGTTCTTGGGAAGAGGAGAGGACCATGGCGGGGCCATCGGAGGCGCGATTGAGGATCATTGGGCACATTATGATTGTCGGAGCGACAAAGAGGAAGGGAACTGTTCTGTATGGTTAAGTGAGCTACACACCATAAGCTTCAACCACCTGTAGATCACGAGTATAGACGGAGTATACGAGAGGGAAGGTAGGAAGAGAAAAGAGAAGTCCGAGTGATGATAGGACAGAAGGGGGGGGGGTGTGGGAGGTAAGGCAAAGGGAAAAGATAAGAGTTTAGGGAAGAGGGAGGAAGGAAAGAAAGGAAAGAACGGAAAGAGGGCGCGCGCGAAAGAGGGCTGCGAGCGATCTGAGGCGAGGTGATCGGAGGATCCATCCGCAATGCGGAGGTTACCGTACCGGACAGTGATACACAAGCTTAGAGGGCACTTCCGGGTGACCGTTACATTACGGGGACGTGACAAGTGGATCCCACGCTGCTGCAGGTGATTGGCCAATGGCAGGACACCGTCCGTGGATGGCTTTGCGTTGGTGGATTGGGCTGGGCTGAGAGGTACGTACTGTACTTTACTGACATGCCGTGCTCCGTGCTGCCTCACTCTTTCTCCTCAACGTGACCCTTGGTCTCACCCGGACTAACACTTCTCCCATTATCCGCCCCATCACCCATTTTGATCCCTTCTCCAGCACGTGATCCCAAGGAGGGATGTCTTGCACGATCCGTGAAGAGGAAGTCGATCTCCTCCAGGGTCAGGTTCGCAGTCTCGGGGTAGAAGAAGTAAACGATCTACGGGGCCATTAGCGCTGTTTAATGTGGAGTCCAGACGTAGGGGGGAAAGCTGTTCATACCGGAACAAACACCATGTTGAGACACATGAAGATCAGATATCCCTTCCAGGCGAGATTCTCGATCAGAGTCGGGGTGATCATCACCACAAAGAAGTTCCAGAGCCAGTTTGCCGAGATGCCGATTGCTTGTCTTCAGACCAACATCAGTATGATCTGCCCAGAAGCATGTAGACAAGTTTGACCCACCCCTTAGCGCGAACATGCAGTGGGAGAATCTCCGGACCGTATACCCACGGGATACAGTTGACCGAAGCGCCGAAGATGAGCATGAAAAGGAAGAAAAAGGCGACCGAAGCCGAAGCCGTGGGCTTTTCAACGGATGTTCCTGTAGAGAACCGCCAGTAAGCAATCACGAATGGTGAATAGCGAGCCCTGTTTGGTACCGACCCTTGAACGAAAGCAGAATAGCGATCATCATCATAGAGATGGATAGGCCGAACGAACCCCACATCATGGGGTTTCGACGGCCGAATCGATCGGAAAAGAAGGTCGGATAGAAGGATCCTAAGAGACATCAGTGGGGGCATTGGCAGGAGGCCATCGACGGGCATACCGATCACAAACATGACCTGGATCACGCCTCCAAGTAGAAGACTTAGTCTCCGGTCGAGACCGACATTATACTGCAGTACCGAAGTGACATAGTACTGGACCGCGTTAGATACTTTCCAGCAAGGAATACAAAGAATACGAAGAACCGCACTCACCACGACCAAGTTGATACCTCCCATCTGATTCATAAATTGGATGCCGTAGGCCAGCAACACTCGCCTGCCTGTCTGGACCTCATCCCGTTTGAGAATCTGGGACCACTTGTATTCGCCATGCAGCGTCTCCAGTTCGATCGCCTCCAGTATTCCCGATGATTCGGACACAACCTTCGGGTCGTCGGGCGCCCTATCGTAGACATCGCAAAGAACTTGCAGCGCTTCGTCGGGCCGGCCGTGGCGATAGAGCCAGCGAGGACTTTCTGGGAGACTACGCAATCCTGCGTTCAGCACACCAAGTCCTCTCAGAGTAGAGACTTCAGGGAAAGGGACACTCACCCAAATACAAGTCCAATCACCATGATCGCAAAGATCATCTGGCATGCAATCGGCAGCCGCCAGTTGATCGCACCGGGTACATAGCTCATACCGTAGTCGAACCAGTATGCAATCACGATACCGACGCCGACAAACAGTGGTTCACTGCAGACATACTTACCGCGCTTCTTGGCCTCACACAACTCGGATTGGTATACGGGTACGGTGGTCGTCTCAATACCAGTTCCGATGCCGGTGATGAAGCGGGCCACGAGCAGCTGTGCCCTTGAGAATGCAGTCGTCTGAAGAGTAGCTCCAACCTATGCAGAAACACGATTAATTCCTTCAACGGTGGACGTTTGGGTCTCGACTTACAATGATCCAGACCATGGCAAACCACATCGACTTTCGCGGACCGAGGCGATCGCCCGTGATGAATGAAACAATAGTTCCCGTGAAGCAGCCCAAATTGTATATAGAGACAATAATGCCCAGAATCCCTGCACTGGGGTGATTCACCACACTCAGAAAGTCATCATTTCCCACGATTCCAGAGAAAACTCCTTGATCGTAGCCTATCCCAGTGAGCTCGAAGAAACTGACAAGAACGCTAGAGATAGCGAGGCCTACCAAAGAAAATAAACGCCAATTGGCACGTAAACATAATCGCCATACGCAACGGCCTGCCACGACCGTAAATATCGAGCTGCACCATCGTAATTTGAATCAACCTTAACAGAGAAAGACGTGCTATACAAATCAAAACCCACCCCCGCACTGGGTCCTCAACCCCTTTTGTACACAACCGACGCAATGCGACTCAGGCTCATCTTCAGCCGAGTCAGGTCCCGAATCAGCCAATCCTCGCAGTGTCCCGAGGTGATCGACGGATCCGGCATAAATGAGCGCCGGTAGGACAAGATGATGCGGGGAGAAAGTCAAGGGTACTACTGGTGCTATTTTAGCTAATGTGGGGAAAATAGGGTCCGAGTAGTATATGGGTAAAAGGAAAAATGGAAAAAGGAAATTTTTAGAGCCCTTTACCTTGATACAAGGGGCTGGTGGGAGGGTAAGCTTGTGGCTCTGCGGGGGTGAATCTGGGGAAGAGTCCACATTCCGTAGACTATCTAAGGGGGTCCTGCGGGGAAGGCAGGTTGAGCGGTCGGAGAGAAGCCGATCAAGTCCAGGTCGTGCGAGAGATCGACAGATCGGGGTTGTTTTGGGTAAGAATCTGCTAGGAGGCGGCGGTTCGGACTGCCGCTTTGGCTTGGGGATGTAGAGAGACGGGATACGTCGAAGGAGAACGGAAGGTGGCGCAGGTGGCGCCTGAGCGTTGAAGCAGGGTGAGTATTATGAAGGTGTATTAGAAGAAGAGTTGTCTTAAGACTGTGGCAATTGCTCATCTATGGTTGCTCTATTGGTACAGGATATCATGCGTTGACAGCCAAAGCAGAAGTAATCTATTAACACACAGAATGAAAGAACACCCCAGGTGTCATTTTAGTAGCCATCATCGTCACTGTCTCCTCCGTAGTAATCGTCCTCGTCATATCCGCCGTAATTGCCAGCAAATGCATCATCGACATGGTCATCTTCCATCTCATCGTCCTCATCATCCTCCAGGTCATCCGGATCGGGCTGCTCTCCAGCCGGAAGGTCACCCTTAAGAGCAGGGCCAGCGGTTTCCTCGGCCGGCTGAGACTGCGTAGGCGGTGGAGTGGGCGGGGGTGCACCAGTCTGAGTGCGGCCAGATCGTGCCTTGACTGAAGTAGCACGAACCGAGCGGCGAGATTCGGGCTCGGGTGCCCGGCTGGTGCTGCGGCGCGAGACAAGACTGACGCTGCGACTCTGGCTTCGGCTCAGGCTCTCGGCCTTGGGGTTTTCGTCTGTCTTCTTCCCATCGAAGAGGTCATTAAGAGCATTGTAATTGATTTTCTTACTGAAGCCACGTCGCTCGAGCATCCGTCGGGTCGCCTCAGCAGGGGTCGCTGCACGAGAGCTGCGGCCATCTTCGCCCTCGCCCTCGCCATCGAGGTAGGAGACATCACCCATCCGGCCCTTGCGGCGCTTGCGAGGCTTGTATGAAGATGGACCAGAAGTTGCTTCAGCCAGCGCGCGCTTGAGGGCCTTGGCTTGTTGTGTGCGGAGGTATTCCTTGTTCTCGGAGACCCAGATGGTCTCTTTGAATTCAACCTCAGCAGGCGTCAAGAGGCAGTGCTTGACTTCGGGATCGTCTTCAAACTCGCTTTCGGCAATTTCGGCATCATCGGGGATATGCTTCTTCTGCTCGGGTTCGACCATGCTCTCAATCATGTTGGAGCCCTTGGCAAGCATAGTCCGCATCTCATCCTCAAGAGCATCTTCTGATGCAACCTGCTCCTCAGACGGCGGGGAAGGGGCTCGCGCTTCCGCTTGCCCTTGACTTTAGACTCGGCCTGGTCATTTTCTGTGTCCTCGATAACATCGTTCACTGCCTTGGCAATGGAAGAACGCCGGCGTGTCTTCTCGGTCAGGGCAGGGTCGATGGGTAGATTTGGAATGGCAAAGCCGTCTGCATCAATCCGTGAAGGTTGAACTGATCCATATTCGCTTTCAGTGTCCCATTCAAGTTCTGCGGCGGTCTCCACAGCCCTGTTGTTGATGTGGCTGGGCTTGCGGCCTTCCCTTGCGCGAGTGAAGGAAGGAGGATCGTGTGCATTCTCAAGCTGTACGGAGCGGAATTGATCGACAGTCAAATCTCCACTTTCGGTTGAGCTGAACTCATTCAGACGCTGGCTGATAGTGATTTCGGTCACCTTAACGACGTAGACAACCTCACGAACGGTTCGGCGGAAATTATTCATTCGCGCAGCAAGAATCAGTGCCGCACCGCAGACACCGGCCGGTCGTCGACCAGTTGTCATCCAGTCACGGTTCATTCGCTGCACAATACGGACAGCCTCACCAGCGACTTGCATGGTGGCTGGCCCGAACTCTAGTTGCTTCGAGAATCGATAGATGAGACTCTCGGGATCGATAGGGTTCATCAGAAAGACGTTGCCGCCCAGGCGGAGCTCATCAAGAAGGGCTTTGTAGGTGCGACCAAGTTTGAAGACGTTGATCATCAAGACATCGGCAAAGTCAATCAGCATGACTGTGTTGCCGTCCTGGCGACGACAAGCAATGTAGAGACAGACTGCAGCCACGGTTTTGGTTCGGCGACCCTGAATGAAGTTCAGTCCGACTGCGAGCTTGAATACCTGACCAGCAGCCTTCGAAGCACTCTCTGGGATGGTCAAAGCTCGAGCAAGCTGGCTGATATAGCGGTTTCCATTCGCTTCAGTCATCTCTCGGCTCTCCATTGCGCCGCCTCGCTGGAAGCCGGGTCCGAAGCTGCGAACGTGGGTCTGATCTTCCCCGACGAAAGTACCCTGGACGACAGCAGCTCCAGATGAGCTCTCACCAAAGGTGACTTCAGACACAATATTGGATTCACTGATGACAGTACCACATCCAGAGCAAACCTTCTGGCCTTCATCTTCAACAATGTGGGGAGCAGGACAACCTGGATTGGGACAACTAGAAGTCTTGGGGTGTGTAGTAGGCCGTGGAGGTTGAGGGCGGCTGATTGAGGCGGGACGCTTGATAGGAGTCGGAGTCTGAGCCCTAGTAGTAGCCAGGCGCTTGACAGGTGCGCGAGGCCCGCGGGGAGTCACGCTGATGCGCGTGGCGGGCTTCGACATGGTGAATAATGGTCGATGTTGAAGAAGTAAGGATAGTAGTAATACCCAGGTGATGAGTTAGATAAATGGTTGAGAAGCCCCTGGGCTCTAGTATTGTTCGAACGAAATCCCAGCGGTACTAAATTGGAAACCTCATAGCGCGTAGGCTGGCGATAGAGATGAGAATGAGCAAGAGAGAGTCGAGATTTGGAGAAGAGGTGGAATCGGTGATCAGACGGCAGGAGCAGGAAGGGTAAGAGTCAATGAGAGACAACGATGCCGTACTTGCACGATGTATGTCGAGCTGGTCGAATGTTCTCAGGGCTCTGAATAATTCTCGAAGCGCGTAAAGTGATAAGTGATAAGAAAAAAGGGCGCGTGAGTGGGGAGCGGGGAATGCGAGTGAAGTTTTTTCGCTCGGTGCTGGCGGGTGGCCCAGCGGTGAAAGAGCTGGGGGAAACGGGCAAGGCACGCGTTCAACTCGGGGAGGTGGCCACGACCCACATTCTATCGTTCGCTCAAAAGAGGAGAAAGTGAAAGAGGGGAGTGAGGGTATGAAGTCGAAGGATCTTCAAATAATTTTTCTCGCAGTGGATGTCGCTTTTTGCATCAACAGCCTCTGTTATTCATGGCATCCATCCGAAAGCGCAAAACACGTGACTGTCCGAGTCACTAAGTACTAGTCCGGAAATAAAATCAGATGAATCTCCATTGGTGCCTTACTGTTCAGGCAACATATCCACTCGAGCACGCCCTACAGCGATCAATCTATGCAATAAGCACATGAACGGTGGTTGACTTTCTCATCTCGGACCCAAGATGCCGCTTTTCATTCCTAAAGGCGAACCAGATGAGAACTAGCTACATACTACACGGAGGTCATGACTCTCACTCAGTGGAATGCCGATGCGGCATTTGTGCGTAGTTCGGCCTCCGGGCTTGGATCGCGCACAAATGTCGCATCTTCGCCATTCGCGAGCCACCCACTGGTTTCCACTCTTTTTTCTTTTCCTTTCTTTATAAATACATGCGACAGACAGCGCCATTCGTCTTTGATCCTGATCTTTGATCCTTTATGATGTAATCAGCACTATCGTGGTCATTGTCTTCTAGTGGCGATTCGCTATATCAACCTGCCAACTACCCGCGCGGTACTCCCTAGTCTCCTGGCTGTTTCAAGACTCCACCACCACATACTTAATAATTTAATTTTCCGACCGTCAACGCCACGCCGTGGCAAAAATCCATCTGTTGCTTGATCATCTTATCGCTTTGATCCGAGAACACCAAGGTTGAAGATCCTGCTGTGTCGATCATGTCCGGACCCGAGAGTCCTCCACATCTTCTCAAGATGCAGCAGAATGCAGATTTAAGCTCCAGGAGAAGTGTCTTCTGGGTTAGCAATGTTCACTGCTCTTCATGCGTCGCCTATGTCACCGAGATATTGTCCGAAATTCCAACTGTCAGAGACATTGACGTGTCGATCATTACCCATGAGGTACGCGTCACCCATGGCATCTCTGCGCGGCCGGCAGATCTCGTCGCAGCTTTGATACACGCTGCGTTTGAAGTTCATCATGTTACGACATATGACGAACGCGCAGCGATTATATCTGACCTCGACACCACTTCATGGAATCATCGTGGATCCACAATCTTCTCCACCCCTCGAACATCATACTCCAGTATTTCATCTAATATCAAAGAGCGACTACACACTAGCAGAGAAAATGGGCACTTTGCCAATTGCGATGCGTGTCAGAAGGAAGAAGCAGAAAGGCTTTCACGTCTCTCTTACCAGAGCACGACAGAGCCACTACATGAAAAATTTGCACAAAATTCTGTCTGGCCTGCTCATACTCCTTCTGTGTCTACGTCTGAGACTCAAGTAGAGCAAGATGCCACATTGACGCCAAAAGTCCCACCTAGTATATCTGAAACGCCTGAGCTGTCCTCACCATCAAGTGATGAATTCTCAGCACGGATCAGCATTGGGGGTATGAGCTGTGCGTCATGTGTCAATACTATTACTGCTGCTGTACAAGAGTTGGAGTTTGTCAAGGAGGTCACTGTCAACCTTCTCACAAATAGCGCAACGCTGGTTTACTTTGGTCCGCGGGAGAATGTTGACCTGATTACCGAAAAGATCGAAGATATCGGCTTTGATGCTTTCTTGGATGAGGTCAACCGGATTTCTGAAGTGCCGTTTACCCAACAGGCCTCGGCCGGCTATGTCACCGAGATTGCAATCACCGGCATGACATGCGGTTCTTGTGTCGGATCTGTGACTCGAGGGATCGAAGAGTTACCCTTCATCACGAGTGTCTTTGTAAATCTGCTCTCACACAGCGGCAAGATTGAATTTGAAGGACGCGAAAACCTCGACAAGATTGTTGAGAAGATTGAGGACCTGGGATACGATGCTGCAGTCAGTAATATTCACTCGCTGGCTGAGAACAAGCAACAGACTGGCCTTGCCAAATTGAGAACAATCTCCATTCGTGTCGATGGAATGTTTTGCCGCCACTGCCCCGAAAAAGTCTTGGCTTCTTTGGATACCCTTTCAGATGTCACTGTGGAGGAGACTCTTTGCGAGAAGAACCCTATAGTCAAGGTAGCTTATACACCTAACCCGCCTTTTCTGACTGTTCGCTCCATTCTTGCAACAGTCAATGGGGCCAACGGCGCTTTTACTGCAAGCATCTATCACCCACCGAGCATTGAAGACCGATCTCGTGCGATGCAATTGCATGAGCGTCGCCGGCTTCTGACTCGACTGCTATTCGTCTTTGCTGCAGCCATCCCAACCTTCATTATTGGTATTGTCTTCATGTCTCTCGTCTCATCCAGCAACCCAGTTCGCATGTATCTTGACCAGACAATCTGGTCTGGCAGTGTGACTCGCACAGAGTGGGCTCTCTTCATCATGGCGACCCCCGTCATGGTCTACGGCACTGACGTGTTCCATACTCGGGCCATGAAAGAAATCCACGCACTTTGGCGCCCCGGAAGCAGGGTACCAATCTTGCGACGCTTTTACAGATTCGGCAGCATGAACCTCTTGATTTCTGCAGGAACGGCGGTAGCTTACTTCTCCTCCCTGGCCGTTCTCATTGTTGATGCCGTTGTGGGTACAAAATCCAGTGCTCACAGTACGACCTACTTTGATTCAGTTGTCTTTTTGACCCTTTTTATCCTCGCTGGGCGATTCTTGGAGGCTTACAGCAAAGCTAAGACGGGCGATGCAGTTACATCACTGGGCAAGCTTCGACCCTCGGAGGCTCTACTCATTGAGAATCAGTCCACAATGCAGACCGACGAGAACACTAGATTTGACTCAATGCAACGCATCAATGTTGACCTTTTGGAGGTCGGTGACGTTGTACGTATCCCTCATGGTGCATCTCCTCCAGCGGATGGCGTTGTGGTGGGAGAAGGATCTTACCAATTCGATGAGAGTTCTTTGACCGGAGAGTCTCGCCCGGTCAAGAAAGCTGTTGACAACCAAGTCTTTACTGGCTCCGTCAATGTCGGTCAGCCTGTGCACATCCGAATCACTGAACTCGGAGGAACCTCTATGCTTGATCGAATCATTGCTGTCGTTCGTGAAGGTCAGAGCAAGCGTGCACCTCTCGAAAGGATCGCTGATCTGCTCACCTCACACTTCGTGCCTGTTATTACCTTGATTGCCATTCTTACTTTCATCATTTGGCTCTCTCTCGGACACTCGGGTGTTCTACCTGGTGACTACTTGGATGCTGCTCAGGGTGGTTGGACTTTTTGGAGCTTGGAATTTGCTATCGCAGTGTTCGTGGTGGCTTGCCCATGTGGATTGGCATTGGCTGCCCCCACGGCCCTGTTTGTTGGAGGTGGACTCGCAGCAAAGCATGGTATCCTGGTCAAGGGTGGTGGTGAAGCCTTCCAAGAAGCCAGCCGTCTTGACGCCATCGTCTTCGACAAGACAGGCACATTGACTGAGGGAGGAAGCCTTAAGGTTTCTGACCACGAGATCCTCACAAACAATGACGGGATATTGAAGGTTGCCTGGGCTCTTGCTCAAAAGCTTGAAGAGAGCAGCAATCATCCGATAGCCCAGGCCATCTCTGCCTTCTGCGCATCTCAACCGGGAGCTGCTGTCGCATCCTCTGATATCCAAGAGATCTCTGGACAGGGCATGAAAGGAACATTCACTATGTCTACCGATAAAGCCGAGCAGAAGGAACAGTACGAGGCTGCGATTGGTAACGAGCGCCTGCTTCGCAGCATCCTATCTTCTGAAGCCGACACATATTTCGTCTCGAACTTGCTGTCGAAGTTCCAGTCAGCGGGCAAATCCACAGCTATTCTCTCCCTTCGACGTCTCGATTCCCAGTCCAAGCCTACGGTATTCGTTCCTGCAATTATCTTCGCAACTTCAGATACTATTCGACCCGAAGCAGTCGAGATCATTTCCAATCTCAACAAGCGTCAAGTCGAGGTATTTATGTGCACCGGCGACAACCAGACAACTGCCCATGCCGTGGCCCACATGCTGGGTATTCCACGTTCCAACGTGATGGCCAACGTCCTACCCGCAGAGAAAGCCAGCTTCGTGCGCCGAGTCCAAGACGGCTCAGTGAAGGCATCATCCACAGGTATGGGCTCGCCACCCCGGAGCAAGACTCGCCCAATTGTCGCTTTCGTCGGCGACGGCGTCAATGATTCACCCGCTCTGGCCGCCGCAGATGTTAGCATCGCAATGGCATCTGGCTCTGACGTGGCCATCAACTCCGCCAGCTTTATTCTTCTCAATTCGGATCTGAGCACGATTCTGCAACTGGTTCTCCTCAGTCGTCGTGTATTCAACCGTGTGCGAATGAACTTCGTCTGGGCAGTTATCTACAATTTCTGTCTTGTTCCAATTGCTGCTGGTGTTTTCTATCCCATTGTTAGTGGTCACCATGAGAAGACTGTCGGCCATGAAACTGTCATGCTTGATGAGCATTGGAGGCTCAGTCCTGTTTGGGCTGCTCTGGCGATGGCGTTGAGCAGTATCTCCGTTGTTACGAGCAGTCTCGCGCTGAGGGTGGACATGGAGAGTATCAAGAGGGTCTTCAAGAAGAAGAAGAACTGACTTGGAGAATATAAAGAGCTACGCATCATTTAAGCGTTTGTTTTTGTTTCTGTTTTTGTTTCTGTTTTTGTTTCTCCCCCCCAAGATATCCATGAATCGACCTTCATTGTTGTGTTGACTGATTTTAATGTAACTATTCGATTAACTTCCTTCTCCCCAAATTTCTGCGACCTTTTTACTAAGGGCTTTTTGAACCTTCTTTCGTCCAACAAGGGACTGTAATTTGTCCGAGACCAGTGTTTCCCGGGTTTTGGGCTCCAAGGCCATGTATGCCTCGACTAGTTCTCGAGGCGTCTTCCATCGGCGCTGAATCTCGAGTGCTTTCTCGCCAGTGATTCCACGTGTGCACATGAGCATCTTTAAAAAGATATCGCGCAGAGAGAGGACATCCGATTTGGAGGTGAGGGCAGAAAATGTGGAGAGTGTGACGCCGTAGGTGAGAGAAGAATCTTTCGCACGAAGTTCGTCCAGGAGAGTGAGGTAAGATTGTGTAGAGGAGAGGCACCGACTGGGAATGAAGGCAGCCTTTGATGGATTGGCCGGTTGATCTTCAACGGAATAGTCAAGTGCTCCGTACATTCTCCTTAGAAGGAGGGTCATGCGCGCCAGATACCGGATGGAGTCATCCAGATTCTTCGTTTTCTTCATGAAATAACCATTGACCACCTGAGTCGAGGCTATAGCCGAGGCAACCATCTCTTGGTACTTAAGCGCGCTCCCATTTCCAGCATCGGGGTGCGTGACTGTAAATTCCTCGACCAGATAGATGACGTTTTTGATGCCCGATCGGCGGAGACGGAACTTTTGTTCGTGGAACCGTCCATCTTTGATAGACCCGATGAGGTCGTCGAGTCGCTTTCGTTCAATAATCCAGTCCAGCATCACCTCATCGCCTTCCTCGCCGTAGCGTGTCAGAAATGCGGGATCTCGGCACTTGGCTACCCACATTGCGTCACCCAATTCTAGAGCACGTACTTGAGGAGTAATATCCTGTTTCATGAGCTCATTGGCGATGTAGTCTCTGTCTGTCGAAGTGCGCACTTCTCGGGTATCCAGTACTAATTCGACCGTGAAACTGTTCGGAGGAAGAATGACGGGTTCCGTAGGGCCTTCGGTGTTGGCAAATCGACTCAGCGGATTGTCATCCAGTGTCAAATCATCGGCATCTTCTCCGTTTACTCGAGTCGAGGGGCCGGCATTTGGGGCCGATCGGGAATCGCTGCCAACAAAGGCCATCATGTTATCAGAGGACCCGGGGAGAGTCTTCTGAATCCGTTTGGCGACTTCCCAGCCATCCTCGGACAGAGCGTATTTCCTGAGTGGACGACCATGTTCATAAACCAAGTCTTTTTGAATCAAGGTTTTCATCGAATTCCACGCCGTGTAGAATTTGGTAGGGTCTGTGGGTGCTGTGAACGAACTGTCGCAGTAAGGCTGCGCCACTTCGATCAAATGGGCTTTGGTCATGCTCTGGTGTGAGTTTTCTCCCAGTGTAGCCAAGCCCAATAGGAGCGCATACGGGCCAGAACGTAGAGCTGGCACATAGGGTTTTCCTTTGCGAGGCTTCTTGGCGGGCTGGTCTGCAACACCTGTCTCAGATGCTCTTTTGTTGCCTGGAAGACTTTATCAGCCAAAATGAGAGCATTTGACTGGTATCAGTATGACATACCCTGACCCGGGGGCTCCGGCATAGGAAGTCCATTCTCTTGACAGTGGGCCTTGAGTTTGTCCGTCAGGCGATCACACAGTTTAGGCCCCAAGCCATTCAGCTGCTGGGCCTGAGACGGATGTTCGAATGGCAGTGGACATGCTTTCATCGACTCATATGCCTTTTTGTAACTGAGATAAATATCAGAATCCGCTTGATTCGGCGAGGTACACGGTGGATACTCACACTGTGACGCCCTTGCTATTCCGCTCGCGGGCCTGGTCCAGCCATTCCTTAATCCACCCCAGTAGTAGGGGATTTGCACATTCTTCGCTCATAGTTTCCTCGCAGCCATCTGGCTGCAGGGGAAAGGTGAAGTCTACCGTTGACAGTCAAACGAGGGACGCGACGTAGATTTCCTCTTTGGGAACGCGACTGGCACGTGACTTGTCGATGAATGTTCCATTCTACGAAGGACGTCACATAGTCGGGATCAGATGCAATTGACTACTTAGAGCGAACTCAAAGTGCGAAGGAAGACATCTGCTCGGCATAATTTAGGAAAATTGCATAACTGTGTCAACGCCAGTATAGTTCAAAGTTCACTGCGGAGTAAAGGATGACGTCGACAATCCGGACCTGGAGTACAAGGAAGTTTCCTACTTCCATGGAAGAGGAGTGGCAACCGGTTTTCTACTCGCAAACCCCTTGAGGAGCCAGAGTTTGTCTCTCTCTCCTCTTCAACTTTTCAACATGGACGAAAAAGACGAATCGGCCGTTTTTTTGGCCCCAACTTGCAATGACAAAATAAATGAGGCACCTCCGACCCCCGAGGGACCCACGGACAGTCATGTTCTGGCTCAGGTCGAGCAAGATGAAAAGGGACTATCGCAACAAGCTGGCGACACAGCCGAAGTGACTGATGTCGGATGGACCACGCCTACCAACCATATCGTGGAACCTATTATAGCAGGAATCTCAAACGAAGACCTTTGGATGCTTATCAGACGATTTGATCAGGTAGGTTTAAACAAAGATTTCAGTAATCGCGGGCCTCAAGCTGACTGCGTCTAGCAAGTCTACAATGTCAAAGCAGTGCCAAATGCTCCGTTGCAGAACCTCGATTTAACTCGATCCGATGATGATGAGTTTTCGCCAGACAAGCTTCGTGCTACCATGGAGAGATTCTACATTACGGTTGTTGTTACTTTGACGAGCTTTATCAAACATGTCGCTCGTCTCCGATCCTGGAAGGAGCCTCGGCGGACAGCGATCTTTTGCGTGGTAAGCTGAGCTTCACAATCCACGCAAATCAATGAACTAACGGATCTGTGGAATAGGTATACTCTCTTGCGTGGGTTCTCGACTTCCTTGCTCCTGCCTTCTTCGCGGCTCTCATTTCTCTGGTCATATACCCGCCGTGTCGACCGATCATGTTCCCGCCAGCGCCAATCGCTCTCGTTGATAAAGATACTGGAGGTGTTCAAAAGCCAAAGGCGGGAGTTCTTGGCTCACACGACAGTATCACCGGTGCTCCCGAAAAGTACAAGGGCGAAGCTGCCGAAAAGGAAGCTAGCAACTTGGTTGCAAGTGTTGCAAGCGTGGCCGTCGGAAGTGCAGTCGGAAAGCATGATCAGGGTGTCCCCGAGGGTGCACCTCTAGAAGACTCTGTACCGGATGCTATGGATATCGTATCTAACACTGCAGATGCACAAAGTGCAGCACAGGGAGAGATTCCTTCTGAGTCGCACGACAAGACTCGACAGCCTATGAAGCAAGCCGTCCTGGATGGAGCAAACATGGCCATGGATGTTGTGAGCGATATTACAGATACATTTGAGAAGTTTGGAAAGTAAGTGCTTGACAAAAGTTTTGAAAAAACTTGATTTATATTGACTTTCTCAGCGCGTTATCCCCTACGTCGCCATTCCCTCAACTTTCCCCTCGCTTGCGCCTAGTGGCTGTTCTAGCTCCGACATGTCTTCTATCGACCTTGGTATCAAGCTATTTCTTGATGAAAACCATGGGACTAGTCACTGGCTTCGTTTTCTTCGGTGATCCTATCATCTGGCGCGGAATCGCCTACTTGAACAGCAATTATCCCCACTGGGAGCGACTTCTGGAGCTACAAAAGTAAATTGAAAAGTTGCCCCATGCATCAATACTCGCTAACATGTCTACAGCTCTCTACTTAAAGGCATTCCGACCAATTCTCAATTGGCGCTAACTCTCTTGCGTATCGGTGAAGCAAACATGTCACCGCTGCCGCCCCCTCCCAGCTCACTGGAGAAAGCTTCATCACGACCTGCCTCTCTACATCACGAGGAGCTGACACTCGGTGCTTCTCGATCAGAAATCGAACTGGCTGCCTCGCCCGAGGTCCATAATGGGTTGAAGGAAGAAGAACCCCACCACGAAAAGACCATGGCAACCAGAATACTCGGCTTCTTCCGGGGTACTACTGCAACAGGGGTCGAGAGCAAGCGAGGTATTGATCGCATGCGAGCAGCGATTGGGTCTCGTCATGCCAGGAACCGTGTTGGAGTGCTGCGTCCCAAAGGCAAAGAGAGTTCACCGGTTGGACCTGCCGAGTTCAATGCCCGACATAAGGGTAAGCGTGGTGCTGTTGTAATCGACTCATCTAAAGATTCACCGATACTGTACTTCACGACCGATATACCTCAATTCGGTGACTTTGAAGTGGAGAAACGGAAAAAAGGCACCGTCTACTTTACGATTCCAGTCAGCGACATTCTGGAAATGAAGAAACAGGGTGGAATGGGGTGGAAAGGAAAGTTGGTCGTCGGCTGGGCTATTGGGAGTAAGGAAGTGGTGGATGGTTTGCTCATCCAGGGCAAGGAGCCACACCAAACCTACCAACTGACAGCGATGGGAACGAGGAATCAACTCTTCAATCGGTTGATTGCAATTGACGGACAGGTTTGGGAGACTTTTTGAGATGATAATACCCGGATGCGTGCTAAGTGAATCCCAGGTTTGGAAGTAGAATTTCCTATTTGTTCGAATGTTTCTCAATGGGTTGCTTATAGCGAGGAAGCGTTTAGAACCTTTTCAAGTCATTTCAGATATTCATATACATATTCTACTCTTTCTCTTGTCGACGTTGCGTGTTCCAAAAGTTTCCCCCTCAGCTTGGTGACGAGCTTCTTCATGTTGCATCTAGGATAAAGCATCATCCAAGTACGCGGGATATCAATAAAATCTGTTGATTGCCATTTCACTCTCATCCCCGATAATGAGGTCACATTACAATCAGCCATTCTGTTCACGAACATCTGGGACATTATCGGAATCTATTATCGGAATCTATTCGTCATCATGCTTCATTCGCCCGGCAAGATGACAATGAGTTGGTGTTTGTGTATGGGGACCTGGCACTAAAGGACAATCTCGTGGACGAAGAATGTCGTATTACTGCCATCTTAGATTGGGATATGCCGGCTGGTATCTTTCTCGAGAGCAAGTACAAGACTATCGCAGCTATGATTTTGTGACTGGGTGGACTTTAGCCTTCTCTAACGTACTGCCTCCTGACTTTTTGAATGACATCTCTCCTGTGCGGCCGTTGGTATAGGCGGGTGGTCTGATATAGGTTGAAATAAGATGACCATGATAATAGCCATATCCAGCAAGGTCTATGGTACATGCACGTCGCGGAAAGTAATATCTGGTATCAATGTGTATGGAAGCCCAAGCATACTCCATGAACGCCATGATCGCGAATTAATAGCAAATGCCCTCCCCATGCCGGTCGCTTCACCAAGAAAAATTATATTAATGGGAATCCTCAAGAAGGACGTCTTTCACCCGCATGGCAGGCCGATGTATGTCAGTTTCACTCATGCAGGCGTAACATCCATGGCGTCCGGCTTCTTAGAATACTCGTGTTTAGGCGCCCCAGGCTCATCGGCAGGACCCGGATGTTCTGTATCATCATTGTTCTCACCATCGTCGTCTTGCATTTCATCGTCACCGCCATCATCGTCTTCTTGTGCTTCCTCGCCACCAGTCTCAACCTCGTTGGCGCCTTCGCCTTCGCCATTGTCATTGCCGTCTTCGTCTTCGTCTCCTTCTTCGTCTCCCTCTTCTCCTTCGGCCTCATCACCACCTTCGTCACCGCTACCAGCACCGTCATCCTCGGCGTCGCCAGTTTCTGAGACGTTCTTGTGTAAGTTTGGGAACATTGGCTTTCCTTCTGAAGAATCCTTCGGCTTGGACCCATCCTCACCTTCATCATCACTGTCTTGTGCGTCGTTGGGGTCGCTTTGCCGTGTAGCATCATTGTTCTCTGTGGCTGATGCTTGTGTCCCTGGCTCTTGAGGAGCAGAAGTGGGTCCTGATGTAGCGGTCGTGCTAGGTCTTCGTGGTGTGGGCTGGTCAGGCTCTGTTGCAGTGGCGAATTTGGCCGTGGTACGAGGTCCCAGCTTGAGATTGACAATTGTATCAGCTCGTTTCTGGATGTCTCGACGGGCAATACCCTTAGTACGCCCGCGGGGAGCCGGAGTATCCGCAGCTGGGGCAGAGCTTGCCGGGGTCGAGGCCTCAGTGGTGGCATCACCTCCCATGAGGAGATGATCGACCTTCATCTTTTCTTTATTTTCATCGTTGACCTGCTCGGTGAGTTGAGGCATATTGAGTTCGTAAATCCGTGCATACAGATCCGCAACGAGATCTTCAAACATTGTAACTTTCATCAAGTTGTTGTTGAGCTTCTTCAGCTCCAGAGAATCACGAATCAGCTCGAGCAGGGGCTGACTTTCTGCCACCAGTTGAGTCAGGCTCTCGAGTCGAGCTGTCTTGGTGGAAAATTCTTCCCAGCCAATAGGCTTGAAGACACCTTCCTCGTGTCCCTCTTTGATGTGCGCGGCTCTGCGAATCATCTTGGCGTAAGTTAAACAAATATCCTCCCACAACTTGGTGTGGTTGATGAAATCGCCTTGTTTCTTTCTCACGCGTCGAAGCAATTGATCCAGACTTGTACGATCGTCGAGTTCGTCGAGGAGACCGACGAAGAAATACACATAGCGACTTGTGTAGACAAAGTGCCTCCCGGGGCGTTCGTATTCAGGACGCCAGACTTGGATGGTGAGAGTCTTGGTAAAGATCTGAGACAGCTCTTGTTTCGCGGCGACAGCGGCTGGCGCATCCTTCTGATCATCATAAATGACATGTGCGGCCTGGGAAAGTTAGTAGGCAACTTCGTTTGGGATGGAGTTACTGATCGCCGTACCTTAGCGCTCATCCGATGATGCCAATTTGACTTGTCACCGCTCTTGAACTTCTTGATGACCTCAAGGATATACGTTTTCCATCCTTGGATACTATCAGGAGCATCCACCTTGCGAGCCCACGGAGTCGCCAAAAGGACGTTGGCTCCCTCAAGGGGCTAGTTCGATGTTAGTTTGAAGAAATTATAGCATGTAATCATTACACTCACAGTCATCTTTCCGCTTACGACTAGTTTGTGAATCACAGACAAAAGCTTGAAATGAGGCTCGAAGATCGGGTCAGAGCGGGAGTCTTTTCGTTGGGGAAGGGCTGCGATCGAATCAAGAAGAGCGTCAATCACATCTTGCATTTCGACGCGCTTTGAAGTCGTCCGTTTCGAGTCGTCGGAATTGTACATCTTCCATAGACATTTGCTAAGGAAGTACTGCGTTCTGTTTGATTGTTAGCAAGTCAAAATTTAAAGACACCTCGATAGGGGAAACTGACATCCAGCGGTTAGGTTTGTCGGAGACCGCCCTGCGGAGGAGATTGCTGGAAAAGTTCCAGACCGAGTATAGAGACATCTCTTTGAATGGTTGGCTTTTGTACATCTGCTGGCTCTCGGCGTTGCTGAAGTGCCGCGAGAAATCGACGAGGCCAAACGCACCCATTGAAAGTGGTTCCCGAGAAGACGAGTACATGCGAATGCCGAAGTCGGTGTACAGATCCGATAAAAGCGACCGACTTTCTGTCGTTGGCTCGGCAGTTCTGATGGCCGTGGAAACCGCCATTGCATAACAATGAATTGCATATCGCTGAATGGTTGCCAAGTCACTGCGATTGTTGTTGATCTTGTCTGCAGCCCAGGTAATGTCCTCTTCCAACTTGGCATCATATGCCTGCGCGAGCCGATACCAAGTTTCCCATCTTCCAGTTCCATGGTCAAGATCCTGTCGGAAGAAATTGACGGCATCATCAAGTTCCGAGGTTGATCCTGGACCAAGCCGTTTTTGAGACTTGAATTTGGTGAGCGTAGCATGACCGAGGAGGAAATACCAGCCCTTCGCCGCAATCTTTGCGTTTTCTCCAGGCACTGTCATCATGGAAAGGTCTGTTACTCCCTGAACGGCGCGAAGGAGATTTGAGGGGTTAACCGGAGCCTTGATGTATGCATTAAACACACGACGATTGAAGCTCATCTGCGGTGATTGTGATGGAAGCTTTGCGGGGCCAATCGCTTGCTGCATCTTCTCAATAGTTGTCTTCAATTCGGACTTTGACAGGTCCTTCATATTCATCTTCTGTGCCTGCCTCATCACAAAATCGATCATCATAATGGCTGTGGGGCGATCCAGTTTCTCAGGAGAACAACCATGATCCGCAGTCCCATCAAATGGCGAGAACTTGATACCATGGAGATCGAAAAGTACTTGGCAGACGTCGAATTCATAGTCTCCTTGGGTTTCCAGATCTAACAGCTCGGATTTCATGAGCTTTAAGAAACGCTTCTGCGAGTACCTGCACATGGAACGAATGCCAAGCGCATTGTGCACACATCGAAGGAGCTGAATGCGATCTTCTAACGGTTCATCGAAGAGATCCTTGTTCTGAGATATCGCTTCGACAAAAAGGGTGTACTGAAGAATCCAGCAGCGGACGTATAATTCCCGCATTCTTTCCTTGAAATTCTCCAACGACTTGGCCAGAGTTCCACGGAACTCACGCCCGGAGATTTGGCCTACCCGCACTGAGTCTTCATACAAGATGAAGCTATGGAGCAGCCTCACCAGTCGAGCTAATGCCGACATAGAAGCTTGCAGATGTTCCATGTCCACGCACTCATAGGCCTGTTCTGCCTGTTGTAGAATGAGGGGAATAGCCTTTGCCAAGATTCCATCGAGTGACTTAAGCCAACCCAGTAAGGAAAGCTGCCGCTGTCCGTCACTTTCCTCCATATGCTTTGCGTCTTCAAGTTCTGTCATTATGGTTTCGATACTTCGTAGATAGCAAGACACAACCTTGGGAGGATAGTCGATGGCTTGGTATGCTTCTTGTAGTCTCCGCCAAAGGAACAAGCGTAGGGTGGCGTCTCCTCGGTCAAGGAAGGAAGCCATCTCGCTAAGATGTGAGGATGGGGCATTCAGGTCATTTTGCTCCGATGACCCTTCCGCATATTCAATGCACGAGGGTTCAAGGATAGGCTCAATCGCTTCAATCAACGATACTGGATCTTCGGATTCAGGATTAAAAACCTTGGCAAAGAAATCCATGCATTTGAGCTTCAGCACTTCTTGATCGATGGTAGCTGCAGAAATTTCCAACATGGCGGAATTGTTCACCAGGTTAATTATTGGGTCGCCGATCGATTGCAAAATGAGCTTTAGGTCTTGAAGACAAAGCAAAATGTGCTCGCGCTGAGACTCGCCAGCAAGGTTGACATGGAACGTTGATGTCCATAGATGGCGAAGAGCAATGTTTTGTCGGCATTCATCGGACGGGCAGTGATCAATGAAATGATCCAGAGAAGACTTGGCGAGCATTCCCCATCTGGCCAAGCGATCACATTGTGCTATTCTTTTCTCTTGGCTAATATCGCTGCTTAGATTTTCAACGGAGGCGAATATGTCCAGGTGAAGCTCATATATGGACTGGATCATTTCCAGCTCGAAGAAATCGCTGGTATTGTAATGGAAAGGTGCTTCATCATTCGACTCCAGAACGCGACGTTCAAGATCTGCAACAAGCTCGTCCAGCCGGGAATAGATAAATTCGTCCTCTCGAATCAAGAGATCCAAGATAGTTTCCTTGAGTCCACTGGGCCATATGAAACACTCGTACGTCGACTTCATGACCGGCCACTCCGAGGCAAGTTCTCCAAATTCCGGCATAAGTAGGCGCTTAAGCCATTCAAACGAAGTCTCGTGCGGATGTAACCACTCGTTATTGACTGAGTCTGAAAAGGCATTCAATTGCTCTCCAGACGACAATTCGTCGTGAAGTAGCTGCTTGCGAGTCGATATTCTTGAATGCTCAAGGAAAACAGCCAGGCCAGATTTGCTGGTGCCCCGAATATCCTTCAAAGATGAGAGGTCGTCTTTTTGCTGCATCAAACGTGACTTGGCATCATTCCAGCCCTTGAGGATTCCACGTAGGTCATGGAGTAGTCTAGATTCGGGCTCCTGAGGGGTTTCATCGCTATCGATCGCAGCTGCTGTCTTGTCTCTTAGATCTTGAACGCTTCCCAGTGCTTCGATGCCAACTTTGGAATATAGAGGGCTGACCGTGTTGAACATCCAGTCATCTGCATTGACGAAGATCTCCAAACGACTTTCGTAGTATTTTTCTTGATCAAAAGCAATCTCTTCCGGAACGACCAGTGCATCCGCGTTTGACTCACGCGCTCGCGTTCGCCGACTTTTCATTCTGCCTCCCTCTAGATGCTCGTCATTTGCAGCTGATACCGATGATCTTTTACGAGTTCCGGACGGAGACTTGGGTTCATTTTCTTCGGCATCGCCATCGTCTTCAACAGCTTGAGTTTCGGGAGGCTGCACGGAGGAGAGCCCCTCCAATGACTCCCTGAGCTGCTTCTCCGCGCTCTGATCAATAAAGGATTGCTCTTCGGGCGCCTCTGGTGGCTGTTCAGTGCTCTCCTCGGCGAGTTTGTCGGGCTCCGTGGCTGGCTGATTTTCTTGCATCATGTCCACATCTTCAACCTTGACTTCAGGTTCGCCACTATCAAGTTCAGGTGCTTTTTCTGCGTCATCCATTTCTATGGATTCGGCCGCTTCCGATCCACTCCGCGGTAAGGTTATATGAATAGACTGAATTGGAGCGGCAGCCAGCGAGGCTTCATCCTCATCATCAAGTGCTTGACGAATAGCTTTTCCAACTGCCTCCCATGTCGAATTGGACGGAGTTATCTCCTGTCGAGAGGCAGAGAGAGCAAGGGGGCCCTTGGTCGGATCAAGCGATTCCAGGTCAGCTGGGAGATTGGGTAGGTAGGGATATGAGTCTTCGTGTTGCTTGAGATATTTCACGAGAGCCTTCTTAGGTTTCTTGACGGGGATTTGGAATGCAGAAAGTCCATCGAAAAGCGACGTGAGGGTGTTTCTTAGGCGCTCCTCTGAAAAGATTTCCTCGATACCAAGTTGTTCTGATCGTATCTCGAGACGATTATCGTCATCTGCCAGCACACTCTCCAAGCAGAAGCGATTCAGGCGGTAGCTTTTCAATGCACTGCTGAGCCGTGCGCCTTGTCTCCACAGATTGAGATCCGTATCATCCCGCTCAAGGGCATCCGCAAATGATCCTAAAGCTTCCTTGGTTGCCTTGGCTGTCTTTTGTGCTGTATCCTGTGGATTGTCCTGGCCCGCATTCCGTAAAGTGCTTTCGAGGGAGTCGAGGAGGTATTTGCCATGGTTCTTGTACGATAGATAAAGCGTCTGGAAAAGACTGGATGTGGAATCGTTGACGTTAAATGCGATCGATTCGCTGGGGGGTTCGTCGACAGGTCCAGCGCTATGCGCATCTGGCTGCGTTGCCTGTTTGAAGTCCGAGATGGATTCAGGGTATTTAAAGATCTCCGAGCCGAGAAGAGCTTCATAGGCTTCCGCAGCTTGGGGGTAAAAGTCAGGGCCTTGTGCATGAAGTTTAAGAGCACTTTGATATAGCTTCAGAGCCTCTTCGATCTGCAGCTCCTTGGTATCGTCAACCTCCTCCTCGACGGCGTCGTCGGGCTCCACGTTCAGAGCAACCCAGCTCGCCATGATGCAACCTACGCGCACGGCGTTCTCAAGGATCGATGATGAAAATAAATAAGGCCTCCGGCATTGCAGGAAGCCCTCAAAGACAGCAAATAGGGAAAGTAGATTAAAGGAACACGAAAGACGCAGCTCTAAATCGCGGTCCGCGCGTTGGCCCGAACGGGCAAAGACGCTCTCCGCCTTGTCGCCTCGTCGCCTGACGCTCTTTCAGGCAAATAGTTGTCGACAACAACTTCCCCCTCGCCAACTTCAGAGCAATAAAAGCACCACGCCGAGTTTGACTGATACTTTATCAAATTTCAGATCCTTTAACTGTTGATCTCCTTCTGCGTGTGCAGGCGCCATGGTTGCGCCAGCTGTTCCTGAGTATGTGTGCTCCTGAACCCCCCGGTTTACGTGTTCCCCGGAAGTGCATGCGCATGTCCATTGCCCGTTTACAGCGGTGTCTACAATTGCGCAACTGACAAGAGACATGGATTGACATTCGAGGATTTATATAGGATTCATGAGGAGGAGGATATCTTCGTTGCAGTCGATGCGCGAACAGAGTCGCTGCAAAGCTTGCGGGAATTGGGCCCCCCGGACCTGGTATATTTGGTGAAACAACCCAAGGCCAATTCAACCCGTCAGGTACGCCAATATGTCCCCCTCAATCTTGGTGCGCGCTTGCAATTAATGATTGAAAACTCTCCTTGCAGACCGGTGTGTACCACCATGTTACCGGAATCGATGCCTCCTCATCCGCCAGCCTAGCCGCATACGTTAACACCCTCACTTTCTCTCCCCTCGATAAGACACACAAAGTGGTATCAGGAATCTACTGGTAAGGATTAGAAAGTTAAGATGCTCTGCAATTCTCTCACTGACGACCGTGCAGCTGCTATAATGCTTTCTCCCACCTGGACATGCGAGTTGAAGTCAAGATCCCCGGAAGCTTGGAAAGCTACTGCATTGACGAGCGCGGTGACAAACGCGTGGCAACCGAGGCGCTCTGGCTGGAAACTTTCTTGTGCGCCGTCTTAAGAGCCTACTTGTACGCCGATGATGGAAGCGGAGATTCAATCAAGAAGATCGTCGGAGTCCGACGCTTCAACCCGGTCACCAACACAGAAATGGAGCACAAGTTCTTGGATGCTGCGGAGAAGCTCTTCTTCCTCGGTATGTCTCATCTTGTCGCCCTCTACTTGGTTTCGGTTTCATTTCTAACAATTCCCCAGGACGCCAGCTCAGCTCAGACCCGGAAACACAAGTCCCCAACACCGTTAGCAACCACCTGACATCAGGTATCCTGAAATACATCTACACAACCGGCCGTTATACTTCTGGTATCAACTTGTTCGAAAAACTGCGCACACGCGATGTGGAAGTATCCTCCCTGCTGGCTCGGGTACAATTGATGGCCGATGAGGAGGTACAGGCGGTGCGATTGCTGTATGATGCCTTGCAGGATGTTCCAATGGACTACGCTCTGCTTGATTGCCAAGCGGCCTTCTGTAAGGACAAGGGCGAGGGCGAGATGGCACTTGAGTGTGCCAAACGGGCCGTGACCGCAGCTCCTAGCGAGTTCAGTACCTGGGCTCGGTTGGCGGAGGTATATGTTGGCATGGAGCAATGGGACCTTGCGCTTCTGACCCTCAACTCCTGCCCCATGTTCACATACCAGGACAAGGATACCCCGCGCATGCCGCAACCCTCTCGCATCATGCTTCCTATCCTCTCGGAAAGCATACTCGATGAAATCGATGAGGGTCAGCCTAAGCAGGGAGACCCTCACGACTATGTTCACCCTTCTTTACGAAAGCTGCACGCCGCCAGCTACCAAGGCACATTTTTGAAAGCTTACAACTTGCTAGCAAAGATTGCTGGAGCCATCGGCTGGGACCAGCTTCTGAAGGTCCGTAGCGAGGTTTTTGTCATGGAAGAGGAGTACCGCGTCGAGCGCCAGCATGTTCCTAAGCCCGCGCAGTCGCTCGGGGCGGAAATCAATGGAGATGGAGTCGAGGACGAAGATGAAGACGAAGACGAGGAAGACACCGGCTCTGTCACAGGCCCCGCGCCCGCAGCGGCCTCCGAGCCTGCTGCCAACGGTGCCGGTGACGAAGCTAATGCAGAGAACTCCATCGAGCGCCCTGAGCAAACAATGGCCTCCGAAGTTGTGAAATCGGGTAGCGATGTCGTAAGTTGCTCCTGTTATAGTCATGCCATGACTGATTTATTGACTATTCAAAAAGCCCGACCCGAACCATACTGCATACACGCAGTTCCGGAATAAGCGCCTGTGTGAGCGCTGGCTGGACAACCTTTTCATGGTACTCTACGAGGACCTCCGTATCTACACGATTTGGCGCACTGAAATGGCCCAGTTCCGCCAGCAAGCCATGGAATACAAGAAGTCTGCCAGTGAGTGGGAGATTCTCGGCGAGCTCGCAGAGCGTTTGGGTCACTTCGACGAGGGTATCGAAGCATATCAGAATTGCTTGTCAATTCGCTTCTCACCCAAGGCTATGCGCGGAGTTTTGAAGCTGTATGAGAAGAGGAACGACACACGAGGTATGCTGGGCGCATTGATTCGTCTGATCGCATGGCAGTATCGCTGGTACTCCGAGGTAAGAATCGAACACCCAAATAGATGATCTGCAATACTAATTGTCTCAAGTTCTCTCCCGAACTCTTGTACCTGGTGCGCAAGCTGATCGAGGACGAGGGTGCTGTCAAGGTGCGGAGTATCGTCCAGGCGACCAACCTGCCCCAAGCTGTTCTGGATCTCACACATCAATACTGCCAACTCTGTGCTACCTTCCGCAGCAGCGGCAGTGATACTTGAGTCCAGGTCTAGGAAGCTGGATGTGGCAGTCTGCCTGGATTGCGAGGTAGAGCGATGCCGACAGAGCTAATGACCATTTCCGATTGATGAGACTTATCATCTCTATAATTTTCTTGTTACTCAAATTGTTACTATTAGTAACATAGGCTAGAAGGTATATACTAGGTGTTATCAGTTTGTTTCAATGCTTTTATTGTCGTAAACGGGGAAGTGACAGTGGTTGTAAGGGTACGATGCCATCACATGACAAGAATAGGCAAAGTCTCAACGCGACTTAGAAAAAGCCCTAAGTGCCCAAGTGGATATCGACGTTGGATGTAGACCCCAAATGCCCTAGAAAGCAAACATAGACCTCATAAAAAGATTCAAATGGGCCTGCTCAAGAGAACATAGCTACACTGGGAGGGCGCGTTACAAGTCTACAAATTGGAACCGTGAAAGTAAGAGAACTAGCCAGGTCTAAGTCCTAATTGTACCTCCATAACTCTGACTAAACCATGTGTATCAGAGACGAAGACTAGACGGAATCATACAGCCATCTCGTTCCAGAATGGGTTTCAACATGAGCCAAATGGTCTCGACTTTACTCCTCATCCGCAGCATCAACCTCAGGGAGATCCGATTCCTTAGGAACATCACCTCCCTTGGCCTTAGCCGCAGCCGCCGCAGGACCGCTAGTCTCAGTCGTATCTTCAGCATCTTCCTCGTCCTCTTCAACATCGTCGCCATTAGCGCCGTTCTCCTTCTCCTTAGCCTCCTCCTCCTCATCGGCGACAGGGGCGGTCTTTTGCTTCTTGGCCTTGGGAGGGGCTGGAGTATAAAACAGTCAATAAACGTTTCAATGCACATTGATGGAAGAAACGCACCTTCTTCGACTTCTTCCTCTTCTTCCTCGTCTTCGTCATCCTCGTCACCCTCCTCTTCTTCGCCCTCGTCGCTCACATCTGAGAGTTCAGGCTCGGAGTCGTCGTATCTAAATAATGCGCGGTCAAATTAGCAGGTTTTTCTCCACGGTAGGGGATGCTTTTTGCGTGGGATTGAAGGCGTAGGATGATGCGATCAATGCGCGACCATCCGGGGGTAAGCAAAGTGAAGCGAAGGAGCCGGCGCAAACCTCGGCAGGTGCGCGCCGGGCTAATTGAGTCGAGTCCTTGGGGTAGAGGGGAACTGGGCGAGCTTACTCTTCTTCTTCTTCGCTGTCGTCGCTAGGGAGAGCCTGGAGCTCCTCCTCGGCGTCTTGCTTTCTCTTGCGAGTGGACATGATGGATTATGTATGAGGTATTTAAATCAATTCGGGTAGTAGAGGTGCGGAGGGAGAGGGAAGAGGGAAGCGGGAAGAGGAAGAAGGGGTAAGTGTAAGTGTAAGTGTAAGTGTCAGTGTAAGACCGGAGGATGAAATCCCAGCCTGGATAAAAGGATAGGGTTCCAGGGTTCCGGAGCTCCAAAGGGGGAACCAAGGGAGAGGGGAACGCGGAGGGTGACGACATTGGGGGTGATAGCTTACACTACCATTTTGTGGAGACGGGGTGCGTGGCCATGTGTGCGGGAAGTGCGTGCCTCCCCTTCTTACTGAGGACTATCTTACGATTTATGAACATGAACATTCCTTATTTCCCGCTCTGACCTCCCTGGGTTCCTGGGTTCCTGGGTTCTTTCAGCTGGAGTCTGCATCTGCGCTTCTTTCACCCCCCGGCTTACTGTGCCAAGAATTCGAAATTGGCCATGCTGGGGTCTAACAGGTTCTCGTCGAGTCCGAATCCATACGTCCCGACCATGTCGTAGATCAGATCGGGGGGCGGGAAGCCCTGTGCCATCGCATTCGCACCCCCGGGCACTTCCACGGCGCCGCCATTGCTAGTGCCGACCTGCCATGCAGTCTCCCAGGAGTCGAATCGCTCGAGCATCTTGCCCAGCCCACGTGCAATGTGCCGTGTCAAGTGCCGTTCTCCTGCAGAGACACAGTTCATAAGCTCAATCACGCGCTCAACCAGTCGCCGCACTTGGCGCGCGTTGATACTTAAATAGGCCGAGTTCCAGTTTATCGCGACCTTGAGCAGGAACACTGCGGAAAAGGTCACCATGGTGTGGGTGAAAATGGGGACCCCGACGATCGCGTCTCGGATGTCGGGTTCCTCGAGCACCATATTTAGACAGGCCATTGCAGATGAAATGGCGATATTGGCGGATTCCCTGCGATCCATTGAAAATACGGGAGTGTTCGACGGTGAAAGACCTCGGAGCGAGAGCGAGTTCAGCTGGAATTTAGCAAAATGATAGTGCAGCACCACTCCCTTGGAAGGATAAGTTCGCACGTACGAACTGTCGCCTGCAATTGTTTAGGGTTCTTGTTCCTCGTGTCGGTCAGAGGAGACTTACCGGATCGGGGCTGCCAGAGCAACCGCCACTGATCCACAGCAACATTATATACCCTCAATTGACCAAAGTCCTCTTCGGTCATTGGCTGTTCAGTATCGCTGCCAAAAGTCCGATACGCCTCGGTCAAAATCATGAACAAAGCAACCTGGGCCAGCAGGCGTATGTCGCCCGGAACCACCATTGGAAATTCAAGAAATGTCTCGTAATTTCGGATAGCCACGTCCTCATGGATGACAGGTGGCCGCCCGTAAGCTATACTAAAGTGATGATCACAGACATACAGCAAGTACCAAAGCTGTGCGCGCTCGTACTGATCTGTATTGCCGCGAGTCAAGCGCTGATAACTTTGGTGCAGGCCCATTTCTGTCGCAATGCGCACTGCGTGTCCAGAAAGTTTCCAGCTCAGCTCTGACAGCCAGAACGCGCCAACGCAGAGACCACGGATATCATCAAGGGTGTGGGCCCGCGTAAGCGCCATACTAGACACCAACGACACATACTCGTTATAGCATCGATTCAATGTATCGGTGCGGTTAGGAATGTGAAGCGCCGCAACAGTCAAAACCGCGGCAGATAGAAGGGTTGATGCGCGACGGACCGAGGTCAGATCTCGGTGGACTAGAATGATCCCGCCCCAAAGCAGCTGGTTCATGGTGCGACTGAAGTAAGCAAAGAGCTCTTCCGCCTCGTGGAGTGAGATGAGACCCCTCGTAATAAAGTCTTCTTCCAGTAGGGTCTTCTTGGGTGCCTCGATATGGTTATTCCGTAAATTGCGCAACTTGGTAACCTCGTATAGACTGCGCATGGGTGCCGGGACCAATTCCGGGTCTTGGAGATCGGGTTCCGGAGATGGTTCCCTAGTGACATCCATTACTACCCCTGGTTCCTCATGAGGAGTTGCATGGGTTTGCGAATGCGACGCATCAATGGATGTTCGGTGGCCATGGTGTGAGGCAGCCGGACTGGGTCCATTGCGACTGTCTCCGGCCGAGTAGGTTGACAGGTCAGGGAGTCCTGCTTGTTGCAATAGTTGCGATACCGCGGTCTGCAATTGCTGCATCGTGGCTGTCGCCTGAGACTTCCATCTATTCGGGAATTGAATTAGCTCATGGTCCTTTGCGACAGTTCGGGGTGTTCCCCGGAGCGCGGGGTCGGCAAGCGTACATTCCGTCGTCGTCGACAAACTTTTGCGAAAAGTCATTCACGACGCATTTGATACCACTGCGAAGACATTTTGTGCAATTGATTTCACCGGATCGGAATTCGCAGCGAATCTTATGGCGTTTGCACTCGGCACCTGTCTAGGGTCAGCCAATGCGCCGATGTGGGGAAGGTGAACACTCACATGCGCGAGCCTTGGAGATCTTGGGCGCCGGTTTTGAATCCGCATTGCCCTTGGGCGAGTCCAGACCAGCTTCCGTCGAGGAGCGCTTGAGTGGGGTCGACGCATCCATGAAGGAATTCGGTGATGCTCCGGGGGAGGTTAGGGGCGAAGTCGTTGGTGGGGGAAAAGTCGGGGGAGGCCGAGGGTGGATTCGCGGTGTGCTCTCAATTCCCTGGGCTCCACGCTTGACAATCCGCCTCTGTGGACTTGCCTTGTGAATTCGGATCTGTTGTTGAATGCTAGTCTCTTTCTAGCTAGGTTTCTACCCTCTACCCTTACTGGGCCAGTCGACTAGAATCCGTTCCTGTTCCTGACATGAATCCCTACATAAAATACAACTTCCAAGGGTAAATCGGCAGTTCGCCGACATTGACATAAAAAATGTTACGCATAATCTACTTCAGAAACCCTGGGCTGTACTAGTTGGGCGAGGCTATTGCAATAGATCTAGGTCCACCAGGGGAGAGCAACCGGCCCAAGTCCGGTGCGGAGGGTTGATAGCGGATCGCCTCGGACTTGTTGCGAATGCGGAGAGACCAAGGAAGCTCCAATGCGCTCATAAACCCACGACTGGGCCAATTCCTGTTCAACCAACTACTCATTATTTTCTATCATCATGCACATTCTCATCACCGGTGCCGCCGGTTTTATCGGCCAACTACTTGCCAAAGAGCTCTTAAATGACTCAGAATACCGCATTACTTTGACCGATATCCACCAACCTCCGATTCCCCAGGGCGTTCGTTACCCCCAGAATGCAACTGCAGTGAAGGCCGATCTTCTTGCGAGTGCCAGAGATGTCGTTGACTCTTCCCTTGATGCCGTCTACGCCTTCCACGGTATCATGTCCTCTGGCTCTGAGGCCAATTTCGATCTGGGCATGAGCGTGAACGTTGACGCTACGCGCAACCTGCTCGAGGCGCTACGACACACCTGCCCCGGAGTGCGGGTTATTTACGCATCCAGCCAGGCTGTCTACGGTCAACCATTGCCCGAGGTCGTGACCGATAGCGTCATCCCGACACCCGAGTCCTCGTACGGCGCCGAGAAGATCATCTGTGAGACTCTCGTCAACGAGTATACCCGTCGCAAGTTCATCACTGGATTCACTCTTCGCTTCCCAACTATCTCGGTCCGCCCGGGTGCACCCACTGCCGCTGCTTCATCGTTCCTCTCGGGTATGATCCGCGAACCTCTGGATGGCAAGGAGTGTGTCATTCCCATTGAAGACCGCTCGTTCAAGTCGTGGCTTTGCTCGCCCAAGACTCTTGTTCACAATCTTCTCGTTACTCTCCGTCTCTCCGGAGACTCTGTTCCCCCGCATATCCGCCAGATTAACGTTCCTGGTATCTGTGTAACTGTCCAGGGAATGATGGATGCGCTTGAGAAGGTTGCTGGTAAGGATAAGCTGGCTCTGCTCCAGGAGAAAGAAGACCCTGCTTTGGTACCTATTCTCAAGTCATGGCCCACGCAGTTTGATAATACCCAAGCCATCTCACTAGGCATGAAGCGTGACGAGTCTTTTGAACAGACGGTGCTAGACTACAAGGTGCAGTTGGAGAGCTCATGATCACGTTTATAGACCCAGAGTTAGACATTCACTTCGTGAATATGCATTTCTTATACCGGTCCCCATTTTCGCAACTCGAGCTGGTGTAGACTATTGTATGATTTATTCGCAAAAATTGAAGATGTTCGAAGGGAGATCGCAGGAGAGTAGAGGTGTGCTGAAGTGAATCGATGGTCGGGGAGCCACGTGAGAAGGCTGAAGATGAGAAGAAGAGAGTGGAGGAAGGGAAGAGAGGCGGACATTTATAGTAGGGGTTGGGGCAGGCCTCAGGCTGGTGAACTCCTGGAAGAAGCCTCTTATATTTCCTCATTGGGACGAGGCCGTATGTGCTCATGAGCAGATTTCCATCCCTAGGCTCTACGGCTAGGGCTACCTTGGCTACCCTAGCTGCCTACATCGGTAGAAAGCGTTTTTGTGATTAGTCCGATGTCATTCAAACTGCGACGAAGCGAAATTATCTCCAAAAAATAAAATAAGAATGTAAATATCAATCAATCAGAATCATCAAATGTGAACACAGAACGCCTCAGCCACTATCCTTGTATCCTTGCCCATGGTATATCAGTTTGCAAGCACGAAACAAAACGTATCATAAAAGTCATGATAAAAGAAGCATTAAATGTTTAGATCTCGCTCTCGGGAGCCAGATCAAACTTCCTCGTCGGAAGTTTCCTGGGGTTCTTGCTAGGCGAGGAAGATGGCGAAGCAGGTGTGAACATGCTGTCCGTGAGGTTCAACTGGTTCATGCGTTGCAAGGCATTCTCGATGTCACTCTCTCGACCCAGGAGGTTGGATGATGCAGGATTCTTCGATCGAGGCTTGCGGGTTGGTGAGTGAGAACTCATTTCGCGCTCGAGAGTAGCAAGACGACGCCGCAGCTGCTCATTTTCGCGTTCGAGCTCTTCCATTCTTTGGTCGGACGTTGGCTCGGGATCTTCAAAGACTGGTACAATGGTTAGTTATACATGGAGAAACAGCTGGAACACTTTGAACTTACTGTTGAATCCTCGAGAGACCAGCTCAATCTTCTTATCAATATGTTCATCATTACGGCCAGACTAGAAATGGTCAGTAAACACAAAGAGAAGCGGCAAGGTGAGGTAGTGACCTGTTCATCCCAGGCCTTTTGCCATCGTTTCCGCTCCTCTTCCATCATCTCATCCATCTCAGCCCAACACTCTTCGCGGACCTCTTGTTCAATCATCACGCATCGGTCTTCAGCGACCGAAAGCCTGATCTCCACCTCAGATCGCATAATTTCTTCCTCAGCAAGTCTCACAGCCAGACCGTGGCAATCTTTAGTGAGTCTTGTGATCTCCATAGCAGCACGCTCCAACTCTTCAGCCTGGGCAAAGTTGGGCGACGTGCATCCACTAGCGGATCTGTCCTTGCCGGAGACGGCGGACAGGATAGACTCGGTGACTGATGGAACACGAGGAACGGTCACTTCGCGGGCCAATGCAGAATAGCGCAGGATCTGAGAGGTGGCATTGAAGTCACCCAGAGGATCGGCTGTCACGACCATGATAGCCTTCTGCGGGTGAAGGCCTCGGGACATTTGATTGGATGAAGGGAAAGAGTTGGAGAACAGAAGCTCCGTCAATTTACACTGGCGGAAGGGGACGAGTGCAGTCTGTTGGTTTTTAGCTATTGCTGCTGAGCTCAAGAAATGATTTGAGCATACCTTGATTCCATCTTGCAAGTTGCTCTGCATTTGAAGACATTGCCCCAAGTACATCAGACTCTCGTTGATTTTACCAGCCTCCGCGAGGGTGGCGCCCGCAGTCTTCGCGGTTCTCGCTCGTTCAGAGCCTAGTCATGTCAGTATCATGGGCAACTCCATTCGTAACCCTACACTTACCAGCTAAGTCGACAACTGTGAGGGTGTTTCCAACCCAGTTGGCCTCCCCGTAACGTTTGCCGTGTGTCATTTTCTTGACCTCGAGACAGAAGAAACCATGGCTTCGAGAGCTGACACTATTGGCCCCAGTGCCGGTAACCTTTCGCTCGGTCAGGCCAACGTCGAGAATAGCCAATGCTTCCTCGTATGAGCTGCAGGCGATCTTTCTGAGTCCCGCGACAAGTTTGCGGTCAGGTGATCCTTCTGTAGGCTTGAACAACAAAGGACGACGTCGATCTTTCTGTTGGTTGTTTCCACGGGACATGGCACTTCCCTGGCCAGGGACAATGGAGGGAGTCAAAAGGTCAAAGATTCGATCGTTGTAGACCTCGTACATGGAAACCAAAACCACATAGTCAGAGTTCTCGTTCAAGTCCACAGCCAGATGGCTCACATCGGGCATTCGAGGCGCGGCAATAGGTCGTTCACGCTGCTGGCGGCGGGGGAATACCAATGCAGGGGTTGGTTCCTGAAAGACATAGAGTCGTGATTTAGCTAAACGGCTCTCATTTGGACTGGAACGGGTAAAGGGAATGGGATTAAAGGGTCCTGGATTTATCCTTCCAAGCTGCTCAGTCGATTGTTGGCCATGGCCGGATCGATCCTTGCGAATGGGGCTGGGTAGTGGGGCTGCCTTTTGAGGGCTTCCAGTGTATATTTGTAGTCTTGGGGGACCAGTTCCAGGAGTGGGTGGTCGCGTGCGCGGCGATCTTTGGGGGCTATTCAGGGAATGAGGGATTCGTACCGTTAGTGGCGTGTTTGCGCGACCAGGACTCATGGGAGTTGCGGCTCTGGAGTTGCGGCCTCCATTGGGATCGCCGTAGACGGCTTCCAGGAATATCTGGGCAGAGAATAATTGAGCCTCGGAGGCATCTGACGCAGACAGAGAGGCAAGCATCATAGGGCTGATGCTACCGTCCTCGGTCTTCACGGTAGGTTCCAGCGATCGGAAGATGACATCGAGGGCCATTTGGGTAAGACCCCGCTGGGACTTGGATCCTAGGATGGTGTGGCTCTGTATTGCCTCGCCACATTAGTTTCGCTCGGTGATCGAGATGGCGGCATACTGACCTTTCCACTGCCTGTAACTCCCAGTGTAGCAACCAATCCATCCCGGTTTTCTTTCAAGACTCCCCTCACCAAAGACTCCATCCCGGTGTCATGGAAGACATCCAATTGCGAGGCATTTTCCTCGAAGACCTTTGTGAAGCCAAATCTCTCGATTGCGCGCTTTCGAGAGTCGCTAGGGGGTTGTAGTGTGATGTGTGTTGGGACCGGCGCGACGATCTCGCCGTCATCTTGAGATGTTTCTGGCGGCTCGACCGTGAGGAACCGTTCGTTTTCATCGTGTTGCACAAAAGGAGGGCGCAGGCGAAGGTATACCTGGAACAGCGAAGATTGGGGCTGTTTAGACGACATGACGATAGTGTCTTGAAGAAAGGCTCCAGCGCAAATTGGTGGTGGAGGTCAGAGATCAAAAGTCGAACCCCCAGTGCAAACATGTCCACAGATCCCCATTGCACCGTCCCGATGTGGTAAGGCGCTATGTTGTCGGGGCAACTAGATCGTTTATATAGATTCTAGATCGATCGCACCCTCAAACTAGATCTTATCCACCTTGATGGTCTCCATTATGGAGCTTGTTATGGAAGTCGTCTTTTTTTGATTTTCTCATGGCAATATCTGACTAGCTTGTATTGCTTCTGGAAGCATGGTGATTATGGCCCATGTGCTCAGCCACGGGAGAACCCGCTCTCGCCCATGGGTAGCGATACGAGACTTGCCTCTTTGAGAGTCTCGTAACTCAGCCATCGCCAGGTCAGCCCCATAATTATCATAGGCTTTATTGTTGCCAAGGACAAGTCACGCACGAGTAGCCTCAGCCCGAAAGCATTTTCGGCCCATCACAGTCCCGCGGATCGGCGCTTGGGTTGAGAATGACCTCGTATTTGGGCGAGCCAAAACCCCGCGCCCGTTAAGTAGGCTGAACCTTCGTGGGTCATTTCCAGATCCGGCTTTGTAATTCGTTCAACTTGTTCATTTGGCTCGCCGCTAGTTTCGTGGTTTATGACCCAAACGGGTAACTCGTTTTCGCTTGTCATTGAGGCCGTTCGATCCATATGATAGGGCTGAATGGCCACCTTCAATCCTCATATAAAGTCCCCTGATTTCCGAGCATGAAGGCAGGTTAAATAAAGCGACAGTCTTTGCGACATTGCTGTATTCAATTAAATCCCCAAATCTCTCACCTACTTAATTTTTGTCAGGAGCGTGAGCTAAAAACCTTCAACATGATTGAAGAACGGTCATATCGTACGTCCTATACGATCTCTCAATATACTATTCTCTGACAATCCAAAAGAGCCAGGGAGCCTCTGGTTCTATGCACCGAATAAGGGTGCTCCGATAGCCTTCGCCATCCTCTTCGCCATCTCGGGTGCAGTTCACTTCTATCAGACCTTGTACGTCTATTCTTGCCAGCAGAAAGGCACCCAGGATTCAAATCTAACGCCCATGTAGCCGCTACAAGTCATGGAAAGTGACTGGCCTGCTGCCATGGTCGGCGCTTCTATTCACGGCCGGATTTGTCATGCGCACCCTTGGAGCCTTCGGCCAATGGGGTAATATTGGTGTTTATATCGCGAGCACTGTTCTACTTCTGGCTGCACCGTGAGATGTATTCTTCCCAGTTATTGAGTGGCCTTGTTGACATTTCTTGCCCGCTAGCCCTGTCTATGAGACATCAAATTACTTTATTCTCGGTCGCATGCTCTATTATATCCCATATCACTCACCCATTCACCCTGGTCGTGTGTTTACAACCTTCATTGCCTTAGCTGTGGCTATCGAAGCTATCACCGCCAATGGAGCTGTTCGAGTCGCAAGTGCTGATTCCACAGTGAGTGAACAAAACACCGGCAAAGCACTGCTCAAGGCGGCACTCATCATGCAGATTGCCTTGATGGTGGGCTTTGTGGCACTCGCTGGACGATTCCACTTCAACTGCTCGAAGGGGGGTGTTCTGAACAAGAAGATCAAGCGCACTCTGATCGTTCTTTACACTAGCTGCACTCTCATCATCGTTCGAACCATTTATCGCACCGTCGAGTATTTCACCGCAGCGAGCCTGAACGCCTACACCGATATTCAGCACATTAGTCCCGTTCTCAAGCAAGAATGGTTCTTCTGGTTTTTTGAGGCGGTCTTCATGTATAGCAATACCACTCTGCTCAATGTGTTTCATCCTATGCAGGTGCTTCCGCGCTCAAACAAGGTATATTTGGCCACAGATGGTGTGACTGAAATTGAGGGTCCGGGTTACGATGACCCTCGGCCCAAACTTGTTACTATCATTGATCCTTTTGATATTTACGGTTTGATTACGAAACGCGGCAAGAAGGAGAAGTATTGGGAGCCGGGGGCTACTCAGCATGTCACGCAGTCTCACACCGCACAAGACATATAAGAGTCAAGCTTTTGGATTACCTGGTTATCTTTATGCTACTTTTCCGAATAAGGGAATGTCTGGATAATGTATCGGGTATCATTGGGATATCATATTGACTATAAATCTCTTCTGATTAGATATATACTATTAAATACACTACAAATCACTATCATCCTTCCCCATTTCACTTTGGATCTCCCAACTGTACGCAGCGAACCGACTGCGCCGTCTGATCCGCTCCCCGTAGCACAGAAACAGAGGCGGAACGATGCAAAAGACAGTCGCCACGCCCGCCAGAATTGACATGGCGAAATTTGAGCCCAGCCCATGGAACATCTGTTTTGTGAAAAGCGGGAATACTCCGGAAAGCAACCCTCTGAAAAATCCTACCGCAGCAGTGGCGCTAGCTGAATAGCTGAGATAGCTATCAGAGATGTATCCGTAGAGAACGGTGTCAATTTCGGTCAACGAGAAGCCAACGAAGATGAGTGATACTGTTGGGACAATCCATGGAATACTGGGGCTCTGTATCAGTGGAGGAATCGTCCAGCCAAACCACCAAAGGGAAATAGCCAATATCGGGGCGCCAATTCCTAGACCCACGAGCTTGTCTTCAGGTCGAATAGGAAGACCCTTGCGTCGTCGCTTGTTGATAATTTGGGAGTCAAGCATGCGAGTGAATGCACTGAGGCAAGTACCAAGGCCAATTGCCAGGAACATGAGAGATGCTTGGGGCCGTGTGAACCCCATTGACTGGTAAACGATGGGCATGGCTTCAGTGAACATGTAAATGAGAGACATGACGACTGAAATGATCATCGAAATGGTGAACACAATAGGCTCGCCGCAGAAGAGCTGCGCAGGACGGAACAAGTGTTCCTTCATGAAAGTGCGCATGGTCGGCATATGGTCGTGGTTAAGCGCAGGAGGAATGCCCTCGATCTGGCGTCGCAGCACTTCGACCTCGGCAGTTAAGAGCAAGGACGATCGAGATTCGCGAATAAAGACAAGTAGGCCGGTAATTATTCCCATAACGATGGCATAGATGTAGAATACCCATCGCCTAAGCATTTGTTAGCCGGGGCTTTCCATGAAAAGAGCCATTTGAACTCACCAGTTGAGGTATGCAACGATGTGGCTGCTCATTATCGGGCCCACAATCAACCCAATGTTCGATGCCACAGTCCACCAGTAGATCGCCCATACTCGCGCCTGAGAGTTGAACAAGTCCTCGATACTTCCGCCCACAATATTCCCCGGTACTGCGGAAACAAGACCCGCAATTACTCGCATGACGATCGCGACAGGGAGGGAATTCACAGTGCCAATGACGATACAGCAGGCACAACTCAGAGCACTGCTAATAATATATAATTTCTTGCGGCCGAATGACTCTGTCCATGGAGGGAACACAATTGTGCCCACACATTGCCCTAGAAGAAATCTAGTACATTGTTAGAGAGTCCTTAGTAGCAGAGAAAGAGCCGCCTCACAGTGTCACAAAGCAAAATGTTGCAAAGGTATGTCCAACTTTGTATTCATGTCTGGCTTGTGATGCTGCAGCCGCACCAGCAGTGCTACTAGCAGTTCTGTAAACTCAGTTAGCAATCATCTTCACGACATCCAAGTATCGCAAGGGGCCGGTCATACATGACAAGATCCAGTAAACAGATAAGTGCAGTATCATATATTTTTCGGTTCGTAGGCCAGTTTCTCGGGTGCCTGGGGTTATCGCGCAGCCATCGTACGAACTTCGTGTCCGGCGTCAATTCAAGATAGTGGTCGCGCAAATGTTCCTGCATCTGCTCCTGCAGATAAAACCTGGGCTCGTCCGTGATATCAAGGGGAGACTTCATCTTGCGCGGTGGGAGATATTCTCATAATGCGAGCTAGTTGAATATCAATGAAAGCTTGCTCGTCCCAGACAAACAATCAGAGATTTGACGAGGCAACAACCTGTGTGACATGTGCGATGAGTATAAATCAATTTCTAGGAAGAGATTGAGAGGGAGAGCAACTGATCCCGAAGAATGGTAGCCCCCTGCAAGCCCCACTCTGGAATCTATGTCTAGATGAGCGTCACTCAGACAACCCTACCTTGAACTGTAGATCTTAACATAAGAGAAGCTTTTGAAACAAACTGAACACAGATTTCTCTTTATTATCCTTGGCCACCTCATAAATAGATAGTTGATTGATCAATTCGTATATAAGTCACATCTGCAGATTATTCTTCAACCCCAGCCTCGGGGATTTCCATCACAGGGATGTAGCATTCTTGGAGTAACCAGGGGACCCACACTTCAAGTGCTTGGCCGATCCAGAAGACGATCGATTACTTGCTTTCTTAGCCGACCAGTATATGATTTTAAGTTGGAATTGATCGATTCGAAGGAATTTATGCCGATGCTCATCAGTTTCTGCTGGTCACGTTGAGGCTTTAATCTTATCCCTACAGCTTGTGGCTTTGTCGCATTTGGCCAGAGAGCCTAGACCCTAGTGATCCAATCAGTACAATGTCGGTTGTGGTAGATTAAACCGATCATATAGCATATAGTAGATAGCAACGATAAATGCCACGGTTGACCAGACTTTTGAAGAGAGTACATAGGATCCATGGCCGTAGGTACTTGTCATGATCTGGCTTGTACACAGTGGAATTTCAAACCACTTTACGGTTTAGAGCTTGGGAGAAATTGCAAGAAAATCTGCTGTTCAATTCAGAGTCCAAGTGGTTAGGGGGAAGGCCATTGAGGTGGCCCCTGGGAGGTCCCCCCATACCTCCCAGGAGGTCAGGTGGTTAATTATGCAAAGGTGGACGGCCTGTTACGAAGGAAGCCTGATCCCACGATCACCAAATAACGGCACTTGAGCATGTCTGTACATCTAAGATGTACTGACGGGGGCAAGGCAGGGTACCAGTCAAAAGGGTCCGGAGTGCTGTACGGCCGGGAGTGGCCTTCAAGGCGGGTACAAGATTCTATCTTTTGTACGTCTTCCTAAAATGTGCTAGGCTCAATAATACTAATGAAATGAAATGAAAGAGAGTTGAGGCTGCTTTTTGCTTGTTATGGGGATGGTCAGGCGATTGCGAGGTCTGTCGTGACTGAAGAACTTGATTGAGTTCGAACTCGTCAGGTTTGCGATAACCTTGGCTACACACTCATTTCGTCTAGAATGATATTTCCTGATTCAATTTCGGTAACGGATCCCAATAGCTACCTTGGAGACTTCATTCTCGCAAATGTTCTCTAGTAATTTACAATACAAATGTATCATCCACCCTCTAGTTCATCAGATCTATACCGTGTTGACGCCCAGGGCGGTGAGGTCTCCACCGGCGCAGATGCGGATCGGCGAGGCCACCTCTCCGCAGTCTTCAGCTCGGCCAAAACAAACTTGACCAGCCGGCTGGTTCTCGACTGTGAGCTACATTGCCTGGATCTGCTCGCACTCTATAACTGCAGCTTTACCATCTCGATCCTCCCTCCGGATCGATCCAACTCCGGCGCGTCGCCGTGTCGAGCCTCGCCCTACCATCCGCATCTACAAACTGCCCATTATGCTCTCATCACTCTCTTCCAGCCTCACAAATGCGCGGCAGTCAATTGCCCAGGCGCTGAACTTTGCCCTGGTTCTCTCCACGGCTTTCATGCTATGGAAGGGTCTCTCCGTTGCGTCGGCTTCCAGCTCACCGATCGTGGTCGTACTGTCCGGATCGATGGAGCCGGCCTTCCAGCGTGGTGACCTGCTCTTCCTCTGGAACCGAAGCCCGCGTGCAGAAGTTGGTGAGATTGTGGTTTACAATGTTCGCGGCAAGGACATCCCGATCGTGCACCGAGTGGTGCGAACCTACCCTGAGGTTGACGGCAAGGCCAAGAAGGTGAAGGAGATTACAGTGTAAGTGTTGGGCGCTAGCTGGATGCTCTTCGGAGTACTCTAACCTTGATTTTTGCTGAAATTGTACGGTTTATCTAGTAATTCGACACCCAACTCGCACATGCTCCTGACCAAGGTACGTTGACAGCCATGCCTTGTGCTTTCTCGAACGCGCGGACTAACACAGTGATCCTTTGTTCTAGGGCGACAACAATCTTGCCGATGATACGGAGCTGTATGCTCGAGGCCAAGACCACCTCAACCGTGAGGAGGACATTGTGGGCAGTGTGCGAGGATACGTTCCGGTAGGTTCTATCGCCTCTTGCTCTCTTCTTGCAGTGGACTAAACATTCGCAGATGGTGGGATATGTTACTATTATGCTCAGTGAGCACCCTTGGCTTAAAACCGTTCTTCTCGGTATCATGGGATTGATGGTCATGCTCCAGAGGGAGTAATTGGTATGACAGAAGCTCGATTAACTAGCTCGCATTGTCAAATAAAAATCTTTCCAACATCTATGAGTCAATCAAGACAACAAAACTTGTAACCAATACGAAAACTGTGTTTATCGGTCCGAATGGGAGAGTTTCAGCCGTAAAAGACTCCAAGTAAATAGCGAGCCCACGAGGCAGGCGACCTTGTGGGCCAAGACTGATTTGCCCGACTGACGTCTTCGCTCACCCCCACTTCAAGTCCTGGAGAGCTGCTAGCTTCCATATACCAGGCCACCTTCTTTTGAAATCGTGCACCGATCTCTCGTTCCTCGGTGCCTTGCCTCAAACTCTCGCTCGACCTACCCCTTACATCTCCTATCGCTTTTGCATCTCATCGCAACCTCCGCTGTCGCCCCGCATCTCCGTCACGCGCCCGGCGAGATAATCAGACCTGACAAGATGGGCAGCCAGAAGCGCATAGCCAAGGTATGATATTTTCCAGGGCCTATCCTCTGTTGACGCCAACTTTCTGACCTTGAGTCTTCTTGACAGGAGCTCGCTGAGCTCGTTGAATCGCCCCCTGCGGGCATCAGCGTCGAATTGGTCGATGAGTCAAACCTTTACGAGTGGAAGGTGCATATGGAGGGCCCTGAAGGATCACCGTATCAGGTACGCAAATTTATCCACATGCTGCACCGCTTTTATTGTGATGACGCCCCTTGTTGCCTCCAAACACAATGCGCCGCGCCCGTCGCCCCCTTTGTCTCTCCCTGCATGAACCCATATTTTAACTTCCATTTGCAACCGAACAGGGCGGAGACTTCATATTGAAACTGTCGCTACCTACCGAATACCCATTCAAGCCTCCCACCGTCTCCTTCGCTACCAAAATCTACCATCCAAATGTCACAAACGACGAGAAAGGTAGCATGTGCCTGGGAATGCTGCGCGCAGACGAATGGAAGCCCAGCTCCAAGATCAATGCTGTTCTTCAGTTCGCTCGCCAACTTCTGGCCGAGCCCATGCCCGACGATGCCATTGAGGGGAGGATCGCTGAGCAATACAGAAATGACCGGGTGCGCTATGACGAGGTTGCACGTGAGTGGACTCGAAAGCACGCAATCCCTAAATAGGCCTGCCTGCTGTTGAGTAGCTCTTTCGTTATGTGTCTATGACTTTGATCTTGCGAATCTTCCGTGGGGGTGTTCCTGTGTCATGGCCTGGGTCGGGAAATAGAAGTGCATGGGCCCGTTCTAGTCGGTGGCATTTGAACATACAAAAGAAGCATTAAATTCCATGTTGCTAATATTGAATATGTTGTCTTTCTCATTTGGATAACTCTTCGTTGTTTGCTGCTCAGGCGGGGCATTTCCGTAGAATGGCGGAATTAGAACGAAGGCTGAGGGGTGATATAATCCGCTTCTGGTCGCTGGTAGATAATGAGCCACAGTCGAATAGGTGCCAAGATGAGGATCCTAACCCAGCCATATGCCAGTCCTGAGAGAATCGGGAGACGTTGGTGATTTCACTACTTTCCAAATTCGAAGACAACGCGGCAGTTCCCAACCTATTGACCCAACTCTTATCCCGAAGAAGACCAAGGACCAAGAAAATATAACCCCAGCCTCAATGTGTAGACCTGGGGTGCGTGCTCAGACTATAATGCCGTTAGCGGAATGATACCTCGATTATGTCACTGCTTCCCCGCATATGACCCCACGGGGATGGACCTCCAGCGGATTTGGTTGGCCATAGCCTCTTGGACATGTATGCCTCGGGAGTTAAAGCCATGGAGTGCCGGTGTATAAAGGAAAGGAAAAGGCCAGAAAATATGAAAACATGCTAACATTAACTTTCGCAAAGGTCTTTATCATGGCTATCATTTCAGACTCGGTAGCTTTCCTAGTACAACATACACCAAGTATTCTTCTTCTTGTGGTAGTAGCTCATTTCACCCGCAACTACTTTACACCAGGAGTATCATCCGTGCCTGGTCCTTTTTTTGCCAAGCTATCCAATCTCTGGAGGTTCATCGATGTGGCCCATGGCCATGCTGAGGTCACTCACCAAACACTCCATCAAAAGTATGGTGACTATGTCCGATTGGGTCCAAAGGTAGTGAGCGTGCGAGATTTGGACGCTCTCAAGATAATATATGGTATCAATAAAGGCTATAACAAGGTCAGACAGGGAATCTCACATTTCTTACCCAGTATTGACCTAAAAATAGACCGATTTCTACAGAGTCCAACAGCAACTTGCCAATGGCAAGCCGACACCTACATTATTCACTACAACAGATGAAGACTTTCATGCCTCGATCAAGCGGCCCATCTCGGCCGCGTACTCTATGAGCACCTTGACGGAGTTCGAGCCATTCGTTGACACGATAATTCACACGTTGTTCCGAAGGCTAGATGAGTTCGCTGCCCAGAGGAAAGTCTGTGATATCTCGGCCTGGTTACAGTACTGTTCGTTGAGCCCTGTGCTATAATGCGCCTCCCATACTGAATTCGAGTAGATGCCTTTGATGTGATTGGCGAATTGACATTCAGCAAGTCTCTTGGGTTCTTGGAGAAGGGAGGTGATGTAGATGGGATCATTACCGCACTCGAACATATGCTTGACTACTCCGGAAAGGTAGGTGTCTTTCTTCCGTTATCGTCGGCTTTACTGAAGAGTTTAAGATCGGTCAAATGCCATGGTTGGATTATTTGTTCATCAAAAATCCTCTGAGGCAACTTGTCCAAGGAGGGTCCACTGGAGCGGTGGCTCTCTTTGCGCGTGCCCGACTTGACGAGAGACTTCAACAAGCACCACCAGAGTCAAAAAGTGGCGGTGGGTCACCATCACCATTACACAAAGACTTTCTTGCTCGCTTCCTGGATGCAAAGCGAGATCACCCCAGTGTAGTCACCGATAATCAAATGTTCTCCTACACCGTGAGCAACATGAACGCGGGCTCTGACACAACAGCCATTTCCTTACGCGCGATCTTATACTATACTCTCAAGAACCCAAAAGTCTTGTCGAAAGTGAACCAAGAACTCAACATGGCCTACGAAGAAAACAGAATCACCCTACCCGTCTCCTGGAAGCAAAGCCAAGAGGAACTGCCGTACCTTGACGCCGTGATCAAGGAAGCCCTCCGTTTGCACCCGGCCGTGGGACTGCTTTTGGAGCGCGTCGTCCCCACTGGTGGTTTACAGCTGCCCAATGGTGGGCCCTTTTTACCAGCCGGGACAATCGTCGGTGCCAATCCCTGGATAGTCCACCGACATTCGCTTTTCGGAAAAGATGTCGACTCCTTTACTCCCGAAAGATGGCTGCAGGCGAAGACGGAGTCGGACACTGAGTTCAAGACACGCAAGCAGCAGATGCTCAGAGCTACTTTTACGTTTGGGGCTGGGCCGAGGACGTGTATAGGAAAGAACATTAGTCTTCTGGAGATTTACAAGTTGATCCCGTCCCTACTATTGACCTATAAGGTGAGTGGAATTGGCTCTCGTGTCTTCGTATTGAGAACTACACTCTGACCCACTGAGATTTAGATCGAGCTCGAGCACCCAGGACAAGAGTGGGAAACAACTAATGCATGGTTCGTGCGACAGAAAAACATGGACGTGAAACTGACCCGCGGCGATATATAGCGGAGGCACCAAACTTGGAAGGATCAACATAGTGCGCCTAGAGCCTCAAGGGCTCCCGGGCTTAGAGACTTATTTGCAACATCAGTGCCGTCCGCCTAGGTAATGCCAAGATATTTACATTAATTCAAATGAATTCAGTTCCAAGCTTGATTGTGTCGCCGAACAAAATCCTAGTCGCGTCGGGCAAAAAACAAGGCGGGAGCTGGAGCACGGACGGTCGCGAAATGAGATGCCCCTTCCAAGGCTCGGAAGAGGGCGGAAGCTGGAATGAGGGAATGGAGCAGAGTCGGGCGAGGCATAGCTAGTGGCAACGAAAATAGCAAGCTATCCGGCCAAGGCCCTAGAAGAGTCACCGAAGTTTGAGAATCCGGGGCAAATCCCTGTCAGGCTTCCAACCCGCCTCTGCACCTCGGGTTGTTCTGCACGTCAATAGCCATAGGATGCAAACGGAGCTATTTGAGAGAATGCAAATAGCCTATTTGATTTAGCTTGATTCTAACACACCTAGTTTCGATATATAATAGGGAAAAGGGGAACTAGAGCCGAAGCCCTCATTGCAGGGCGCTAAAATGCTCACAAGATCACATTCCCGAGATCAGACACTAGCAAATTAAGCGACGATCGAAGATCCTTCAATCTCATGGAGCTGTCAGGGGCAAACTAAAAAAAAAGGAAAAAAAGGGAGCGTTGTCGGGGAAGTGTAGGCGAATTAAGTCTGGTCCCTGATCGACGATGCATCCGTGGTCGGCATTTGTTCGGTCACCGGGGAACGGGAAGAGCCATTGACAGGTCTACTGTTGAACTATAGGCAGTGTACAGGTCTGCAGCAGGCTGCATGGCTGCACAGACAGGTAACCCCAGGAACTGATAGATAGCGAATAGTTAATGAAGGGAAATGACAGTTCACAGAATCTGAAACCCCAGGGCCCTTTCCTTACGTCATCTGGCACTAGTGCCAATCAAGTTCTGTTGATTTTTGTCTCAAGTTCAATCCGTTCGCCCTCATTCCAGTCCTCTGGCAGGCTGTGGCCATCTTTGTTGTTGTTGTTTTTTCTACACTCGTTCATTTTGCTTTGCTTGGCTTCATTGATCCGGTTTTCATTTCCCCGACCCGTCCTAAGAGCTAACCGCTCAACCTTTTTCTTTCGCGCCGTGCCCAACATTCGCTTCGCGACTCGCCTCTCTGGTGTATACCCTCGTCTCTCTCGCCCTCAACCATCGGAACTTCCCCGCCAAAGCTCAGCTACTCCTCCTCTACCTTTCAGTCGGAGACCAATGTCCAGCGGGAACTGGGTGTTACTACTAGCTCGTGGCCATGGTCACAGAAATTGGAAACCCTCGATATCCGCCTCCCTTGGGTGAATCCGATCTTCGCGGCCGTCGGAGGATCCCTCACCAGAATCAACCGCGTTTGGATCCTTTGAAGATCGAACCACGCGTACCGCGAATCAACCCGATCCCGCGATCGACACCGAACTCTCCCCGCTCGGCACACCCACCGCGTTCGCGTTCTCCTCTTCCGCCAGTAAATTATCCTGCGGTCGAGGATCGCCCATGGATCCCAGAATCGCTAAGGGCTGGGTCGCCCCAAGGCCGAGAAGACTGGAGAGCGAAAACACCTACCGGTCGCAATTCCCCTTACACGCCCCCCGGAGACCGACAAACCCCGACATGGTATACTGGTGATAACGATTTTGACCGGCCAGCCCAGCGCAAAGCCCCGCCTGCCAGGGGCGGTTTGCGCATTTCCATGTCGACTTCCAGGCTACATAGCAGGCGGCCCAGACCCCAGGAGTCCCCAGACTGTCGCCAGGAATTGAAACCACACGATCTGCCATTGCCGCGCTTCCCTTCTAGCGGACCTGCAGACGAAGATACTCTCAGAACCAGTGTCAATTCGACCTTGACTTCGCGGTCCAGTGTAGAGCAAAACAGCGGTACTGAGCGCAGCAGCGTTCTTACCAAAAGCAGCTCCATCACCGATCTTTCACCCGATACCCCAGACGCTCCTTATATGGATGGAGGAATGAGTGTTGAAGATGCGATTTCAATGTACCTGGATGGCTTCAGCGACGTGACCGAGGAACCTCCTTCTCCTAAATCCTACACCGAGAGCAAGGCCCCGTCAATAACACCGCCCCCATCAAGAGATTCGCGCTTGGACGACATTTATCATCCCAATACGAGATCGCTGGACGACATTCCTCCCATTCCTCCTTTGCCACAGCCAACCTCGCTCGAGCCTACGGCATTTGAGGCGCTACCATCAGAGCGTCCTGCCTCAGAGCCCGTTCCGACGAGTCCACCACTACCACCGCCCACTCTCCATTTTGAACCGACACCCCTCACGTCCCCAACTTCCGACAACCCGTCCAAGTTACAGGCTTTCCACAAGCGACAGCAGTCGCGCATCATCATTCCAGGGCCGGTCCCACCCCCTCTCATGCCTGGAAGTGAGACTCGGGATGAATATGGGTTCCGCAAAGCCACCCAGTACGTTACGTCGGAAATGTACAAAGCTTGGAAAGGCCCGTATTCCAACTATGCGGGTCATCGACAGACGAAGTGGCACGAAATGCTCAAGGAGCATGGGTTGAGCTCAGATAACCCAACTGTGTTCCCAGCGCAGTCCAACAAGGTCAAACGTTTCGTGCGAAAGGGAATCCCATCCGAGTTCCGGGGTGCAGCGTGGTTCTGGTATGCCGGCGGGTACGAGCTGCTGAACCGACACGTTGGACATTATGAAGACCTCGTGCAAAAGGTGATGAACTCGCCGAGCAATGATGATAAAGAGCACATTGAACGAGACCTTCATCGCACTTTCCCGGATAACATGCATTTCAAGCCGGAAGGCACGGACGCTGCCCAGTCTGGCAGCAGTAATCCCAAATATGCGGATATCCCGACAGAGACGCAGATGATTCAATCCCTTCGCCGGGTGTTGTATGCTTTCGCGCTCCACAACCCCAAGGTTGGCTACACGCAGTCGCTCAATTTCATTACCGGCATGCTCCTTCTCTTCCTTCCTGAGGAAAAGGCATTCTGGATGCTGCACATCATCACCTCCGACTATCTACCCGGAACCCATGAAATCAGTCTGGAGGGTGCAAACATTGATCTCTGGATCCTTATGGTTCTTCTCCGGGATTCTATGCCCGCCATTTATGCTAAGATCGCTAGCATGGGCGGGACAACAGCCGGCCGCAAGACGCCTCCTCTTACCGTCAACTCGCGACTGCCAGACATTACTTTGGGATTAACGAACTGGCTCATGTCGGTGTTTATTGGTACTTTACCACTGGAGACCACGCTGCGAGTCTGGGACGTTTTCTTTTACGAGGGCTCCAAGACGTTCTTCCGTGTCTCGCTCGCCATCTTCAAGGCCTGCGAACGAGAGATTCTCGCAATTTCCGACCCGATGGAAGTTTTTCAAGTGGTGCAAACCGTGCCTAAGAAGTTACTTGATGTTAATGCCTTACTTGATGACTCCTTCATGCGACGCCATCGAGTCGGACAAGGTCGAATTGACGAGCTGAGGGCGGCACGACGCACAGCTGTCCGGCAGGAAAAATTGCGCCGGTCGGCGGCCTTCGGCAAAGGTCAGATTCAAGCAGCCACCGATGATTTCGGAGCACGTCCACGCAATGGCCATCCTCGTGTCATGGACTCTCTCCGCAATCTCAAGCAACAAACGTTCCGATAGAGTACTGACTTTTGTCTGCATACTTGAAGCGCGAACTTGTCACCCGTGATTGGGAGACTGGGCGACCGAGGCAGACCGGTCTATACTCTTGGCCCACTAATTTCTGTAATCATAATCGTCTTGTCATCCCGACAATCTCGAACACCCAAAATATGGGGAACCCTTGCATTTTTTTTAAGGCGTCTTCAAAGGATACCTAGGCGTGTTTGACATATTGGAGCAAGGTTTGCATTTGTACATAGCATAACATAGATCGCGTGAAAAGCAAAAATCAATAAAGCTAGACGTGCCCAGAAAAGCCAAGCAGGCAAACAACAAAACAACAGAAACTTGGACTCAAAAATGAGGCTAGCAGTATTTAGTGGTGTTTGGATGGGGCTCATTGGACCCTTAGGGCTGATCGGAGCTAATCCGAGCTGATCATTGGATCGATCGCTGCTTCCTCCACATCGGCTCTGCATGTCGTCATGGATTCTAATGCGGAAATATAAAATGCTCCTTGCTTCCCCCTAAAACAGGGATTAGAGAATTTCGGATCTGCTTCTCTCCACGGCAACAATGAGTGGTCAAGCAGCAAGCTATTACGACCCTAATCAGGGCTTCGCCCAGGAACCGGGCAAGGTGAAGCCTGACAACTATAACAATGACCATGAACAAGGCGGCAATGGCTACCAGCCACAGCAACCTGCGCCCGAGCCCAAATTACCAGGGCCTCCAGAATACCCTGACCACCCTCCGCCACCGTACAGTACTTTTGATGAAGCGTTCAAGATTGAGCAACCCAAGTGGAACGATATCTGGGCAGGTCTTTTGGTAGGTGATACACTTGATATAACCCGGGAAAGTGGTCCCCGAAACTAACAGCTCTCCGTCGCAGTTAATCGCCGTGTTTTTGGGCTATGTCGCAGTGTCCGGCTATACCATTCACTCGTATGCAGTCAACAAGGGCTTCAACGGAGGTGGAATCTACGACTCTCACAACGACTTCTCGCTCGACACCAACACCCTGGTCCTCTTTATCTTCGTTCTCTGTGTCGCCCTTGTTTTCTCATGGCTATACTTCCTCGGCGCACGATATTTCACTAAAACCTTCATCTGGGCCACGGGAATTTTGAACATCGTTTTCGCGCTCGCAACGGGCATTTACTATATCGCGAAGAAGCAGTATGGAGGCGGAATAGTGTTCCTGGTATTCGGCGTCTTCGCCATCATCTGCTTCATTAGCTGGATCCCACGCATCCCATTCACGGCATTCATGTTGCAGACCACCATGGACGTGGCGCGTAACTACGGACACGTCTTCCTGGTCAGTGCTTTGGGCGGTATCATCACCGTGGCGTTCTCGGCTTGGTTCTCTGTGACTCTAGTCGCGATTTATGTCAAATTCGAGCCTGATTCCTCGGGAACTAATCCTTCCTGCGCAAATGGCGGCTGCAGTCGCGCCAAGGTCATTGGTCTTGTCGTGTACGTGACTTTTGCCATGTACTGGTTCAGCGAGTGGATCAAAAACACTGTGCACACGACTATCGCAGGTGTGTATGGATCGTGGTACTTCTGGAGCAAGTCTGCGGGTGGAATGCCGAAAGGGTCGACTCGGGGTGCGTTCCGTCGCGCGACGACCTACTCGTTCGGTAGTATCAGTTTGGGAAGTCTGATCATTGCGATTATCCAAATGATGCGCCAGGCATGCTCTGTTGCACAGCGACAAGAGGCAGCCCAAGGCAACATTATCGGTAGTATCGCTATCTGGGTCTTGGGGTGCTTCATATCGCTGCTTGACTGGCTCGTCACACTATTCAACCGCTACGCCTTCTGTCACATTGCGCTCTACGGCAAGGCCTACATCCCCGCGGCCAAGGATACATGGAAGATGATGCGCGACCGTGGCGTCGATGCTCTCGTTCAAGACTGTCTGATTGGTCCCGTCTTGACCATGGGCTCGGTCTTCGTTTCATACGTCTGCGCCCTGTTAGCCTACCTCTACCTACAATATACCAAGCCCGCCTATAATGCGAACGGAGATTTCACACCAGTGATCATGGCCTTCTCTTTCGTCATTGGATTGCAGGTCTGCCAGGTGTTCATGACGCCTATTGGCAGTGGTGTTGAGACCATCTTCGTGGCCATGGGTTGGGACCCGCAAGTCATGATCAACGACCACCCAGATATCTACTACAAGCTTGTGCAGCTGTACCCTCGCGTGCAACAAGCCATCCACGCCTAAATGTGTGGGAGCCCTTAATTTGAAATTTGGACAATAAATTGATACCCAGTAAATTGGGCCACTGTCAATGAAGACGAGTCTTACGAGTGAGCACATGTCAACGGCTACTTAATATCAATATATAATAATTGAATGGCACGTGTTTCATTGATCATTACAATCTCGGTCTTTAAATAAATGAATGGACAACCGTATAAACTCCCGAAACAAAAATAAAAATAATCCCCATGAGAATATAAATCTCATCCCCTTTCCACATTGAATATTCCATCGTAGAACAATCTCCTTACAGAGCGATCATCAGACCCATAACAGCGGCGACACCGAGAGCAGCAACACCGCCACGGGCAGCGTTAACCTGGGGGGCAGCGCCCTGGAAGGTATTGAACTTGTTGGCACTAGCACCGCTGGGGGTAGGGGTCGCCATCATAGAGTTGTAGATGGCAGAGGTAGACGAAGCTCCGACCATAACACCGTGAGACCAAGCAGGGGAAGAGGCTGCAGCCATACCTCCCATGCTGCTGCTAACGGGCACGTTGACGGGGATCTGAGAGACGTGCATATGGTTGGTGGGAGTAGCTTTGCAGGCGCAGGACTCGGTGACAGTGACGGTCATCACACGGGGCTGAGTAGCGTCGACATCCTCGCTAGGCGAGTAAGCGCGCATGTGCAGGTCCTCGGCGGGCTCCATGGGCTTGCTGGCGTGGCGGGCGGGAGCAGCGACCTTGTCACCGCTGGCACCGCACAGGGAAGCGTCGAGGTCGTCCATGTCTAGGGATGCGTTAGACCGAAGTATACTCATGGTTTACGAGTAATCAACTTACTGATACCGGCCTTGTTACAGGCGTCTTTGGCAGAATCTGTTAGCTCAGAGAACGCATCTTTGTTCGCGCACAGGCATTGTGTGCTGGTCAAGTCGGTGCAGTCCTTGAATTTTGAAACGTCGATTCCGTCGAGGGCCGCAGTCGCGCAGTCGAGGTACTCACTTGTAACTTGGGCGGTGACGGCACCAGCCATGAAAAGAGCAGCGATGAAAGAGCGCATCTTGATGGATTGTGTGGAAATTAAGGTATTGGGTAGAATAGAATTTTAAGAGTGTAGGTAAGAGTGGAAGATGTAGAAAGAGGATGCGGCCGGCATGGAGAGTTGGCATCGACTTAAGTAAAATCTAGCATTCATCACGAAGAAGGTAAATAATTAGCCCTGAATCAGCATCCCTTGATCCCTGGTCGTTGGTGAATTGGTGGTGACGACGTTGGACATTCCGGTATCCCCATCTGGAAGGGGCACGACGCTTATTCGGATGTATAAGCTTTGATTGGCATCTTCTCTACCCGGGACCCTGCCAAATACACCCTTGGAGGTACAGAAGTCCCCTGTAGATCGCTTTGGAATGACCTAAGAATGTGCCAGTTGCCATGTCCCTGTCGCAGTGCTTGGTGGTAGGTATCCCTGGTAACCCTTTCCTCCGGGGAATGTCGACCGCAAACCCCCTATTCAAAGCCATTCTGGATGTTCCTCTTGCAGTGACAGTCACAAGTCAGGGAGAAATGTTTGGATCAATGCTCTGTTCATAATTATTGTCGCTTGGCTGACATAAGTAGGCATGCCTACAAGTTATATCAGTTTCGACTCTGTCCAGGTGTGCACCGGTATCATTCTCGCGGAGGATTCTCAAGAGAGATCGGAGGTTGGAGCAATCCGTAGTATTTCTTATACTGCAACGTACACAAATAGAAGTTGCAAGCAATGTGGCAATTTCCCTCTTACACGTTCAGACAAGGGAATGATCCACATGTACTCCAACTCAATCTTACTGGCTGGAACTTAATTTGATCGCTAGGGAAATATGAGTTAGACAGCACATTAAGCATGTTCTTGAATAAGTTTCCATCTCTATTCCTAGCTCATGATGGACTTGTGCTATGATAAAGAACTATCGAGAGAATTGTTCCTTTGGACATTGCAGAGCGACAAGAACAATGTGGCAATTTGATGTGCGTAGTTCTTGGAAAGGTGACTTTAAGGATCCTGAGTTTTTGCCCTGTGCTCTCGCACAACTGTCTAGACCTTACAGTTCCCCTGTTTGCCGCAGGAAGACAGCCAGCTGTATGGATTAAGCTGACGGTAGTTTAAACTATACCCACATAGCGAAACTTTTTTTCCACGTCCTGGATTTCCGCTTTAGGGTTAGCTCTCACCTAGACGCCACTTTTACCCTCTAAGTGTTTGCCCGATTTGGCTAGATCCTTAGATCCTATGAACCGGTCAGTGGCAATAGAAACCGAGTTAGGTAACTACTTCGTAGCCCCGCGAACAAATTAGGAAATGATTAAGACTTGCCTCAAAGGATGACCCTCAAATAGCTTGCATAGAAATTCAGCAGGGCCTTTCGGCAGCGCCGATTATTGCTTCAATCTGTCCACTGTAAGGGCCGTCCTTTGGCGCACTCAGCCACCAGAGTTCACACAGCTCATAATAATGGGTGAATGACGATGATGCGTGGAATCGGTCGCACCAAATCATGCTTCCTTGTAGCTCTACCGCCAAAACTTATCGCTTGCTCCCATCAGGCAATCATACCTGTCTCTTCACTGTTTGAGCTTCCATATGAAAGAAAAATCCCCAAGAAAAACGAGGTAGGCGGTAGGAATTCTCTATCTTGTCCTGTGGCTGTATAGTTTTCGGGACACCAGGGTTTGCATGCCTGGTTGGCTGTTTTCACCGGCAATAATATGAGTGGTTTCATAAGTTAACCATAGACTCACATTTAATCGGGCGACCATTTTAAGTGAATCTTACTGATGACTGACGATACTGATGGGTTTGTACCAGGGATTGTATCCGCATGCGGCTTTGAAATTCATGTCGAAACACCTGCCCGATATGGAAAGTAAAGAGCATCTTGATGAAAGTATAATGTGGCTGAGTCGAGGAGGATCAGCCCAGGCTAGACAATCTGACAGCGCATGTAAATTCGAATATTTAACAGATGGTGATTTCCACTTTCCATTTCCAACGATCAATACGTCTCAACATCTTCTATTCATAGTGACACCAAATCTCTACATAATGGGCTTACTACGTGATGCCATTGGCTCTGCCCTTGGTGCCAATCAAGTTAACAATGGTTTGTCCGGACCAAGACTGCCTTTCGGGAACAAAATCAACAACCGCGACACCGGTCGGCTCTCGTCTTCAGCCTACCGTCAATCGCCGTCTCCTAGCCAAGGATATTCTTCATACACCAATTACGATGATCAAAGAGATTCATCGCCCGATGAGATGCAAGGAAGAATAAGACGTTCTTTAGGACCAATGAGGCCTAGGGAGCTTGATGGTCAATCTTTCAGACAAGATAATTCCGCCATCGGATACCAGACATCAGTGGTCGGACCGACTCCTGACCAAATGCAGCAGTGGTACAATGATGATGATCGGTCTCAATATCCACCTCTGCCTCCTCGCTATGAAGCTACAGTATTCGATGGTCGGGATAGGTATCAAGGGCAACCTTATGATATGAGTCGCGCCGGAGACTTGGGGTCAACAAGAGATGCCGGCTTCCGTCCACTAGCTCTGCCTCAGATCGCCTACGGGGACGAACAACCTTTCCTTCGAGGATACTCTAGAGAGCTCGGTCAATATGGTATCTCTGAACAGGAGTTTATAGGACTACTGGACGCCATTAATGTTGCCATCATTCCTAATCCGGAGAATCAAATTTTCCAAAAGGGAGCGAATATTGCGGGCTGGTTCTTGTAAGTCTCATTATTCGCACATCTCTGACGTTATGTTGACTAATGCATCGTTTTACAGACCTGGTGCAGCCGGTATCGGTCTCACGGTTGGGCAGATTGGCGTCGGACTCGGTACAGCGGTTGGCCACGCATCTGCGGTCAATCAGGTTCTGTCAAGCGCGAATCTACAGCTCTTCCTGCCAAGAGGTCTCGAAATATGGTAAGCCTCAGTCCTGAGCCTTCTTTTCCCCGCTACCAGTAGCTAAACATTGTTAGTGTTGGAAAAACAGACGACGTTGGTGCCGAGGTTGGTCTGGCCTCAGGCTCTAGACAACCAAACTCCTATGGTCTGTCACCAGAGGAAAGACTAGGGAATTTTGGCAACCTGATAGCTCCTCTTTCTCGAGTACTGCCACCTTCGCAACAGAGCGGTCGCAATGACCCAATCGCCCAGCTTGGTCGAGGCCTTGCCAGTCGAAGTAATCAAAAGAAGATTCAAAAGGCGGACAAGGAAATGGCTAAAGGAAAGACCAAGAATATAAACACTCTTGAAGGAGAGCTTAAATGGGTAAGTCTTATGGAATTGAATTTCATCGCAATTTGTGAGAATTTTCACTAACAATTATTGCAGCTCATTGTCAGACGAGCCTCTGCAGATGCTCTGGCGTATTGGAGAAACTCTGCAGCAAGCAATGCTACTCAGGCACAGGGGCAGGCTAGACCAGCTCGCCAAAGCGGATACAGCAGATGAAGAGCTATATCTAACGCACGACCGATGCTCATGGAGGACGAAATCTGTTACGTTTGACGAAAATATATGCATTGCAAAATCTGCTAAATATGTACGCTAATTTACTTGTCATTCAATAGCCTCATTTTGGGGCAAATCTTTTACGGTGCATGCCAAGTCTCTCCTTAAGCTTTTTGTAAGCAGTTTGTAACCTAGCTATCCCCAGGCGAACTGAAGGCTGCTTTTAGTACTTCGCAATCAGCTCTTGCGATATTACCTAGAACATTTGTTGAGGTAGCCTTAGTTAGAATCATGGGGAAATGAGAAAGCTGAACATTACTGTGAGCCCGACTCTGAGCACCCTTGTAAAGGTGGCGGCGCCGAAGAGGGGGAGCCCCACCCGAGGAAGTATGTATGGTACGTAGAGTGAGCTATGTGATATGCCAAGTCAAACTAATTGAGTGCATTCTTCAAGAGAACAAAAGCTGGAGAAGGAAAGAAGGAAAAGACAGAGATATCTATCTACCCTGGCCAATTGTCACATGCTCTCCAGCTTCAAATACTCCCAGGTGCCTATACTGTCCCCTGTCACTGATGACGAGTGAGGTTAGAATTAAAATTGGTCACTCATTAGTCTATAGCAGGACAGGTTCCCATCTCCCAGTGCACATTTAATCCCAATCGACTGGGCCGTAAAGAGCGGCATCGGTCGCATCATCACCTCGCTTCTTCTTGTCCCAGTCAACCGGACCATAGAGGGCGGCATCGGTCGCATCATCACCTCGCTTCTTCTTGTCCCAGTCAACCGGACCATAGAGGGCAGCATCGGTCGCATCATCACCTCGCTTCTTCTTGTCCCAGTCAACCGGACCATAGAGGGCGGCATCGGTCGCATCATCACCTCGCTTCTTCTTGTCCCAGTCAACCGGACCATAGAGGGCAGCATCGGTCGCATCGTCACCTCGCTTCTTCTTGTCCCAATCGACTGGGCCATAGAGGGCAGCATCGGTCGCGTCATCACCTCGCTTCTTCTTGTCCCAATCGACTGGGCCATAGAGGGCAGCATCGGTCGCGTCATCACCTCGCTTCTTCTTGTCCCAGTCGACTGGGCCATAGAGGGCGGCGTCGGCCGTGTCATCAGACCGGGCAGACTTGGAGATTGCGTCACCATGAGGCTTTGGGAGAGCATTGATACCCACGACAAGGCAGGCGACCAGGGCCAGGCTCGCGAAAGTCTTCATATCTGATTATGACTGGCTGATCTTTCTCTTCAGCTCAGGTTAGCTGTGTTTCAAATGATTAAGAAGAACAGGGAAGGAGAAATCTTTACAGTTCAGGATATCAATGTAGATGTGGATATTCTCAGAAACTTGGTAAGAAAGTATGTGTCTCCCTTCCAAGAGATTTGACACTGATCTTATGTAAAAAGATATTCTTGCGTGTAGGTCTTGGAATGACAATGTGTGAACTATTTGCTTTTGCTAAATTGGTGATGGCACATTGTCGTCCTACCCAAGACAACTTCGTGATCGACACCGACGTCTTCAATACGAGCAAATGCCATTCTCGTCGAACGACCATGGGACACCTAGGGCTTCTTGCATTTCACGGTGCATGATCCACGGATTCACCGTCATCTTGACATTAGGACGTGATCCGGTCTGCATCCGCTTACCCGTGGACCCTTTTCTATGGATTCTTGTCCAGATGCCCCGACATGAGGTACACTTGTCTGCATGGCGTAACACACCGCCAAGCGCAGAGAGGTAGCCTCCTGAGCAGACTGCATGCACCTGTGAAGGCGGTGTCGAGGCGGTGGGAGACAGTCACCGCGTTCCACATGCTAACGCGGATATAGATATCAAGGCTAAGCTAAGACTGCCTCCGGTGGTTACAGCTGGGATGGCCTCTGCTTCACTATCACACATATTACGTAGATCCATGTAGATCTTTACGTGTCATCTGCTATCTTTTTCCACGCCCTTTCCTTGCATACCATCGTACTACCCTCAAGAAGTTGCAATTTTAGTTGATTTGGACCTTGACGCACTTTGTGATTTAATTAGTAGGGCTTCTATATGTGGTAGTGAAGAGAAAAATACCGATTATACAGGGAATTTGGAATTCTCACGGTCCATGCTCGGCGAGGAAAGGTTCTTGTATCTTGACACATGATCCGCTCAGGCGCCCATAATGAATGCAGATAAGACAATAAATCATGAATTCCACTAGGCTATTTATGGTAGATCCACATAATGCCTAGCCTAGTATGGAGACATGCATCGGGCAAAGAGCAAAGGGCAGCGACCAGCTGCTACCAATAGACGTACGAACGAGATTACGCTTTCATTTCTCTTTCTCTTTAATTTTCGAGGTTGGCATTGAAGACTACAGTTCCCATCTTTGATGCTTTTTGAGCGTGATGTTTATCTCCAGGCTACAATATACTCGTCTCCCCAAAGAGGAGGATATGGGCACTGCAGAAGGCAACAACGCCGACCCTCGGAGTTGGCGGAGGAGACTTGCAGGGCTCTCCTGTGGAACTGTACTTGCAATATCAATGCTCATAAATATATTGCTCCTAGCACTTATGTATTCCCGTCGCCATCCACCGAGGACAGCCCACACTCCAAGCTTCCCTCAGACACTTTACTGTTCGTATCCCGGAGTTGCGAATGGAGAAGCTCCATATCACGACTTGCTAATCGGAATTACATTTAGCTCCCGCACAAAACGCTATAAGTTACGAGATCAAGACATTTGAAAGCTCATTTGATGGAATCAGCATTTACACGGGCTATCCTACTCCCGTAATTGACAAGCACTGGAAAGAGCTGTACCGAGTGGGTAACTCACGCATCAGCAAAAAGGAGGCAGCCCAATTGCCTAATAAAACCATAGCTGTCAATACAGGCGCCGATGATTATCTCGTTGTTATATCTGTCTTCCACGATCTGCATTGCCTGGTATGCTTTACTGCCTTTTAATTTGCCCTAAAAGCCATTCAATTAACCGTGTGAGAGTAGGATCGGCTCCGGAAATCTCTTTGGTATTTCTATGACAGCGATTGGAACAGTACATACAACCCGTTCACAGTCAAGAGGCCGGAGACCTACGATGCAAAGGGCCTAAATGGAATCATCCATCTTGACCATTGCATTAATATCATCCGCCAGTCACTCCAATGCTTTTCGGATGTCACGCCCTACGTGTTTCAATGGAGCGAGGAGGCACAGGCGGTGCACGCATATGCAAATGTGGTACACACTTGCCGAAATTTTGATGCGGTATGAAGCTCTTTCCTGGGTGAAATTGGATTGAAAACTGACTCAATATATGACAAGGTCCGCAACTGGGCACTAGAAAGAACCTATACCGACTCGTGGGATGGTGAAAGCCATCGAGATGAGCAGGGAGCTTGTAGATCCGGTGATTCTGTGGAATGCCTGGGGCTTTGACTCTCATTAAATGTAGCAATCAACTGCGGCGGGCAGTGTTAATCCGAATCAATGATCAAGGACACATACTATTACCACGTGTAGACTCTGCTAGATCTAATTTCCTTTGATAGCCAGTCGTTATCTATAATTTTTGTACTAAAACGTGGTTTAAAGTGTTATATTAGTCTGATCAAGTAAGTGCGAAGTGTGTCGTGATCAAAGTTGTATTTAGCTATTCTAACACCATAATATGAACCAAGTGACACTTTCTATTCAAAGACACTGTGCAAAGTATCGCCCTGCTTCCAATCCCAAAGACCCACTTCTTTCCCGTTCATCTCAAACAAAAAACTTGTATCTCTGCACTGATGCGTATAACCCATTCCATGAATCCTCCGTCCGTGCTTATTTTCCATTCTTATATCTTCCGCTGGCTCAATTGTACTATCTGCGGCGCACACAATTGACTGAATGTCAATAATATCAGCAAGTAATGGTTTATGAGGAGCGGGTGTTGTGTATACCTGAGTAAGATAGCTAATACAGTGCCCCGCATGCTCAGAATATTCACTTTCACTATGAACGTGTGAACTCATCATTGTAGCTGGACTCAGTGAGTCTTTCCACATCTTCACGCAGTGTAGAGCATGGAACATGGAGATGCCCCATGCTTCAGGCTGCGAGGAGGAGCTCTTGTTCACCCAAAGAACGTTTGCTTGGGGAAGCTCGTCGAGGATTGTAATATCAGCATACACAGTTGGTGCAAAGGGTTGATTTTCATTGAGTAGATTGTGATTATAGTGCATAAGCTTTGATGGCATGGTTGATGGGCAATGAATGGTGGGATGAATCAAGCTGAGAGATCGGATGGCAGACAGGAGCTGATCGCGGAAGATGGCAAGAGTAATGAATGTGATTGTCAGAATGCCAATAGTGAGGGCAATGAAGCATTGGCGAGAGTGTGTACGCTGTCCCCTTGGTGCCATGATGATATTGTAATTGCAACGAGTATGTCAAGTAGGAGAAGTCGTTTAGATGCGAAAGGAGGGGAGGGGCATCTGGCTGGAAAAATGAACACAAGAACAGAAAGAGGAAGTACTAGGAAGTACATAAGTAGTATGCGGGGTATGACTTATTAGGAAGATGATCTACATTTCTACTTCGGACTAGCATGGCGTTAAGATGTAAGCCTTCTTGTTGTTCGCTGTGCCACCGAGTCTTTTCTCCTAGTAGCCACTAAAAGCATTCAATTTTGAGACCTGTAATTCTTCAGACTAAGAACTTTGGCATCACGCGTAAAACAACTGAGGGGTTTTAAGCTGTTGAATTCCGCTTTAGCTCTGCGTTCTCCAGAAAATGGGTTCAGCTTAATGGCGCAATAATAGCCAAGAAATGAATCCCGTATATTGGTATCCAAATGTGGAAAGTGGTCATTGTGATAGGAAGAGCGCTGCAACGTAGGCTGATACCGACAGAACTTACACTGCATTAGCGTGGTTTTGATCAAACAGCGGCCCGTCCTTCACCCACATAGTGTGGGGTTCTATCGCCTGGCCAAATGGCGTCTCGTTTCTCTGCCGGCATAAAATATGCGCCGTCGATCTTGTTCATAGCCGCAGGTATTCTATGCAATGCGAATTACTTAGCGTTAGTGTGGCTCTGGTTTTCCATCAACCGCTGCTGGCGAAGCAGTGAGCGCTGCATCTCCTGCCCCTTACTTGACGCTTGATTGCCTTACCACCAATCCAGGCACAGGCGATCCAATGCGAGGTAACATTTTCTGGAGATTGCCTGAAACGATCGCCATGATTTCGCTGCTCGGTCAGAGCCGGGAAGCCTTGTGATCGAAAGGGTTCATGTAGAAGAGGCTGCACAGTCATAAATGATTATGCTATCGTCTTAATCTACCTCTTAGAGGTATCTGTAGGCTTGCCCCAAGGTTTCTGGCATTATCTACTTTTTTCTACGTCTCCGTCTCTCCGCAAACCTTCCCAACTCTATCTTTTTTATGATTTCCTCCATCTTCTGGGCGAAATTACAAGATGTTCTCTTTTAATAAATTTGTGTATAGTATCATATCTGACCAGCGAAAGTCGGAAGAGTCTTCCGACTGTGGGTCTTCCGACTGTGAGAATCGGCTTCTTGACTGCAAAGAAGATACCGACGCCAACAAATTCTCTCGGTCAGAGGGGGAGACTCAAAAACGGTATCAGATCAAATGCAACCTGTCGAGCATATTCATCGGATATCGTCAGGTTCTCTCATATCACTCTTACGGTATTCCTGGCTTTCAGCACGGTGATGCTGTACATCCACTTGAAATTGATGAGTAGCTTAAATCCACAAATAACTTACTGTTCGTCTTGAATTCCCAGGTAGTTCAGAACTCTCGCTAAAGTTTCGACAGCGCCCGCCAAAGATGCAGTCAGATACACCTCTAGGTTATTTGACAGTGGCCTCAACTATGGCAAAACTATTTACCAAGGACCTCCTTCCCAGAAGAGCAATGATGCATGGACGGCTCTGTTTATCCACGGGTTGACTCGAATCAGTGCAGCCGAAGCCGCGCCGATGCATAACAAAACACTTCCTATTCCCGATGATCCCGAGAACTATATCACGTCGCTAGCGGTTTTTCATCAACTACATTGTTTAGTGAGTCGCGGTTGTCTTTGTACCTGAATTTGACGACCGTACTAAATGCAGATACTCCTCACTAGAACGCCATTCGTATGTCCCTCTGGAATGCCTCTCTTATGCGTGGTGACGAAGACGAAACTAGTATGCGCCACCTCGACCACTGCGTTGATATGATTCGGCAAGCAATCATGTGTCACTCGGACATCTCTCCATTTGTATGGGCGCGCGATCCACGCGATGGAAAAGCCAAGGGCATTTCGAGTGTCACGCACACCTGCCGCGACTTCGATGCTATCCAACAGTGGGCAGCAGATCGCCCATTCAAAACAGGATTCAACACTAGCAAGGTCATTACGGGCGACCCGCTAGGATGGGCTGATTATCACGTGGTACTGGACTATGGAGAAGTAACGGACTGGGGAAAGCAGGAGCCAGATTACAAGGCTTGGGCAGCGGGGAAGAAAAAGGAGATGCTTGAATCAGGCCAAATTCTCTATGAGGATGATGACCTTTAGCACTGTAAACTCATTTCTATAGATTCCGGGATTGACTTTCCATGTAAAGACCAGTTAGTCCTCGATGGGATCCCATATCCTATGAATTTTATCAACCTGTTGTATGATCTCTAATGAGGAATCCGTACCAATTGACCCGCTTTCACGAACCCGGCCGGGACTGTTTGATGGGAGCACCTAAGAACTACATTCATTTACTTATTTCAGTGCTTCTCTATCTAATTATTGACTAATGCAATGATCCCATATTTAGCTGACCGCCACTTATTTGCGAATGGTTGGACGGGTTACTTAGTAGCTTTGCTACCGCTCAGCTACTACGTCGACCCTAGTCAGTCCAGCCCCTTTATCTCCTTCTCTCTTCCCTTCCCCTCTTTTCTCCTCGTCACTACCAGAACGAATGGAAGTGAAATACTTCGAAACTCTCATGAGAACTAGAAACTGAAGTTTCACGTATCATCCTCTATTCATACGCGAGATAAAGAAGAAAGAAGGAAATGGAAATTTCACTTATCCAGTCGACAGTTCACGACATCCCTGATCTCGTTCGGGTGCACACCGCCGCATTCAAAGCGGACCAATTCTCGAATTTCATGCTCGATGGCCGGGAGGAGAACGCGCATCAGGTCCTTATGCAGAAGTCGATCAAGATCTGGCTTGCTGATCCGACCTCAAAGCTGGTGAAAGCTGTTGCTAGTGATGGAACTGTGGTCGGGTGGACGTGCTGGTTAGCCAAGGGCAAAGATGATACAAGCGAGACGTTACCACAGCCACAAAGTCTCAAAGCTCCCAATGATAGCGAGACTTCCTCGGTCGACCTGTCAGTGCAACAGAAAAAAGAAAAACCGAGAACTCCAGCTCAACTCCTCGGTCGCTTGATGCACAGTGATTCCATGAAATGGGAAAAAGACTCGATGAAAGGCAAAAGATACCTTACTATCCAAGCATTAGCAACAAACCCCAGCTTCCAGTGCCAAGGCATAGGGTCCAAGCTTATTAAATGGGGCACCGATATGGCCGATGCGGAGGGCCTTCCATGCTGGGCTCACGCATCGCCTGCCGGTCATCATCTCTATACCAGGGCTGGATTTTCAGAACTGGGTAGGAGCGAGTATGATCTTGAGAAGTTTTCTGATGGAGACAGAGGCTGGGGGCGTTATTCATTCCGGTATATGCAGCGTCCAGCCTTGGATAAGAGGTAATTCCAGGTATTCTGGGGAGAGAAAGTCCATGGCACGTCTTCAGTACCATAGTAAGAAATGGGATAAAACATGTGTTTTTTTCTTCGTACAGCTTGATTATCTGGCTAGATTATGGAAGTGTGGAACACGCTCAGTCCTATTTTGCCATGGTGCCATGGGCCGACGAACACCCCGGCAAGGAACATCTCTGGCCCAGGCGCTAGGAGCCTCCACTGCGCTAAGTGACCGACTTTTTTGGCCCCCACGAGGCATATTCATCACGCCAAGCATGAGGCCAAGCATGAGACGGCGAATCACGGATGCAACTATGAAACCATTCGGGGCTATGGTGCCACTTCATCTGCATCTTTGTGCCGGCTTAATCAATCAACGGGGATCACGCGCTGTCCTGGGCCTGGGCAAATTTCAGCTCATCGGGCACTGTTCTGCCCGTGTCCAAGATATGCGAGGCTACCCTCGAGGTTTAGCGCAATATTGAGGCTTAGAAAACAGTGTTTTGGGTCCAAAGCCGAATTCGTTTTAAAAAAGGGCCATAGTCCGCAATTGAAAAATTTCTTCTGCTGCCACCACCCCAACCTCCTCTCTCAACCTATATACCATGCAGTTCTCGGCTCTCCTTATGCCCGCCCTTGCGGCCTTGGCCTCGGCCCAGAGTACCACTGTGATCAGTATTTTCGAAGCTTTCGACAATGACTCCCCCTATAGTGTCACCGCCTCTTGGTTAACAAGCCTTGGTGCCAGTATCGCCGGCGTCAATGCGGACCAGACCACGTTGGAAGTTGCCTGCATGAGCAACGCGCCCACGTCCGACTGCCAACTTGACTCACCACTCACCATTATTGCCGGCCCTGCCACTTTGAGCTACTCTAAGCCTCTACCTGTTGTCCTCGGTTATACGACCGTAACCGTCACCCAGGACGTCCAGTGCTCGTTCACCCACAAGACTGAATCTGCGGTGTGCACGAACAGTGAGAACTTGACATACAAAGGCGAGTCTACCTCGACCGTGACCACCAAGACCGTCCCTGCAAGTGACATCACCTGGATGCCGGTCACTGTTACTGCCGGTCTTTCCAAGTTGAACTCCCCGCAGGCTACGGAGACGGCCGATGCTGCTGTTGGCCCTCATCGGCCTATGATCACTGCTGCTCCGCTCGGTGCTGCTGCTGCCCTAGCTGTTGCCGCTCTCTTTTAGGAGTATCCCCGGCGGACCTCTTCATTTACCTATCTCTTCATGATCCTTGATATATTATCGATGACACGGAACTTATTTCTACATATCCAAAGTTAATGCCCAATGATCTGGGATTTTTTCTAGTTGAAATGTCTTCATGTGTATCGTAGTTTCTCCTTCTTTGCAGTGGTCTGTTTTTTAATAGATAGACAACCTAATATAGCACAATAGGACTCACTTAGATCATCTCATAGCTAAGATTAAAACATATCACGACGATATGGCAACAGGATACCCCGATCTCGCGTTACTAAAGCGTAGACAAAAGATAAACAAATACACGGTTAAAACATGGGTATAATGTAGGTAAAAATGATCCAAATCATCAGCGTCCATAGTACTGCCGTCCAATAGGACGAGTCTGATCCGTATACCCATCCAATTCCGTTCTTTGATATTGCGGTGGCTCAGCAGCCCCAGCCGTCAGCTCGGCAACGAAAGGCGAACCTGTATCATGTGGGTTGAAGTATGAGTCGCCCGCCGGAAGTTCAGCAGTATATGGGGGAGGGGCAACAGCAGAGTATCTTTGGGCGGGCTTGCCCAAAGTTCCCTCAGCTTCAGCTGCGGCGGGTGGCATCGATTGCATATATGGCTGGACTGGAGCTGACGGATATGTGCCTTCGGGGTTTTGCTTCTTCTTTCTGGCATACCATATGCACGCCCAAATTGCACAGATAATTGCAACTAGGCCCACGACACCACCCACCACACCGCCAACGATGGCACCTGTGTTTGAAGACTTGGAATGCCCTCCGCTTCCACTCCCGCTTGAGTGGCTGGAAGTACTCGTCGCTAAGCTGGTACCCGAAAGCCCAGAAGTCGAAGCCCTCGGGGCCCCTGTCTCTGTAACCAAAAATGCGGACCTATTAACATTATCATAATTGCGGATGAACGCATCGTTAACGGCAATAGGCTCCGCGGTCATGATTGTGGTGTAATAGTAATAGCCACTTATGGTTCTATATTGAGATTGCGATCTGGAGGCCGTCAAATAAATCGTCTGAAGGGTAGCAGTTGGCCCACATCCGTAATCAGTCATATCGAGTTCCGGGTAGGTCCAGGTAACACAGGCTGAGCTTAATTCTCGAACACAGAGAACGTCAAAGTTGACATTCAATGAGGAGGTCAGAGACGGGGTGGCCTTGAGCTTGCTCGAGTCATAACAGGCAGTTTCGAATCGGCAGTTGTTAGGATCGGAATCGTAGCAGCATCCCATCATATTGGGGTACCTGGATCCGCTTGTATGAATCACACATTGTCCACCGGTCATGCATTCGACTGACCCTGTCGAGCCGTGAGCCTCCATGTGGCCAGAAAGCAATATGGCGAATACTCACCGGAGTTGACAGCGCCATCGATGTATCCGCATACGTGCGCTGATGCCGACGAAGTCAAGACAGCCCCACCAGATAAATTAGTTTTGTAGGCTTCTGATCCGGTTGCAGAGTCGGCTCGGGGTTCTAATCCTAGACTTTCTGTTCCTGGGCCCGACGTTGGTTCGGGGATGTCCGCCTGCAACGAATCACGGGCAGACGCAGTTCGTAAAGTGGTCTGAAACGTAGAGGCCCATGTTAAAGAGACAAATGAGAGGCTGTAGAGCCATGTTGATCTCGAATGCACCATTCTGATTGCAAGTAACTTTGAAATGATTTGCGCCTTGGGCGTGACCCTGGACCCTGAGGGCCCTAAATACATTAACTAGTGACTAGTCACCGAATACTCCCTGATTACCTAGGTATTCATCGTTCCAGCTTGGCAGGTCTGGTGTTTGTTGATGCGCGAATCGTTGTCAGCCTTGGTAGCTTGGTAGCCTTTAAACGGAATAGAACTATAGAATATCCACTTCGATAAATCCGAGGTCGCCCGACTGGCGCGAAAAGGGGACGAGGGGTGGGGTACCAAGGCTGGCTTGTTTACTCTAGGATTATTTTGGCGAACACGGGATTTAGCTGCAGTGAACAGGATCGGTCACGCCCCCAGCTCAAGGGAAATGAGAAGACCTCTTTGGTCGATCTTTGAATGACTCGACAATTGTGGATTAAATTATCCGATTTGGCTTAAGTTATCTCCGGCTTGAAAACAGGGCGTCGCATCGAGTTTCGGTGGCGGACTGTTGCCCGAAACCCTGGCCCACTTGAGCCTCTCAAGACCGACACAGCCCTCGTTTAGCCAGGGCTGATATTGAGCCGCGGTCCCTTTGGTCCGGATTTTCGGTTGCTCAGAAGACTAGGAAGGGCTGATGATGACTTTCTGCCCTTTCCCGGGCGGGGAATTTCGTGTGATTATAACACTGTTTTAAGGGATGTCTGTTCAAACGAAGCCGAGATAATTATTCATTGGGTATAACTAGCTAAAAAAGAAAAAGAAAAAGAAAAAAAAGGACACACACAGATGCCTATCGCTCTAAACATTAATGTCAAGCCCAGCATGCAACAAATTCACACCAAGACTCCGATCCAAGTCCAGCTCAGAACTTCTCACTCGTCACACAACGCGTTGAATTAACCAATAACCAAGCGAGTATCTTCACCAGAAGAGTCAACGTCTTAACAAACAGATCCAAGCCAAAGAACAGGACCTTCAACAAACTTCGAGTAATCCCAGGCAATTTCTCTCCCTTCCGCGACGAGGAGTGTCCGTATCGACCGTATTTCTCTAAATCAAACTCCTCGACCACAATCTCTTCCTTCTTCTTCGACTTTGACTTTGAATGCGTTTGTGATGTAGAGGGCGCTCGTTCCCAGAACTTCAAGATGCTTTTCCTCTTGGGTGCGAAATCTGCCTGAGCCTTTGCGGATTCTATTTGATCCGCCAGGTGCATGCTTTGAGCATAATCTTCGCGCTCGGCTAGGGTCATGATCAGTGGCCCATTATAACTTATTGAGTTGCTAGAATGGGAGATGACTGCAGGCTCCAGCAGAGGTGACCCGAGTGACATGTCTGCGAGGATGGGGTTGGTGGCTTCGTCTGATACCGCGACGGCAAGCATGGCCGCGACGAGGGAGTCAATCGCGTAAAGCGAGGGAATGGTTGCAATTACGGCGGCCGGAGAGATTGATAGAGTCCGTGTCGCGAAGTCTAGAGCCGCCAACGGCTCATCGGCATCGGATACAGGCATTGTCGATGTGCGTGCGGTAGCGGCTTGCTGCGCTGCTGCCATGGCCGTGAAGGAGACAGGCCCAGTGACAATGATCGTTGGTGGCTGATGAGGCGATGCATCGCTAGACGGCTCGGAGACAGTAATGTGCAAGATTCCTGGCGATTGAGTCCTAACAGGGGAGAGTGGGATACCAGCAGCTCCCACTAGGGCCGGGGGCTCGCGTTTTGATAACGAAGGATGCCGAAGCTCGTAGAGCCGCAGGTTGCGATTCCACGATAAGCGGCAGGATTCTTGAGCTGCAGCCCGTTTCAGGGCATTGCTTTCGACTTCTGCTGCCTCGGATCCTGCAAGATTGTGCTCTTTGCTGACTTCGTCAGCCTGTTCGATGGCGAGCATGGCGGCCAGCCTGGAGAAGAGAAGTGCGACGAGTCCATCATTGGGGTGCTCTCGACGACGGCGCTCCTCGAGACTTAGTGTCATTATGGGCACATCACTATTAGGCTTGGATGGAACACCGCGGGAAATGGAAAGATCATCGTTTGAATACGTCTCCAGCGTATAAAATGGGTGTTGAGAGCTGCCAAAGGTAAACGTCGCTGGGCCGGTCCTTGGAGAGATTAGCCTAAGTCATGAATCTAGAAAGATTATCCTACCTTGTCATGCGCATGTTGAAAGTACCAAACAGATTCTGTGCTCGTTGGCCATTGGCAGCCTCCCATAATAACTCCAACTCCTGCGGCGAAGAGTAGCGTATCTCCTCCGGCTCTAACACCCCAGCGGGGAAGTTCAAAATGCTTGCAGGGACTGTTTTAGGCCCCAAGGCCTGATCGATATCTGACGATGGCGTCGACAGAGTAAGTTGCGGTCTGCGAGGCTTTGCAGCCGGTGTTTCGGCATGCATCGGGGGATTGAAGTGCTGCTTATTGAGTGGAAGTTTGGGATTGAACTGAGGAAAAATTGATCTAATTGGGACCGGCGACGCCGATGACTGTGAAGATTGTGGCGATACCGCCGAAGAAACAGTTCTGCCGCTACTGCTAGTATTGCTTGGGCTTTGTGAAGGCAATGCCCGATTTGACTTGGGAGGGCGGCTCCAATTGCGCGGAGACCGAGGAGATATGTGGGCAGGCGACGCTTCTGTTACTGCTGAAGACTTGTTTCGCGCAAGAGGTGATCTTGATGGCGGAGGTGGAAAAGACTGAGTATCTTCAATAATCTGGAGTAGTACAGCCTCGGTTTTGGTAGAATCTTTGATCTCATCAAGAGGGATTGGAGACCCAGGCTCGACTTGAACTGTAAGTTTTTTGGCGCTCTTTCGAAATGGGTTTTTGTTCCCTCTCACCGGCGAAGGTGGAGGGAATAATTGGAATTGGCTCATTGTAGGAGTGGATGCAGTACACCTTCAAGATTGTAGAGACGAAGTCGACGCGGAAGAGCGCGAACAGGGGGAGTGTTTCGATTGACATATACTCGATGGCATCGAGAGAAAACTGCTGGTTCTTAGACCAGACGCGCCCTGACCCTGTAGCCCTATTCTGTAGATGTGACAACCCTATTTTTAGGGCCGGCGCTAGGATTTGACCGGTGTGATTGGCCCCGATCGTGGGACGGGGATGGCGGCTGCAGAAACGGCGCTTCCATTTCACCATCTTATTGGAGTTGAAAGTCTGTAGGCTGTCTTCTTTCCGCGATCTGGAGCTTGGATTGGTGGTCGCTCCGTGCAGAGGTCGCACGAGTAAGTTCGACCGGACTGAAGATTCGGCGCATATAGCGATCATCGGCCCTCCGCGCCTTTCCATCCGTGCCCCCTCATCACCGCTCTTTCATCACATAGTCAAAGAGTCGAAAGTGCCAAGAAGGTCCCTAGCGCTATTGGTCGTCTGATTATCCAGCGGAGGCTTGTGAAGATGTCACAATGGGACTAATGCTGCAACACTGTCACCCCCACGCGAGATCCCTCTAGTTGAAGAATTGCATCATAGAGATAGCCGCTCGCTCGGACAAGAAACCGATTATCTTGCATACAAAAGTGGATATCTATACATTCAGAGGCTAATATTTACATCGTATAGTACAATTCATTCCTTCAGGCCTGGCTATGGTCCTTGGCTTCATCGTGAACAGAGTAGGTCAAGCCCTCGGCCATAGCGATAGCCCCCTCCATATTGCCCTTGTTGTACAAGAACAGGCCTTGCAGAGCCGCGGCACTGGTACTTCTAGTACTGTCGGGTTTTTTGCCACTCTCATCTTCGATCAAGCCGAGATGATGAAGCTTGTCCAAGAAGATCTTGCGGTTTGCTCCATCGGTATCAATCTCTTCATAGAATCGATCCCAGAGACGGGCAACCTGGTAGCGCGTTACTTCGCCAAGGCGCACGGTCATGTCCACGCGCCCGGGTCGTACCAAGGCCGAGTCGAGTCGCTCAACGTGATTGGTGGTGAGGAAAATGATACGCTCCTCGGCACTAGCAACCCCATCCATTGCATTCAAAAGACCGGAGAAAGTCACATTGGCCCCGCGATACCCGTCTGCATCGGTCTGTGTTCGGTTTGAAAACGCTGCGTCCACATCCTCGAGCAGAACCAGGGTCCGGTTGGGAACGATCGTCAGGAGATGGTTCAACCGATCATCGGTGAGACCACGCTCACTCAGGTTCAAAATCGCAATGTCGTAGTCCAATTCGCCCGCCAGTGCTTGGATAAAGGAACTTTTTCCGGTACCGGGCGGTCCATACAGCAAATATCCACGTCGATATGGAATACCGCGATCATGATACCATGAGGCACTTTCAATAAAGTCCTGGACATCCTCCACGATACGTTCCTTGACACCCTCATCTAGAACGACGGACTCTATTGGGCGTTTCCGTCGCGGGTGTCCAAATGGCCGCCACTCAGTGCCCCAGCTATTATAGATTGTTGTTTTTCCTTCATGAGATTTCGCTGCATAGGCGTGGGCTTCGGTAAAGAGGTCTTCGAAGATGTGACGTTGGGAGTAGAGGGTGGTCAAAGTAATGGTCTCCCAAGGCTTGCCGGTCTGGATATCGCGAGACTTGGATTCGCGCATGCGGTTGACGAAAACGAACGCGTTTTTGTAGCGCAAAACATGCTTTCCGGGACCCGGTACGAGAGAGAAATGTGTGTGGATGGCTCCGTTCGAGTGTTCGACCTTTTGCGTTTGGATGGAGAGGTGGCGCATGCCGGGTGTCATTTTTTGGAGGATGCGGTCGACGAAGCCGGAGTTTTTAGCCACCCCGCGGGCTGCGGTAAGCTGTGATTGTTGATAAAGAGTCATCCAGTGGAGGAACCATGGGTAAGAATCGTCCTTGATGCTGATCTCGACGTCCACCAGCATGCGGCGACGGAGCAGAGCCGCGCCATGACGGATTCCCCGTTGTGCGAATGTCAAACCAGCGCCTAAACCTGCCAGACCAAATCCCTAACAGAGGGTGTAAGTATTCCGCATTCAATTGCCAATCTGTAACGAGCGGGAGTGGGTCGCGTACTGCTGTGAAGAGAGGATTGCTGGTCAACTGTGAGAGGAGACTGCCATCGCCTTGTTGAGCCGCCTGCTGCGCTTGCTGGACTGCCTGAGTCTTCTGCAGAATCAGGTCCCCCGCAGACGGCGCAGCATTGGAAGCATCGTTTGGCTCCATGCCGGCCGAAGTCAATGAAGGGTTGTGGATGGCACTTGAAGGTCAAAAGATCGATCCAAGCGGAATTACGATAAGAACTCCAGATTATCGGAGTTTCAACGGGCCGACAGGTACGATCGTACAAATGTACAATTGCCTGCATCGTGCATTGTAAACGGGCTAGATCATGTAACTATTCAATCTATTCGATTTATCCAATTCCAAGTGTGAACTAAAGCAATGAAGTCGGGCTCGGGGCTCACATGGGTCCGCCGGGTGATTAAAGTCGTTGACTCGCCGATGCGGAGATACCGGTTTTATTAAGACGCCTCTTCCTGACTTTCCTTCCTTCTCTCCCCAATCACAGGAGCCTGCGCATGGTTCGCGTGGTCTTTTCGATCCGAGGGTGTATTTAATCTTATTCCCTCCCATGCGCGGCTTTCTACAGCGTCCCCGGTTGTGTCGGCAGACACTTGACTGGCGCGCGTACTCTGTTCGAAACATGGGTTCGACCACCACCGGCGTGCTCTACGCCCTGACGGTGGCTAGCTCTCCAGCCAGACCGGCCCCGGAAGATGCTCTACAGAAGAGCCATCATGCCCAGTCCGGGTTCAGGAATCCTTGGGAGTCAGTTTGCCCTACACTTCGCTTTCCCGGGTCGCGCGGCACTAACCCCAGATTTTTTTCTCCGACAGCTCATGGCAGGATGTGAACCTCAAAAACGTCCAGGAGATGCTAATGTGAGTATATATTATTATTTCTACACTCTAGGGATCTTTCGCTAAATTTATATCCTTCTTTCCAGGCGCCGAGTGACTGGTAGAGCAAATGTTCCTGACACCACTGGCCCAACGGTTCCGGTTCAAAAGCCCGAATTCCTCCCGAGTCGAGATACCCCCAACCTGCGCGCAACATGGCTTGGACACGCTTGTTACTATGTCGAGTTTCCCGGGGGTCTTCGTGCTATCTTTGATCCAGTCCTCGAAGAGCGATGCGGGCCATACAACATGCTCGGACCGAAGCGCTACACGGACGCTCCGTGCCAAATCATGGACATCCCCGTGATTGACGCTGTTTTCATTTCCCATAATCACTATGACCATTTGTCCTATCCTGGTGTCATGGAAATTGCCAAGAAACATCCCAATTGCCATTTCTTTACCCCACTTGGTGTTAAGTCTTGGTTCGCCCGCTGTGGTATTGAGAACGTCACCGAGCTGGATTGGTGGGATGAGCGCGATATCACTCTCTCCCCATCTATGGAGAAGGCTACTCATGTCGAGGCCGTAGGTGAATCTAACTCCATTGCGGCCGAGATCAAGGGCCGAATCGGCTTCTTGCCCGCGCAGCATGTAAGTGCTCGTACTCCATTTGACCGATACCAAACACTGTGGGGTTCATGGTCACTTGAGTCTGGGGGCAAGAAGGTATACTTTACTGGGTAAGCTGCTTTTTTCAATGGATACTGGTGGTACCTGACACTAACCCGCGGGACAGAGACACCGGATACAGAAAGGTCCCTGAGCTTCCCGAAGGAGAAGACGACCACGACCCGAAGCACAACTTCCCCATCTGCCCTGCTTTCAAGCAGGTGGGTGAGTTCCGGGGTCCATTCGATCTTGGCCTGATTCCCATTGGTGCATACGCTCCCCGTCATGTGTGGAGTGCCGCTCACGCAGATCCCCATGATGCGGTGGAGATCTTCATGGACACCAAGTGCAAGAAGGCTCTCGGTATGCATTGGGGAACTTGGGTTCTCACTGAGGAGGATGTCCTCGAGCCGCCTGAGAAGTTGAAGACGGCCCTCAAGGCATTCGACATGCCCGAGAAGGGTGTATTTGATGTTTTAAACATTGGTGAAAGCCGAGAGTATTGATCTCTGGATGGTTACCCTGTCTAAATCTCTACTCAATTGTGTATAGGTGTGGTTTTGTCCATTTAATGAAGCGTGTGAAGGCTCAGGTGCATCAGGCAAGGTTGCGGAGCTGTTGTTGATACTGTACAATATTTGAAAGCATTGTTGACTTCATAGAAATCCCACCATATCAGAATTTTTGGTTTTGTGTTAGTAAAATTCTGGTCCACCGCCTGTCTGTAGACTCTTGCAAAATTTATTTATTTTTTGGCTCCGTCGTCTACTTGTAGAGTGCTTGTTATAAGTGGTACGTACACCAAGGTCTCTGCTCCACGGCTGCTTTAGTCAATGTATGCCTGGCCCTTAGGAAGTCACCTTACCAGCCGGCTGTGAAATCGGCGGGTTCTTGTTCCATTTATTCAAATTGCCCCTCGTTTGCCGATGCTCAACGGAATGTGGATAGGCTGTTCGTGGACGAAGTAGGGCAGAAAAATATCTACGAAGCTGGATTACAGCGCAACTCGCGGGTTCCATAAAAGCCATTACAAATGATCTTTCTCAGACTAACATAAATGTTCCAGATCTTTCTTATAATTCAAATACCTATGATGTGCAGTCGTGGAACTGATATCTGTATAGTTGAAGACTTGGCGTGTTTAACGCGTTTGAATAACCCGATCGGGATTAGTGTCAGGGAGCTCCCACTTTGGAAATTTGGGATGCGGGCAACGCTCGACGTGGATCCGAGTTGGCTCCTTTTCTGTGACGAGACCTTTTGTATTCATCCAACTTACGAGCTTCCTCCCTTTCTCCCATCTACACATTATTCCACCGCCAAAATGCAGGCTCCGGTGGTGGTGATGAGTTCGCTACCCCTCCTCCGCAATTGTTGCTGCTTGCTAACTCCCCGATAGACACCAATGCTGGCGACAGACAGGTCGGTCGCCGGGCACAGCTTTCCAATATTACTGCCGCTAAGACGTACGGAACTCCATCCTTGGTGTCAATCAACTGCCCGCGTGCTAATAAATATCCAGCGTGTCCGACATCATCCGCTCATGTCTCGGTCCTAAGGCGATGTTGAAGATGCTGCTCGACCCAATGGGCGGCATCGTGTTGACGAACGACGGCCACGCCATTCTGCGAGAGATCGAGGTGTCGCACCCCGCTGCGAAGAGCATGATCGAGCTCTCCCGTACTCAGGACGAGGAAGTCGGTGACGGAACTACAACTGTTATCATCTTGGGTAATACTCCTATCTTTCCCATGTGTACCCTGAATACATTCTAACATATTAAAAGCCGGTGAAATGCTGGCTATGGCCCTCCCTCAGCTCGAGCGCAACATCCACCCCGTCGTTATCATCTCTGCCTTCAAGCGTGCCCTCGCCGATGCCCTCCAGATCGTAGAGGATGTCTCCCTACCCGTTGACATCCACGACGACAAGGCCATGCACACCCTCATTCAGTCTTCTATTGGAACAAAGTTCGTCTCCCGGTGGTCCGATCTGATGTGTGGCTTGGCTTTGCGTGCTGTGCGGACAGTCTCCTTCGACGTTGGTGGTGGAAAGCAGGAGGTCGACATTAAGCGTTATGCTCGCATTGAGAAGATCCCCGGTGGTCAAATTGAGGATTCTGAGGTTATCGACGGTGTTATGGTCAACAAGGATATCACTCACCCCAAGATGCGACGGAGAATTGAGAACCCCCGCATCATGTTGCTCGACTGCCCCCTGGAGTACAAGAAGGGCGAGTCCCAAACCAACATCGAGGTTTCCAAGGAGGATGACTGGAACCGCATTCTGCAGATTGAGGAGGAGCAGGTCAAGCACTTGTGCGAGGCCATCGTGGCGTTCAAGCCCGACATCGTCATCACCGAGAAGGGTGTTTCTGGTAAGCAGAAAACAGCCCATTTACCCGCAGGATCATCTCTAATCATTGATTACCTCTAGATCTCGCACAGCACTTCCTGATGAAGGCTAACATCACCGCCCTCCGCCGTGTTCGCAAGACCGACAACAACCGTATCGCCCGTGCCACCGGTGCCACCATCGTTAACCGCGTCGACGACATCCAGGAGTCCGACATCGGTACCCGCTGCGGTCTGTTCGAGATTGAGAAGATCGGTGACGAGTACTTCACATTCATGCGCCAGTGCAAGAATCCCAAGGCCTGCACCATCCTGCTACGTGGCCCCTCCAAGGATATCCTGAATGAGATTGAGCGCAACCTGCAGGACGCCATGGCCGTTGCCCGCAATGTCATCTTCCACCCCCGCCTGTCCCCGGGTGGTGGTGCCGTCGAGATGGCTGTCTCCGTCAAGCTTAGCCAGTTGGCCCGCTCCATCGAGGGCGTCCAGCAGTGGCCTTACAAGGCTGTCGCCGATGCCATGGAGGTCATTCCCCGTACATTGGCCCAGAACGCCGGTGTCAGCCCCATCCGTATCCTGACCCGTCTCCGTGCCAAGCACGTCGAGGGCCACACCACCTGGGGTCTGGACGGCGAGTCCGGCAACCTGGTCGATATGAAGGAGTACGGTGTGTGGGAGCCCGAAGCTGTCAAGCTACAGAGCATCAAGACGGCCGTCGAGGTAAGCTATCCACGTCCATTCCTATCCGAACGCAATCCACTAACTTATTTTAGTCTGCATGCTTGCTCCTCCGTGTTGACGACATTTGCTCCGGCAAGTCAGCGCAGCAGGCCGGTGGTGTCGGTGGTAGCAGTGACGAGTAATAGACGAGCGCAAGAACAAAAAAAGAATGATTCAAGGGCCCCAGGTCCGTACATAATGCTACACGACTGCCTCTGGGTTCTTTTCTGTATGAATATCCTAGACCAAAATGAAATGTCATATGGGTATCTTCGTATTGAGTAATATTATAGTACATTGCGCCGAGGTAATCCTCTACTCTAATCTTCATCGTGGATAATCACGCCGGGAACCTCTCCATACGATACCTGGCCTTCGGCACTAGCATCCTGATCCACTTGGCTAGGCATAGATGGCCCCTTCGTGGTAGAAGGCTTATCAACCTCCATTGTTGTATCCTTACCACCACCCTTCTTCCCTCTAGCATTGCGCTTCTTCTCGCGGCGCTTGCGGTTCTTCTCCGTCTTCTCGTCATCCCTTCGCTTCGCCTCTTCCCTCTGCTTCTCCCAATTCGAATTATCCTTCTCCTTATCTACCTCGGACTGCATAAGGCGCAGGCGCTCGTACTCGCGGCGTCGGCTCGCCTTGTAGACGTGGAACTCGCCGGAGCCTGCACCAGCCGACGAACCTTGGACATTGGTGACGATCTCGGGCGGCGGCGCGAGCGAGGATGACGTGCGCGGGTTTGAGGATTCTGGGAGCCGGATCTCCTTTGACGGGTCCTTGAAGAGCGTCTCGATTTCGCCTGCCTGTTCGGAATGTGGTGTGATTGCTCTTCGCTTGGTGGGCCGTTTGCTGCGCGGGTCCGCGCTTGTTGGGACAGATTCTGGGCCTGGCTCTGACATTTTGGTTGGTTTGGTGAAAGTGTCGTCCACTGGAAATGTAATTATAGGTAGGTTGTGTATGAGGTGGCTCCGAGAGTGACCTTTTTGTTGGTTGAATTCGCGGCCCAACGATTGGAAACTTGGGGAAATTGAGTTTGTATTGACTCTTCCGGAAGGCAAAGACAGATACGGAGCTTGATCTGTTCCAAGGCGCTCTTTGAAGCAAGTAATGGGGAGAAGAGAAGCAATTGAGGAAAGATGCTGAGATGAGCAGCGAAGCCCGCGGCGGACACGCTAACCCCTTTCGGACTGACCGTTACAATCTAGTTTCGCGGGCATCTAGAGTATCAGCCAAAATAAGGAGGATAATTGTGGGAATTGTGTTATCCTGTGGAATTGGGAGTACTCAAAATCTCTGTTAATCGAGACCGGGACTAGTTTTGTGATCTTCACCCATTTGGCCCCGGAACATATCCTATGTTAAGACTCCCGGTCGGTGGTCAAAACAGCAAGGACTCCAGCTTGCTAGGCAGTCTACCATGGTGCTATCAGGACACGAAGGGGCCCGTCGGGATAACCTAGTGAACTTATGATAAATGCTAACATAAAGCCTCAAATTCCTGAACTAGGCGAGTTGGCGAAAATTCAATACAATGCGGTCAATCTAGTATACCTCCACAACGCCAGTACTGGGCACAAAGTACAAACCTGCACTCCAAGTCCCGAAGGACAAGGGTAAAGTTATTATTAGCTGGAGAGCATGGGGAATAGCATGATTATATTACCATCATGACCAAATCAAAGCGGCTTGACTTATAAAGAGCTATTCAAGCTTTGCAATTTGCATGAGACTGTGACGTATGGTAGGGGTTGACGAGACAATCACCTCGTGAAAGGAATTTGCAGGCCTGAATAATAAATGGACACATTATAATGAAATCTTTCAGGTTGCCAGTGAAAAGTCTCGCGGAAAAAAGAGACCCAAAGTGAGGGCTGTTCGCGTTGTGTACTGGTAGTCGCCAGATCTTTTCGCCTTTGCCAACTTCCCTCCCGTTCTCTTTCCCACCATCCCCTCCCACTGCACGGTGTCAATTTCCATTGACCGCGCGCTTTCTCTACATTACCACGTTTATCAACGTGTTGATCTATTCTTTTCCGCTTTCACGCGTGTGCCGCGCTCTCAACACGAGCGATGGGAAGTTACCGCTTCGGTAAGTTGCTGCATTCCCTTATCGCCCCGCAAGTGTCGTGTCATTCTAGAGATATTCTTTCGGACATCGCGATATCAACTCTTGACTGTCGATATATTATCACTGTCCAATGCGTCTGAATGCGCGCCGCGGGGTCCGCGATGCTTGGGCTCTGCCTTGTTGGCCCAAGCTCCGAGCTCCGGGCCTCCCATGAATGACACGATAGCTCAGCGTCCAGCTCCATGTCCGATCATAACATATTCAATTAACTTGGCTGACGCAACTTCTAGAGCTATCTAATGGCCGTGCTGGCTGTCAGAACAAGGAGTGCAAGGAAAACGCCGTCAAAATCCCCAAGGGTGAGCTTCGCGTTGGATCTTGGGTCGAAAGTGAAAAGTTCCAGTCCTATCAGTGGCGCCACTGGTAAGTACTCACTTACTAGTCTTGGACTGTGAGAGATCTAACTCTGATAATATAAGGGGCTGCACCACGCCAAAGGTGATTGAGAACATCGCCAATGCCTGGGAGGAGATGCGTTCCAATGAAACCGACTACGATGTGCTCGATGGCTACGAGGATCTGCCCGATGCTTTGCAGTTGAAAATTCGCACTGCCCTGGCCGAGGGTCACGTCGCTGATGATGATTGGAAGGGCGTAAGTCAAACCAAACAAGTAAAAGCCACGAGTGAAAGTCCACTAAAAAAGTCTAGGATGTCGAGGTTAACCGCCCTGGCTGCACTGGATTCCGCAAACGCGCGCCCCGCGGCAAGAATGTCAAGGCAGAGGTATGTTCTCCGTATACTTTGCCATAACCACAGATCTAATTTGTCCCAGAAGGTTTCTCACGATCAGCCGATGCCCACCGTCGAGGGCTCTGACGCTAATGATGACGTCGAACCCTCAGGGAAGCCGAAGCCCAAGCCGAAGAAGGCTGCCGCAAAAGCTGTCGCCGAGTCTAGCAATGACGCCGATGCCTCTGAGAAGGCTAAGCCCAAGACTAAGAGGGCCCCTCGCACCAAGAAAGCAGCCGTCAAGGAGGATTCCGAGGCTAGTAGTGATCACGAAGTGGAAGAGCGGAAGCCTGCTGCCAATATAAAGAAGCCTCGTGCCAAGAACACCGCTGCCGATGCGGACCCTGATGCGGAGCTCAAGAAGCGCGGCCGTCCCTCCAAGAAGCCTGCCACTGATGCTCCTGCTCAGCCCGCCAAAAAGGGCACAAAGCGCAAGACTTCCGGCGAAGAGACCCAGGACGCCGAGCCCGAGAAGCCCAAGCGTGGTCGTGGCAAGGCCGCCAAGACCAACTCTGCCCATGATGATACTGAGACTTCTGTCCCCGCCAAGCCCAAGCGTGGCCGGAAGAAGGCTTCCTCGGATTAATAGTCTCGGTGATCTTGTCCCCAGTCCCTCTTTTGTTCCATTCCTACACAGGGATCTGTTCTTTCCCGTTGGCGACTGGCGTGAGGTGCCGCGAGACAATCTGTTACTCAGTAACCTATGGATTGAACTCTTCATGCTTGTGCAGGCTTTCCTCCCTCTTTCTTTCTGTTTCTCCTACCATAATCGCTGACATGAGCCTGGAGGCCAGCTGAGTGATTTTTTCTTCCTTGGTCTGTGGTATATGCTACACCACCAAGTTAACCAAAGTATTAATCTATATTTCTGTCTCGGATTGTAGCTTGCAAAATAAGGCAAAGGAATAGTAGATCTCGAAAGACGAGGAATGTTTTTGAATGAATTATTTAATGTATATAAAGTCCCCATCTCTTTTTTCAAGGTCTCTGTTGATGTTCTCTACTAACAATCGTCGCTTCCTTTCACGGTGCTTTTAAGTACATCTTCATTGATCCTTTTCCCCCCACCTTTTTCTGGCCGTCTTTCAGCTCATCATATCTCTTCAATCCCCCGGCTGCGTAGAAGGAAGAGAAGATCGGCATAACGCTCCGGGTGACTGCGGTGCATCTCCGTCCGAACCTGGCTGACCTCGGAATATAGATCTGACATTTCACCCATGAGAGCCTACTATTTGTTACCGTAATCAAACGTAAATTAGTCTTGCATATCGGCAAGGAATCCGATCAGCCACTTTTGCAAGTTATCATGCTTGCAAGACTCAAGCATACCCTTGAAAGCCATATTTCTTGATGACTTCTAGAATTGGCTATAGCTGACCAAGGCCGGGATAATAATTCCACACCGCCTGGAGCTTGTGTCGGATGAGGTCGATCAGCTTCGTCAGGTTGTAGATCCTTGCCTGTCGGTAAAGGTGGCCTGGCCCAGAGACAGAATTTGCTTTCGAAGATCTTCAGAGTCCAGGACATTTGCAAGCTGGTATTCTCGAGGGGTCTGCAGAATATCTCCAAACCCGCCAGATTCAAGACCGGACGAATGATCGTGGCCGGTGGAGATTGGCGTCGGATTCTTAGCCTGGACGAAACGAGGGGCGAAGTCGGTAGACCTAAGCCATGACTGAATTTGGACGAATTTGGGCTGACCAGAAAATTCTCGGCATCTTATCGGCATAATATCTACCTTGAAAGATGTGTTCGATAGACTAGCGCAAAGTTTGATCAAAATCGGAAGATTTGGATGCTTCATCTCCGAGGTCTTCAATCTTCACTTGGGCTTTGCCTTTCTCTCTAGTCTGCTCTACGAACAAAGGCGGCCGATTCTGACCTAGTGAGACAGGAAGGATGACTTGGCTGCAATCTTACAGTCCTGCGTGTTGCCAGAAGGTCGATGCTTGAAGGGGCTGAAGAACGGCTCAGACTCTCCGGGGAATCTGAGCATGACAGAGCAAGACACAGAGCAAGACACAGAGAAAGAGCCACTGGTTACCTGCACTTTGGCGGGCGATTCTTCAGATCTTGGCTCTTCTTGATCATTTTCCTCCGCGGTATTGCCGTTGTTCTCCTCATCAGAGCTGTCTTTCCCATACATACTGTCTATTCCTGGTGGGATCTCAAGTGAAAGCCAAGTCCCCAACTTCCCTTTGATCAACACCTCATGTCTGGAGAGAAAGTTGCCGTTTAGCCATTCGGAAGAGCCCGCGGAAATTTAGCATCGTTGCGAGCGCTAGGCTTTCTGAAAGAGGGAGGCATCAGAGCTCCGAAGAAAAAGATTCTTAAACTCCGTCCAGCGACTGTTCATGTCATCAATTAGCACTCGAACCCCTAAATATCAAGTGCAAATAAAGAAGTGAACTTACTAGGTGTTTCTGTCCAGAAAGTAGACGGGGTAATCCTCTCAGTTGAGCTGTTCACGCTAGACTTCAAGCCTTTTGGGCGTCTAGAAAGAATCTTTCCCGGCTCAAAGCCAGCCGGGAAAACCACACCGATCCATATATCCCTATATAGACAGGATGAAGTCTGCCGGATGGGGCCTTTCTTATCTGGGTTGCCGCCGCTTTTATGAGGGCGCTCAGGCTCAGTGATCGCCCAGGCATGCTCAGTACCTATTCGGGCATGACTCAGTGCGTGCTTAAGGACGCAAATTCAGCGAATCGTATTTTGGCCTAGTGGCTATTCAACTGGTTATGAGCCCGGAATTCGCAAACCCTGAATCCACACTCGGCTTAAAGGTACATTGGCTTATCAATAAGAATTCCAGTAAATGCAAACAATGAGATCAAACTAGTTGTTGATACTCAGCCACTTCTCTCTCTTCACAACCCATAAGAGGTTATTTCCAAACTGATCCACCGATTCTTCCGTCCCAACCGCCGGCTGCAATCCAAACTTTTTCTCCATCAAGCCCTTCATGGGAAGATTTCCCGAGTGGCTCCCCAAGCGAATTTCAACCAGACCCAACTGGCGTAATCCATAATCAAAGACCACACGGAGAGCCTCATAGGCATATCCCTTGCCTCTTGCGAAGGGTTGAAGCATCACCCCTGCTGCACCGGCTCTTTCTGCTTGATCTTCTGCATCGCTGCTGTTGACAGGACCAATCCAACCTAGCCCTGCGATACCCAGCGGCTGCTCATTGTGCCGAACGAGGAAGTTCATATGAGTCAACGGTTCATTGACCGTCGTCCACCGCTGAGCAATGGATTGAAGTTCTTCAGCCGTGGCATCCGAGATGGACTTGTCAAATTCCGAATTGGATTTGTTGCTAAGGACTTCAATAACGGCAGCAATATCGACGTTGGTCGGAATACGGAGCGTCAGCTCGGGGGTGGTTTTGGACTGGAGCTGAAAGTGCAATTCCCCAGGATGACCGACAATTTGGTAGAATGGTGAATCATGAGCCATGATATTTGAGTTTTATTGAATCTTCTGGGTAAGATAGAGAAAGAGACGAGAAATGGATCTATTGCTCCATTATCTAGCACGTTTGTGGCCTGCGGGATATGGGAGAGAAGTAAAAGATCATAAAGAAGGGAAGAAATGGGGATTGCTTTTCAATTTAAAAAAGGACATGGATACGTTATCAGTTCACTAACTAGCTAGTTATAAGTAGGTCAGTTAGTAAGCACATTTATATATTACCTGTCAGCTTTCTGCTGGTGTAATTAGTCAAAGAGTAATACCGAGGAAAAACTTCAGCCACCTTTTTACTCATATGCTTTTAAACCGATTCCAGATCTAAATGATAGTAAACACATCTGTAATATATATCAAGCGCAACCTTGTGCGATCGAATTGATTTGCTCATTCTGGTATTTTCATTCAATACCAAGCCTCAAAAGAACCCAGGAGGGCGGGGTCTGTCTTGATACCCACGCGGGGGCTTGGCCCATGCGCTTGAATCCGCTTCAACTGCTCAGGTACCGGAAGCTCCTTTTCACCTCCAATGCGGCGAAAGGAGTAATCATCAATCGGGCGAGTGGTTCGATTGTGCCACTCTAGTAAGGCATCAAAATCCCGACAGACTCTATTGACCGAGAAATCCCACACAGGATCCTGCCTCGTTTCCACCCAGTTGTAGGTGGCGATATCCGTGTTCACGTCGCAGGTCAAAGATTGGAGAATGATATAAAGACAATGATAAACGTGAATCCATTGGTAAGGCGACTCAACCCCTTCAGGCCAGTAGTAATCGCGATGAAGATTTTGACGCAACATGTTCAAGCAATGGATCTCGTGAAAACCATTAACCAAACCGATATGTTTGTCCGGTTGATCATTTGCTCGAACTGCCATGGTTGGGTCCTTCCCCAACTTGATCACCTCCTCCGTGGTAAGAAAAACCTGACCGAGAGTTGAGACGTGCTGCCACGCAGCGTCAACTTCGGGGCTAGGGAGTTGGCGAAATATAGACATATTGTGATCGGGTTCGAAGAAGTCTCCGTCTATCCGAAGGGTCTTGAGCGGGATGTCCACTTGATCTAGGATTGAAGCTGATGGAGCGAGATTGATGAATTAACAACCATCTTTCTCGATCATCAGGAGGGGCGGTGTCTCTATCCGAAAATTACTTACAAAAGTGTGAGGTTTGCTTCAACAACTTATTTCTCTCTGTTGAGACAGTCTTTTTCAGGTATGATTGATGCAATATCACTGTGGTGGACATGGATATGATTGAACAGAAGAGTAACAAACAATTCAGAATGAGAAATCTGATATGCCATGACCACAGCGGAACTGACTGGGGCTTGGAGCCCACTGCTTCAATTTTTGGGAGGAAAAATGCTTCCTCTCCTTCATCAGGGAGGGATGTTTCGTTCGTCTCGGAGCAAGACATGGTCAATTTCCTCTTTATCTCTTCATTGAACTGGATAGACGAATATATGGTTATGTTGTAAGGAATTAGCTCTCGAGTAGAGACTCCGAATAGGTAATCAACGCTGGGTAATTTCGTGTGTTATTACGGTTACGGTCTCAAGCAATGACTGGTCATGACAATACATGTTACAGAATGACCAGGGAAGATAAAGTCCGGCACAAATGGAAGGGGGAAGGGAACGCTGACGTGGCATATACAGACTTCTTCAGCGGCGCACTAGTTTCTGACATGCAGAAGGGGTTCTTACCGCAGCAGTGCGCTGAAAATCTCGGGGATCCAGGAGGGGGCTCATTTTTGTAAACTTTAAATGTAGTAAAATCGCGTGCCCAATGTAATGTGCTAAACACCGGGTACTGTCACTGAAGGCCAAAGCTCTTCCCCGCACGTGAAAGATTGTGTTGATACGGAGATTTGTTTTGGTTTCAGATACCCTCCAATTTTGAATCTACTATCTTTGTATCGTCATATATCGCGTCGCAGACATTCGTTTCCTTCAGAACCCCTCCCGATGATTACCATATTGATGTTCATCATTTTTAAGGTGTGTAATAAGATGTTATATACAGTCCTGGGCAGTCTTGGAAGAATGGAACAATTTACTATACTGAGCGACGATTCCTCTCAAGAAAATTGATAGCACTTATTAGGAGACGCGGACCTAATGTGAATTGGGGCAAAATATTGCAGTATGATAAGATACACTTCGAGAAACCAATAATCTTTCAATGAAATGCCATTCAGCTATTCAGTATCAAGTAAAACTGGCTCGGTGACTTGCCCACTATATAATTAAATTCTGTTAGTTAGTGCTAACATGTCAACACCAGGCAATAAGGTCAAAGCCACTCACCCAAGAGATCCAATCCAAACCGGGGACCTCAGCATCATTCCGAATTCCCCCATGAGTGTGTTCCAGATTCCTTGACAAAAGAAAGACGACTCCCAGAGCGATAAGCATAAACAGTAGCAAGAAAGCGGATAGTATGCCACTCATAATAAGGTAAGTGCTTGGTGCAAAGAGAAGAGTCCGCCATGCGGAGATAATAGTGATGGGTCTTTTTCTATGACCACCTTGTTCCAGAAGCTCACTGGATTCGTGTTGAGCAATGGAGTCACTATCACCATCTTCATCAACAATCTCCTTCTCCTTGTCTTGATATGGTGGTAGATCATATCCATTGCGCTTGTGCTGATCATTCAGATCTGTGGTGGATGGCTTGCTCCCAGACACGATGGAATATGGAATTCCGGTTTTGGTAGATGAGGACATGGCGGTTGATGTGTAAGAAGAGCGAATTGAGCAAGGAAAAGATTGTGACTGTGAGGATGAGGGAAAATATGATGGGACCCAAAATTGAGCAGTGTAAGAACAAAGGACAAAGTTTGCAACTCTGGGGTTTGGTTTAATCAACCAAAGATTGCATTATATGACTCTAAGAGAGAAGAGAGACATAGCAGGAGAATCGAAGGGGCAACACGTAGGAAAAAGAACACTAGCGCATAGTTGCGAACCAAAGCAAAAAGTACCACGTATCAGATGAAGTTATTCTTATCTCTTGCTGTTTACCAGTTAGATTTTCCTAGTGACTGCAGCATCAGTTATCACATTCATCTGTACGAAGCCAAAATGAGGGGTTGGTAGTTGATTATGTCAGTATTCATGCTCATTACGTGCTAGGTGCATACGTTGCACCAGATAGATTATGTCGTACGAGGGGGAACGAGTGAGTATTTTGGGAAGGCGGGGGCACGGGACGCTTCGCGTACAGCTAGGAACAGACAGATCAGCTCCAAGGATTACATTGTAAAGCTTAATTGTGCGCCATGCCCCTCAATTGATCGACCAGAAAGCATTACCAAGTTCTATACACAATTGAACAGCGTTACGGCATATACTTTTAGAAAGGTCTCAGATGGCTGTGGATGGAAATGGAAGCAAACATTTTGCCCTCGAAATGTTTGACCTCTGACACTCAAGATTGGCAGGAACATAATTACAATCCGTTTCATTGAATTTTTCAAGTTTTCTTCCCACTGTTTTCTACGTTTCATTTCTGAACACAGATTCTAGAATAACCAGACTTATATAATGTCTGTAGACAAAATTTTGGACATTTCATATTTAGAAGAGTGTACCAGGTCCCAAGTCCCCAATCTTAATCGGTTTTTTCTCAGCCTCGAGAAGTTTCTCAAATAATTTAGTGGAATTTCGGCATTGATGCGAATGGCTCTCGCCATCGAGCCCTCCTTCCTCAATAGACAGAAAGTGCTCTGCGTGACCAGGAGGTTCGAGAGTATCATCGGCATGACAGAGAATGGCCTTTAAGATGCAATGGATGATCAGCATGAGTACGAAGAAACGAGAACAGTGAATGTGTGCACCAAGAGAATCCTACATTCGCCATGTAGTCCAAACAGTGGGACCAGTGCAACTCGCCCCCTGTTTCAAATTCCTCATTCATGGGACGACCCGTCAGCATATCTCGCACCATGATCAAGCAATGCAGATGATGCATCATGCTGACTCCCCAACCACGAATATGACCGTCTTCCATCTCGACGCGAAGAAAACCGCCGTTTGGTGTAAGAAGCTTTTCTTCCCAGCCCATGGCCGCCATGGACTCGATAGTAAATATTGGCGGCTGTAGTTCATCCATATATCTGTAGTACTTTGGGAAAGTTGCATCGTATGGTCTATGGAATCCGCATGCTTTGGCTTGGAGGTGCCCAGCATAACGACTGAGAAATGATATTCGACCGATTCCAAGAAGAAGGGTTGTACCCAGAATAAGCAGAAAGAATAAGTTGACGAGCAATGAGATAAAAACAAAGTAGAGATGTCCGTAAGAGTATTTGATAGAAGCCCTCATTTTCGGATTGCGTTTTTGCTTCAGATTTGATAGAGAAGAATGGACTTGTTTCTCTGACTGATGATCTGTACCACATAAGAGAAAGAGGAAGGATAATTAAAAGCTGAGCGAGGAGCATATAACATGAAGAAACGAGCGTGTGAGCAGGAGTACGAAGAAAATACCGTAATGGCTGATACACGGCCTTCTACAGCGACTTCCAAAAATACCATTCACTATCAGAGAATACCGTGAAGGAATATACTGTGATCCCGGGGACTTCTTTCGGCAAAAGCGGCAATCATAACTAAAGGGATTATTGGCAGTGGAGAACAGACACTCTGAAGCTACGCATCCACATTGATGCTTGTTGGTATGATAATGCATGAAAACCGTACAGGATACTGCATCCAGTTTAGATCGACGCAGTATGAAGAGCGATGTAACAGCATATGTATGTGAGTCCACTTGCTTACGGGTTAAAGCCGAATTGTGATGTGCCACTCAAATCATCGTAGAGATCTGCGTCCAAAGAGGGTGTGAAAGACGGAGGTATGTCATAAGTGGCTGGATCTGAGCAATTCATGAATCTATAGGACACGTAATTGAAGCTAGGGTTTTGGTCAATTAGCGGCAGCATCAGCCTGTAATATACCTCCAGGGATCTAACAAAGATTCCGACTTCGGAGGCAGGCACGGAGTACTGGAATGTATCACGGGGCAAGTTCAGAAGAAAGTCCTTGCGAGGAAGATAGAACTCTATATATATGACAGTCCCAGCAACCAATCTAAACTCTCATTCACGTACAGCCAGTTCCTCAATTGTCCCAGGTTCAAATCTATACTCAAGTTTATCTCTTCCATTTTCATCATGCATCCCAAGACCATTCTTAAAGGCTTCTGGCTCCTCTCTGGCCTCGCCATTGCGGCACCCCACGGTGGTAAATGACTCTTCGGCTCCTCTCGTTAAGGAGAACTTCAGATGCTAATCATTACAACATTTCAAATTAGGCCACATTGCTGACCGTGAAGCCAAGCCAGATGAGCTGTTGTATGTGAACTCCAAGCGTGAGGCCTCCCCCGACGAGTTGTTGTATGTGAACTCCAAGCGTGAGGCCTCCCCCGACGAGTTGTTGTATGTGAACTCCAAGCGCGAGGCCTCTCCCGACGAGTTGCTGTATGTGAATTCCAAGCGCGGCATACCATATGATGCCGAGAAGTTTGAACGCCGAGGGATTCCCTATGATGCTGAGAAGTTTGAACGCGGCATTCCTTATGACGCTGAGAAATTTGAGTGAGCAAGGTTACTGGACTACTATCTAGCATAGCTGAGCTTACTTGGGCAAATTGACCATAATGTTTGATATGATGATGATTATGGTGTAAATATGCCTTGAACCCACCGAGACATAACATAACAATCGATTGAAATCAATCTATTTATAAAATCCTTTTCTTCTTTCCAACCCTTTTTTTGGGATTACTGTAGTGGCTACTATCTATGGAAACCGTGGTATTCTATCATAGATACGCTCAAATAATGACACCCTCACTTAAGAAATGGAGTTTATCACTCAGAGAGAACGTGCAAGACATGAGATTACAATTTATTTCTGTACTCCTCCCAGGTGGCTGCATTGATAGAAGTCTAAGATAAAATCTAGCTTTCACTGACCACCCATGGTTTTCCTTTGCTATCTGTTCCTGGAACCTTGAAGACTGTCATTGACCCCAAAAGCTCACCCTTTCTAGGTACAGTTTCTGAGTGCTCGACTACTTCCCTCAATTGAGCCCAGTCTCGACACTGGTGCGTGTGATTCATGCCGTCAATTCCTTTGACTAGCTTACCTTCGACATTTTTAGTAAAGCCAGGCTTTTCCAGCGTGTCATCTGCCGCACATAGGACACCCTGTAGATAAGACCGATAAGTTTCATGCTGAAGAAGAGGAAAAAGAAATTCCACATAGGTATCAATTATCACTAACCTGGGCCAGATAGTCCAAACAGTGCAACCAATGCATACTGTCCTGTGACCAGTCCGATGCTTCATGGGCATGTGACATAGGCTGACCGAGAAGCATGTCCCGAATCATTGATAGACAATGAAGCTGGTGGAACATACTGACACCGTAGCCCTGAACCGTACCGTCCGATTCCTGGACGAAGAGGAACCCACCGCCGGATGGCAATAGCTTCTGCCAGGATGGATCCCGGACTGCATCTTCAGCTGACTGGAATGAACCACTATGGGAGATGTCCAGGAATACCATGGGAGTAAACATGGGTGGAGGATTGGGCACATGGTGGACATCCCATACTGCAGATACTGAGGTTGCGTTTGGGGAGAAGCACGATTGCTGGGAGGTGACAGTGGCGATCACAGTCGAGCGTCCATACTGGATGCCAAAGAACAAAGTGGTTGAAGTCAATATAAAGAGGAAGAACGTAAATAAAGGCATCAAGACCCAAAACTCCCGTGAGACTACGGACTGAGGATGCATGACGCACAAAAGAGTGGAATGAAGAATGATTGACAAGGGATGATTATTGAATTTAGCAAAGGGAAGAGGGGGAGTGACAATAGGTGAGAGCCGGTCAGGTTTTAAGTGCTATTGGCAGTTGGAGCCGTCGGGCCCGGGCGAGAGAGAGGGGTAAGCGAGCAGCTCAGGCAGGTATCTCAGTACCTCCAGCGGCCTATAACAGCCGCCTACACCACATCCATCCTCCTTTTCTTGTTTCCTTTTCACTTGTATTATACAACCCCTGTATCATCCACGGTCACTTTCCCTGATCATGCTTTCTATGCCTCGCATTTTTCGCCATTGGCAATATACATCTGTCAACAATGTCGCAGACGATCTTAATGAGAAGGAACCATCAAATGAACCCTTGCCATGTTCACCTGGCAGATGGCCCCATTGGAGCACGATTTTGAATGCATTATTCTTTCTCCTGTCTCTGTGGCTCTTTACCATGTCGATGATCTCTTACAAATTACCGACCCCAGTCTCCCCCCAGAGGAATTGGCTGCTCAGACAGACATCTGAACCATGTATCCAACAATAAGTCCTCGAGAAAAAGAAGGAAACCTGGCTGAAAATGTGTATAGCACCTCTCTTCGACGATATTGATATCGCCCTCATCTCGACGAGATTGAATGGTACATTCCTCGAGCAACAACCCGTCTCGATCTTTCGCCAACCGCCTTCCCCCGAAGTCGATGCCGCTTGGGCACGAATAGAAAGTCAAAAACCGGTTCCTATCAGTCGCGAGTACATTCTGGCCCACGATAAAGACCCCGCAAGAGCAGCAAAATTTCCTGAGTCCTTCGGGTTTGGCGAGGAAGCATATATCGGCCGTGTTGATGTCTTTCATCAGATCCATTGCCTGAACAGACTCCGCATGCATCTAAAAGATAACTACGGCTACTACTACGACGACTCCGACACAAACAATGAGTACCACCAGCTTCATGTCAGCCACTGTGTATATATGCTCCTACAGAATTTGATGTGCACCGCTAATGTGGACGTTTATCCGCATACATGGCTGGATGCCCAGAAAAATGCTTTCCCAGATTTCAGCATCAATCACAAGTGTCGCGACTTTGGAGCCATCATGAAATGGCACGATGAAAACTCCGTCCCGATAGAAGACTTTGGAGCCATTAGACGGCCGGTCGATTTTCAACCACATATCATGGTATGTTGTTTTGACTACGAGGGAGAGTACTTAGTACGAGTCACGGCTGATATATTCGACCTAGAACCACAAATTTAAAACGATCTTTCAATGGTATGACGAGCATCCGGACGATGGTGATCTTGGAAAGGAGATTTTCTAGGCGTCGGTCGTACTTTTGTTCTAGCAGTATTACATTGGAGCGCAGTCACATTCTATATCGTTCATTGTCCCACATCACGGCCTGCGCCTTGTCAATGCCAACACACATGGAGATCGGAATAGAGATTAGCCCAATCCAAAGTAAGACTTCGAAAGCATACATATTGTGAACTATCACCATAGACGGCCACGTAATGAGTGTCGGTCACGACAACGTTAGCGAAACGACGCGCCTTTGCCTAAATTTGATTTGCGTTATATCTATATCATGAGACAGCTTCACCTATTAGATGTTCATGATTGCGTAAGATTAGCATGCTTTAGTGCTTATCACTTTTGGTCAGAACCTTCACTCTCTTTAGGTAAATCTTGCATAGCAACATAGCAAATACTCAAAAGAAATTGCGCCCCCATATTAGTGCTTATGTCGATGTATATCTCGCCCTCCGTACGGACCTCCGCCTTGCAGCCCTTGCTCATCGACCATGCACCTACCCCGCACATGCGACCTCGCTTCTTTATCTAGATCAGAGAGTAGACGAGTTGCTTCAATTGGGCACTTTTCTTCCTATCTCTCGTAGTTTGACGATCATCACGGATATGCAATGTAACATAATGCAAGGCAATTGGCCTTCAAGAATGGAGCAATCGAATGGATTGAACTAAGCATCTTTCATGCACCTACCCCGCACATGAGGCCTCGTTTATTTATCTAGATCAGAGAGTAGACGGGTTGCTTCAATTGGGCACTTTTTCCTCTATTTCTCATAGTTTGACGATTATCACGGATATGCAATGTAACATAATGCAAGGCAATTGGCCTTCAAGAATGAAGTAATCGAAGGGAATGAACTAAGCATCTCTCATGCAGTAAGAAAGACAGCCTGTGCTTTTCCACGAGGCGCGGTATATACGTTTACGTTACAAGACCATACAAACAATATACATACATACATACCTAGGTACATGCTTAATTTCGTAGTCACGAGGGAGGTGTAATTTAAACCAACGCCAGAATATCTGCGACAATCAATTCCCCCAACCCCAAGTTCAGTTTGTCTTTACCTTGATTAAATCACCCATATGATCTTTACCTTTTGAAAAACGTTTGGACTTTCCCCATAATATAATTTGGAGCCATGGAGGAGGCCAGTCATCCACTCATGACGGGCTCGGATGACCCATCCAACAGCTCGATCGATGAACGTGATTCTCGCCGCCTCGATTCCTCATTAACTTGGGACTCGGAAGGTCCCGATGGATGTGACCGAGATCGTGAAGCCGAAGAAAAATACCTAGGCACTGCAATCTCACACCGATCCACCGGGAGCCTCATCCTCATATTTTGGCGCCGATGTGGTGTCTATCTCTCAATGTCTGCAGCCGCAGTGTGCATCCTAGTTATTGTGTGGACGGTAGTTCATTGTGCTACCCGAAGCAGCGCCCATCACGATCAAAAGGGTGTTGATCCTGGGGATGAACCCCATCGCAAGCCTCTAGTCACCACCTGGCCTTCAGGTGTGCGGCTATCCCCTGCGGGCCTCCCCCCTTGAATGCGGCACTACTAATGAAGAGGCCATTGCCAACGGCTGCATCTTTGATGTGATTGTATATTGTTGGATTCCGCCCGCCTGCTACGAGCCCGATCTGGCCGCCGATGTCGTATCAGAGACCTCTCGCTATGCACCCTTCCACAAAGCTGGTCACTTTGACTGGTATGGGGATGCTGATGGCCTAGAGCTGGTTGCACAGGACCCGGTGGTTCTCAGGGAGCGAGCCGAGATTTGGGCGACACATGAATGGCACCAGACACATTGCCTGTACTTCTGGAGACTGCTGGGTCGAGCGGTGAGCCGCAGCTATCAAGATGGATGGGAGGGCGCCTATGTCTTGTCGCAGGCAATTGTCTTCCCGCATACATTGCATTGTAATGATATGCTGGCTGATCAGGAAAAGGATGGGAACGATTTGATTCGGACTTTGAGGGTGTACGGAACTTGTATCAGGCTTGATGAAAAGCCTGATCCATACTTAGAGCATGGTACATTCCCTGTGAATCCCGAGTAAAGGTCTTTGGGGGGATAAGCACCAAATTGAATTACACTTCTCTGCCCTACCTATACTACTTGTGTACTTGAAGTTTTTCATGCAAGCTGATTGACTACAGCGCAGTATTCTTCGATATTGCCTAAACAGATTGTTGATGTACGGGGAGTGGTAAAGACGATTCTTGACAGAGCGAGGGCTTAAATATACATCTCATTTAATATATATCTCATTTAATTGAAATTACTTCCTTTTCCTGGCAAAATTTCCGAAGGAATATTATGTATGCGTAAGAGAATTCGAGTTCCTAGGGCTTCTGGTTGACCGGCTCATGAAATAAAATCAAGCCGTCTAGAAACTATCCCAAGAGATCGGGGCTAGCTCCTAGGACAAGCTCTGCGAAGCCTTGAAGAGGCTAATGATCGCCGCCTTCTTTGCATTTTCTAAGCACCACCATACACAGAATAAGATATCCACTTTGCGGTAGATGAGTCCGGCTGTAAAGTGGATACGAGTCCTGTCCCAATGACGGTCAGAGCTACCAATAATCAAAGTCGGGTTGAAGTAGCCTATGTAACACGTTGACAACCCACTGAGTAGTGCGGAGATGGACATGGCCAAGGCCAGAGGCTCAGGATATGCAAAGTGAAAGGCATCTGTGGGTTGTAAGTTGATAGATAACTGTGAATCCGAGTCCACGAAGGACAACAACTTTATAGTATGAAGTGAAACGACTACGAGAGACAATTTTGAGGTGGCCGAATTTCTCATTTCATTTTTCTCATCACCAAGGGGCCAGAGGCCTAATAGTATCATAAACAACGAACAGGCGTCGGTATACAAGGAATGGAGACATGGTTGTCATAAGTAAACGAGAACGCAGCATTAACGCAGAAGATGGGCGAAAAAGTTGCTAATACGCTCGACGAATCATCAAGGAGTGAAGATGTCGATTATCGCAATTCACGTACTCCAATCAATTAAAAATGAATAGGGCGGTTTGTTTAAACCATCAAATGGCGGCCAACCTCGATGGAAGAGAAGTTGTTTTGCTGTCAAAGCAAAATAACAGACCGATACAAAGTCGCAGTCAGATAGCCATTCTGGTTGAAAATCAGTATGCCCCCTCGTTCAATTTCAATATCGTGCAGCTCGATCCGAAAAATCAAAGGCAATGTGGACGACCGGCTAGAACAGCCTCGGGGTTCGCTTGGCGCTGTCAGAGTTGTAAGCGTTCATAGTCCAAAATTGCAGGGGTGTTGTGTTAGCAGCCCGGACAACCTGCAAAAGGAGTCCACGGACAAGGAGTAGGGATAGAAGGATCCTACCGGATCTCCGCGAGGTCATCCATGTGATTGCACATTGCCACAAACAGATCAAAAAATAACTTGCCACCGACCTCCATTTCCATCTGCATGGTCCCGCTTCTCTTGAAAGTCTTCCGACTTCGGATGATGAGAGAAAGGTAATGAGCGCGCATTCGAGACTCCGAGTCAGGAGTGTTGTCATACGCGTACCGAGCAGATCGTAAGATCACATCGGCTGGAATACCGATTTGAAGGCCTTGCTTTCGAAGACAAATGCGCTTCAATTCTTCCAGACCGTATTTCTCGGCAGAGCAGTACACCACAGTGTCTCGGAGTACAACGCCTTCCACAACTGGGTGGAAGAACGTCGCTTCGCTCGAGCCGCGACCGCTGTGGTCAATATCCTGAGCATTCTCGAGGTACCAAGAGTCTCGACGCTTGCCGTGAAGCAAGCGTGGGTAGTAATCGCCTTTGTATAAGAACTCGAGAATGCAGGACAGGATTTCAGGTTCCCTGTTTCATGTGAGTATACTGCCGTAGATAAAGATAATAGGATAGTACGGGCACTGACTCGTCAGGTAGAGCCAGTTGCTTCGGGCCGTCTTCCCCCGACTTCTCCTTAAGAGCATCGCGAAAGTACGGCGAGATGGACAAGACATCCTCGTGGGCGGCGAACAGACGCTGCTCTCGGCCCACCACGATAGTAATAATGGGACTGGTGAGAGCACTATTGAGCTTACGTTAGTCTGGCTCAACGAAATACTGGATGACTTTACCACCTTCCCGCGGGTGGATTATCTGCTCTGTCGTCCACCTTCTGCTGCATCTTCTCCTTAACCTGTTCGTCGTACTTCTTCTTGCTAGCCTTGACGGTCTTGCCCGCCCGGCTCTTCGAGGAAAATGAGCGTCTGAACATGACAAGAGCCACAAAAGACAGAGGATATCGAAATCCCAAACCTAGCGACGAGAAACCCCTAGAATACCAGAAAGGAGTGATATGAGTTGGTCAAAAAGAAGGAATAAGCGACGCTGCGGATCCAGTATGGGCGTGAGAGTTCTGGAAGCCGTCTTCCGAGATGGTTCCACCGTTTCGTCAAGAGACGGCAAGAAACTAGCCCGGATGATAGCTTTGCATTCGAGAGTTACTGAAAACTAACGTTTGCGGTTGTCAACTCTGGCAGACGTGAAGAGGAAAACGGGGGGAGCGGGCCACGCGCTATTTAAGATACGGGGTCAGGTGATGTAGGGCGATATCATCACCAGGGTGAAGTACAAGCCTCATTTGAAAACTGCCGTTGCGTTCGGAGAGTGGCGCTAAATCCGCGTGTCACATTGGCCAGTGATTCGACGATCGGCGTGGCCATATGCACGTTGCTGCTGCGGCCTGGGCTTATCTACGGTCACGAGATGTCACACAAGTTCAGATGAAGGCCGACAATTCATTGATCATACAGATGATACAGATTTCAAGAAAAGAAAATAACCAAATGATCGCAAGCTGCCGGTCATGTTGAATGGCCCGACGTCCTACCCGTCATTCCAATGAACAAGGCCTCCTCGCCTGCAAGGAAGTATAGACCCAGTCACATGGTCTTGCCCAATATCATGAGTTCTCCAAGAACCGCCGTCATAAGCTCATGGGATTAGAACAGAGACGATGAACATCCGGCCATGCCCAAGCCCACACCGAAGCTGTAGAAGTGGCCGGCAGTCACGCCGTACATGCCATTTCCAGCGGAGCAAGAGGTATCACGCTCTCCAGAGCACTTAACGCAGGTAGCGGCAGTACCAGAGCTGTAGTACTCCTGTTTACGGGTTAGAGACCTAACTCCGGAGGATCAAATACATCCAGGAAAACACTTACGGTTCCATAGTGGACAAAGTCGTACGGCAAGTTCACGTACATGTTCTGGAATATTCAGTCAGCAAGTGTTGTCTAAAAGGTCAGCTCAGCAAGACTCACAGGCACACCGTCAGCAGCGTTGTTACCCCGGTTCAAGGTTCCATTCAGACCACCGGCAAAGCTGGCCCAGGCCGCGTTGCCAATGGGGAAGGCAGCCAAAGCATTGCTGGTAATATCCTTGTCGGGGAAATTCTGGGAAAGAGCGACGTAAGAAATGTAGGTGAGCGATCCACCGAGAGAGTGCCCAGTTGACTCCAAAGAGTAATCGGGGTATTTCGCGATCAGCGACTTGACCTCGGAGATTACAGAGTCGTGTACCGCAGACCAGGGACTGTTGATGCCCTTCATGATCTTCACACCAGAGGGGAAAGTGACACCGGATAGTGACGGGGTAACAAGGGTGGTATCAACGTCGTTCATTATGTTGGTGTCTAAGAGTGGTCAGCAGTGAACTCCATCCACTTAGAGAAAAGAAAAGTAGCTTACAGCTGGTGGAGCCCTTCATGACAACAGAGATCTTCTTCTCCGAAATAGAGTATCCAACATAGCCCTGTAAACGTTATTCAGTGTCGATTTGTACTTGCTCGAATCAAACGTACGTGGGTGTCGGTCAAGGTATCAGTGATAGTCTTGGTGATAGTGACATCAAAAGCTGTGCCAAAGCATCCGGTGTACGCGGCAGAAGAAAGCTGGGCGGCACGCTGGAGCGCGGAGAACGCAGCGGAGTCTTAACATGAGAGAGTATGAGCACGGATTGACAGCTGCGAGGGTGGAGGTGAACCTACCAGCAGTGGCCCGCGACTGCAGAGTTGGGATGGCAGCGACCTCGGATATCAAGGCAGCTGTCGCCAGCAGAGAGGCTTTGTTGAAATACATCTTTGCAAAATAGGTAGTAAAAATGGAAAGATTGAACTAGACCGGCTTATCTTTACAATTGTTCTTGGGGAGGACTCTTGCTTTAAATGGGTTTCTCCCATGACTTGATGAATCATACGTACATCCAAATTGCCGGGAACTCCATACTCTGTTGCCGTGGATCAAGCGGAGCAATTTTCCAACACGGTAAGCTTCGTCTCAGAATCAAACATTGTGATGCGTGGATACTTCAGCATATACTTTCGGGGATATCTCCGTTCTCGCGTGCCTCGGGATCTGCAGGGAGTGGGGAACTTAGGGCCACTGAGAACCCATGGATGACCGGCGAAAAAAAATAAGATTGAACAAGGAATGCTGAATTGCAGACGGCATTTGTCTTGCATTGACCCCTCTAACTGACCCGAGGTGCCCTAACTTGCAAAGGGCCGTGGCCGTGGCGGCCAGAGATGCGGGGTCGAAGAATAACAAAGTTGAAGCCGATCACAGGAACGCCCATAGAGCAGATCTTCATCGGACAGCTCTTCCCAATTAGGTTCAGGGTGCGACACTAGGGGGTCCCTCAAACGGTCCGAGAGAACGCGCTGTGTGGGGAACATCCTGCCCGATGGATCCGCCTCAAAATCGAGTCTTGAATCCCGCAGGTTTCTCCCTTTAGACCAACGGCTTAGTACATACCGCAGTTTGGGTCCAGTTGTCCTAGTGTCCTAATTTTTGATGTTACAGCGCCCAAGACACTTTTGCCCCATACCTGCCACCCACGAGAACCATGGATCAGAAAGTATGACCTTAATAGGGTTCCGAAGTTCAACCGGTCGAGAACTCAGTGGACCAGAGAGGCGCACGTTTCTGTAACAAGGGCATGGAAATTTCTTAGCGATGTCTGAAATGCTGGCTCTTCTACTTGGTAATTTGGGAAACGCATCTCAGATGGCGCACGTTTCTGTAACAAGGGCATGGAAATTTCTTAGCGATGTCTGAAATGCTGGCTCTTCTACTTGGTAATTTGGGAAACGCATCTCAGATGTGATCTATCACCTATCTGTGTTCGCCCTCGGGCACAACATTCAAAACGCCGCTGTCGCAAATTGAACAGACACCGAGATTGATAAATCCAGCACCCACAATTGTTGAGGTCACAAGGAACTCACTGTAATCAAGATGAAACAAGTCCCTGCAACTACGATCGAGAACATTCGTGTGGTAATTGGATCCCCGTAAGCCTTGCATACTGGACGTGCTTTTTATACATCGGACTTATCGAAATAACCACCGGCACTTGAGAATTCGGCACTTGTGGACCGAGGTCAATTCTCTTGTTGAATATGAGGATCAATAAGGGCATTTCATTTCTCTGAATAGTTAGTTAATCCGGTCGGCAATTACATAATGAAACTAGCTCGCTCTAACTATATTCCAGTAGAGTGTTGATTGTATCAATGATGATACTGCGACAAGAAACCGGCTGACTGCCTTTGCAAGGACTGGACCACACGCCTGTTTCAAATGTCTCTTAGAAGTGGTCATCTGTCTTGCGTACAGTGAGATGGGGATAGCACACTCCTTGAACCATGAAACTCCGACTCCTCCACCAAGGGAGGTTGAGATATGGACAAGCTTTGGGGTCGGTGTAACAGACGCCACATAGTTTTTCAATCAACTCGCACCGCTCGTCCATCATGCTGGTGTTTTGGAGGGTTGCTCTACCTTTCTTGTTCGCTTCGCCTATTGCAGTCTTCCAAATCCAAACTCCGCCGTCAGTAGTCCAACCAGCGCGGATGTACTAAGCGTTTCTTTTGTTATCCCCTTCGGAATACAGTGAAAGCTAATTGCGGATATAAAAGTCATCGCTTTACTACTTGGGTCACAGTGTACATTGTCTTTCTCTTGTCAATCGGTTTCGAACACAGATAGGCTCAAAGTATTGTTGAAATGTTCTAAACCTAGGAATTCTAGTTCTACGCGGCTACAAACTTCTAGCGTATACATTCCCCATTGAGATGACCACTCCGTGACTATAATTCTAAGTCTAGAGCCATATGGTGCCTATAATTGCGGATTTTTTTAATTGATATTGAGGGGTGATGCGGCCAAATCCCACGTCCTTCAGCATAATTGGGTCGTTCTGGAGATTTTGAATAGTGTGAATAGTGTGAATAGACCAGTATCTCAGCCAAGCAACCAGAAAGAGTACAAGCAGTGTAACTACAATCTACTACGTCACCACTACTGGGTCTCTAGAAGGGAGATGGACGTAGATGTGGCTCGCCAACGAGCAAGTAGCTGGTCAATATTGAGCGTTGGGTCACAAGATGGCTTCAGGTGCGGAATTCTCCGCCGCGTTGTAAATCACCAGGCTTGAAAAAATAATCTGCTTTCCATCGAATATCGATACATGCATACCCTCTATATTAGTATTGATTATACCACTTGCAATGGACCGTAGATATTAAACAAGATATTGCAGATCTGAAGGTGGCGGTGCATGTGGCGGTGGCACGGTGGCGCTGGGGTGTGTGGGGTTGGCCCACCGGTGATATCATCGCAAGCTGAGCTTGGCCTCAAACTTATTCCGTCTTTGGTACCCCATACACAGTAGATAATTTTCCGTGGCTTGCCTACTTGCCACAGCGATCGATCAATACAGGGTTGATCTCTCTGCAGCTCTGATATTTTATAGGTTGATCTATCGACAAGGTCTACGCTCAAACCCCTTGCTGTCACCCACGCGCCCACCCGTTTCATCCTTTGTTTTTCAAGATTCAACTTCTCCTCTGCAACCCTTCGAAGTCATTTTCCACCTCTCATTTATGGCCATGGAGTACTTCAATCAGATCAAGAACCGGCGGCGATCCTCGCAGGTCATGACACCCTCCAACCCTGTTCTAACTGCCGAAGAGGAGGCTTACCTGCGGCGACTCACTGCTCAGCCTGAGAATGCGCCCGAGCCATCTGGGCAAAGCGGCCTACCTACCGAAGCTACTGAGACTACTGCAGAGGGCTTTCAGCCGTCCGCTCTGAACGAGACCTCACAAGAGGCCCTGAGCGTACCGCTTCCTACCTCGCCGCTAGAGGAGCTTGGAAAGGAGCTCGGAGAGGAAGAGAGGAAGGCGCATGAGAAGTCCGAGAATATTGAGAAGACTGAGTCGGAAACCCCGAAGACAGAACCGGCGGCAGCCCCCGAAAAGAAGAAGAAACGATGGAACGCCATGTTCTGGAAGAAGAACACAGAGTCCGAAAAAGTATGCGCAACTCGCGGAATGACCATGATTACGGGTTCATAATATTGACGCATTTCCTTTTTTCATAGAATAAAAAGTCGAGTACCGGAACCGACTCGCAACCTCACAGCCCTGCTCCTATTCCAACCGCAACATCCACCACCGACAATGACGACCAAGCAAAAAAGGATCAGGAGGATATGACGGATATCTTGGAGCGGTTGAATCTCGCAGCGGACAACAACCGCGTGTTCTCCGTTAGCGACGAGACACAAGAATTGCTGAGGAAGTTCAAGTTGATCTTCAAAGATCTGATCAACGGCGTTCCTACAGCCTACCACGACCTGGAGATGCTCCTGACAAACGGAAATCGGCAATTACAGGATACCTACACCAAGCTGCCTGGATTCCTACAGAAGCTTATCGAGAAGCTTCCCGAGAAGTGGACTGAGACCCTGGCTCCAGAGATGCTTGCTGTGGCTGGCGAACGCGCAGCACAGAGTGGTATCAACATGGAGAACGTGGGCAAAGCAGCAGCCGCCGCCAATAAGGTCGGCCTGAACATTCCCAGCCTGAAGGAGCTGGTTTCCAAGCCAGCCGCCATTGTCGGGATGCTACGATCGATCATGGCATTCTTGCGCGCACGTTTCCCAGCTGTGCTGGGCATGAACGTGCTCTGGTCATTGGCCCTGTTCAGTAAGTGGCCACAGAAAATACAAAATTTAGGATCCATGCTAACATAATCTAGTCCTACTTTTCGTGCTATGGTACTGCCACAAGCGGGGCCGCGAGGTCCGGCTGGAAAATGAGCGCCTCGTGACCGAGGAAGAAATCAATAAGCTCAACGAAGACACCGAACAGGGCAAGATCCGTACAACGGAGACCTTGACAACGACAGCACCCCAGGGTGCCTCGACCGAGGAGGTTCGCGAAGGCGTCAGGAGAGTCGAAGAAGCCCGAGCTTCGGCCGTTGAGAGTCCTGCCGCAGCTTCGGCCGTTGAGACTCCTGTCGCAGCTTCGGAGCCCCTGAGTCCCACTGACGAGGGTGCTCGCCCAGGCCCAGCGCCGCTCCCGACCAGATCCAAGTCCCGCCTTTCCATTTTTGGTCGGTCCAAACCTGAGACTACGCCTTCAAACATCGCGCCCTATCCCGGAACCTAAGCTACATAACACGTTGTCCTTAGTTCGGCAAAACTTGCTGTACATCTGGTCTGTTGACTTTTTTGCCTCCCAAGAAAAGGCGTTCCATGGATTGCTCGTGGGTGCAAGCGGGTAACGGCGGGTCCCTAGCCATGGGTGGCGAGGTTATTCTGGAAGCCGTGAGAGGACAGCGATAATAACGAATCACGGCTGTCATTATTCCAATTATGCGTTATAGTATTGCACATAATGTTATTGTTTATCCGCATCATCTGGATTCCTAGTGTAGATACCCATTCCCGAGATTTCAACACCATGCCTCCACCTCGTTCTCCAAGCCCAGTTTACCCAGCGCGATTCGATGCAAATTGAACCTGTGACATGGTCCATGCGGTTCGCGGACTTTATTGATCGATAGCTTTCTAATAGTCTCGGCGGGAGAGGTAAATCGAGATGTAGTCGTCCGACACGCGTAAAGCCGTCTATCGGCATTCTCGGGCCACCGGGGCTGCGGCTTGCAAACGATGTCCCACTCACCTACCTCGACATCCAACGAGGCCAGGTGTGTTAGCTCCCCACTTTCAACTCGCGCTTGATATGAAGGGAATTGTCGTTCTCGTTCCTTTGATAACTTGGCATATAGATCTCTACACGTCTCCTCTCTGATGAATGGCGCGTTGGCTTCCCCTGCGTGCATGCCTGAGAGATGCATGCCTGATAGTGTCATTGGGACAGAGACAGTCAGAGACCTTAGGCGGGGGAATTTGGAAACCGCGATGATCATCTGTTCGGGCTAGTAGACTATTAGTTGATGCAGAACTATGCTTTGTAGTTCTTCGGGACTCACCCATTGTCCGTTCCACACCACGGTGACCTCGAAATTCTCAAGGTCTTGTAGCAGAGGCGGGAGGCCATAGATTGTTTGTCCAAAGAGTAAAGGTAAGGTGTCATTAAAGTGGTAGCCAAAGGTACCTGTTGTCCAGTAGTCATTTCGACCATCCACAACACGATGAACAGCCAAGCTTCGGAGATGTTGCTTGTGGTGTTCGCATATCTGAAATAACAGCTGTTTCGTGATGTTCGAAGTGGCAAAACTAGATAGCTCCGTTAAGCTCGTCACAAATCCCAAAATCAAGTCTTTGACCGGAGCAAAATATTCACTGGCGTGCCATGAATCCCAGAACAATCCGAAGGACTCCAGATGAGATATGCGGCCTGTAGCGAGCTCCAGAAATGGGTTGATTGCTTCGTTTCCAAGTGTTAAGCTCTGCAAGGACTCCCATTGAATGGCGTCGGCCCAATATGAGGACTTTGGCGTTTCGACTGCGAAGTGTCCGCTCAGGTGGAGGTGTTTGATATTAGGAAAGCGGTCTCCGAATCGAGGACTGAGTCTTGGCCACCTTTCAGGGAATCGATCTGAGGAGTAATTCTCTAGACGCAAGATTTTCAAATTCACAGACGTGCAAATAATGTCTATCAACAAGGCGTATGCTTGTATGAGGGTTTCGCTCCCATGCTCAGTGAATGGGGATGCACAAGACAGGGATGACAGACACGAAGAGTGGGTCAGTCCTTGTAGCTCGAGGATGTTGGTTGGAAGATACTCGCTTTCAATAACAAGACGTGCTTGTGGTCGGTTTTCCTCAAGAGATTTGATCAGGCTATTTGCGACCGACCAGATTCCAGTTCTAGACGGGTTTTCAGTATACCCTCGTTACAAAATAAGGATACGAATGACCTACTTGAGGACTCTCAGATTCTGGGCACGCTTAATGGCTTCTTGGAGGGTATCCTTCGCTTTGAGCCGGTCATCCGGTCGGAACCTCCGAATGAATAGAACTCGTGGATGCTCGATAATTTCATTGCCGCTCTTAACAATACATCGCGTCTGGTGTGCAGTATGAGTGTTGTAGAGACCTTCAATAATGACTGCGTCTTCGGCTCCAAAATAGTTCAAAATGACCGAGCGCATCTGCAAAGGCAGGACCAGTCGGCGCAAGCCTCGGCAGGAGAGACCGGCGGCTCCAAGAGCTTGCGGGTCGATACGTTGCAGCTGGAGCGATTCAAATTAGTCTAGATAGCATTGGGAAAGCGTGCAGCTTACATTCTCCAGTATGATCGTCCATAGTTCTGGTGGGAGCCGGAGCTCGATGGACTTTGCACTTATAGGAGGAACACTGGGCTTCGAGGTGAAAGCGATATCGCGAAGGATAAAATGATAAAGGTCCGTCAAGCTTCCCATGATCTAGGTTATTTGATCGGGTTCGTGATGTCCATATACGGTGTACCTACATTTGGCTTACCAGGCTGCCTTGAATGAGGGGTACGGACGAGGCTGGACTGTAGACGCCAACAATGCGCCACACCGCCCCCTATGTCAACCATTTGAAATTTACCATTTACCTTTTGGCCTTGGATCTTTGCCCTTTTACTCGTATGAATCATTGACTCTATGGATCAAATCAAACCAAACCCACTACTCTCACGTGGTGCCAAATAAGACCAATCTTCAAATAGTAAAAATAGGTTAGCGCCGCAAACCTTTCTCGGGGAGCATATTGGCACATGATTGGAGGATACAAATCGTGACCCACATGCGGGGCGGAGATGATCTTGCAGGCACGAGAGTTGGAGAGAGGAGGGGTCATGGTTTCTGATTTATCCCTTGCCGGCCGTCAAAGGCCTTAAGCCTCAGCCTGAGGCCAAGTCTAGGGAGATAAGATGGATGCGATCTATCTCATGCATCCCGCAGGATCAACGTAGTCCCTGTCCCTGTTCAGGTTGTTCCTACTTACCGCCTCTTTTCAACCCCCCTCCTTTGTTTTCGATGAGGGGGACTGCAGGTTCCCGGGCAGATCGGAGAAAGCTAAGCAAAAAAAAAAAAAGAAAAAACGTAAATTGGGCCCGGAATGGAGAGTCCCGAGTTGCCACCGCGGCAGAAAAGATGGACGGGATATTCAGACCCGACCAATCAAACCGGCTTGAACTCACGAAACAATATGATTCATCGCCAGTGTGCCATTGATCGCGCGATGAATCACCATGCACTCGACCTGCAAGCCCGCACGGGACAGCCGCTGCTCTGGGCAAGACGCCTAGTTTGACATCCAAAGGGCCATTTCCTCACATGCCGTTCCAGCAGCGGGACAAGCCTGGACCCGCAGGATTGTCGGACTAAGCACGCGCTTGGCCAGTCCTGGCTAATAGTGTCCAATTTTTCTTTTTCTCCTCTTTTATTATGGATTGCTACGTAGCCTAGCCTCAAGGGAGTCATGGCTTGTACCGAGGCAGGGAGTCATCGAGGGACCTAGGGACCTAGAGACCTAGAGACCTAGGGGGATCAGGGAGGCCAGCCCTGGACCTAGCGAAGGAGTAGTGAGTCACCTAGACCCGAAGCCCAACTAGCTAGGTAGCTATACAGGCGAGTCAATCAGAAAAATAGAAATAATAAAAAAGAACGGAAAAGATGCGGTGAACTGCCGCCAACGAATAACGTGAGGCGGCCAAGTGGCCAATCACCGGCTCCACTGGAAAAATCCAGTGACGCTCTACTTTTATCGGCTTATCCCTTCTCGACTTTCTTCTTCCCTATCCAACCTTTCTTTGTGCCAACTCCGGTATTTATTTTCTTACCCAAACTGTTAACCTATCCAATACCGTCGAGAATTCTTGCCAAATGGCTGCCGTTGAGCTGTAAATCCCCCGCTGGGGAGCCTGAATCTGCCGGCTCCCCAGTCCAGCAGCTCCGACTTCAATTCCACTCGACGATATTCTACTCTTTCGACGGCCGCTCCAAAGCGTCGGAATTGCCCCCCCAATACAGTCACTGAAAGAGCACTTTTACGTCCCTACTGGACTCGAGGTGCTTCGCCCGGTTACGAAAAAAATTCCCCGGATCTTTTCCCCCTCCTCGATCACCTCCCCTCTCCAACATCCTCCCTCACGACACTCACTCGAATCTTACTCATAACATATCGAAACCTACCTTGGCCTCTTAAAAAACGCTACGGAGAGAGATCGAGCCCCGCCACCTATCCTATCTACCTCAATCGACATATCTGAGAACCACCAGAACTAAGTTTTCACCGCTGAAAAAAGCATACCCTCCAAAAAGTTTACAATATCTACACAATGTCTCAAACGAGCCCATATTCCTCCAAGCGGGCCCCCAAGGCTTCTGCTAAGAGCAGCCACCGGGCAGTCACCCCGGAAAACCTCCGTCGACACCTCATGTCCCCAAAGGGTCAGCCAAAGAAGGCCCGATCCGGTACCGAGCGAAAGCGTCGGGCCTCATCATCATCAGTCTCGAGCGTCTCATCAGTCTCCTCCTTGGACGACTTGAGCGACGAGGCTGATGGATCAGACGACGACGATGCAGATGACGAGGAAGATAGGCCGTTGGCCAAGGCCCCGTCTTACAATCGTCGTCAGAACAAGGGTCGTAAGACGGGGCGTCAGCCTGCCGTGAACAAGAAAAGACGGATCTCTGACGACGACGACTGGGATGGTGGTTTCAGCAGTAATAACAGTGACTCCGAAGAGAGCTCAGATGATGTCTATGCTGCTGTGGACTACATTACTGATGCAGAGGACGAGGAGCAGGACGTTGAAAAAATGGAAGAGATGATGATTCTAGAGTCTGAGAATCACCAGCGCGTCCTCCCTTCATATGAAGCGAACGAACAGTGGAATGCCACCACTGGCTTTGGGGACTCCATGTTCCTCCCGGCTGCATCCTTCTTCGACGAAGAACATCTGTATAGTGCCATGGAAACTTTCGGCGAAACAGACATAGCTTCTGAAGCTGTTGAAACCCCCGTGGCTCGCCGAGTCCACTTTGAAGAGCGCTCGGATTCTTCATCCGACAGTGAATCTCACACAGAAGATGAGATCTCCGGTGATTTCCTCCAGCAGGATTCACTGGACCCTCAGCTGCGTCGCATGATCGAGAACGACAACCACGACCACCACCGTAGCCATCGCCGCCAGTCTGAAGAGATATTTGCCGATACTGATTACGGTCACGGAAATATCTACCATGTTGAATCCGACGGAACCTCCGAGGGTAGCCTGAGCGGATATGAGAGTATGCTGGCTGCCTGGACATGCTTCTTTGATTTCTTTGCTAATCCAATTCCAGCCGACGATGGTGATACCACTGATGAAGATCTTCCCCCTCCCGCTACCATCACCCACCCCCGCTCTCTTCTTCGCCGTGACTCCACCGACTCCCTGGCCGCTGTCGGCGATGACAAGTCCGACCCTGTCCCACGCCGACGGGGCCCAATCATGGGTACCTTCAAGGCCGATCCGTACAAGCCCGTAGCGATAGTTGACTGCTCGGGCAAGCATCTTGTCATCATTCCTGCATACGCCTCCTCCCGTCACGATTGGCTCGACTCTACCGCCAACAGCATGGCAGGCACTGCCAACAACAGCCCTCGTCAGACTACCCTTCACCTGGTCGATGAGAGCGACACCGATGCTCTCGCATCCCCCAACCAAATGGACTTCAGCCCGATGCTGGCCTCCAGCGCCAACCTGATGATGACTGCCCTCGGCAACGATCTAACACCGGGTGGCCAGGTCATGGGCCCCCCTGAAGCCTTCTACCCCTCGCAAGACTTCGCCATCGACAGCTCCTACGAGGACGATGATGAAGATGACCCGGAGTCCGCTCTCAACGTCGACGACTTCATCGACTTTGGCAACGGCTCCTCAGACGAGGAAGAAGACATGGACAAGCCCTTCGACGACGAAGCACTCATCTCCCCCATGGCCAACCCCAGCTCCATGCGCCAAACCATAGGCTCTCACACCCCGACCCGCAACGAGTCACAGCCGGCCAGCAACCCCGCTGAGAGCTTCCTGAATCACCTGGACAAGGGCATCGTCACCGCATTCCGTCGCAACCATAACCGGTACCAGGCCCTCCTCCGCCTCCCTCAACACCGCGAATTCATGCCCGCCAACTCCCCCTCGCGACCAGCCAGTGTCTTCCGACACGCCAAGCACGCGGATCAGCGCACTCCCACCCGGAAGCGCAAGGCCAGCGGCTACGCGGGCGGCGAGGCAGTTCGACGCAAGCTCATGGATGCTCAGCGTCGCACCCAACTCCCCTTCTAAGGTAATTCGCATACCTTCGCTCTGACGAGCCCCGCTGGTTACCGTTCGTCACCAGCCCGTTACGATTCTATGAAGTTTGGATTTACAAAGAGCATGATACACACGGACGCAGTTTCAATGATTTGAAAGTCGCTGGCAGACTTGGCCCGGGAAGTACGGGCTCTCCTTGCTATATCTGTTGATGTAGATGTGAGATCTTTCTGCTTTCTATGGCTTTTTTTTTTTTTTCTTCTTCGATTTCTGAAAAGTCACCTGGCGGATCATTTCTTTTTTTTTCTCTTCTACATTGTACGATGTGTTCACCATTAGTCACTTCCAAAAAATTATCACAATATCAATTCCTTCCCAGTAGCTTGTAAACTCTTCAGTTGGTTTCTTTTAAAGTATCGTTTTATATCGCTGTCTTCTTCGTGAATTCCTAAAACACATATCTAAAAGGTTCTAATTTTTACAAGTCATCTAGTATAAAGTTTTTCAGGTTTGAGCTTGACATGAAATCCAAATAATGTGTGAACACGATGTCTATGGCATTCAATTAAGCGGAAATTAAAGTACAACCACGAAGCAAAGAACCAGTCCGTTCAGGCACAATCTTATTCAGCGCTCAAATACACCCGTGGGGAGCAGCCACAAACCATGAAGGAAAAGGGAAAAAAAGAAAACCATAGACGAGTAAAAAAGAAAAAGTACATAGGGAATCAAGGAAAAAGCAAAGCAGCTTCAGTCCGCGCGAATGCTGTCATCCTTTCTAGATGACAAGCCCAATGAGCGTTGCTAGGAAGCCTAGCATCATGCCCCATGAGGTTGACACGCTCGGGGCTGCGTTCCAGACTGGCGTGGGGGTGGCTTTCGCGGCCGCGTAAGAGATGCTGGAGGAGGTTGCTATTCTTGAGGAGGAGGCGTGTGGGACTGGGATCCGGCCTGTCCAGGAGGGTCGAGCGCTGCTGGGGCCGGCTGGCACTAGCCCGACTGTTGGGGTGGTGTAGGATGAGCCCGTGAGTGTCGAGGTTACGAAGCTGACCTGCGGCACGGTGACTGTGTATGTTGAGTAGGTGATGGTTGTGCAGGGCAGCTTGGGTTCGGAGGTCACGCTCACGGTTGCAAGACCGGCGCTGCCGCTGACGGAGACTGTCGGGACCAAGGTGATGGTTGAAGGAATGGCAGTTACGATGCCGGGGTTCTGGGGGACCCAAGCTGCACAAATCCCAGTGAAGTAGGATAGTGCGGCCGTGATCTCGGACTTGGATGTTCCCCATGCATCGATACAGGAGATGACCTTTTCGGTGAACTCTTTGTTGGGGCAGTAACACTTTGAATCGCTGTTGTCTTTGCACTTTGGTACCACGCTGAGCCAGGTGTTGATGCATTGAGGGACGGTGCTGGGGCAAGGAGAGGATGGAGCAGGGCTCGAGGTGGCCACGGTGCCGGTGCCACCGGTGACGGTAATGGTCTCGGGAACACCAGTCGCGCCGGCTGAGCATTTGGTGCAAATAACAGAGGTGGAGGTGAGAACGACAGTTGAAACAGTGGAGGTAGGAACAAGGATAGTAGATCCACCGGAAGTAACAGTGTTGGTCACAGGGCAGGTAGTAACAGTTGTGTAGACCATAATGGTTGTGCTAGAATCCTCGGGAGTGATTGTAGACTCTGGACTGACACCGGAGGGGCCAGCTGTAGGTACAGGGCTGCTTTCAGCAACGGTAGTCTTAACAAAAGTTGTCTCGGCGATGCTAGGTGCAGAAGTAGTAACACCAGCTGAACACTTGGTGCAAATGACGGAAGTGGAAGTTAGAACAATAGTGGAAACGGTAGTAGTGGGGACAAGGATAGTAGATCCACCGCTAGTGACAGTGTTGGTCACAGGGCAGGTAGTGACAGTGGTGTAAACCACAACGGTCGTGCTAGATTCCTCTGGGGCAGTACTAGATCCAGGGCTGACACCAGAAGGACCGGCCGTGGGTGTAGGGCTAGTCTCAGCAGCAGTTGTCTCGATGACAGAAGTAGTAGCAACAACTGGGATAGTAGAGGCCGTGGTCACAACAATGGTGGAAACAGTCGTGGTAGGCACAAGAACAGTGGATCCACCCGTAGTGATCGTGTTCGTAACAGGGCATGTAGTCACGGTAGTATAAGTCACTATGGTGGTAGTCGAATCACTGGGTACGGCTGTAGAGACAGGGCTAACATCAGAAGGACCAGTTATAGATGCAGTGCTAGTTTCAGCAACAGTTGTCTTGACAACGGAAGTAGTCGCAATAACTGGGATAGTTGAGGCCGAGGTCACAACGATGGTTGACAAGGTGGTAGAAGTAGTGACATAGTATGACGATCCCGAGCTAATAGTGGCAGTGACCGGGCACACAGTCGTGGTGGTGTAGGTGATTTCAGTGACTGTCGATTCTTGCGGTACTGAAGGCACCGACGAACTGCCACCAGCTGGAACTGAAGAGCTCGCGGTAACCGGAGAAGAGCCACTGGGAACAACAGATGTCCCTTCCGGGGTAGTTACTATGGCCGTGGAAGTTTCAGCAGCGGGGGAAGTCACAGTGACGGAAGAAGTGTGAACAACTGGAGATGTCTGAGCAGCAGTAGAGGTTTCTCCAGCTGATGTGGTCTCCGTGACAGGACACACGGTAGTTCGGATAGCAATAGTGGAGGTGACCACCGTGGTAGAGTCGGCCGGGCAGTTAGTAACCGTCGGGGCACAGCTGGTGATGGTGATTTCGCTGGTCGAATAGATCGTGGATGTAGTCCACTGCGAAACACTTGCAGAAGACGTGATGGTACCAGTGACCGGTGAAGAACCTGAGGGGCCGACAGAAGTCGACGCGACGGGGCTTGATTCGGCAGGGCTAGACTCAGCCGGGGTCGATGTAGCAGAGCCTGATTCAACAGGGGTTGTCTGACCAACCGAAATAGTCTGGGTCGCAGTAGTAGACTTGCCAGCAGGAGATGTCTCACCCACGGTCGTCTCAGTTACAGGACAGATGGTCGTCCTAACAGGGATGGTAGAAGTGTACACTGTGGTAGAGTCCGCGGGGCAGTTCGTCACGGTAGAAGCGCATCTGGTAACAGTCACCTCACTAGTCGTGTAGATAGTAGATGTGGTCCACTTTGACACACTAGCAGATGATGTGATGGAACCAGAGACCGGAGAAGAGCCACTGGGGCCAGCAGGGGTTGATACGGCAGGAGAAGTCTCACCAGCCGGGGTAGTCCCACCAGCAGATGAACTAACGGAGCCGGTGACCGGCGACGAGCCTGAGGGAACGGCAGAAGAAGTCGCAGGCAAGCTTCCACTGGGGCTGGCTCCAACTGACGGTGCCGAAGTCGACTCAGACGAAGTAGTCTCGGTGACTGGGCAAACAGTAGTCTGGATAGCAATAGTAGAAGTGACCACCCTGGTAGAGTCGGCCGGACAGTCCGTAATAGTGGCGGCGCAGCTAGTAATTGTAATCTCGCTAGTCGTATAGATCGTGGATGTAGTCCACTGAGAAACGCTTGTAGATGTGATGGATCCAGTGACGGAGGATGAACCATAAGGGATTGACGACCCAGCAGAAGTCGAGACTGATCCAGTGGAAGAAGACGCCGAAGGACCAGCGGATGGACTGACAGGGGAAGTATGGCCAGCAGGGGTAGTCTCAGCAGCAGATGAACTGGCGGAGCCAGTGACTGGGGAAGAGCCCGAAGGAATAGCGGAGGAAGATGCAGGCAAGCTACTGCTAGGGCTAGATTGAGTGGATGGCACCACAGACGACTCAGCAGAAGAAGTCTGACTGGCAAAGGTCTCCGTTGCAGTCACAGGGCACACTGTGGTGTACAGAGCGATGGTAGAGGTAACTACCTTGGTCGAGTCCGCAGGACAATCTGTGATGGTTGCTGCACAACTAGTAACAGTGAACTCGCTGGTCGTGAAAACAGTTGAGGTCGTGAAAGAGGAAGCACTGGCCGAGGATGTTATAGTTCCAGTAACCGGCGAGGATCCGGAAGAGCCAGCAGATGCGGTAGCGCCAGAGGAGCTAGATGTGCTCACGGGCGAGCTGGCAGGCAAGCTACCACTCACATCAAGTGAGGAAGTCTGCAGAGGGGTGGACTGGGCAGCAGAAGACTGGGTAGCTGAGCCAGTCTGAGTCACAGGGCAGACTGTAGTTGAGATAGCTCTGGTGGATGTGACTACTTTGGTGGAGTCCGCGGGGCAGTTTGTGATCGTGGCGGCACAACTTGTGATAGTAAACTCCTCAGTCGTCCACACAGTTGATGTGGTCCATTGGACACTGGAACTGACCGAAGGGGGTGTGGATCCACTGGCAGGCGATGAGCCAGAAGGAACTGACGATCCACTGACAGGCGATGATCCAGATGGAATTAACGAGCCAGCCGATGTCGAGACCAATCCAGAGGGAGAAGAAGCCGAGGGAACAGCAGACGAGCCTGTGGGAGATAATGCAGGGGATGCACTGCTCGAGCCAGGAGCAGGGGTCGACTGGGCAGGGGGGTAGACTCGCTCTCCGTCACAGGACATACCGTGGTTGAGATAGCTCTGGTAGAGGTGACCACTTTGGTTGAGTCCGCAGGGCAGTCCGTGATAGTGGCGGCACAACTTGTGATGGTAATCTCCTCAGTCGTGTAAACGGTGGAAGTGGTCCAGCTAGCTGAAGCACTCGCAGCAGGAGAGTTTTTGCCCGCAACCGGTGAAGAGGTAGAGACCGCTGGAATGATGGGCGCCGAAGACGTTGAGGTACCAGATGGGACTGAGCTCTGCAAAACCGGAACTATTAATGGCAAAGAAGAGCTCGGAGAGGCAGATGCAGGCGAACTAGACTCGGGAACCACCGGGACGGCAGAGCTCGAGGTTGTCGAGGACGACGAGTCCGAAGACTCGGGGATCACAACGAGAAGACTGCTCGAGGTAGACTGGAGTGACGAATCAGACGTGGTAGGAGGAACATATGGAATGGACGAGCTTTCGAAGTTGCGAGGAAGAACGCCACGGGCCGAAATGGAAGCAGTGCTCTGGGCCGATGCAGAGCTGGTAGTGCCCGATGTGCAGTCAAAGTCAATACTGTAGATTGCGAAATCGATGCTGGCGTCCTTGCTGCCATTGGGCAGAGCGAATTGAACAGACTCAGCACCACCACACTGGTCATTAGTAATGGTAGTAACAGCAGTGGAGACGGAAGCAGTCCCGTGGCACTTTTGGCCATTGGGCATGTTGTAGATGACCAGCATGTCGGTTCCCTTGGAGGTCGAGATCTTAATATTAGCAACGGAGAAGTCGTTGGCATCACTGCCCGTAGAAAATGAAGGTGCGGACGAGCTATCACCGGAGCTAGCACTCTTGGTAGCAGTAGCAGTGATACATTTGTCCTATAGGTATAATCAGTATAGATCAACCAACAACGTCAACAAAACAAAACAACACGACCACCAAAAAGCAAAACAGTGGTTTTCGAAAATGACACTCGCATAGAAGTGCCGTGTATAATGTCAACCGGTAAACATCAAGACTTACAGCTTTGCCACCAAAAGTGTTGCTGCAGGTAAATTCGGAAAATTTCATGCCGCCATACTGGTCGAAAGAGCCGGTAGCCAGACCAGACCAGGTAAATCCCTTCTCCTGGTCGTCATTACACTTATTGTTGGCGATTTCCGGGACTGAATAGGACTCGTTCGAGCCCCACGACTAAATATAAACATGGGATGTTAGCATACGTCCTGTTGATATCGACCATGGACAAACGCATCAACATACCGAAGCCTGGCCGACGGCCAGCAAAGTAGCGAACGCAATAGAGATAACACTCTTCATCATGGAAAATGTCAACGAGCGACACAGCGACACAAGTAGAATAAGGATCAAGATTGAATGATAAACGCAAATTCTTTTGCGATTGTTGAAGACCAGCAACAACAACGGGCCCTGTAGGGCAGAGTCAAATGAAGCAGAAAGCTAACAGGATAGGAAGATCCTAGAACGAGTGTAAAAAGAAAAATGAAGAGAAGCGACGAAAAGAAGCGAGTATGGGAAGGAAAAAAGAGGGTCGAGTGAAGTAAAGAAAGGAAAACAAACAAAGGGCAAAATATAGAAATTGAAGCTCGGGAGCCTACAACCAGGGAACTGGCTTCTTAAACGGAATCGAACCTCAACAAAGGGGTCCCACCTGATTGCTACCTATCATCCCTGTCTCTGCAGCTATTGACAATGTCCACCTGTTCTGTGAATAGTAACTAGTAAGACATTCTGGGGATAAAGACTTGCAGTCGCCAATCAGGATGGCCCAGGCATCGAACTTGAAACGAGGACCACCCCAGTTAGGACTTTAGTCTCCCTCCTTCACCGGTAACTTGGTCGATGCTGCAGGAACCATGCTGGATCAGGAACTGGGTCTCTATACAGCGGTTAACTGAACTCCACTTTGGCACCGAAGATGGGCCCCGCTGCGGCGACTACACCCCGTCCAATCAGCGTGGCTGGTGGGGGTACCAAAATAGCCCCGGCACAGGGTTCGTCAGGCTTGAAGCGCCAGATCGGCAGCGATGCATGGGATGAGGTCGATCAACTGAATTGGAGGCTCTGAAGAAGAGCGAGCATTGTCTCGCAAGCATCAGGGCATTGTTGCCTAGCTTGGATTGAGATGCCATTGTGACTTGATTGTGTGAGGCATCTTTCACGTTCCACTGTGAGTGTCCCCCACCCCCTTTGACTGCATGAATACAAAAACAATATACTTCGAACAGATGAACGGAGTTGCCTCAGGATTTGGTGACGAAGCACTCTTTTTGCAGAACGGATGTGCGGGAGAAGCTCTGGCGGCGTTGCGCCCTGAGTCTCAGCTGTCGGTGACAGGTCAGACCATCGGTCCCCCAGTGTACAAGCGGCTGTAGCTTGGTGCTTTTTATGGTTATGCCCAAGCTCGATTATGCATTTGATTTTCCTCAAAGGCGAGACCCTTAGCGCTAGACCACTTTCAAACGGCCCAACCAGCATCCACCATGCCCCAATGTCAAGTCCTGCCAGCAAACGGCCAGCGGCTCTGTGTGAGATATGGAGAGGGGTATCTTCCACCCTTCCGAACACAGAGCTAGAACAGGTGCCATTCTCATTCAGACATAGCGAGGTAGCTTCATGAGTCGAACGCCCCTGGTGGCGTCGGTACCTGAACGGCGTTTGGTCTTGATTATGCCAAGTAATTTTGACAGGCGGACAGGCTTAGTCCAGAGACCCCGAATAACACCATCAAGCCCCTTCGCTTGGTGAATCTGTTTCATGCTCGGAGTGACTTGCCATTTGCCTGTGAATGGCCAAGTTCCTAGGTAGCCGCCCGGGTTCTTTGTTATGTCGCACGATCGCGGTGTTGTAAGCTCGGCGCTAAAAATATCCACGAATAAGTCGGGCGCAACGTCAGGTTGACGCATTCTTGGTTTCTTACAATGTCGCCTAGGGATTATATTCTGGTCATATGTGGGGTTTGTGAGAAGGACTTTTCTGTAGAACGTTACATTGCTCTGGACCCTTATGCACGGTCCTCGGTGGGAGCAGCAGCCTTCTTGGTGAATTTAGACAAAGGGTTTTATAAATGACCTCTCTACCTAGTCTGCCCTATTCTTACTAATTTGTTACTGTTATCTTCACAGACATTATAACAGGAAATTTGACTCAGTGTATCCTCTACTTATTCTGATCGATCGGATAGAAGATGAGATCAGGCTGCTTAGCCCCGCCACGGTATGGGCCTCCATGACATCGGTACTTGGTCCGTAGAGCGTTTAACCTAGATGAAATAATCGACCTGTTCCATCCTGGTCCGAATGGCTTTGCACTCTAAGACAGTCATTTGGCCGCTGACCAACCAGTCGAGGCGAAGGTCTGTGAATCACATTTCAGCACTTTGATGGCCCAATATTAGCATAGTCAGAAGTCGTAGGACGCGGAAGTTTGGATGCCAGGTTTGAGTTCAGTCCGAGAGAAAGAGGCTCTTGACTTACCGAGCGGTGATTTTTCTTATGTAGGAAATCAATAACCGTGTATGATATATCGTACACTAAGATTCGGTTTAGAGATAGCCTACGGTAGCCTGACATATTCTATACTAGAGAATGGAACAACTGTTTTAGCTTTGATAAAGGTCTAACAGAAGAATCAGGAAGAGTATTAAACAATTACACATCTAGAAGAGGTGTTAAAAAGCATAGAGAGCTTTCTTCTAAAAGTAATATCTGGCAAGTACCACCCTTTAGAGGCCATGTAGTAACATACCACCCCACCTAACTATTTCGATTGGTTGAGCTGATGGCATTACTGAGAAGTAGAAGCGAAAATCGAAGAGATGTCGAGTATGACCGAATCGATCAGACCAATGGGGTATAGAAAAGAGGAAGCCAGGAAAGAAACCGGGCACAAGTCCCACATTAAGAACAATCATAATGATACCTTTGGGATTGAGAGATGCCGGGACACTTTTTAAGAGACAAAGTCTAACGAAATAAAGCAAACACTTGAAGTCAGCGAACGGAGGTATCTATATGGCCTGAAAATCCATTTTAGGGGTGGAAGAAGGAGTTACTAATCCCTAGACGCACAAAGCCATTGAGGAAGATAGACTGGAGAATAAGTTCAATGAAGGGTAAAAAATATTATCAAAGAGATATCAAGAAAGATTTCCAAAAAGGCCATGAATCGAATGTCTCTATCGGCCGCATTAATTAATCAGAGTTTTATTAATCTGATGGAGCCTAACTGGTTGCGTCGTTACTGGCGTGGCCTGATCTTCAAGTAACATTCCACCATCATCGCGATCCTTGGTGTAGCTCCTCGGTGTAGCTCTTGGGTGTCTAAGTGGATTCGTAGTAGGCGGTGCACTTGATTTCCACGAGAATCTCCTCCCGTGGCAAAGCCCGCACTTCAACCGTTGTTCGTGCCGGTGCTGTCTGGCGATCAGGCCAGATTATATTCCATTCCTCATTCATATCCTTGTAATCCCTCTGCATATCCACCAAGAAGACAGTGGCGTCTACCACATTGTGCATGCCCGCCTGTCCCGCTGAGGCCTCTTCGATGATCTTGCGGATGTTGTCTAGAACAGCGGCACTCTGGTCCCTGATGTTGAGGCTCAGGTCGCCCTTTTCTGAGCGGGTCGCTCCGACAAAGCTGCCGTCGCCGCGGCGGGACGATGTTCCAGAGACGTAGATGTAATGGCTTTTGCCATGGTTCACTATCCGCGCGTGTGGGTAGTTGGCAAGCCCTTGGGCGTCGGTGGCAGGTCGGAAATATGGAACACTTGGGGCCATTTTTCTTGGTAGAGTCTTGATCGGGTTGCACATTTATTAATGATTGAGCCCTCTTTTGGAAGCCGAGATACTGATGGAGGGTGGGGTTGAAATATGTGCGTCGTCAAGAGAAAGGATGTCTCAGTGAGAGGGTGTAACTAAGTCATGACATAGACGTTTTTTCCCCTTGATCGAGGACCTTTTCGCAGTTTTTGAAAGACACCCTGGTTAAAACAGAGGAATGTAGCAGAAATGGCCCATAACTTCATGGCTGCCAAAGCTTCGGATAGATCCGACCGGGCCGCGATCCGACATCACAGCTCATGACTAATTCGAAATCTCGGTAATTGTTAAGGCACGTCTGCTAATGTAGAATTCAAGACTGAGTTACACTATCGTACATGGAGAGTCCGCAAATTGGTAAAAACATCGCGACTCTGGGCACCTCCTTCTCGACCGATGCCAGACGCCTTCATACCCCCGAAAGCCGTCCCGAGCTCGCGCACCAACCAGCAGTTCACCCATACTAGGCCGGCCTCAATCTGTTCTCCAACTCGGCGCATCCGTGATATATCAGTGGTCATGAGAACACTGGCCAGTCCATTTGGGTTGTCATTTGCGAGTTCAATAGCCTCTTTCTCCGTGTCGAAGGGAGACACGGTGACGACAGGTCCAAATATCTCTTCGCGCATGACCCGACTGTCAGTGCAGACACCACTCAGCACTGTCGGCTTGATCCAGTAGCCATTATGGGGGTCCTCATCGGGGACTTCACCAGTATGAAAGTGCGCCTTCTCATCTTGAGCCAGGCGCAGATAGGATCGAACTTTTGAGTAGTGCTCTCGCGAGACGACCGGCCCAATGGTCTCCCCGCAACGGTAGTTTTTATGGACGTATTCAGCAAACGCAGGTAGAAATCTTTCGTAGATATCACGGTGGACATAGATCCGTGAGCCACACAGACATATCTGACCGCTGTTTTCAAAAGATGCTTGAGCAGCCAAAGCTACTGCCTTGGCCAGGTCGACATCGTCGAATATCAACGTAGGGTTTTTTCCACCAAGTTCCAAAGAGAGGTGCTTGCCAATATCGGCTACTGTGTCATGACGAATGCGGATACCAGTGCTGGTGCCGCCTGTGAATGAGACACCTCGGACATAGGGTGACTTGACAAGGGTTGAGCCGGCACCTGATCCATCACCAAAAATGATGTTCATCACACCAGGAGGCAGTGTTGCTTGTCTGAATACTTCGCCTAGCACTTTTCGGGGTCAACAGGCTATCCCAGTCAAGAGGTCCCAGATTATCACGTACAGAATGCAGTGATGCTGGTAACTTCACTTGGCTTTGCCACACCTGTACATCCAAATGCAAGACAAGGTGCAATCTTCCATGTCAGGAGGTAAAGAGGCATATTCCATGGCGAGATCAGTGCAAATACTCCTACAGGTGATCGATGTTCGTATGTCAGAGTGGATGCTGGGCCATCGACAAACCGAACGGCGCCTTCCTCATGGAGAATGTATGTCGCAAAGTATCTTTGGAGGTCTCAATGTTGTGCAAGTGATAGAAGTAGAGAAACACATACCGGAAATTTGCAATCGCACGATCAACTTCAACTCTAGCCCTAGCAAGCGTTTTCCCTTGGTCAATGCTCTCCCAAACTGCAAAAAGTTCTTTCTTTTCGTCCAGAATACTTGCAATCCGCAGCAGCATATCTGCTCTTTCTTGCCTGGTGGTTCGGGACCAAGACGGGAATGCTTTCGAAGCCGCATCCACTGCGCGGTTCACGTCGGATGCCGCACTGCGATGAATCCGAGCTAGAACCTCGCCGGTACTTGGGTTGAACGTGTCAATCCAATCTTCCGTCTGGGTATTTTCCGTAAATTCATTATCGATGAAGTTCTGGACGCAGAATGAGCTGCCCGCATTGTTGGTCAAGTAGTTGTTGGCGCGTTCGGTAGTGTCGAGCTCCCATAAGGTAGAAATGGTTTTCATGTTGAGCCAGAAGTTAACGAGAAGATCTGAAGAAGGAATTTGGTATCGAGATTGCTTTTAGGAGCGGCATTCGGCACTTTCTAGTACATGTTATTTCTGGGTTTAATGCCCCTCTCCACCGGCGGCACTCATTGTTAGCGGATAGCCATCCGATTCGACCCTCGAGCGGCCACCGATAGGCACCATGGCTCAAAATTACCCATGGACTTCATTTCTTCTACAGACAAGCTACTTTCCTTGGCGTGTGGGGTCCATTCGACTACATAGTCATGCTAAAACGTATGCTCTATGAACATATCATGTAATCCCAGAAACTCAATCGCGTTCCCAGCAAGCATACGCGCCCTCGTCTCCTTCGAAAACAGCTCTTCAACCTCTTTGTTACTAGCCAACATCTCTCCAGGAACCGGCATTTCACCAAGCGGAAAAGGATAGTCACTGCCCATGACTATCCGCTCCGGTCCAATCTTCTTGCAGATAAGCTGAAGCAGGTCCGGGTCATGCACCAAGCTGTCAATCCAGATATTGTGCTGATGCGACTCGATATAGCTCTGTGGAGACACTCCCTCGGAACTGTGTGCCACTAGATCCGGTCGGCAATCGTACCCATGCTGGATTCGTCCGAGAAGAGGGAGATAGGCTCCACCTGCGTGAGCGAAGCAAAAGCGGAGCTTTGGATGGCGGACGAGGACACCAGATGAGAGTAGGGCGTGCATTGCAAGTGCGGTCTCGCTGGGCCTGGGAATATAATTAGCATCATCGAAGTCACTGTAGAAATAGTATACATACATTCCGATCAGCCATGCAGACCAGTAGCTTCCCCACCGAGCTTTATTCTCGCGTTCAAGCTCGTATCCTAGGGGGTGGACGAATATCGGAACATCCAAGTCCTCACATGCAGCCCAGAATGGCTCGAAGGAGGGGTGATCTAAGCTGCGACCGTTTATTTCGGTGCCGATCTCGACGCCTGTCAGCCCCAATTCCAACTTGGCGCGTCGCAGTTCATTCACCGAGCTCGGTATATTTTGCAAGGGGACAGTCGCTAGGCCGATAAAACGACGTGGATATTCATGACAGACGGAGGATATGTGGTCGTTCAAGTAACGAGCTAATGCAGTCGTGGGCTCGATTGGTTTGTCATATGAGAATAGAATGGGCACTGTGCTTATGACTTGGATATCAACTCCGGTTGCATCCATTTCTTTCATGCGTACTTCTGGATCAAAGCAGTTGGGTTCCACCGTTCGAAAGAACTTGTCGCCAACAAACATGTCGACTTTGTTGGATGTTGTCCCATTATGCCCATTTGACTCTTCCCTTGATGATTTGTTTGGTCTTAGAGTCATCCAAGATTCCGTTTTGTCGGTTGGCGATCCATGGGATTTCGAGAAATCGGGTAAAGATGGTGGCATAATGTGAGTATGCATGTCAATTCGAAAAGTACCCTGGGATCCATTATGGTCGTTCGGTGTGGTGTCTGGTGCACAAGAGCAGCAAAACGAGTTGACTGTCATTTTGTATCGTCGTAGCTTGGTGTAATCTTGTGTCTAGATAAGGTGAACTTGATTGAATACTCCATTCCCTGGGTTGCATTATTAGTTCCGACAGGCCGCTTAGATACCATATCTGAGATACAGATACAATCCCAATTCAGGGAGAATTCATGTCTTCCTCCCTGGTTTCGCCATAGTGCTTCGGATGCATCCGACCGAGCAATCGGATGGCGTTGCGGGTCGGCTGGCTCCTTGCCAAGAATGTATCTCACCACACAGATTACCAATTCAGAGCTGACGCGGGTAATGCCGTGATTGAATTGGAATGCCCCATTTAAGACCGTCTTTGTGGTAGATGTCATTGTTCCCGGATCAACGCTTTGCCTCGGTACTGCACAATGGAGACTCCTTCGACTTCCTCTATCCCGGGACCCATCGCCCTGTCCTCGTGGCTTGCTGCGAATGCCGACAGCCTGGAACCACCAGTTAACAATAAATGTCTGTACTCGGGCAAAGACTTTATTTTGATGGCTGTTGGTGGGCCGAATACGAGGAATGATTATCACAGTGAGTGCTCACTCCTAAATGAAGTGTGAGATATGTTTGTGAATGGCACTAAATCACGAAACATGCAGTTAATGAAACAGAGGTATTCATTACTTTTGGGACTTGATCATGCGTCTCCCTCAAACTAACCCTATAATATAGGAATGGTTCTACCAAATCAAAGGCGACATGCTCCTCAAAATCGTCGAAAATGACACCTTCCGAGACGTCATCATTCGAGAAGGAGAAACATTTGTCGTTCCTGGAAATACACCTCACTCTCCAAGAAGGTATGGAGACACGATTGGCTTGGTCATGGAGTGTACTCGACCCCCACAGATGATTGATCGCATACGATGGTACTGTGAAAACCAAGAAGCTCATCGGGGTATCCCAACAATCATACGAGAGGAGTCGTTTTATTGCGAAGACATCGAGGTGCAGCTTAAGCAGGTGGTTAATGAGTGGATTGAGAATGAAGATAGGCGGAGATGTACTGCGTGTGGACACATTGCACCCCCGTATTGAGATTGACTACGTCTATGAGTAAAGAACAATATCAAATCGGAGTCTCATTAGAATTGTATCTGACCATGATAAACCCTCAAAGTCGCTATTGCTCGTGATTTAAGAAGAAATGATCAATGGAAGACATCAACATCGCGTCTCCGAAGAAATTCTCGCTAGGATCCTCCGATGTAGTAGACTGAGGAACAAAGTCTGAGAGAAAAGAATCATAAGGAACGATCATCTGGTCCACCGAGTCATCCCAGTCATCTTGCATAACAGATCGCGCTCGAGGCAAAGGACCATCAGAAATCTGAGGGAGGTAGATGTCCCGGGTTACCTTGCGTCGCTTTGATTGGCATTCAACCTCCTGGTAGTGGTCCTCCTGTCCGTAGTGATCGAATGTCCTTTGGAACAAGTCATGCTTTTGAAGGTCCATCTGTGTCATCTGCATATCTTCTTCAGTCAAAAGCTGATATTTCTTGATTTCAGGCCATTTGATCTTGATGTTTTGTAACATGTCGAGGCCATTCTGTACGTCCGGCCACGCCTTGCTGGTGAAGGTCGGGTTCCGAGCCAACCGCATACAATACAACAGAACTTTGGCGCTGGCGTAGATTGCACGGCTCTGTTGAATGACGAAATGACTAGCAGGAACGGTGGCAAGTACTTGCGGGGTGGCTTTGATGCAGTTGGATGCTGCTTCGGCACATCGAAGAAACATATCTGGCTCGGCGATACTGAATCGCTCAATGAATGTGCGATAAAGCAGGACAAGCCCAATGTAGTAAGAAGAGACCGCAATTGTTTGCAGCATCAAAGGGCCCCTTGTCTGACTAGGTGCATCGATCTTGGGTAGTACCTGTTTGGTATAGTACTTTTCAAGCTCTGCATCATGTTTTTTCACATACGATCGTAGCGTGTCTTTTAGTTTGGCGTTATTTGACGTTTGCGACTTGCGAATGCATCGGACAGACTTATAGATGCGGCCCATGGTGATATGAAATTCCGCAATGATTGAGAACCACGGGTCCGTCTTTGTCACCAGCGTGGACGTTGTGGCACCCTCGTCTTCATATGAGTCGATATCGCTTTCGGTATCGTCAATAGCCAATGGCTTCGATAATGCGGTTGAAAGAGAGCGGTCTAGAATATATAGGCACCACCAAATATTGCTGTGGACGCACGACATATCGTGCGCATTCGTTGCGGCATCCATGTTATCCTCGACATCCAGTCCTTGATATAGGCGTATCGCATGACCAGCAGTGACCCAAGCATCATTCACGGTGCCTTTTTCAGTCAGAAAGAGACTAAGTAAACCTTGCGCGATAACAACGTTGATCGCAGAAGTCACATTTTGCTGGTATTGAAGCCCGGGAGATATAGAAGTCGCGTGTGAGAAAAGCAGATCTGCCAGATCTACCCGTTTGTATACCTCCATTTCCGGTTGATTAAAGATCATGTGCTCTTCTGGAATGATCGATGCGGCAACGGCGAGAAGCGCATAAAAGAGAAACGAGAACTCAGTCTCGTCTTTGCCGGTGCCTCTGCCATCTTTGCGCGCGGCCATCCAACGGTCATATTGAAGTTGGAAGCTGCGACGATGAATGATAGGGAAAATAGGATAGATTGAGGCATAGAAAATCTCGATCAGAGCGAGCAATATCGGTTCTTCGAATCGAGTTACGTCGAGCGTAGAAGGCTCCGTCCCGGAGATGTTTTGTTCATCGTTACTATCAAGGCCGTGGAAGATTACCGCATATAGCACCTCGTTAGTGTTATCATCTGTCACTGGAGGTTGACATATTGGTATTGATTCTGCTGTCTGAGATGCAGCATCCGTTGAAGGTGCTCGGAAAGCGTCTGGCGGCTCGGATAGTGCACCATCGGGAGCGGGCACCGGCGACCAACTAGAGCAGTTGATATCGCCATGCACTTCGGCTGGGGGTGCCTCGGGGTGTTCCGATGATAGAACGGGCTCTCTGTATTCCCCGACTGATGATTGCTGTCGCAATTGCTTCTCCATCACTGCGATGCGATTCTCGAGTTTGACAACATATCTAGAGGAGGGTCAGCGGTCTTGTTATTCGACACGATAGACCCTTGAACAAGGATGATAGTTAGTATCCCTGTAGAAAGCACTCACTGTGGATCCACTAACCTCATGTTCCCATGAGGTTCAACATAGACGCACTCGGCTTTGATGCGAGTACAGCTCAGGCACGGATTCTCTCCGTCGCATTTGATCTTTTTGCGACGACATGCCTGACAAGCACGCCAGACTCGTTGTCGCTCATACATGGGTAAGCATGGAGTATTGAAGAAAGTTGGAGAAGACAAAGTGCCCTCGGAAGCGACCTAGGCCCCGCACCGAAGGCAACTTGAGCTGTGGGGTAGGAGAGCCGGTCTGCTGTACCGTCCAAGGCCCACTTGGCACGAGGAATGACAAGTTCTTTCCATCGATTGGCTCTCCATGAAATCTTCTACGAACACTGACCGTGGGGCGCATCCGTTGCAAGGACACCGAATCATCCGTCCCCTTTATTTGCTTCTTCCTCCTATCTTCACTGGCTTGTGAATTTGAGACCTGATACGATCTGTCAATACGTACTTTGGCTTGGCCCCCCCGGTAGATTGTAGATCGATGATCTGCAGTTGACGCCCTACATCATTTTCAGCGGCCCGAGTTAAGCGGGTGTTGTCAGTAACATCCCTGAGCACCTACGGAGCTCTCCGTCCGACTAATCTGGACAACGATAACCCAAGGCAAATTGTTATCTTGAAAAACAAGTCATTGGAAAGGCTACGTGTGCTTTTCAGCCTTGCCTCGTCAGTGGTTTCCAAACCTGTCCTAGCATTCCACATTGGCTTCCTGGTCGGCCACTTTACCTGTATGACTCCATTCTTCTTCTCATTTTTGAGCCCCGACTAGGGTCTTCATCCCTCTAGATGCAAGTCTCTCGGGAATTATTGACACTTGTACGTCCGCAAGCGGATCACAAGTAGAGATTCGGGCAACTCGTCCGTCGCGGTCTCGGTATCAGATACCCATCCCGGGAGCCCAGACATCGGTTAAACGGACTCAAACCTTAGAAGGCATAGTTGCTTCAACTAGACTAGCGCTTTCTTCCAGGCCCAAAGCTATCGATGGTTCTAGAGCCACAGAGCCGACGTGTGTGTAATTCAGCGCGCAGAAGAAGCAAATTGGCCAATCTATATGCGACGGCAGACGTGATCTGGATGGGCCCCTTTAATCTGCATACCGCGTGCCAACATGCTAGCAGGAGAGTGGTACGACGGGAGACCCTCGGACTTATAGATGGTCGCGTGCGAAGGTCAGGAACAAGAAGCGCCAGCGGGACCGCGGCGTGGAGACGCCGGAGAGCCACCGGGGAACCGAGAATGGGTCTACCAAGGCCAAGTGTGTATCTGTGGCTCGTTCCACCTTTATTGTTCTCGGACCAGGACTTGGTCCGCACAGGAACGGGACCTACAGTAGGTCTACTCCACTGACGATCTTCACTTGCATGAACAGTTGGAGTTAGCGGGAGCTCTGGCGTCTCAATTATCGAGGGTCTCCCTTGCCAGATGTATTCAATAGCGTCTCACGATCAGAGTGTCAGAAGTGTCACATTGTCACACTGTTATAAACACCGTCGGAAGATCAAGGCTTATCTCGGCATATGAGAACTGCGCCCTGATAAGTCCGGGGCCCGGGATTGGCTGCACCGCCAACCATGCATATTATCTCCCCTTTCGGCTCATTGCCGATTTGGGTTGTTCTGCCTTAGTCCGGGTTCGTTTGGACTAATTGGGTCTCATTTTAATTATTCTCAATGAGCTTGCATGGCAAGGTTTGAGCCACAGTACTGACCTCCCCAAAACTCCATGGTTCTCTGGACTAGCGACTGGCTCTTCAGCCTCCCCTTGCGGAGATCAAGATAAGCATCGCCTCCGCCACTCACAGGCCAGCTACCACAATGAACAAAGTTAACCGTTATGACATGGACTGGCACGTCCAAGCCAGGTGGCTTCCATATAACCGCCACCTCCCGATTCTCCCTGGAAGCTCTGGGATTGTCCCAGGTACATGATGGCCCAACACCATGAACACACCTCTGTGTGGTGGCCCGAAGAGAGAATCAAGGCCACTCTGGACACAAAGTTCATCGTCAGCCGGCTTCGTCCCGAGCATGTTCCGAAATTGTTCGATCTCCCCGAATGGGGGGAAGGGTTGAGCAGTGAGACCTACATGGAATGGATTTTGCTCAAGGCCGGTCGTCTATTTCTCATTCTCGATGCCATTGCTATTCCCGATCGCATCTTCGCCCTCGTCGATGAATCCCGCGACGATGACGATCTCCCGTTCGCCGAGCCGCATATTGATATGCTGAACTTGTCTCCCAATGGCAATGACGCTGCTCTCGATTCTCGATTCTTCCAAACACAATGGCGCTTCTTGGTGCGGGGAATTACCGAGGGTGAGCATGTCACATATACTGGGAACGAGGGTGTGCCCGTGGAAATTGTGCGGTCCATAACCAATGGTGGAGTTCAGGGTCGGGATGATACGGTCGACAAGGTCATCCTCGCCGGATCCGTGTCTCGTATGTTTATGCGTACGCAGGTCCAAGTTGGTGGAGCACCCCATTTCTTTTCCTCTGAAGAAGTCCTGGCCGAGGTCAAGAAGCTCCGGAGGCTAGCACATCGCCACCTCGTCTCTCTTTATGCCTCATACTTCGTGGACGACACTATATGTGCGCTCTTTACCGGCGCCGAGACCGATCGCTCTCTGCACAGCTTCGTGACAGATGAGCCACCGAGCTTCAAACGCCTAGCCAAAGAAGAGCGCCGGCAAACATTGATCACCTGGCCACACTGCCTAGTATCAGCATTATCCTGGCTACATTCTCGCGGCTACGCACACGCCGCTATCCGACCATCCAACATCCTTATTGACCCCGAATTTAATATCTACCTCGGCCAATTCCAAGCCCTAGATTCTCTCCTAGCACCACCAAAGCTCAACGATCTCGAGTCATACAACTACTCCGCACCAGAACGCTGGGTCCGCATCGCGGCCCCCGTCCAACCAGCCGCAGCACCAAGCCGTACAATGCTTCCCTCAGGAGGTCGTACAGCACGAAGAAGAAAGCCCGAAAAAGGCCTCTCCCCTCTCAGCGAAAACTCCCCAACATCCCCAGACTTCTCACGCCCAGAGTCCGCAGCCTCATCCGCCTCAAAGGGCACCGTAATCCGCATTGGCCTCCCGGGCTCACCATCCCGCTTCTCATTCGCCTTTTCATCATCCTCATCCTCAACTGCCTCATCAGGCCAAAGCGAAGTAGACTCGGCAAAACAACAACGCCTCTCTATCTGGAAAAAGCCCAGAAAAATGCTCTCAACCCCATCCCTCTCCTCAGCCTACTCTTCATCCTCCGGCTCATCAGCCTCCTCAATGACTCCCCCCGCCTCGTCATCTTCAAACCCAACAGTCCTCAATACTTGGAAGTCTCGCCAATCAGACAACTCCACGCCCTCGGATCTCTTCTCCCTTGCAGCCATCATCCTCGACATCCTAACACACATGTGCAAACGCTCCCAATCATCCTTCACCTCGCACCGATCCGCCCGAAACCGGTCTGCAGGACGCGGCGGCGGAATGGCAGATGCCTCATTCCATCTCTCGCGGAATTCAGTACAAGTGCAATCATGGATTGCGCTCCTAGAAGGCGACGCACTGAAACGATGTCGTCGCGATCGAGGCAGTGATAGATACTTCTACGCTATTCCGCGCATGCTCATTGTTCTACGGGCGATGCTAGCCCCAGAACCGGAGAAGAGACCCAATGCGCGGCGGGTAGAGAAGTGTTTTGCGAATGCTATTCGGGAGATTCCGATGTTACACGGTGAGGAGGTTCCGTTGCATTGTGTCAATCCGGAGAAGGAGGAGGCGAGAAGGAAAAGGGAGGAGGAGAGGGAGGCTAAGAAGGAGAGGGTGAGGGAGGCGGAGAGGGAGCGGTTGGAGGAGCTTAGGAAGAATAAGGCGGAGACGATTCTTTCGTCGAGTTCGGTATCGGAATTTGATTTTGGGTTCTCTGCGGGTGGGAGTGATAGTGAGACGGAGGAGGATAAGGAGAGTGATGCCGAGTCGATGATCATCCCCGTGGATCAAGTGTCTCCTCAGTTGTCGCTGCCGAACTTGGATCTTCATTTGAGTGGGATTGAGGGATTGTCAGTTCGTGATTAGCGGATCTTCGTCTTTCGATGTTGTCTGGTGGTTATGGTCGTGTATACGATGTATGATACGGATTGGGTGAATGTTTGAATGATTGGACGATTTATTAAAAATTCACATAGGACTAATAACCATGTCGTTTATGTATACCGCGATCACGGAGTCTGGTAATATCAGGGCCCAGGTGCATGCATCACGCTGCAAGACTCAGTAGCTCGAATTCGTCTATAGGCTACAGTGACAATCATGCATATCAATATCAATACAATACCTCAGATAGATGCCAATGGCAAGTTCTGAAGTCATTCTCACAGCCAGAAGGCGACGGCGCCCAGGAGGGTGGTGAGAACCATGGAGCCGGCAAGGAGACGCTCGGTGGCCGATCCAGCAACCATCATCGCGTTTCCGGCGTTGCTCTTGCCAGTGGAAGTGCCAGTGGAAGTGCCAGTAGATTCAGCAGAGCCCGCAGAGCCAGTAGTTCCCGTGGCGGAGTAAGAGTCGTCGCCCTTCTTGTAAGTCTGTCCCAGAGTAGGAAGGGGGGAGCTTGCGTCCACAGCCCAGCCGCCGGAGGTCGACTTGGGGCACGAAGGAACGGTGATGGTCGAGGTACTCTTAGTGTAGTCGGAAAGAACGACACCGGTGGGGTTCAGAGTAGCCCAGTGAGTCTTGAGGTTGGTGAAATCAGGTGAGATGGGGGTAGGGGTTCCCTGGCGGGTGTAACCGTCCTCAACCAGGGTATTAGTGGCAGCGGCGTTGCTCACAGAAGGGCCGTAGCTGATCAGACCGTAGTCGTTGGTCTCCTCGATCCACTCGTAGATGATGGCACCGGACCAGGTGCCCTCCATTTCACTGCCCAGAATAACAGCCTGGTCGTCAAAAGTACGGGGCGCCGGGGTGTTGCAACCTGTCTCGGAGAAGAAGATCGGAATGGGGTAGCCAGTCGCGTTCTTCTGGAGCTCATTGTAGCCGGACACGGAGTAGCTGGACTCACCGCACCACTCGTAGGCGTTCAGCGAGTAAAAGTCCAGGCGTTCGGAAGAGTTGCTGGAGCAGGCCAGGTAATTTTGGAGCATGGGCCGGAGCTCAGAGATATCAGCAGCGGAGTAACCAACGGGGATTTCGCGATAGCCCTTGGAGTCCCGGTACGCCTTGATGTCCCTAGCAGCGGCAAGAACGTATGGGGCAGCAATGGAGCCATTGGAGGTGGTGAGCACCTCATTGCCGACAAAGACACCGGCGGTGTTATCGTAGTTCTGGAACTCATCGAGAACTTCCTTGAAACGAGTGAATTGGGTCTCGTTCCAGTGCGGCGAAGTCTGTCACCGGCTGTCAGTTCAGGTTCCGACGATCGGGTCCCACACTCCTTACCTGCTCGATCTGGGTGGTGAAAGTGTCGAGATCGACAAACACGTAGATCCCAGCATCTGCCAGAGCCGTCATGCAGCCCTTGTGGTCCGCATTGGCATCCACGTGGTACACCCGGACGGCATTGGTGCCCAGCTCAGACATGCGAACAATGTCGCGCTCGCATTGTGCGGTGTTGACCAGGGGGTCATCGGGGGTGAGCTGGTAGGCAATACCTGAGTAGTGTTAGGCAAGTCGATACGAGATGCTTGGCAGGTCCCAAAACGTACCCTTAATGTAGTACTGTGTGCCATTCTCGTAGAAGAACTTGGATCCGACAGCCGAGATGGTCGGGACCGCGCCCACAGTGACGGCCTGCAAGCCGGCCAGCAGCAGCGGCGCCGAAAGGACGAACGAAGAAAACATGGTATACTTGGAAGTTCACCGAGAGTATCTCTGTAAAAGTAAGACAAGAGCCAATCACGGAGACTGGGGAATTCCGGAGAATTCTTGGGACGAAAAGACAGAAGATCTAGTCCTGGACAAACGAACGAGTCTCAGGTCTTAGACAGGCGTGAATGGTGAATTCAGAAAGAACGAGACACAACACTCCCGGAGAAAAGAACACAAAGAAAATATTTTCTACGGTAGGAAACAGGGAATGGCATTTTGGACCTTGGTTTTCGCAGATTGCAGGCTCTAGCGCCAGTGTCCTTCTGGGCCTAGTGCCCGCGAGACATGCGTATGCGAAACATGCCAGGGGTTGGGGTGGTGGTTATAACAGTCGAGGGAGCTGGAGAAAGATGGAGAGAGGGAGAGAGGGAGAGAGGGAGAGAGGGAGACCGGGAGACAGTGAGGTGGTTTGTAGTTGGGGGTTCGTGCCAAGTGATTGGGATTAAAACATTCCAAGTGGAAATACAGTGGGATTGAATAGAGAGTAGAACTCCAATCGTCGAGATCGTCGAGGCGGGAAAGTGTAGGGCCCTAAAAGTACCGGGTGTTCGCCCACTGAACCGAACTCCACGATGACGCGAAACGTGCAAGTCCGGACATCTGAAAACGTGGGTTGATCTCGAAAAATTGTAAAACTAGAAATCTGGAAACTGGAAACTGGAAATTAGAGATTTGATACAGTAGTTTCCATGTTGATCACGAAAGACGATCGCACGACTTTTTCCCGCCTTCTGAAGCGAGCCCGGAGTCTGCCGAAAGAGGTCCACCGCTACAGTAGCATTCAACAGGTACATGTCCGGCGTACTCGTCCCATCGCGAGATCCACTTTTCACCTCGATGTATATACGTATATACTCCCCCCTCTATTTACCTCTGTCGAGATTTGAGGAGACTCGAGAATGCATGACGAGTCCTTTGATGGACACATGGGGGTCACCCGGTCGGACAACACATCGGGGGAGAGGAAACCCTGTCAATCACTTTCCCCTTCCATTGTTCAGAATGGAGCCCCCTTTTGAATCCACCTCCACTCAGAGTTAATCGTCCCCCCCTCTTCCACCTTCACCGGGCCAGGGCTCGAAAGCTTCTGGATTTTCCCCCGATCAGCGGCCAAATAGACCGACGTTATCGTGGTCTAGGTCTTGGGCACGGCGAACTTGGGCCGCTACGCTGATCGGAAGTGTCGTGCAACGGTGACCGTAGAGGAATCCTATCCGGCCAGTCGAGATGCTCGATAGGGGGACTTCCAAGACCCAAGAGCTAGGACCTATAGAAGCGACTCGTAGTGGTTGACCCTTTTGCGGACACCCTGGTCAGTGAGGCGCCAACTTATCTATGGCCACCACACACGACGACCGAATCTATCTATAGCCAGGGAAAGAAATAAGACACTGGGGTGCCACCGAGCCAAAAAGTCATCTTGTGCGGTCCAGACTCTCGTTGGCCCCCACCGGTCCCCATCCATTCCGAGCAGGTCCGCCAATAATTGGGGGTTACCGAGTTACGTTCGTCAGCAGTGGAGCTGGGTCCATTGCGATCAACTGCGTCTACCCTGGACGCCGGAGGCCCTGTGCGATCTGCAATCCCCCATCTCATGACGTTTCCGTAGGGGGCTTCTTGGTTATAAGTCCGCATCCGGCCACCCCCACACGAGCTCATTTTCTACTTCGGCCTTTGCCATCTCTTCAACGGCTTTCAACGGCATGGTTTCTTCAATTACGCCTTAGATTCTTATATATCACAATGTCGACCGAGACCGCCTCCCCGTTTCGAATTTCGCTGCACGACCAGCTCGGCCTGGAACGCAATGAAGCCTTCCGTGCCATGCGCGAACAGCTGCGCCGCCAGGACTGCGGCATGGAAGGGCCTAGCTTCTGCCCCGGCCATCGCCACGAGTGTACATCCGCCGAGCAGGACGCCTTCCGCCTGCACCGCGACATCATCCATACTCTCCTCGTCCCACTCTTCCTGATCAACCACCAGGCCGACCGCGTCGCGGCTCGTGCCCTGCCCAGCAAAAAGGGCGCCGAGCCTGAGCGGGCGTTCCGGGGCGAGGCGCGCAGTGCCTTTGCTTGGCTCAACTGCATCCTCACCGAAGAGCACGACTGGTATTTGACCGCGCGCTGCCCGGCCTGCATCGTCCTCCGCGTTCTCAACTCCGAACCGACAATTCGCTTTGTGACGGTGGCCGCACAACTCGCCGGACCTCGTTCCGGGTTTGGCTGCTGGCTCTCGGCCCTCGAGACCGCCGTATGCGAGGATCCTTTCTGGGGCGATTCTTTCTGGCCCGAGATCGAGGAGCGCGCTTCGCGCTTGACGGAAGGTGTGCAGCAGCTGGTCCGCCAGTGTCACGAGCTGCGTATTATTCTCGACAGCCCGGCCTGCACCCCTCCATTGACCAAGTCCTCGGCCCCAGTCTACGAGCGTTCAACTACCGCCTGCACTATTGCTATTAAACCCTCCAGCTTTGCCCGAAAACAACTCCGGCTCAGTCGTGAGGAGCAGCGCTACCGGTCATCACTGGCCTGGACTGCCTGGAATTGCTCGCATGAGATGCGCCAGCCGCTGGGCGGCGGCGCCCCCACCCAGTCACGCCGACGTTCCATGACGTCTTGAAAAGCTACAGAGGATGTGGTCTGAGATGGCCGCATCATGTTCGTTTTTCTTCCAGATGAAATCATCCCGACACCACTCTGCCGTGCAGAATTTCCCCGCAAAAGGGGTATATCCAAAGTCCAAAAGAAGGACACCATCATCCTTTCGAGCGAAACGGAAATGGAAAGCCCTTGGGAAAACCGCCAGATCTCACCGATGCTGAAGATGTTTGGCATCTGAAGCCGGGATCTCCCATGGGGCCCCACCCACCCTCCATCCGATGGTGATGCGACCGGTAGAATCTCGTGACGACAAGAGCTACAAGCAACTGTCTCATCACTCCTAGCAAGTCAGTGCCAATTGGATTCGGAGATCTATTTCCGACAAGGAACCTTGGAAATTGGGCGGACGGGTGATCGCACGACACCGTCCAGACTCATCCAGATTCAAACCTAAAGGGCCACGCATTTCGTGTACAGTGTACCGGGTCCAAGTTCCACGATATTTTATAATTATAATGATAATAAATTCATCTCTCTTCTCCTAACCGACCGTTTTAATTTCCCCGTACTCTCAGAACGATTACATAGGAATATCTCCACTTCCTATAATGAACTCCACGCGTCATCAAGACCACGACACATTTTGGGGTCGGGGTGGCAACAGGTACACTTTATCCGAGACTCGGTGGAGTTGACGCAAGATAAAAACTGGGCTGCGAACCAGATCGGGCCCAGCCGTGGAAATTACGGTCCAACGGCCAGCGATGATCTCCTGGGCTGTCATGCTTTTAACCCGCAGAAATCGGAGTGATCCGAAGGAGGGGCGTACTAAACAAGGCAGGGTCCTAGAGCATGGCCAGGAGAGCACGGTCTACAACATATTGGGCCCCCATGGCCCAGTCCAGATGCCTGCAGCAGGGTCCAGGGTACGGCATAACTCCATGCGAACCAGACACACACAACCCCTCACAGTGGCGAGTACCCGGAAACGGATGTGTCCTGGGACCAAGTTCCGCCCCGGGGGGGGGGGCCTTGCCACGAGTTTCAAAGAGGGGAGTTTCATAAAGACCGAGCCTCGATCACCGACCCTGTAGAACGTCCGGAACTTAGCGTCGTCAAGGTCTGGTTCGAATAATGAAAAAGGGCGGGCAACACGAGCGTAATCAACTCGATGCAGAACCGAGAATGATCGCCCCAGCCGCGTGGGGCACTTCAGCCAGTCGCAGGGCCGCCGGGCGTCTAGACGCGTGCACATTTTTAGCAAAGCCTCTTCGGTAAACACCACTTTAATCAATTAGGGATTTAGTCCTGCACAACTCGAGGGACTAAAGGGAAAATAAGGGCACAAAGGGTAATATACTATAATTTAAATGGGGATTACCCATTACCCAAACGATCCACCCACAGATGTCCGATGTAGTGAATGGACGGTCATACTTGGAACCGATGACTCGACGACCCCCGGTCTAGAACACTCGCCGGGTCTAGACTTGCTCGGCCCTAGTACCAAGTACCTGGTTTCGCTGCATATTGCCTCGTTCAAACTTGTACCCGGTACCTTGAACGCCTTCGCCGTCTTTTCCCTCCCCTTACGTCGCCCAAGTCCTCTTCTTCTGCGGCTTTTCCTCTTTTCTCTCCATTTACCACATTCCTACACCTCGATAGACCACAAACTCCTACCCCTCCCATCTCACGGCTCATCCATGCCGGCCGCTGTCTCTCTCCGCCCTCCGGACCGGACAGCCTGGATGAATCTTCAACAGTGCAATGGACGGTGCTGGCCTGGAACTAGCCCGGACGATTTGGTCATGCACACTGCTGCCACCGTGAAACTCGACCCTGAACGCCGTCTCTCCAACTATTCCCTCCCAGACCCATTTACCGGCCCTTGTCCAGCTAAGCTTCGTCGACGAGCGTCGCAGGGCTCCCTCCGCACCAAACCTTCCTCAGTTTCTCGCTTCCTGTCCAAGGGTAGCGTGGCCGTGCACTTCCCTTCCTGGGAACATCGCAGTTCCACGCCTGGCTCACCCTTTCGTGTGGAAACTCGAACCCGATCGGCCGACTCTCGTCTTCGTCTGTCCACCACTGTGTCTCGCGGGCCGAGACCGTTGACCAGCCATTCGGGCCATTCGCACTCTTCATCGCCTTGGAACTCACCCTCCTCGTACCAAGCAGATTATCCCTCCACACTGCCTCCCACACCACCAGAGGACGATTGCAGCGTTGCGTGGAATCCGAAGTCTAAGATGTTGTTGTACGATCAGCAACCGCACCGGGAACCCGGTTCTTCAACCATGATGGATGATGGTCCGGGCGTTGACACCTCCCCCACCACGGGCCCATCAGACACCCTTAGCAGCCCGTCCGACGGTCTCTCCCATGGCTCGTCCAGCTCTGGAGGAAGCCCTGGTCCGCATGACGAGATGGATTGTCAGCAAGACGTGGGATCGTGGTTGGATCAAGGAATCAATGTGACTGGTAAGCGACATTCTCACACTGGCCTCCGTTCGGTCTACTAACTTGGCCACAGTATCATCATTAGCAATTTCCAATCCACGAGGAGACGCCGTCAAAATCGTCTCACAGACACTCCCTTACCCGCAGACGGCCGACCAGTCGATATCGCTGCCGAGAAACGGCAGCATCTTCTGCTCCATCGTCCGAGCCGTGCACAACCACCTCCAGCCCGGCCAGTCGCCCTATATCAATGTCACACACGCCGTGCCCGAACAATTTAGCCTCTCAAACCTGCCTCATTCTCCTCCCAGCACTCCACGCTCGCCGACCGCCGCAGACGACTATTTCAATGCGACCGTCTTTTCCAGTGCCGCAGTCGTCGGGGCGTACCACGACTTCCGTGGTCCGCTTCAACGACAACTCTCCCACGCCCCCATGCCCGTTGTCCCTCCCCACAGCGTTCACATTTCCGTTCTTGAGCGATATCTTCCACCTCCATCCGCCCAAGAGTACAGAGACCTCTTCTGCCCTACCCGACCGTCCTTCCTCGTCGACCGGCTCTGCGAGCTGTCCCCCAACGGAGGCTCCCTCCTCTTCACCTACCCAACCAAAAAGGGTGCCTCGACCTTCAAGTCACAATATCTGGGCCCCATCCTCGACCCGTTACTCCGCCAGCTCGTCGTGGTAAACGGACTGTCCGCTGATGTCGGTCGCTTCCTGGGAAAGCTGTCAACAGTCTCGCAGATGGACGACTTCGCAACGATGAAAGCCAACATCGCAGCCCTCTGTGAATCCCTCAGCTCGCCCTCCTCCAAGTTCGAGGTCGCCGATGCCGGCAAGGCAAGCGCCCACCTAGACCGCAACACCTGGGTAGAATGGTTCATCCACCAGGAGAAGGCTCGCATGAAGGAAGTCCTCAATCTTTACTGGCAGAACGGCCGTCGCGTCCCACCCAACAAGGCCGTGTCCTCTGGAGGACCCGGCGCCATGATGGGAGATAAGGAAGTCTCCTCCGCCATGCTTCTCAGCGAGATCTTCGACGGCATCCGCAGGCGACCGTACGGCGAAGGCGAGCCTCGCGACGGTGTCGAACTAGGTGTCTTCGTCATCCGTCGAACACACTGACCTTATTCCCCTCGATATCTTCCCTTCTATACACCCTCCTTTCCACACCATACCGCTTTTTAAAGATGGTTCTCGCAGCCCGCTGCAACGATGTCATATGGGACCCTAGCGTTGGGTCCCCGGAGTTGGCTCGATCTTTTTTGGTTTTCTTATATTTCGGCCGTGATTGCGCGCTATGCATACTGCGTCGGCCGGATGGTAAATGAACGTGAATACCCATGATGTTGGTTCTTATTTGGCGAGATGATAATTCTCTTTTTTTTTTTGATTTCTCGATGGAGATGGATATAAATATATACAATGAGCAGGTTCAATGTATACAGTTTCTGAGAATCGAGAGTGAAGTAAAATCCGAAATAGTGAATTGTAGGTTGGGTGCCCCAAGGTGATAATGCCGTCAGACCATAAGGCAGCATCAGGCACCATTGCTTGACCGACTCTTCGGTCATGTTGATAAGGGGGTGGATCCGGTCACCGGAGTGGGCTCTCTTTGCATTGATGGTTTTATGATCCTGACAGCGGCACTGTTGTCCTGCAGATGGCCTTGGCCCGGCGTACATACGTAGGTACATGGTGGAAAGTTTGATTGTTGGTGAGACCTCACATGTGCAACTTCGATAGCGTGTGTAGAGAAAGGATAAGCTCAACAAAATACTATAGTCTGTGGAGACCAGATTCGATAGACCTCAATCGTGTTGCGACGTCTTCGTCATCAGGAGGCTATCGATATCCAGGGGATTACCAGAAGTCTTGAGGCGTCGGGATAGCCGGACTAAGAACATTTTGCAGATGGGCCCCAATAATTTGTTCGTCTATACCTCCTAGAGTTCTCGTTCTCTAGCTTTTTCTTTTTCCCATTTTATTCCCGGAAGTGTGTAAATAACTCATTAGTATGCTCAGGTAGATAAATCAACACTACCTGTTTAGGCTTATTTGCAGAATTCTCCGTTCGTCCGACTGTAGATTAAGCCGTTCTGCCCGCGAGGCCGTAAGGAGTCATTAGATACACTACTTGGACGTCGTAATTCAACGTCAGAACTATCTTAGTTAAAAAACTATCACTGTTTCCCCGTAAAAGCCTCCAGCTTCTATTTCTGCCATTCACTCCGATGATTGATGACCACTCTATGCTTCGGGCCGGTGAAAAGTAGAGCCGACCCTAAACCGCATCGGGGGACAATGCTCCAGCGCCGCTTTTCTTACGACGAGTTGTTTCCTCTCCTACTCTATTCGTCTTGATGTTAGTCTTTGTACTTTTACACTGCAACTACATCCGTCGCTCTTCCATATCATCTATTTTATAATCACCATTCCTCGAACCCATGGCATACTCCCCAGGGCCCCAGTCGCCCGGCGCTGGGCCCGCCTACCATGGCGGATTACACTCTAGAGGCCGTTCTAATAGTCCCAACGGTGGTGCTGGAACACTTTCAAAACGTGACAAACGTCGGTCTGCACTTCAGGAGCGTCTTCACGATTTGACTGCTACCTTTAGTCAGAATCGCGACGCCCAGTTTCGCCAGCAGCTTCATTCCCTGCAATGCGATATGACCCTCATTAACAATGCCGACCCTTACCAAACCGGCCCACTGCCAGATTCTTCTGAAGATGTCGCGCAGCTAATTGAAGATACTGTTGGTGGTGGCAAGTTTGCTAAGGAGATGGCAAGCTTGTCTGGTACATGGTACGCCAAGTTTGTGCAGGAGGTGAACAATGTCAAGGAGCAGCGCGATGCAGATTTGGCTCAGATTATGGTATTTCCACTCTTTTTCTCATCACTGTATCAAATATTTCATACTGACCGTCTACGTTCACAGGGCCGACACCAAAATAGCCTCGAGCGACACCGCCGCGAGTACGATTTCCGCCAGCATTTTGCTAAAGAAGAATTTAACCAATTGTCGACAACCTTACGCGAACGATTGATGCAGAGCATTTCGAGCAAACGGTCCCGTCTGATGCGCGAGAAGGAACAACTCGATATCGCGGATACCAATGCACTGCTTCTCCATCCCAATCAGTTCAGCATTACCAACCCAGCCAGTCCTGGTGGCCTTCACAGCAACCGAAAGACTCGTCATACACGGCACCGGGTGGATCTGGATGAACTCGGCAATGGCATTGTTTCGGAATTGAACAAGCGCAAGCGCAAGGCGCCAGAGGAGGACACGGGCTCACCCGTGCGGGACACAGGTGGCACAACCCCGGCTGAGCGCCAGAAGCAATATCTTGCTCAGCAGACTGCGCCTACTTACTCGATGCACTCACTGTTCACGGATAAAGAGCTAAGCGCTCACGCAAACCACGCGCATGTCGCCACCGTGCATTTTTTCTCTACTTCCAAGCGCGCAGACCAGGGTTCCGGTGCCGTGACCAACGGCAACAATACCGACGCGGATGATACCCCCGAAATTACCGGGCATGAGGATAACGGTACTCCTACGGCAGACATGATCCGCACGGCAAGCCAGAACTTCCATGTTACACGATCCACTCGTGGCACGGCAGCACACAGTGCTTTAAGCGCTCTGGCCGAATTGGCCGACAAGCCCGCGTCGCGCCCTGCGCTACCATACCACGTCTTGTCCAACTATCACGCACGACCTAATGGCAACGCGCCTCCACTTACCTCCCTCCTCAATGACGAGGTTGACGACGATTGCGCACGCTTCGATCGTCTGCATGGTAAGCCTGCTGGCTGGATCGATTCGTCTCTTTGTGAATTGGTTGCTGCGCCGCTGCCCTCTGACCCGGTCGATGGCCATCCTCCCAACCCCGACCACTTCAATGCCCTGCACCCTGACTTCCCATCATCTGTGGGCATGCACCTGCAGCCTATGCGACCTCACCCCGGTCCCGAGATGTTTCAGTCTACAGGGATGGAGCGTGAGCGCAGCAGCAAGCGTATCCGGAACCACTAATGGGGTAACGCATACCGGGCGTTTCAATGTATGTACAGGGAGGAATTCGGTGTCTATTACGGAAACCAGGGCTTGGTTTTTTGTTTTTCTTTTCTTTTCTTTTCTTTCCTTTACTTTGGTGGCAACGATGGATGGGAACAGGCGTTCGGTCATTTCAGATTCAGATTCTCACGTGTCTATTTTTCTCCCTCATTTCTTAAGCATAATCTACTGGACTTGATCCATTGCGTCTCTAGACTATCCCAGTAAAGTTAAGGTCTTCTTCATACTTTAGCCTCGGCAACTTCGGATGACGCCACGGATTGCTAAGCACAGTCGCACCGTTAAGATTGGATAACTATACGGGTATTCCCTCAATCTTATTGGCAATATTGGAGTCAAAACCAATAACCAAGTCAGAATGAGGTGATCACAGCAGAACTGGGGCCATCGCATCATTGGCAGCATCGCTGAGTGGCTGCATCTCCGTTCCTCCGCCCTCGGCGACATGACGGCGAGATGACAAATGTCGCGAGTTACGCCGACTAGGTTTTGATCACTAATTCGACGTTCAACTTTCTCCTTGCATGTTCGGAAGGCTATATATACAGGGTGCTTTCGCCTCCTGCTGACCATCCTTCAGCGTCAACTGGGCATCTTGCATACCCCGCATTTTCTATACTTCATACTTCATACTTCGCATACGAAATAGCTCCAGCGTCAAGTGTAAATCAATCCACCATGACGACCACAACGACCACCGCCACCACATCCTCAGACTACATCCCTCGCGGCCCAACCACCGCCGAACTCACCTTCTACGCCCCACCCCCGGACAACAGCGCGCCCTATAACTACGTTGAATCCCCACCCCCAGGCCAACCAGCACGCAACTACCCCGAAGTCCCGCACAGAGTCACTCTAAATGACATCCGCGGCCACGAATCCCAATACAACCTGGACAAAGACTCCTTCCAAGCCCTCCAAAACATCACCTCCGCAGCGACCTACTCAACCTTCGATTCGGACGACTCCGTCCGCTCAATCTACTACCCAGAGGTCGAACAACTCCTCCTCTCCACAATTCCAGGCTCCCGCAAAATCATCCTCTTCGACCATACAATCCGACGCCAAAAAGACGGGGCTCCCCGCCAACCCGTTACACGCGCCCACGTCGACCAGACCCCGCGCGCGGCCGCCGATCGAGTCAAACTCCACATCCAAGATCCTGAAGAAGCAGAAAAGCTACTTGCAGGTCGCTACCGCATCGTTAACGTCTGGCGCCCGTTAACCGTTGAACCGGTTCAGTCTGCTCCATTGGCATTTGCCTCTGCGGCATCTGTGGACGGCGAGGATCTCGTGCCCATTGAGCATCGGTATCCGCATCGGACCGGGGAGACGATGGGCGTTAAGTACAATCCGGGCCAGGAGTGGTTATATTGGTCTGGGATGACGGGTGATGAGAGGCTGTTGTTGAAGTGTTCGGATTCGAAGGGGCTGAAAGATGGGGATGTGGCTCAGTGGGTGCCGCATACTGCGTTTTGGGATGAGAGGACGCCTGCGGAAGCGCGGGCTAGGGAGAGTATCGAGGTTAGGGCTTTGGTTTTTGATTGATTGATATATATGAAGCTGGAAATGGTTGGGATTAATATGGCCTTTGTGAAACTTTCCTTGTGGATATAATGCATAGGTATGAAATTTGTCTTTAATTTGGTTCATTGTCGTGGTAATATGATTTTCATGGCATTTACGAGCATTGTTTGGTCTGGGACTTAGAGACCCAAGAGGAGAGCTAAGAGTGCCAAGTTGACTACAGTCATTCTCGAAATCGGCTTGACACAAACACACTCAATCACTCTTTTCTGACCCCACTGCCAAGTCCTGAGCACAGATCAGTTATTGAGGAGAGTGTTGGATACCAAAGGTGCCCAGTATGGTCATGTACTTTCATACGTAAATAACATCACCCGTACGAAGATTACGTGGAAGTCCGTGGAAAGCTGAAGTAATAGTCCCGTGGTGTCGCGTACCCACACCGCTCCGGGTGTTGGTCCGCCCATGCTCAACGTAACTTTTACCCTCAACGTTACTTTTGAAGCTATTCATGCCTGTTTATCTACCTTCCACCATGGATTCGTCGTATTCTGCTATTGAACAGCGTATCTAGACCGCTTGTGATGCATATAAAGCTCGAAAACCCGCAAAAATTGCACCGCTTGCGCGTGAATTTAACGTTCCCGTCTCACGCCTACGGGCGCGTCTTTAAGGTCGTCAAGCTCGTACGCAGCGCCCTGCCACCACTAAGCGCTTATATGAAGCCCAGGAAGCAGCGTTGATTCGCTGGATCGATACTCTTGACGCCCTCCACGTTCCACCTACCACGCGTATAGTGGAAGCGAGCGCAAATGCGATGATTTAGAGATATATCGAAGTAACTGGAGATTAAGGGTCGGCATCAGTTGGGAAGATATGGGTATATAACTTTATTAAACGCCTACCAGAGGGCCTTTATTGGGTGAAGCAGAAGCCAGCGGAGAGAGAGAGAATCGAAGCCGAGGATATTAGCATCCTACAAGCCTGGTACGACCGTTTAGAGCCTCACGTGAAGTGTATCCCGCCCTCGAATATATATAATTTCGACGAAATAAGCTTCCAGCTTGGCCAAGGAAAGCCTCAAAAGGTGGTTAGTCGCAACCGGCACCGCATAAGGCTATTATCAGGTGAAAGAGGTGATTTATTAACGGGAATTGAGTGTGTGGCGGCTAATGGATGGCTTATAGAGCTATACTTCGTCGCGCCTGGTGTCGTACACCTTGAACGATGGTATGATAGTGGCAACCTCTCAGAAGTATCACGGATTGCTATATTACCGACGGGATCCTCGAACGATGCTCTCGCGTTTGACTGGCTTCAATTCTTGGACGAACATACGCGTGAACGCGCTTGTGGTGGCCCGCGGATATTACTATTTGATGGCTACGGCTCACACCTTACGTGGGAATTCCTATATTTCTGCGAGCAAAGGAATATTATCCCGTTTATCTTCCCTCCGTATACTACGTATATAATTTAGCCTCTTGATAGAAGCTTATTCCGCGCTCTAAAGGAAAGATTCCGGGCGAAGAATACTACTATCGCGTAGTGGGGTGGCGACACAAAGGATATCAGCTTCTTCTTTCGCGAGATCACTGCGATAAGACAGCAGGCTATGACCTCACGTACTATACGGAAGACATTCGCGGATCGTAGTATATTCCCCTTTAATCCAGCCCTCGTGATTAATTGGCTTAATGCTACAAGAACACCTACACCAGAGCTTCACTGGCCTACCGGGGATACTCCGCCGCCGCCTCATTTATCGAGTTTACCGAGTTCCCCGCCCCAATCAGCAGCTCAGGCACGCCGTACGCAAGAGAAGGTATCGAGGATGGCTAGCCGTGAAGCTTTATCTGTGTATACGTGCCGGTAGCTCGACCGGCTTTCTAAACAAGCTGTGGAGATAGCAGAAGAGATCAGCCTTCTTCGGTCTACTATACAGAATCAACTACCATCTACACGCCCAAAGGTACGTAAATCGCTAAAGCAGGTAGGTAAGTTTGGTACACTTACGACAAAAGATGCAAATCGCCATATCACAACGAGGAAGGAGAAAGATCATGCGGCAAACGTGCGGAAGGGTAGGAAGATGGCACCTCCAAACGTACTTTCAACACCCACACCGGCAGTGGAAGGGGCCCAGATTATAGATACGCCTAGTAGATTGCCTCTTTCATCTGTATATTACTACAACACTGATTATTTATAGATAGAAATGGGAGAAACAGGCATGAATAGCTTCAAAAGTAACGTTGAGGGTAAAAGTTACGTTGAGGGTAAAAGTTACGTTGAGCATGGGCGGACCAACACCCGGAGCGGTGTGGGTACGCGACACCACGGGGGTGGGTAGGGCTAAGATTAGTGATGGTCATTGGTTGTTAAGAGATCACCAGGGCTCGACCCACTTTCCGCCCCTGGTGTCTTGAAGATTGCCGAGGATCGACCCGTGCATAGTATGAAATCTAGCCCTATGGAATTAGCACTGTTGGTTGGGTCCGCGTAAATGTAAATGTTTGCCGGAGGCAGTCGATGGGCCCAAGGTCCCTTGGTTCCATAATGCTGACCTTCTCATGGAGTTAAGAGGACCTACATTGGTCAAAAGGCCATGATGGCCATTGATGCATATTAAGACAAAGTGGTATGGGTTGCGAACAGACGCTGGGTCCTCCGGATGGAGCCCTCCGTCCGGAATAACACTTGTAGCTCTGATAAAAAAGCCTCGCCGAGAAAAAGATTCAGCCTCCCGTAAATTGTGCAAGCCGCTACTCCGTACTTGTGACGCCAAGACATTGCCACATTTGCAACCGAAGTACTCCGTAAAGCTGCAGGACTAAGCTTGTCGGGAGGACGGAAGCCGACAGCTCCGGCATTTTAGACAATTGGAATCATCATGTTCACAGATCACACGGATGGTAAACAGTGGCGAAGCACCGACAATTCCCTCATGATCCCACGAAACTCATTTGAACTGGTTTATATGGCTTCAGGGAGGGGGTTCTCGGAGGCTCATGCTACCAGACAGCTGTTGGCTGCCTTATCTGGGAACTCATTATAGCCACGCCATGACGGCACCACGAACGGCAAACCGACCACGACAGGCCTTATCAGGTGAGGCTCAAATTTCACCGTTCAGGAAGCTTGGAACAATCTCGGGGATCAATCAGCATGTATTGAAAAAGTAGTTGTAGCCTGCATATCGCTTTTAACTGCGAGGGGTCAGGGTAAATGACATCAACCAACCAACCAACCAACCACTGTATCCATTGTTGCAATTTAGATTACGACAACGCAATGTACAACCCTCTTCAGAACTAAATGGCTTGACCGTACTGTGGAGTAATTAATACTCTTTGAGTCAACGGCGACCTCGCGGCGTAGCCTATCTGGTGCCACTGCTATTGATCGAGCAGGATTGCGACCGCCAAAGCAGTTGCAGCGCACTCGCTCACCTATAGGTCTAGCCAGTAGGTATCTAAGAATTATGGGAGGTCCTGAGCGCTAGGTTTCAATTCCAGGATGCCGAAACTACCGTAGGCAAGACGATTGAGGGCTCATCCAGCTCTTATCATATGGAAGTGACATAGAGCGGATGCCCATCAGACGTAAGCTGTCCACGGTAATTCGGATCGTAGAACGAGCTTGTTTCATCAAGACTGGCAACATAGCGGTTTCGACCATTTCTTTTGCTATGCACGTTTTTTCATGCCTCGAGCCTATTCTCGTGCCTGCTTCAATTCTTCCAAAGCAACCACGCGTGGAACCCGATTTACAGCGCTAGATTCTTCTAGCTTGTATGGTCTGCGCGGATCGATAGATCGACTCATCGAGCAGGCAAAACGCATAAGCTGCTTCTGTGCGGGCATACCCCGAACAATTGCCTGAGCATCGACGTGAATACCGACACTATAGTGCCGAACAGAGGTATCAATACTGGCATGCTGCAGCATGACGTTTTGTAATTCATTAGACACATCGGCTGCGGAAGGGATACATATTAGCTAACAAGTGCAGATAGCGTCCCAATATAATACTCACGGCTATCATTGAACGCTTTGGCTGCTCCGTATCGGAGGCTGTAGGGCTTTGTGACTTCCTCGAAGCCTGTGATTTCGCCACCACGTTTCATTCGGTATCGCAGCCAAGCCCCGGACAGATTTTGGTCCAGAGCGATTCGTATTCCGTTGGGCTCCCGCAACGCGTGACAAAAGATATATTGATCAAGAACTTCAGGTTTCAACTTCAATTCCTGCTGACCAAGTCCGTCCAAGACCCGGAGATTATACAGATTCTCTGGACAGTTCACCGTGCGGCCATCATTCGTCAAACTTTTGAATCCCCCAATGCGAAAGAGCATGCCCAATAAAAAAACGTGTGGGCTGAGGACCAATGTAGGATCAAAGATGATCTCCGGAATAGGGAATGTGTTTCTAGAATTAATTGATTAGTCAACTGAGATATGGAAGAAGCAACAAAAAATATGAGTGATAATAATGGGGAGCAGAGTTATGACCAATGACGGCATTCGACAAAAGTGAGGAAAAAACGGGCCATAACGGTGACGAACTCGGTACGAGCACTTAAGAGAGGAACAAGCAGGATCATCAAAAGGCAGATGAGTGGGAGGCTCTTACGATTCCTTTTTCCCGAGAAATGATTTGGTGAATTCCGGTCTCATATAAATGAAAAGTCGAGGACGCCCGCCAGCTGGGTCCCGTATTAATGTCAATATCAGGTCCCGGTAACGTCGATCTGGAAAGCACTTGGTCAACTGGAATTATAACTAGAGCAGCTTCCTTGATATGAGCCATATTGGAAAACATGTGGATTTTTAAGATATGGACAATAAAGGAAAAGTTTTGACATTCAGATTCCGTGGCGGAAACCCTGGACGTGCCGTATAATTCGAGCTGGATATCATTATGATGACAGACGGAAATGATGTCCGGTTTTTCTATCACAAGTCCCATCTCAATCCCCATGCTCAGTAAGATGAGCAAAATCTAATGAAGCCATTGGCCATGTTCAAATACCTCATAAATGCCCGGCGGAGCGGTCGCACCCATGCACTCACGCCCCATCTATCCTTCAGGGCTGCCACATCCAGAAACATAGTAACAACCTCTCCAAAACAGCACCGTTTATTCCACAGACGACTTAGACGACTTCTTCGAACATACACTAGTGAAACAGTGACACAGTCACCAGCTACTCGAATCCTTCCTACCATCCAAGACGAGCACCGCGAACTTAGAGACCACGCGCACAAAATCCTGAACTCAGCCAATCCAGACGAGCAAATCAGATACCAAGCCCTTCTCACCTGGGAATTAGCACGACACGTCGTTAGTGAAGAGTTAGTCGTCTACCCAGCCCTCTCCAAACACGTAGACGATGGCCAAGACAAAGCAGACAAGCGCCGCATCGAGCACCAAACGATAAAGGAGCAACTCAATGCGTTTCAGGGACTCCGGGCGACAGATCCGCGATTTGCACCGACTCTTGAAGCCTTGCTAGATGACTTGGAATATCATTTCAAGCAGGAAGAGAGCAGTGATCTCCCAGCGCTGGAGGATGCGTTATCTCAGGCCGATAGCGCGGCGTTGACAAAGTCTTTGGATCGAACGAAGATGTTTGTACCTTCTCGATCGCACCCTTTGGCGCCAATTAGGCCGCCCTTTGGGACGGCTGTAGGGCTTTTGACTGCGCCGATGGACCTGGTTGCCGATATCTTTCGGAAGTGGCCGCATCCTGAGAAGAGCTAAGGGACAAAAGGGCTGTTGTTTTGAAGCTGTCAAGTGCAGTGCTCTATTGCCGAGAAACAACTCCAAGGCTTGTCTTCTATGAACGCGTATTTGAGAAAAAAAAGCATCAATTCTTGAGTGTACATGATATTCCTTGAAGAAGACAGTAAGATCACTAATATTGTCAAATATAATATTCATGCCAGTCATGCTGACGCCTCACGCCAAGTGAGAGGCATCAAATATTCCGGTGGCACCCCAGATAGTTGCAGAGAAGGATCTGCCTTGAAACCAAAGCGTGTATAATATTTTGGGCTTCCCAATACAACACAACCAACAGCACGCTTGTAATTGTCAACATTCAAATGACAGAAGCAACCTTGACTTCGAATTGGTAAAATAGAAGTTCAGCAAAAAAAAAAGCAAACTATTAGATTAGATAGAGAGTAGCATTGAAATGAAACATGTTTAAACTTGCAGAAAGATGTGCTCAATATTTTAATATATTACCGTATCCGACCCGGTCGTATACCTTGGATTCTCATGCCCGACATGCTACGGCAGTGGACTCTGCTCTAGCCAGATCAGGTACCACCTTTCCATATAGTGGCAGCGGGCGGAACCTGTTCAGTCCACTAGAGTTCCTTCTGATGGGAGGAGTATACTCCTTCTCCTCCGGTGCGCTCTCCACAGACCGACGCCGCTTCCAAGACTTGCGAAACTGATTCCGCTCCTCCTCCTGCTGCTTCATGCGCATAAGCACAAAGTATTCATGGGCTTCTTTCTCTTCATTCAGACTTTGGATCTTATCGAAAATGACAACGGCGTTAGAACCAGGATTGCTGTCTCAATAACGATCTAATAAAGCACGGGAGACGTACATATGCCAGCCAAACTTCTTGCTCCGAGCTCCACGCTTTCTGACACCTTCTCAGCTCTTTCTCTGCTATCCAGAGCTGTCTTTCTTGCTCTCTAGACCATCGACATTGACTGCGGACGATACTGGCCCAGCTGACGGCTCGACAAAGTTGCTCGCGTGCGCGGGCCTGGCTATTGTCTGAGAACTGATGAGTCTCATGCTCGGAATCCGAGTCAGAGTTTGATTCAGGACCAGACGCATCGGGGTTCGTCGTGTCATCCAGGGGCTGCTTCACCGCTATATGCACAGCGTCGGAGACGTCATAGTGCAGCGTTGTGCCGGGGGAATCGGTAAATTGATTGCCGAAAAGTTCGTCCTCGTGGAAGGCCAGGTCTGGGCTTTCGGAGTCAGATTCCTTCTCCTTGGTTGTTGAATGTCTTCGTTTCCAAGGGAGCGAGAAGGGGAGGGCGCGCTGAACAATAGTAATCACCGACATTGGAGCCCGGGAGCAGATAATGATTCCATAGAAAAGAGCCGTAGAGAGCGTGATGAAGTAAAACAATAGATTGTCGTCTAAGCAGCCTATGCCACCCTTATAATGTCCCGAGTATCTCCCGGAGGGGTGTTCCGTTGGTTCGTGCCCAGGCTAACATCCCAGGAAACGAAAACGAAGGTGCATGAAACTCGCACGAGAGTGGACGATCAGCCCGATGCAAATCAGATACGTCTTCTGCTTGGCTGGCCATGCGAAAGACACGAGCCCTGGGGTGTCCCTGGTTGGTCCAAGTGGTTGATTGCTGCAAAGTTGGTCGAGACTTCAACCGCTGCCCATTCCACTGTTGCTCTCGTGTATCTTGACGACGTAAGTCCTGTCTTTCCTTCCTACGGGGGTCAAGTTTTGCCCGTTTAGTCGCTCTAGCAGCAAACAGACACCTGTAAAGATAGATCTGATCGTTCCTCTAGATGCGTATGTCTCCGTCCTTGGACATACACTGCGCCTCCGGCGTCAACCATCGGGGAAACAAGGAATAATGCTGCATGAATTTTGCAGCTGTGCCCAAGGATCCACATTGACAGGGGGTTTGATGTATTTATTTGTATAGCGTCAGTGACGAGGGGGTCCCATCCCATGTACATAACGCCAGACTATTCAAGTCATAACAGCAGCAGCAATAAACAAAACAATCCGTACAAAACCCAAGCCGATGACCATGACCATGAGGGAATCTTAAAAACAAAATGAATACAGAACCACCAACTCCATCGCAAATATTCACCATCCCAACTATACGCCAAAGAAAGGAACAAAAGTAAACGCGCTTTGTGTTCATCGCCATGTATCAACAGAGACCCCGCGGGTCACCTTGGCCTTGCGCTCTTCTCGGATCTGCTCCCCAATAACGATGCTGATCAGACGCCGATGCAGATCAGCCTCTGTCCAATCCACCTGCCCCGACCCCCCGTACTGTACATCGGCCCGAGAGAGGTCATGTACAAATCGATCGATGATGGCAAACTGTACTTCGGTGATTGGCACCCCGTGACGGCCGTCCGAGGTCCAGATCCAATCGCCGATAATCTGTGCACGGCCCGGTGCGTCATAATATGGGAAGCGCTCTGGGTCTCGCTTTGCCATTCGGTAGACGCGCCGAAGGGCTTTATAGTGGTCGTCGGAGAAGTATCCGAAACATGCCAGAGGTCGCGGCCCGGACAGATCATGGGGATCGTCGGTAGTAAGGTTTGTAGCGGCGCGTTTCGCGCTTTGGTTGGGCACCCCCTGCTCAATAAACAGATCTTCCTCTTCATCTTCGTCATAATCTTCCACGGAAAGCACCTCGCGTTTCGCAGTGGGGTTTGAAGCAACTTGCTCAATAAACAGATCCTCTTCACCGTCATCCTCCTCTTCTACAGGGCGGGGAGTGTGTTCGGGGTCGGGCTGAGGAGAACGGGCTGATTTGTCCAGAGATTGTGGTGATTCGCCTAAATGAACTGAACGAGGCGTATACTCGAGGTGCTCACGAATTTCTTTCGCTGATTCGATGCTGTCCATTGCCTCCTGGTCCTCGTGATAATAATTCTCTGACTCGTTCTCGGAGACTGCACTCGAACTATCGTCATGAGAATCAGCAGGGGCTTTCAGCCACCTGGGGGTGAGACTAGTGATTCGCTGAAACCAGGTTGACCCCGGAGCTTCCCCATTAGGCTGATGTGGATGTTCGGGGGTGGCGGCAGAGCCTGCCTGAATGGATTCAGTCTCGTGCAGGCCGGCATCGGAAACGCTGCGGATCTCATCTACCTCCTCTGGCTGAGGCTGCCGAGGTGGCAGCTTGTGCCTCACCGCAGGTGAGCTGACTTCGGGCTCCGATTCCCTTTCTGGAGACTGTGATATTGGCTGTAGGCGGACACGCTGACCAGTTTTGCGCGAAGAGACAGACTTGATAGAGGACCCGTTGATCGACGGGGGCTGCTGGCCAGACCGGCGGCTTAAGATACTTCGGGGAGTACTTGTCCCATTGTAGTAGCGCGCATGATTTGGCGTATCTTCCCGCGCCAGCAGTGCCGACAGATCCACGTCCTCATCCCGTAGCTTGCGAACATGTGTTGGTCCAAGATACTTCGTGCTGCCGTCATCCATGGTCACATAAGCGGGAGATGAACTCATGTATTCTTCTCTGTCGTAGACCCCATCCAATGGTCTCCAGGGGCTGGTACTGTGCTCTGCCGGAGCTTGTTCCCGATCATCCGAGTGCTGCGAAAGATAACTGTTGTCGCGGGCTTCTTGCTGCCAGATGTCGCCAAAGCCTCCGTCATCGCCATCCATGGCTTCCTGCTCGATATCGGCTGTCCGGTTGATGGCACGCGATTCAGGTATGTAGTCAGGCTCCGAATGTTCAGGCTCCGAATGTTCAGGCTCTTGCTGCCATATATCGACAGACTCATTGTCGTCCTCATAGACTTCTGGCTCAATCTCCGCTGCGTGGTTTGCAAAGCGCGAGCGCTCCGGGGTAGGCCCCTGTTCCCAATAACGAGGACTCTCTGGCTGAAGTTCGTCCACAGGCTCTTCGTCCATGACCTCCTCTTCCTCCACAAGATGCTCTGTCAAAGGTTCCCGTTCAAGAGGTACTTCTTCCACATGATGTTTCATTGCATAACGTTCTTCCACGGGCTCTTCCAAATGTCGTTCATCGAAAGGCTCTTCTTCGTCCACAACAGATTCTACATCAGACTGTGAATAGGCGTCAAATGCATCTTGGCCAATGGCCACCTCATCCTGGGGGACACTCTCATCACTTTCAATATTGATCAGTCGTTGGGTATTTGTCGGATCCCGAGCTTGCCGGCTCACGGCCTGTCGTTCGGTATCCCATTCGCTCTCCCGCTGGACTCTTCCCGGGCCCCGGTGACCTGGTCGAGGCGAATAGGTTTGCCTAAACCGAGGAGATGGATCGACAACTTGTACTTCATCATCGTCGTCCCAGTTTCCCTCCTCAGCTTCCTCGACTTTTTCATCTTCTTCGACGTCTCTTTCGCTATACATCCCAAGATTGATGTTCTCCGCGTCCAAGTCTTCATACACGTCCTCTTCTGCTCGTCTTTCTTGTGTTGAAAATTCATGTTCAAACTCGGATATATCCCGTGTCTTCTCGGGAGAAATCGCAGGCAGTTCTGGATAGGAGACATTGACAAGGGGGCTCTGTCTGTTCGAATGTTGCGGTTCCAGATGAGCGCGTGAAAGACGTGAAGCGGAGGAAGGACCTATGGTAGCTGGACTCGGCCTGGCTGAACTATGACTATCGCTTCGAAGGTCATTGATACCTCCCGGCAACTGTCGCTTTAACTTGTCGCCGATACGACCACTCGAGGATTCGCCTGTTGATTTGCCGCTAGAGAGACCATATTGCTTGGCTGAAGGGAGGGTGTCCAAAGAGACCATCGTGAAGCCCTCGCTTTCCATGATAGAATCGAACTCTTCGTGCTCGTCCGTAGGGTCCGTCTCAGAAGGTGGATCATCGGACACTGGTTGGTGTTGTACTCGAGGTTCCTCATTTTGGATTTCTTCCTCGACCAGCGAAGAAGTAGGCGTAGGTGTAGGGTAACTTTGGGGAGAAATACTGCCTGCGTGACGCGCAGATCTTATAGATGAAACGGATCTTTCTCGAGTCGGTGATGGCATTTTTGAGGGTGTAGAATGTATGTTCTCGTCATGATCGAGGTAGTGGTGCTCTGCGGATCCAATAACGGGGGTGTCGTAGCTGGCTCGACCGTAATCGCGTCCGGTATTTTCATGTGTAGTATCGTTGCCCGAGCTTTCCCTAATCACAGCTGGTGTTGGCGGGCGAAGGAAGGCGACAGGTAGATCATCGGCTCCGAGTGAATCACTGTCCAAACCATCTGTCGCAAGGTTCATCGGGGTATATTGTCGAGGCGAGTCGGCTCTGTCGTCAAAAGCAGTGTCCATCGGACTAAAGTGCGGTAAGTTTGGGCCAGGCGATAGCGTTGATGCTCGCATTGATTCATCTTCAGCCACGAGCATTTCTTGCTCCTTCGGCTTCGGCGTGCTCTTGCGTGGTCGCCCCCGTGGATTCTTCTGCGGAGTTGCACCTTTTGGTCCTGGGGTGTTTCCTGCGCTAGCAGGCCATGGCGACCCATTCTTAGCTTGCACATCTGATTTCCGTGGGCGCCCGCGTGGTCTTGCTGGTGTCTTCTCTCGCAGTGGGCTCCTTTCGTCCTTCAAAGGAATCATAGTAGTAGTTGTTGAAGGACGTAGTCGTTTGCGCGCCGGGCTGCCTCGGTTTTCGTTCTCCTCATCCTGAGTCGCCTCGAGAGTGACTCGAATGCGCCAAGGGCTCACATTGCCGTCCTCGCCTTTCTCTGGCGAAAGTGACCTCTGGCGTCCATTGAGCTTCATTGTAGGCGATCCGGGGAGCAGTACATCATCAAATCGGATCGAATGCGCGCTCTTCGCAGGACTGAGGGTTGCGCGCGGTCGCTTGGCCGGTGTTTGTTGGCGACGTGGGGCGGGTGACAGCCAGCTTTGGCGACCCACAAATGGCTTGATGGGGGATGATATGAGGTATTCGGCATCGCCTGGAGGTCCCAGGATATCGGGCGAGGAGCTCTCGCTACGCGACGTGCTTGACATGGCGGGCTGGATGGAATCTCGGCACGCGTGCCGCTAGGGGGCGTGGAGAGAGCGCACCCTGCGGAATGCGCTGATGAATAAGTCACAATGGCCAGGAAATGGCCTTCAAAAGGCCAGAGAAACTGTACAATCACTGCAAAGAAGCGCGGGGCAATGAATAAACAAGAGGCTCGAGGCGGCACGAATCGGTGACGGCGCAACGTGTGTTAGGTAATCTAGTCCCAATCGGGAAGTAATGTAAATATTCAACTTGCGATCCTCATGCTGGGCTTCGGCTTTTGTATTTCTCTGGAAATGCTTTAAAACCCAAATTTCCAAATTTCCTAGAATTGGGCGAGTTCGTTCTATAGAGAATCGGAGTCGTTGTCCACTGCTATAGTTCAGCATCGACTGTACCAACATCCGGTACTCGGTTCAACTCTGAGCTACAGAACCGTGCCACCTCGCAAAAACAATCGCACATTCATCTCCGCCTCTTTGGCAACTCCAAGTCGTCTGGCTCCTCTAATATGTCAGTACATCTCTCGGGGTATATCTTGGCCTATGACTGCCTTATCGGCAGTCATCTCCGGATCTAGATCACTCAAGATGCTCCGATCGGACAGATGCAAGCCATAGGCAATGTCGCAGACCCGGAAGTCAAATTCACGGTAGATTTTGAATGAGTCAAATAGGGCGACCTTTTCGTGCGCATAAATCGTTTCCAGCCATGCCATGCCGCGCGCATGATTTCCCTCGTCACAGCGCCAGCCGTCGCGACTGAACGATAGATCCACGTCGTCCTCTGACTCCATCTTGCTGATAGCATTTAAAGCTTCCATGGGCTCTGGCAGCCCAATAAGTGCGATTTTTTCTAACAAAGCCACGCGTATGCGTTGGGTCAAGGCCTGGCGGGCCGGGGCTGTGGGATATTTTGACCAGGTACAGATACAACTGGTCTGCTGGATGCGGCTCTGATTTTGTGGTCAACTAGCTGAGGTACCATTTGTCATTGGGGATATGAGGCGAACGGAACTTGGTTTCGATGCTGTGGAAAAATTCATCACAACGTGGTTTTGCAAGCGCCCGTTCGACATCCAGTCTTTCTCCCATTCTTTCGAAACAGATTTCGCTTAGAGCTCCTTCGAGTATTTGAAAGATTCAATAAATAGCTGAGCTGTCGAGCCAAGTTGCTTACCTCAACCTTTTCCAATGACGCATGTTTGAAGTGACGAGTGGCAATCCACGGATCTCACCTCTTCAATCGTGACCGGATCCTTGGTTCGTAAGGAAGATATACATTCCAGTAGGGGCTCTTGACGGCACCCAGCTACGACGAAAATTAAGAAAGCATTTAAATAGAGCTATCGTCGTGAGTTTGTGGTCAATAGCTTGTTTTCAAATGTTAGTGTTGATCAAAGATGTTTTGAAGTCGAACAATATTGGGATTTTGAGCATTTTAGGGCTGGAGACGTCCAGAGATTTATTTGGGAAGGACCTCAGAGAGGAGAGAAGATATGTGTTTATACCTACTAATGACCTTGGAATGTGTCCTGGGTCTTACTTACTGTGCAGGTTTCAATGTCCCCAGTTGCAGAGAGAGCCTCGCCCCCGCGAACTGAGAATGGCCCCACGTAGACTGCTGGTACATGGCGATACAACATGGGCGCCTTGACCTTCTATAATAACACCGCTAGTCCCGGTAATATCTCGCTTCGCTATGGAAAACCCTTCCAACGGCTCCGGGGCCCCAGATCAGGTTCGTGCAGCCCGAGGGGGACCGGGTACGCCCTTTGGGACCAATGGGTTGGACACGGGAAAGATCTAGATGCAAGATCAAGGAATGCCCCGGTTTCCCGATCGCCTTAGCATTCTCTAGGTAGTTTGAGAGTTTCTATGTGGAAACCACGGATGCTATGAGGCGTGGACTACATACATTTCTAGGTGAGACGCGTCACCTCGGGTCAGGAACGGCTTTATACATCGCCCGCACGGCACAGCAATTGTAATTGACTGCGATTAAATGACCGAAAAAACAAGAGAAATTACCCCATGGCAAGCGTGAGAGTCAGCGATTGGCTAGCAGGTTCATTTCGAATTAGGCCGTGCCAGGGATGGGAATTCCTCCACCGGAGTTTTGCCGTGCTCAGCCCAGGGTCCTCAAGGGTAGGTAACATTTGGCATTTTGCGGTCTGCGCCATCTGGAGCTTATTCTAGCACTAAAAGAGCATCGAATGGGCCCCAACCACGGGTGAGTTAGCTAACTAAGGGGCCCACCTATGTCCCTCCCCGTGCGCGGGCTCGGATCTTCCTCCCCTCATCTTTCCAGCCTTCGCTCAATTGTCCGCCAATGATCGACAGGGATCCCCTCACGAAACTGCTTTCGGCTGATTCGTGATCTATCTCACTGTAATCTCACTCTACCCCGGCTTTCTCGCCCCGCCCCCTAGCGTCAAGCCATGCGGAGTTAAGCTTGCAGGGAATGACGAGGTTTACTGGGTTTGGAAAGGAGCTTCCACCACCATAAAATGCGCGTCCCCCTCGGATGCTTCCGCTCATTCCTTTGCCCTGCGCGTATAACTCCCCGAATTTTTACTCTTTACTGTCTCTTATTCCTCTCTGTCACCGCGACTCTGGGTTTCAAGATGCATTTCAAGTCCTACGCTACGGCAGCCCTATATGGGTTGCCCGCCCTTGCCAATGCTATGCCCTCAGCCTCACCTTCCCCCGATGTATCCTTGACCTCTGATAGCACTTCAAGTGACAGTGGTCACTTCACCGAGTACACGATCAAGGCCGAGAACATCACTGCCAAATTCATCCCTTACGGAGCGCGCCTTACACACCTCCTGGTCCCTGACAGCAATGGCAACACCCAGGATGTTGTGGCCGGCTATGACGACCCCAAACAATACCTGCACGACAGCGAAACCAACCGCACTTTCTTCGGCGCGGTCGTTGGCCGCTACGCAAACCGTATCAAGAATGGCACCTTCTCCATCGATGGCAACACCTACCACATCCCTGAGAACGAGCACGGCGGTGTGGACACCCTTCACGGTGGCCCTGTCGGCTACGATATGCGCAATTGGACCGTTACCACCCATTCTGAGTCTTCTATTACCTTCACTCTGTTTGATGAAGCTCTCGAGAATTTCCCTGGCGACGTGATCAACCATGCTGTCTTCAGTCTCTCGACCGAGAAGAGCTCCGAGAACCCCAAGGGTCTACCGCAACTCACCACCAAGCTGGTTTCCCTGGCTCTGACCGAAAAGACCCCAATCATGCTGGCCAACCACATCTACTGGAACCTCAATGCCTTCAAGAACCCTACTATTTTGAACGATACAACGTTGCAGATGCCCCTTTCAGGGCGGGTCATTGCTGCAGACACTATTGAGGTCCCCACTGGGGAAATTCTCGACGTACAAACTGCCTTTAACGGCTCTTTGGACTTCACTGAGGGTAAGCTGGTCGGTCAAGACCTTTCGGAGATGAGCGGCGTGTGCGGTGAGGGTTGCACTGGCGTTGATACTTGCTTCCTCATTGACCGCCCTCCTGCCTATGCCGCCCCCGACTCGTTCGTTCCCTCAGTTCACCTGTCCTCCGACAAGACCGGCATCACTCTCGATGTTGCCACCAACCAGGCCGCGCTACAGATCTACACTTGCAACGGCCAGAACGGTACCATCGCCACCAAGGAGTCCCAGGCTAAGCGCAACAAGGAACAAGATGGTGACGCCGGTGCTGCGTACGTCAACCAGTACGGCTGCATCGTCATCGAAACCGAGGACTGGATCGATGGCATTAACCAGCCCCAGTGGGGTCGTCTGCCTTACCAGATCTTTGGACCTGATGATGGCCCTGCTGTCAACTGGGCTACCTACCAGTTCGGCACTCTTTGAGTGCCGCTGAAATAATTGCATGCGCATGTTTATAAGCACCATAATTTCTTCTAGTTAGGATGCAAATACCCATCATTCATCTCTGAAATGCCTCAAGAGCTACGGCGTAACACCATATTAGGCTAGAAAATAGTTGAGCATATGTGCATAACCTCTCGAGGATATTCAGGCAGCTTTGCCTAAGTCTGAAATTGAGACATGAATGAATTTTTGTCATCGCTTTAGCTAGTCTGGCAGGATAGATAATGTGATCATGTGATCACACGACCGTACGGATCTAAGATAATAAAAGGCGATGGCAAATACTCACTGACATCGTTGGCTCATCCGGGTGAGTGCCTGGCGTTTACGCGCAGTGAATCAGACACTCTGTTGATTCACCCGGTTTTTGTTGTGGGACCGCACCCATAGATACTCCCATATCCCCTGCCAAGCTCTTTTCTTCCCCATATACTCTCTTTCCTCCAATCATTGCCGTGAATCTCTCAGGTACCGCCCTTTCCTCTCACCAACCGTCATGTTCCTCTATTATCCAAGTCATGTCTTGGTTCCTGGTACATGGACTTGACCCTTTATCATTTACTATGACCCTCAAGTTGACATGGTCCTCTCAATATGCTGCTCTATTCACTAGCTTGAAATGCCTCCAAAGCTTGTCAATACTTCAATTCAAATTTAAAATCAAATTCTCTTTTGCTTCTTCCTCTCTTTGTCCTCTGTAGATTCATCCGCTGTATGTTTCCTTTCAAGTCCAGTCTTGACAAGCTTTCCAGGAGCGGGGTACTCGGGCCGTATCTGTAGAGCCACTGCCTCTCTGATACCCGTCGCCCTTCACTCTTTTTATAGCTTTGACAGTATACCGGACCCGTTATCACCGCTCCCTTTCACAATCTCCTCCTCCCAGTAGTTTGGATTAAATGTAATTCGATTGAGAGGGTTCAACCGGTGGGCTCGATTGTAGAGATCTTCGTACACGCGGCCATCATATCGTCCAAGGGCGCTATGTTCACAGTCAGAAACAGGTCTAGAGGGATCCTTCGAGAAAGTAGCTTTTGCCTCACCTATCTAAGAGGTAGTCTGGAATCATCCATGAATCAACCAGTTTCACAGCATGGGGTCTGATGCGGGTCATCAAGTCTTGGACGCGAGCCGAGAGGTTATTGAGGTCGGCTTGAGACACGGCGTTGCAGCGGAAGACTGTTAGCATGTTGTTAGTTTCAATTTTGGGCAAACAAGACCTTTCCTCGGGCAACGGAAATGCTCACATTCATAACCTTCATTCTCCATGGTGTAGAGTGCGAACAAGCGGAACAAGTCCCGCAGGATGATTTTGTTAGAGCTTGAAAGAGTCGAATCCGCTGACAGAGCTTCGTAGAAAGTGCCTACAAGGATCGACTGAGATTGGGCTATGTAGGTGTGTTAGTCTATCTCTTACCGGTGCTGAGGTTGACTCTACCTTTGCTGAGTTTGTGCAGCTGAATAAGAAGGCTGGTCCAGCTCAGCTTCTTCAACACCCGCTGCTCATACACATCGTAGGCCTGCGAAGTTTCATTAATACTCAACCAGCCTTGTGTTTCAAGGGTGTCTCTGACTTACAAGTGCAGTGGCTCGCATCTCAAAGCTTTTGACAATGTCTTGGTCTTTGCCCAAAACATCATAGCCAGAATGGCGTGTTTCTGTACCTTGCTTGTTCTGAATAAACTCCTTGAATCCAGCCTCAGTCTTATCGGCGCCAGGGGTACTGGGAGATTCCACTGCAGCTGCCATTTTCTTGATTAGATATGCTGCGACTTGCTGCGTGATCATCCAGTTATCTCCCTCGACAGTTGGTTTGGAAAGATAATCATTGTTCAGTTGAATCAAACCACTTCCCCCGCCGAACCCATGTCCACCCAATGCACGACGGCATGTCTCAATCCCATCTGCAGCAAGCATAGTGCACAAGCTCTTGAGCCCTGAAGACATGCTATGCATGTGAGCCAAAGAGCGAAAATCGCCTTGCTCAACATCTTGTCGTGTGCTCTGATAAACCGAGCGCATAGCCAGTCCGGTGTAATGAAGTGCAAAGGTAGTTGCAAGTAAGGGGAAAATCCTGATTTGCACCGTGGGGTAGTCAAGGACAGATATCTCCGGTCCATTCTTGTCGTCTCGATCTTGGAACTGCCGTCGGATGGCAGTGTATCGTACGGCAATAGTGACTGCGCGTGCTAGCACGAGTCGAGCATGATGGACGATATTTGCACGAACATATGTCAGAGACCCGTATACTAGAGCAGGCCGTTCGGGCTTTGTATAGACACCAGTGTCTGGATTGACGCTGGAGTACCGGGATAACATGGCGGAATGGGGAATTCTAACATTGGGTTAGCAGTGCCATGGAATGATGGCACTTCAGCTTACCGGAAATTATCAAACAGCATGTAGGCGTTATCCATCGTAGCATAGCCATACTTTGGGCCAATGTCTCCGATCACCACTCCATCCAACGGCTGGTGTGTCTTCATATCACGCACCTGCACGATGAATTGATGAGGACCCTGAGATAGATACTGGCCAGGCGAGCCCGCTTTAGGAAGAAGCAATTGCGCAACCACGATAGAATGATTGGCAATGCGACCCAGGCTCCCATTCCACCATTTGCTTGCCGTGAGCGTGGGACTATGAAGGACAAACTCTTTGGTGCGGTTATCCCAGCGTGCCTCAAGCTCCAAACCACGGACATTGCTGCCATGTCCAAGCTCAGTCTGACCGTAAGCACCAATAATCTTCCATGACTCAATCAGAGGCATCCAGTACGCGCGCTGTGCTTTGCTGGCTTGTTCACGGACAGTGGTGACAAACATCTCCATGTGCAGAAAGTAGGGAGACACATCGTCAACAAGATACTCGGCCATTTTGTAGTCATCATGGCTCCACTTATACTGATCGGTCAGTCGACGCAGCAGCTTTGCTCTTGCGAGTGCTAGCTTGAAGCGATCCGGACGGGACAAGTTTTGTTGTTTCTCTTTTTGAGAAGAGTGGCTCTCGCCGCAGAATTGGTAGGATACGAGTTTGACGCTCCAAAAATCCATCTGATGATAGCAAGTGCTGACCTAGCTCATTAACTGAGACGTTGGATTGCCCTCGCTCTCGAGCAAGTGTTGTGGGTCCATCTGGTTGGCTAGGACGAAGTCTATCTGTGAAGTCGGGCATGGTGATGGGTTTCAGCTACACACGTTGCAGTATAGAACAGATCTTTGATACTCTTAGAGTATATGCATGCCTCCTGGAAGACTCCAAGTCCCGCATTAGGCTTGCCTAGGTACATGCTCAGGTGGGTGGTGTACTGCCATAATCGCCGAGTGCCGATTGCCGGGACTGGGGTACCCGGGAACGCGGGGCAGGTTGTGGGCAAGTAGCCGACTTGGATATTATCAAGAACCGAATTACAGGGCGGGACCTTTCCGATGTGTTAAATACAGCGCATGTCGAATGGTCTGGATTTCAAGGAATTCACCCATTTCACGGCAGGCAGAAGGACGGAACCCGATCTTATAGCAGACAACAATGGGAGACCGAACTCAATTCGTGCCTTCGCATGTAGGAAATAATGTTCTTCCCAATTTGCCCTTCTTTCATAAACTGCTGCGATACGCTCAACGGAAGCCGTCACGCATTGCCGTCCGAGATGTGATTGCAGGCGTCGAAAAGACTTTCCATGATCTCCTGTCGGATGCTCTGGCTCTTCGAAGCGAGATTGAGAAGATGCTCAGTCAAGAGACTCTTCGTGAGTTAGCTGAAGACAAGGAGGTCTACATTGGTCTGCTGGCCCCTGGTGGCTATGAATACACTGTTGGCTTCGTCGCTATTATTGCTCTCGGTGCCGCGGTCGTCCCAATGGGTGAGTAAAATGCCACTGAAACAAAGAGGAAAGCTAACGACTCCTAGCCGCCGGAATTCCAGTCGAGGAAGCCTCATACTTTATGCTCAAGGCTCAATGTGTCGCATTGGTCGCCAGCACAACTAGCGAAACCCTTGCTCACTCTGCTGCGCGCTTCATGAGAGAACAGAAGAACTTCCACATCCAGTGCATATCTCCTATCGCGTCTTCCTTTCATCCTACGCTCCTTCCAGCAGATGATGTTTTTATCTCGTCAAATCGAGCTCTCGACATGAACGGCGCAAGCGGCGTGATCTTTACCTCGGGCACAACTGGTCCACCCAAAGGCGCTGTGCAGCGCCGCACCTGGCTCACAGGTAATGCTGAAACAGACGCGGACTTTTATCGCATCACAGAGAGCGACGTCGTCCTCCACATATTGCCAGTTCATCACGCTTCGGGGGTTGGACTAACCTTCCTCCCCTTTCTCACGGCAGGCGCCTGCATCGAATTCCGCAGCGGGAGTTTTAATACGGCTTGGACATGGGAGCGTTGGCGAAAGGGTGGCCTCACATTCTTCTCGGGTGTACCTACAATCTATATGCGAATGATGCGATACTATGAAGAGAGTATTGCAAGTCAAGCCCCCGAAATTCGCGACCAGTACATCGCCGGAGCTAGGAATATCCGCACCATGCTATGTGGATCGTCGGCCCTGCCTGGCCCTGTGCAAGAATTTTGGGAGAATCTGAGACAAAAGCCAATTCTAACTCGGTATGGGGCGACTGAATTTGGTGCTGTGATCAAAACAGACCTCTCTCCGACGGGAACACCTCGGAACAGCGTAGGACGTGTGGTTGAGGCGGTTTCTCTCAAGCTGGAGGATGATGGCCATCTCCTTGTGAAAACACCCTACATGTTCTCCAAGTAAGTTGAACCTCTGGGAAATCGTCGGTTTCACCCTTTTAACGATGCTGCTCGACAGATATCTGCATGATGAAAAGGCGACGGCCGAAGCACACGACAAAGATGGCTACTTCAAATCGGGTGATATCGCTCGCCGGGAGGGACCATATTACTTCATTCTCGGCCGTGCCTCCATTGACATAATCAAATCAGGAGGGTACAAAATCTCCGCACTGGATATCGAACGAGAGATTTTGGGTTTGGACTATGTGTCCGAAGTAATGGTGGTCGGCGTTGAGGATGAAGAATACGGTCAACGAGTTGCAGCCACCGTGAGCCTTAAGACGGACCAGAGCACGACCCACAAGAACCTCACTCTCGCAGAATTAAGAGATGACCTGCGAAGCAAACTGACCGGCTATAAAATTCCTACCATTTTGCGGGTCATCAAAGGTGAATTGCCAAAGTCGGGGACTGGGAAAGTGCAGAAGAAGATTCTTGGACCAAGATTTTTCCCACCCAATTATCGTGAACTTCCTGATGTTCAGATATGGAGTAAAGAGAATAGATCCAAGCTATAAATTCAAGGAGCACTACACTAGGTATTTAACTGTCATACCTTTGAGTGAGTATTCGAAAAGCCGGAGATTTGCTCCATATTTCCGTCGTCTCAAGTCCATTCGGCTAAACCAATATTCGAAGATAACATCAAGATACCCGCATAATCCATCAAATAATACATCAATTGATCAGATCTTGGCCTTGGCCGGAGCGGATGTCACACGACTATGAACATAGCTGATTTTTTGGAACTTCTCGATTGCCTCCCCCCACAACTCGTGACGTAGCAATGCATATACACTGCAAAAAAAGTTCAATTAGTACCGATATAGAATCTTCATTTGCCTCTTCATGGTCACACTTACCCCATCTTCGCCTTTGGTGCCCATTTTGCCGCCAGGTCGAGAGCGACATCCAGCATCTTCTCGGGCTCAGCAACAGCATCAACGATTCCGTCCTCCAATGCCTCTTTGCCCGTCCATTTGTGGGCTTCAAGAAGCATCTTTCGTGCAATTTGAGGACGGAGTTTAAGTCGTGGAAGAGATCCAATCCCATCGAAATGCAAGCCCAGATTGACAGGAGGCATAGAGATGAAGCCACGGCGCGAGTTCATGACGCGGTAGTCATGCGCCAGGGCTAGGGGACAAGCGCCGCCAAAAGTATGTCCTGTGAGCAACGCAATTGTAGGAAATGGGAAGTCGAGAATTGTATGGACAAGCTGTTTCAACTTTTTTAGTTTCTACATTTCAAATCTCCCAGCTCGCTACCAGAGATAGACGGGCACCTACTGGGTAAAAGCCGTCTGTGTTTGCAAAAGGATTGCTGTCAGACTCATCTAATTCCAATCCCTATGAGCCTTTTTGTTAACAACCTGCTCAACTCGGGGGATTCTTCTCCACATACAGTGCACCAGAACTTAGTATCGCTTCCTCGCGTAATAACAGCGCCATCAGAGTCTGGACCGAGCAGCTTCTCGACTGTACGGTAAGCTCGAATCATCTCCTGGCAATAGCTTGAGTTCAATCGGTTCTCGGGAGGCTTTTGCATGGTCAACACGAATACGTTGCCATGTCTCTCCAGTGAGAGATTGTGAAACGTTGGATTATCTGGCATGGCTGATGTTGTGTATGAACTGGATGGAAGATCAGAATAATGCTCACTCTAGGCCGAATCCAAGGTCTAGGGACGCTTTGATGGACAGCCTCGGAGCTAAGTTGAAGTTCCCCGCATTCACGGACTCCACGAGACCCACAATCTAACTCATTACCGGAAGACACCGAATGCCGAATGCCGACCATTATGGGCATGACCATCATGGCTATCAGATAATGTGAGGTAGTGATTGTTCTCTTCCTGAGTTTTCTCGGTGGATGTTGATGTTGCAAGGCCTTGATTCACGAGCACTGCTGGATCACACTCCCCAACCACTCAAACTAAGCCGTTGGTTGGCGGGTTTATTTAGATAGCGCAAGAGCGAAAGACGAAAAGTGTGCCTTATTCGATGCTGTCATTTTTTTCGTTCTGGTGCTGTCTAGAAGGTAAATGCGCTTTATCGCAAATGACAGGAAGGGCTACTGCTCCAAAAGTCAAGATAAACGCAGGTGAGTGGAAGTAAATCCGTGATATGAAGCAAATGACCGGCTGCTCGTGTATACTAGGTTAAAGATACCGCTGGTTCGGGAGATAATCGGTACCATGCAGGAAGTGGGCCATAATTTGGTGTCGACGAGGTTCCGGAAGGTACAGGAATTCCTCGTGGAAGGGAACTTCCGGTGGGTTCCCGACGGACGGGACAGAACATAGGACTGGCCCTTTTCCGCGCGCGGGAGCATCGTTGCTGCTTCAATTCTGTCATTTGTATTACTTACAACTATTGCCAATTGTGTTTGAAGGGCTACATGGGTTTCTATTGTATTTAGATTTCCAACGTTGTGCGAATATTCCTCCACCAAGTATATGGATTGACAACTATTGTTTATTATCATATAAGTTAACTAATCGACTATATTTCCAAATCCTAGAACTAGTCTATTATAGGCTTAATTCATGGTTTGCGTATTTCGTACAATATTGTATCCAGTCGATTGACAGGATCACTCAAACATTCTGTGAATACGCCTTAGATCAAGAAGGCGTGCTACAAATTAGGTCAATGACGTACTGTCTTGAAATGCAGCAGATAGTCAATGTTGATGATTCGGGTGCTTTTGCGAAATTGGTGGTGGTAGAACTCAGATGGCTATATGGGTAGGTAGTTATTTTACAGGTTCCCAGATCACAGTCTTGGCCATAGTTCATGACTAGCATAGACGAGGATTCTGGTCATCTATACCTCCATCCATTCTTTCTCATTCTGGTCTGGGAAACTCTCCCGGTACGGATGCTTCTCGATCCATTCTTCTGTAGGAACGGATGTTGCGAACGCCTCATAGAACTCACTGAGTGCATCGTTAAGTTCTTGTAATCATCAGCAATGTGCTCAGTTTATCTCAAAGTCTTGTCTTGATACTTACTTCCAACCTCCATAGGCTCCGAAGGTTGCAGGGAAAAGCGAGAGACGCCTTCTCTCCAAAGAACCAGTCCCGCAGGAATCTTTGTGTCTTGGTTCGTGAGTTTTACTGTGAATCACATTTCAAATGAAGTTATTATTAATCATACCTCGCGGGACACAGATAACAGTCGGATCCAAGGAAATCTTCCCATCAGAAACCTCTTCTTGGTAGCTCCCAAAGTCAAAGCGTAGCATTTGCTGTAGAAGACGAGAATTGGGCATAAAAATCGGCCCATTCGAGTCTAATATGAGTGTTAGTATGTCATCACCCATATCGACTATCCAAGCGTGCAGAAATTAACGGACAGGGGCTTGACTTCGAGATCATCGCATGAACCAATCCATCTTCCGACACTTTAATCGCATCCTTGGAGCTGCGGTTTCCCTCTTCCTTCGAGTCGTACATGGTTGCCTTCCGCTGTAGTTGATAACGATACAACGTTGCTGGAAAGGAGGCATGGGTGGAAAGCAAGGAGAACTTTCGTGCATGGTTGGGATTGAGGCGGGCAGCCGGTAGCCATTGAGCGGTGAAAAACATTGCAGGTATGAAAGTCCAACCTTTTGTAGACAACTAGCTAAAAATACATGTGAAAGTGACGGAGGTGGTTTCTCAGGCTACGAAGGCGGAACCCGCGTGTCTAATCACGTGATCTGGCTGGTAAATAAAGCTTCCGACCAAGTCCTAGTTCGGTAGAGACTAGCTCTCGACTGTGGCTCTCGGAAAGAGTGAAAGAGTGAAAGAGTGAAAGAGTACAGATTCTCTCGTCAAGCCGGCCGGCTACTTTCAATTGATGGATTAATAATGATTATGTCACTTATCTGGAAAAACAAGGGGGTATCTATTATGTTCACTATGTAGTACGAAAATGTACAGGATCATGCCCAGCCAGCCAGGGTCCAGCTGGATCGGTCACCGGCTCTCAGACCGGATCGGCGATCAGGAACAGGTGGCTCTGATTCTCGAGTCGCCCCAGCCAGCCCGTGCTGCAAGAACTTCTCTCGCTCAATCTCAACCATTCCTCGGATCTTCAAGCTTGTCACTAAGCTGGCGCCAGCCCATGCACCGAGAGATTCGACTTCTCGAAGAACACCCTGGACGGGAACGGATGTGTCCTTGTTTTGGCGGCGAAGTTTCTGTTCAACGAAATCAATCTCTGGTTCTTCTCGAGACGGATCTGGCTTCTCTCCTTCATCATGGGAAGGCGCAGAGCTCTTGTTGGTCGGCTGTGCTTCTTCGTTGGTTTGAGATGAGATCTTCATTCGCTCCAGTCGCTCTCGTTGACGCTCCAGGACTTTGCCTCGAATTGGGCTCCAGCCATGCTGATCAATCAGCAATGACACTTCATTGAGAATCCGTTGTCGTAGTCCTGGAATTCGAGAACCGCCACCCACAAATACGATGCGTGACATGCATGTACCGCGGGCATCAGGAGGCAGAGTAAGAAGAGTGTTGTAGACAAGCACAGGTATCGATTTCTCTTCGTCGTCCATTTCACACTCGGTTACTCCTGGCGCAAACATGACCTTCTCAACAGGCTCCGAAAGCTGGGCAAATGGGATGTCACAAAAGTCTTTGTCTGGGTTGTTCGGAGACGGAATTGAGATGGTTCGGTCTGGTCCGGACACCGCTCCGCCGGCCTCTACCTGCGGGTTACACCAAGCGAAACGAGTCGTAACCTCCTCGCAATATGTGAATCCCACGGAGATCTCGTCTTTAACTGCTTCCTCTGGGGCTTTATCGGAGCCCAGAACAGTCAAAATTCGGCCCATCTCCTGCATAAGAAGCTTCGTGGCCCTTGTACTCCGCTTTGTCGTGACCTCCCGGTACTCGTAGATGGCTGTTGTGGTGGTCTCGGCCCAGCCAATGTCTACGACCAAGGCAGACCGCAGGCCCGCCGCGGTTGCAGACATGGTTGCGCTCGATAGAAGGGTAACACTCGGAAAGCGCCAGCGACTGAACAGCGCAGAAAGCAAAGAGGATAGTAACGGGTGCGGCATGAGCGATGGAAGGGCCAGGACGAGACGGGAGGTGCCTGCGTCGGTCAACAGGTGCTGGTTGTAGGTTTCGCGCAAAGCGCGTTCTATTTTGTCCTCGACCAGACCTAGGTCAAGGTCACGTAGATCGTGCCTCCACAGCTCGTAATCCCGTACCCAGTCTTCCGCATTGACAGGTCGTGGTAGTGGTCCAACGCCAGAAGCTCCCTGAATCCAACCGCGGTAGTCTCCAACACGTCGCATTTCTTCAGGCCCAAACCCCACAGTACAAGCTGGACTGCCATTGCCCTCAAATCCCGCCCGAATCCAACGGGTGCCTATCTCGAAAATTATCGCGTCGTCTTCGTTCCGGAAAGACGAGCCCGGCGACGTGGAGCTGGCGAACGACGCATTGCCCGATCGCGGTTGCTGCTGAGGTGTGTGAGGGGATGATGGCCGCGCTGACTGGGAGTGGCGTAGATTGGAGGTTGCAGGCATTGTGCGCTTGTTGTCACCAGTAGACGGTGTGGAAGTTGCCATGTTATTTAGTGGAGGGCACGTTCAGGCGTGTTGCCCCTCGGAGCAACTGAAAGCCGTGGCAGGGGATGGGCTTCTACGACGCGCCGATCGGTGAAGTAGAGCCATATAATTTGACCCGAGGTCTGCTATTTCCTCATAGAAGCTGCTTCCTTTCGAATATCAGAATTGAACTCGAATCTCAAGTGAAGTGAAGACCAGACAGTGCGGAGCTGCACAAGTCACGGATCTACATCGGGCCGTGGTTTATTTACACTCCGTCAACACTCAAGTTCTTCTTCCTGAACGTCTGCGCCAGCACCACATGGTTGTATACCGTTGCTCTTGAGCCGGCGTCTTGCATTAATTGAAGCCGGCCATATGGGTATTCCCGGGTATGTGCTATATACATCGACCCCTGGTTTGGGTGCAGAGATATATTCATGCAGGCTTTGCTGCGGGAGTACTACCTAGCAACGCCCTATCCACGGCGAAAACGTCGCTTCTATCACTGGTACAGACCATTTGACTTACTTTGAAATAGATTAATCAACGCCATTGGCACAGGGGAGCGAATCTCTCTATCCAAACTGGCTGTAACCCACTTGGAGAGAACAGCAAGGCCTATTCGAGTGGCTGTTGACATCTCAATTTGGCTGTTTCAAGTCCAGGCCGGCCGTGGCGGAAAGAACCCTGAGCTGCGGACTTTATTTTTTCGACTTCTGAAGCTTCTGTCACTGCCAGTTCACCCGCTGTTCGTTTACGATGGCCAGCATAAGCCTCCCTTCAAGAGGGGCAAAGCAGTGTCCACCCGCAGCTACGGCAGTGCGCCGATCATCCGGCGCTCCAAGGATCTGATTGAAAGGTTCCGATTTCCATGGCACGAAGCTCCGGGTGAGGCCGAAGCGGAGTGTGCGCGACTGCAACGAGCTGGCATCGTTGATGCGGTCATGAGCAACGATGTCGATGCGTTGATGTTTGGCTCCACGCTGACGATCATGAATTTTTCGAAAGAGAGCGGAACTGGTACATCTGCATCAACGCATGTGACTTGTTATCGAATGGGCAATGAGGGACACATTTCTAATGTTCCCTTGGACCGAGCGGGCATGATTTTGTTTGCCATGCTCAGTGGAGGCGATTATCTGCCCTCAGGCGTCCCGAAGTGTGGGAGCAAATTGGCCGCGCAGATTGCGAAAGCACAATTTGGCGATGATCTGCTGAAGGAAATATCGTCCGAATCGCCCGACCTGGACTCCCGGCTGAACGAATGGAGGGAACGGTTGCAATTTGAGCTTGAAGAGAACGAGAGCGGCTGGTTTACGACAAAACACAAAGCTGTGCGAATCCCGGAGTCTTTTCCTGATCGAACAATTCTCAAATACTACGCAGAGCCTGTGGTGTCAACGAAAGATGAAATGACGGCCTTAAGACGTCGTCTGAGACATGCCTGGGATTGCGAGATTGATCCTATGGCGATTCGAAGCTTTGCTGCAGAACACTTCGAGTGGAACTACCGCTCAGGCGCGAGGAAGATTATAAAGCTTCTCGCGGAGCCTCTCATTTCCTACAGACTTCGCCTCCAGAGACCTGTAAAGGGCCTATGTTCAGGCACTCTTGCTCCCGATTGTGATACATCCTGGATGCAAAAGGTTCACAAAAGTCGTGCAAATTTCGGTACAGACGGCACTACCGAGCTTCAAATGGACATGCTGCCCATTGATGTTGTTGGTATTGATCTTCTAGCCGAAGAACCTAACCCACCTCTGCCATCCCAGGAGACTGTGCCATCGCAGAACACGCACCTCTCCGGCGATGAGGATGACGACCCAGAAGTCGCTGCCGAGGTGCCACCGCCCACACCTTCGAAGTCGCGGGTGACCAAACGGTATGATCCGCTTGCAATTGAGAAGGTCTGGATCTTCGAGACTGTCGTCAGACTCGGTCTTCCTGAAATTGCTAAGAAATGGGACGATGGGCAGGCCGCCAAAGCTGCCAAAGCGGCCAGGGCAGCTACTCCCAAGCCTAAGAAGCCGGCCGCTCGGCGCGCAGGGCCCAAGAAGAAGGGACCTATTGATCCCGGCATGACGCGGGGGAGTATCCTGAAATATGGAACTCTCACAAAGGAAGGATCAGAGTTATCCTCTTCCGCAAAGACCCAGTTGCTGGAAGCAGCTTCTTCTACTAAGCCTGTCAAAGATCAGCGCTCCCCATTCCAAAGTATGACGCCCGTTAATCCCGAGACGGATTCCTCTTCTCCGAGTATGTATTCACAACATCAGGCTTCGGAACAGACACCCTTGACATCACACGAACTGGATGACTTTATTGGCACATTTTCATCATTGTGCACAATGTCAACACCGGCGGCCAAGCGACACCCGGTGAACACCCAGTCATATATGCGAGCCCGAGCCGGCATTCTGGCAGGTACCGAAGGTGAAGTCGAGGAGGTCACCGCTTCCGTCACCGACCATGTTGCGTCGTCGCAGACTTTACGAAAAGGCATCAAATGCAGCTACTCTGTCTCCAGCGATGAGACTTCAGCGACCAACGACGAAGTAAGGGAAGAAGATCTCGCAACAACATCGCTAGCATCCATGGGACTTTATCACACTCACAAGAAATCGGTCAAGTGTCCATCAACGGAGAAATCGCACGTAATTGAAGACTTGGAAGAAGCCATCGGTTCGTTATCACTGTCATTGAAGGACGAAAAAGAGACACTTCTGGGTTCGACAGTCCCTTCTTTGCGTCTACCAACTCCATCGAAGACACAAGACCACAAATTCCGTGGTAGTCCTTCCAAGGAACTAAAGCACAAAGGTCATAATTCTTCCAAGGCATCTGCATCTTTCCAAAGCTTTGCCGTGGACACAAAAGGTATTGATGCTCTGCCAAGGCAACCATCCGAACACATCATTGTGCCACCGAGCCGGAGTTCTTCCCCATCAAAGGTTTCCGAGAAGTCAAAGGGCAAGTCGCGAGAATGCACAAAACAAAAGGGCCAAGAACCGGAGCAAACACCAAGCATTGGTCATCTCGAAAACCTCACAATCTCGAATGGCTTCTGGATGATCGACTCCCTCGCTCAGTCCGAAGACGACTCTACTACCACGAAAGTCGATGGCGTAAAGCGTGGCCAGAAGAAGTCGGACAACAAGAAGCGCGTTCCTCGCGTCAGTATTCTTGATTTGGTCTGAATATCTTGTGATACCCTCCACATTTGCTTGTATTTGTTTTCTTCAACTTCAAGATCAGGATTCAGCGTTACATAGGAGTATGCACAGGTCATATCAAGCGCACATACTACGGAGAACAGGCGGCATTCTTTAATGAGACACAGCATGCATTCGGCGCTATCCGCAGCTTTCAAAATCATAATTGGATTCAACATGTTCAACCTCCATCGTCTTGAAATCTTACATTTCCGTGGCCATCCTTGTAAATTATCCGCCAAATGTTTTCCCACAGGCTGGGATAGCAATCTCAGTCTGTTGTGCATATTTCGTGACGAAATCGCGTGCGGAGATCTCATGAGAGCTGCCTTTTTGGAAAACCAATTCTCGGAAACCTTCACTGGCTTGAAAACTTGGTCAGTTAGTATGGCGCAGTTCAAAACCGTGCCACCAGAAGTATATTACCTCGAAAGAAGCCATTTCGTCCCGAACAATAGTATCCCAGCTCTTGTCTATCGTCATGTTCTTCCAAAGCCATTAGATCCAGAATCCGCAAAGGCTCTGTGCGAAGACAATCACTGGCAAAAGAGGATTGATCATTAGGTTTAGTGATTTAAATTCACTCTAATCAATTCCTTTGGTCGTTAGGGTGAATGGGGAGCTATTTACAGCGCTCACTTCCATCCAAACACGCATGAATGCTATGGTGCGCTTCGGCATCTAGCTCATGGTGAATTCATAAGACTAGATTTATCTCATAAAACTGTCTTCCAAGGCGGATCAAAGCTAGCTCTCAGCCGTGAAGGATAGGATACCGCTACTGGGGGAGTGGAAGTAGATGTAAACGCGGGTGATGTTATTGTGGTGCCAGCGGGTGTATCACCCCGGCCTTTAAGTGTATATGGAGACTATAGATACATCGGAGTATACCCTGAGGTACTTTTACGGCTTTGTTGCCTAGTTTTATAAGACTGATAGGTTGACAACTCCAGGCTGCTCTCAAATGGCGCAGCAACTACTGCAGAGGCAACGAAGTCATGAAACTCTTGCGAGAAGAGATTGAGGAGGTCAGCATTCCAGAGCATGATCCATTATGTGGTCTCGGAGGTCCACTTGTGAATATATTGAATCAGACCTCGCAACAGAATACGTTACGAGGCTATTTGGACATGATCGGCACCGTGACTCTCCAATTCGTAGACTAGCATCTACGTAGCGAGCTAAGAATTATAAAATGATAAGAATGATATTCATTCGTATGGTGATATGTCTCTGTATACACGACTGCTTCCTTCAAATTTCTCGTTCATAAATTCAGAAATATTATTGACCCTATTGCAGCCCCCGCCCCATTCTTAAGCTCTGAACCCGAAGTCTTCGGGCTTCTCTCTCAACTTCTGTCCATTTCTCAGCACCCAAGTATGAATTTGTAAGATTCGTTAATTCGTTCAGCATTTGATTACAGGAAAATCCAGTCCTCGCCCCATTCGTAAACGTATTCAATCCAAGGCCTCGGTGTTCCCTCGGCGGAACGCCGGGCCCAAATCTTCTCCAGCACTTCGAACGCGCTCGCGACATTAGGGCAACACCATAATTTCCATAGATGTGCAAAGACTTCCGCTATCATAGCCCTTTGGTTTTCCGTTTGCATTTCAGCACCGATCACGAATGCAGGCCATATTAAACTCTTGAAATGGGTATCCTGTCGGTCAATGGCTTGGAAGTTGAGCATGAGAGAATCGATCGAATTGGCGGGTCCCTCCTGAGTTAAGCAATATTGCCCTGTTGACATGGAAAATATCTGCCGCGCGTATATCTCCACAGCTGCCTGGTAGAGTGAGGCAAGATGGTACCGTGATTTCACGTGGCAAGAATGTGTGGTTGTGAGCGCCCAGTTCATGGGCGAAAAGCCTCGGATGAGACTTAAAGTATTGCACAATAGCTCTTGTTTGTCCTCGGCCGGTCTTGAAGAAGCTGAGTTCACGAGCAGAAGCACGAATAGAAGATCTGCAGGACACCCGACCCAGGTTTGAGTCTCAGATCGTTTCAAAACTTCAAGCATTGGGATTGTGGTGAATAGTGGTCGATACGGTTGTTTGGCTTCAACAAATGTCGAGCCGATGATTTCAAATCTATAGTGCCTCATGTTAGCCATCATCAGATGAGATGCTCCGAGATTGTGCATACATAGCGTAAGTTGTGTCAAAGTACTCATAAACTTGAGGTATAGAAGCCGCAAGACTTCCACGTCCAGATTGAATGGCAGAAAAGCCACATCTTTGCACGAGCTCCCTAAGCCCGAGTAGATGATATTTCCATGATTCTCTTCCAGAATCCATAGTTTCAAACCAGGTAGACAAGATGATCGTGGCAATGGTACCATCTAGCTGATTCATGAAGCCTTCCTCGCTTTCTTTTCTCAAGAAAGCCAAGGTTCTCTGCTTGTGGCGAAGTGCGTTATAGTAATCGGGCGACTGTTGCAGCTGCTTTGCAGCTTGTGACTCCGGAGAACTATTCGGTAGCATCATACCATTCACGTCTTCTGTAGTCAGGATACTTGAGCTCACCCGTTGGGCTCGATGTAAAGCAGCAACAGAGACAACGGCATCACGAAACCCAGGACATGATGGGATAAGGCGCATGAACTCTTTGAAAGGGTTTGCTGGTTCCACGTTGTGTATAACGCAGTCCTGGGAGCACTCTTGCTCAACTATTTCATGTAAGTGAGTGATCACCGTGATCTAGCCTGATCTATGCACTTACAGTAAGCAATATAGTCCCGCGTGGAAGGAGACAGATCCTGCAGGGACGGATCAATAAGCAGTCTGACGATTGAGAAGTGTGTATCCGAATGTGGTACTGTCTTTCCCTTCAGTTTACCCCGGCTTGCCACGCTGTTCGTCCATCGTAAGGGTTTCTCTTTGCTGTACCCTAGACATGGCCGCTGCGAACGGGCGCACTTCCGGCAACCGGGCAGTGATTTGTCGCATTTTACTCGTCGTCGGCGACATGTCCAACATGAATCATCGTGATAGGAAACGTTAGTGGTCATTTGCTTTTGGCAAGGCGCAAATTGATCAAAAATTATCTGGGCAAAGGGAATAATTGTGGGAGGGTCTTCTTACGTCAAGATGGCGCCATTCCCGATGAGGAAGCCAAGGCGCATGTCTCCACAAGCCGGAGAAAGATGCTTCTCCACTACAGGAACTATACGCGTTGCTTTTCAAATGTAGAGCTAGAACTAAGTTCAAACAGGTATATATCAAGGACTCAATGCGCCTAGCTCAGCTACAGATTATTCGCGCAGAAACAGCAAGAGAGAAGAGAATATACTAGGATAATAGATCGGCAAGATAATTCGGACTTTGCGCGCTGTCTAAGCCTGAACCAGATTTGATGCAATGCCATGCCCGAACTGGTGAACCATTCAATCATCTAAACATTAGAATACCCAACATAGGGGAAAACAATGTGCGTGCTATACCTAATTATGAACTTATATATTAACCAAAGACCTTCAAGAATCCCCAAAGTCCAAGGCCACTGAAGACGGGGATTGTCAGATTGTCATCCCAGTTCCATAGATCAATGAACTCGCTGCCAGCGGCGACAACGCCAGATACGACACTCATGACGCCGAGGGCCAATGGCCCAGTAATGGTGGTGGAAGAGGAATCGCCGGTCCAGCCCAAAAGACCCCGGACAGAATCCGGAAGCAGGTTCAGGCGACCTGTGAACATAAAGGCATCCTTCGGGTCATTCGGGAAGGTGCCGATATAAGGCACGAACCAGCCCCAGAAAGCCGCGGCTGTGACAACGCCGACAGCCCAGGCAGCCAAGGTTCCAGCCAGGCTCTTACCGGGTCGGAGACGGGGCGTGTAGCGGCCCCAGAGACGGCCAAAGGTGGATGCGGCCGTGTCACACCAGCTAAGAAGCAATACACCCATGACGCCAACATCTTTGGGGAAGAATCTCAGGACGACATATGCGCCAAGGAGGTACCAAATCACGCCATTGTAGCCGGAGACCTCGGTCTCGCGCATAAGCGCGCCCAAGCAACGTGTGTAAAATTTGTTGACTTTCTCAGAGCGGTGACGGATTAAATCTGTGAGTGCGATGGGCACCAGTACTGTAAATAGCACCGGCGTGATCTGCAGCGTCTGGATACCCCGGCTGTAAAGGTGGAGCGTGAGAAATCCGATTGACACGTGCAGCACTTTGCGGGGAATTTCGTGGCGGTGAATGAAACTGCGGTAACGGGTGTGTAGAGGAATGATACCGAGCGGTGATGGCGATCGCGAAATGTCATGTAAGGCCTCTGGGATTCGTAATGTCGGTGAGAGGAAGCCATTCGAGACCTTGCCGTTGGTGGATGGGGGCGAGGCTGGAATTTTCGGATTCGACCGCCGCTTAGGCCGCCGTTGTCGCGCCGCACCTGAGGGTGTAGACTCCGGCTCGGCTGCATTCGCTTCTACTTCGGAAAGGCGCTGTCGGCGCGCCGCTGACCGTGTTGTCGGTGCAAAATACCCATCACGTGCGTCCGATCTATCGGACAGAGAGGGCGATGGGGAGATGACTCGTGGCGTCGCCGGGATCGAGCTCGGTGATAATGGCATACCGGAGGCTCTGCTAGAGAATGGAGGGAGTACTGGAGTCCAAATAAGGCCGAGGAGAGGCCTTGTATAGAAATCGGCGCCGTCGCAGGCAAGGCTGCCGGAAATCAAAGATCTTGCAAACGACTCAATGATGGGCGGTTGTGATATGGCGCCGGCGCGTTATCGAGGATGGGTATGGACAATAAGTGCACAGATTCGCATGGTATATGCTGAAAGACCAAAGAATAGAGAGTAGGTCGAAGTGTTAGCGCGAAAGGGAAAAGTAGATCGTAAACTCCCCGTTTCCGCCCAATGCCGCTGGCACGTGACCCTATCTTATCGATAACGCATGGGTTTTTTTTCTCAATCTGCGATTATCAGATCTCCAGTCGAAGTTGTTTTGTGCTCGAATCTGCTACAAAATGGCACCCAAGCCATCGTCGTCCTCACGGTCGTGGGATGCTCTCACACCGCCGCTATCACAATGGACCCTGGACGCTGTGGCCTCTATGGGCTTCACGCGCATGACCCCAGTCCAGGCCTCGGCCATTCCTCTGTTTATGGCGCATAAGGATGTAGTCGTCGAGGCTGTGACCGGTAGCGGAAAGACTCTGTCATTTTTAATTCCCGTCGTGGAAAAGCTTTTGCGCCTTGATGATCCCATCAAGAAGCATCATATTGGGGCTATCGTTATCTCGCCAACGAGGTGAGTCTAGTCGCAAGTTTCTGCTCTACGTTGGTTGCTAATACTCTACATAGAGAGCTTGCAACCCAGATCTACCAGGTCCTCCTATCCTTGCTGGAATTTCACCCTGCGTCGGCCGCCGCAATCCACCCTCCTGAAGGCGATGCGCCTCGTCCCAAATCTTCCGCCTCGGTTTTGAAAGTCGTCCCACAACTTCTCTTAGGCGGCACAACATCCCCGGCGGAGGATCTTAGTGCTTTCCTCAAGCGCTCGCCAAATGTACTGGTTGCGACGCCTGGACGATTGTTGGAGCTTCTCTCCTCGCCTCATGTTCACTGCCCGCAATCTACCTTCGAAATGCTTGTTTTGGATGAGGCCGACAGACTTCTCGACCTCGGTTTCAAGGAGGACCTTCAAAGAATCCTGCGCCATCTTCCTAAGCAGCGAAGAACTGGTTTGTTCAGTGCCAGTATCAGTGAGGCTGTTGATCAGATTGTCCGCGTAGGACTTCGCAACCCGGTAAAGATTGCCGTTAAGGTCAAGGGTGGCTCTGGAGCTGAAGACAAGCGCACACCAGCAAGGTATGTTCTGAAATACCTGATCCATGTTGATGATTGTTGCTAATCGTATGGCCAGTCTGCAAATGACCTATCTTACAACACCGCCTGCCCATAAGTTCTCCATCCTTAAGAACATCCTCTCATCCGTCCAACCCACTCCTCAAAAAACAATATTCTTCGTGTCAACGTGCTCCAGTGTCGACTACCTCGCCATGATTCTCCCAATCATCTTAGGAGACGGGTTCCTTCTCGTTCCTCTCCACGGAAAGCATGCCTCCAACGTACGCCAGAAGAATTTCACCCGCTTCACAACTTCCACGACTCCCGCTATTCTCCTGACCACCGATGTTGCTTCCCGTGGACTCGACATCCCATCTGTCGATTTGGTCGTGCAAATTGATCCCCCATCAGACCCTAAGACATTCATTCACCGCTGTGGCCGAGCAGGCCGTGCTGGTCGCCGAGGTTTGAGTATCGTTCTTCTCCACCCCGGACGGGAAGAAGACTATGTCCAGTTCCTCGAAGTGCGCAAGACTCCCGTTGCACCTTTCAATCTCCCAGTTCCTCTTTCCGATGCGGACGCCGCGACCACGACTCAACTTGTACGCTCGAATAATCTCCAGGATCGATCTCACCACGATAAGGCCCAAAAGGCCTTTGTCAGCTGGCTTCGCAGTTATAGCAAGCACCAAGCGAGCAGTATATTCCGGGTAGAAGACCTGAGCTGGGAGGCTCTGGGTAAAGCCTGGGGTCTTCTCAGGCTACCCCTAATGCCCGAGCTGCGCAGCTTCACCGGAGACAAGCTCCTGGGTGTCAGTGTTGACTGGGACACCTTCGCATATAAGGATAAGCAGCGTGAGAAGCGTCGCAAGGAGGAAATGGAAGAGAAGGCGCAAGGAGGAGGCGCCCAGAAGCAAGATTCACGCAAACGCCAAGCAGGCGAGAGTGCCGCTTGGAGTCAGAATCAAGAATCTCGGGAAAAGAGACTCAGGCGGAAGGAGACCATTCAATCACGAAAACAGCAGGAGAGATGGGAGAAGCTGCCCGAGGAGGAGAAAGAAAAGGTCCGTGAGACTGAGCGGATGGTTGAGGAGATTCGTATCAAGAATGAGCAAGAACGGCTGGCCAGAAAACAGCTGGCAGCTGAGGGTGGAGATGGGGAGTTCCAAGGCTTCGATTGAACGTGAGTTGGAGTCTTTGAAACTGAGTATTTATATTGTTCAAAATAATTTAAGTACATCCCAAACTCCATGCTGCATATATGGCCGAACGAAAAATTCAACTCACAAACATGGGAAATCACACACCAGGCTTTTAATCCAAAATAGACAACACCCACCAATTTTAACCAGCGTGTCTTTTATATGGGTTTATGAATTAGCCCAGGCGGGCTGGAATCGAGGCTTGCACAAGAGGAACTGTTATACCAAAATTAGAGTTGTCGTAAATTAGCCCAGCGGGCTGGAATCAATATTTGATTGTCGTTAAATGCAACTTAGATCTCCAGCTGCCCTCGTTGGAATTCTTCCCACATAGTCTGCCAAGCAGCGACAGCCTCGGCATACGCCTCTGGAAACGAATTCTTGTTGACAAATTCGGCAATAGCAGGGTCGATGTTCAAAGTCTCAACAAGACTAGCCGGCTCCGGCCAGCACAGGTGGGCAATTTCTCCAGTTGGACACTTTTCACGCAACCAATTAGCATCGTCAGCTGGGGTGAGAGGCTCAATGGTATCATTGGACTCAGGGTCACTGTAGAAGACAGGGGATGAAGTCAACGCGCCCAGGCTTGAGGGAGCATGCAAAGTCGCGCCGAAGTTTAAGGGGGTGCCCGTTGTGGCACCCAAGAAGGACGGTGTGGCAGTGGCAGCAGAGGTGATACTGCTCGCAAAAGGATGAGCTTCCCGAAGACGACTTGGCGTCTTGGGTTTGAACTGTTCAGCCTTGTTGCGGGCTCGGGTCAGAGGGGATGGGCCGTCAACGTCGGCGTCAACATCAACGTCGGCGTCGGCGTCAATGTCAGCGTCAATGTCAGTGCTGATTTGGGAGGATTCACGTTCTGGGGTGGTGGCACTGGAGTGTTCGAGAGTTTGAGTAGCGGTAGGGGCGGTTCCGCGGGATTCGGGGACATCGTTGAGGCTTGTGGGAACTTGAGATTCAAAGTTGTCAGTATATATTTGATCCTGGGTATCCCGTCTGTAGTAATAGAAGAAACGGATTCGGGGGCTTTAAAGGACTTTGGTCTGCAGCGATACTTCACAGGCGGATGATTCGATAGGGCCTCGCATGGCAGGAGAGAAGGAGAGGACGTTTGAGACGTACCGGAAGGACTGGAATTGGGTTCCCGCGTTTGCTTGGCCTTGAGTTCACGTTCTTTCTGCAGTGTCTCATAGTCGATCGAATTGCGGGCATGTTTAGCGGTGGTGGGTTGAGCATTGGTGGGGGCATTGGCGGGTTCATCTGAGGAAGCTTGTGTTGCCGGAGTCGATTCCACGCCTGAAAACAGGTCACTTGAGTCAATTGGAGACAGATCAGGGGCAGCGTATGTGCCTCGGCGGTTAGGAATGAATCCAGGACGGCGCGCAGGAGATAGAGCGCTGAGAGGGGCTTTTGGAGTATTGGGCCGAGTGGTTGCACGTCGGCGCGACTGCGACGCATCAACGCGTTGCTTCTTGGCGGCAGGTTGAGTTGTTTCATTGGCCTTCAGTGCAGCCACACGCTTTTCTTCCTCCTCCCATTCAGCGTCAGTGAACTCGAAAAACTCCTCACTCATACCATAACTGCATCCTTTCGGGTTTGGGATTTTCTCAGGCTCCTCACGCTTGCGCTTGAGCGATTGATCTTCAGCGGAGGCAGATGCAGTCTCATTGGAAGTAGGAGAAACCTTGGTGGGAGCAGAGATAGCAACTTCATTGCTAGCCTCCGTATCCTCTGTAGTCTGAGAAGGCTGAACAAGACGAGGGTTCGTACCTCGCGCGAACCATTTCTTGAGTAGCTCTGCATCATACGCACGAGGAAAGAGATCGTATCCAAGCTCGGCCGCTGGAGGGGTAGGCTTTTGGCGAGACTTGGACGCAGCCACTGGGCGATCTGTTGTTGAAATGCGACGAGGACGACGAGGCCGGTCAGGGTCTACGTCGTGAGGAAGAAAAGTGGAAACACGACGGCGATAGGTGCTACGCGTTGGCAGAGGCACAAAAGCCTCGGTGTGCGCCTTAGGTGCAGTCACAGGAACCGTGTTGGCCTCGGTCGACTTAGTGGGCGTAACAACTTGGTCGATACTTTCATCAGTCTCCACGGTCTCATCGGCTTCGGCGGCTAAAACTTTGGAGTAAGCTACGAATCAAACATGACTAGAACATCTAAGGACGCACCTGGCAGGGTTCCAGCGGACGGACGAGTGACAAGCCTCCCGCGAATGTTTGTCCATCTTCTGGAAACATTGTTGAAAATCCATCGCGACCAACTGGGAGATGAGTTGAGGCTTGCTGCCGAGTTGCCGACATTGGCAGCCGGAGGAGCTGTCATGGGAGTCATGGGAGTCCTGAGTCGGGCAGACTCGGGGGTCGCAGGATTAGCAATGACAGAACTATTCTCTTGGGTCTCTACAACCTGCTGACGGTCCTGAGCAGGAGCTTCTCCATCCGAATCACTCTGGGTCAAGAGATCGGGCAAGCGATACAACGTGCGATTGATGCGGCCACTGGCCTCGGTACGACGTGTCTGGGAGATATTGGAGTAGGAGCGACGAATAGGAGTGGCTTTCTGGGGACCCAGAACCTGAGTGCCTCGAGAAGCACGATGAGCGTTAGAAGAAGCGCGAGTCGGCGAAGTTCGGGGGATTCGGCGGGCGAGGTTCCGGCCTGAGCGAATGGTGATCAGTACAATTTGATTAAGAACGTTCCCTTGGTCGTCGCTGAATTCATATATAACTGGGTTAATTGGGGAAGGAAGGTGAAGAAAGTCATCACATTGGTTCCCGTAGAGGCGCTGTGAAGCCCATTCGCGGAAACGCAATAGCTTGTCGTAGACTCTGGTGCTTTGAAGCTTTCGGCAGATGGGATTCACTGTATGAAGCTTGGAAATGCACTCACGTTGTGCAGCCGTATCGGCACCGGTACCATCTTCAGCATCGCCCGTCTCGACGGAGGCGAAGACGGAGTGGTGGGGGCTCTCGATAGATGGGATCAAGGAAGTAGGTTCGTCTTGCGTTTCATGGTCCTCGTGACTCTGCTCAGTGACAAGTTGATCAGCAATTGTTGCGTAAAGAATGACGAGTTGTTCCGATCCAAGGGGGGAGACATCTTCAACGTCCTGCATAATAAGGTCGTCGGGGTGGTCAAGCTCCATTGCAGCCTCTCCATTGTAAGCAATGGGAGTTCCAGCAGGGGGTGCTTTCTCCAAAGCTTGTACATGAAGGTCAAGTTCATGCATCAGCTGAACTGATGGGGGTGAAGGGGGCTCGTCATCAATTATAATCTGGGGGGAGCCAACCATTTCGATGTTGTCCTGGCCGACTTGCTCGGCGGCGATGCCGGCTGAGTCCTTCTGCTCTGGCTCGGTAGATTTGGTGGGATTGCGGGTGGGCTTTTCAAACACATCATTAGTCGCGTCATTACGCGCTGGGTATCATCTTCACACACCTTCTTGCCACGGGTACTCTTGGAACGACTTTTCCGGGTCTTCGGAGTTGGCTTCGGCTTTATAGCCTCGACCGCACCCGAGCCCGGCTCCGCCGCATCCTGCGGCTGGGCAGATACGCTGCGCGTGTTGCGGCGGCGGGGAGGTGCGGGGACGTCGTCGAGCGAGACGAGCCCACCAGGTGAAACAGGGTGGGAACGAGTACGCATTGTTGCGCACTCACAACCAAACAGTCACGGAGAGGAAGGGTTGGGTTGCCTTTGGGGTTGCCTTTGAGGGCGAGATGGGGGGTGCGCTAGGGAGCGAGGGAACACAATCAAGCGACCCCAGAACAAAGTCTGTTCAAAAAGCGGCTTTGCGAAAGTTGGGGAAGGGAAATAAGAGAACGAGAAAGAGGAAGAGAAGGGGATCAAGTAGTCGAGCCTGGGTCTGTTTGTTGACGTTCGCGGGGTTGTCTGTCGAGCTTGGTAGATAGAGTGATGAAGGTGCGCGAGAGCAAGTGCTCTCACTTCAAGAAGGTTCGATAGGCGCGCTCACCTGCTGATCGACCTCACTTCGACGTGATCCAAAAATGTCGTCTAAAGATGGGCAGAATAGAGCGAGGTTGACGAGGCGGTGAGAGCTTAGTGATTCCTCAGGCCATCGGTTTGTCATTTTCAAGTTTGTCAACTTAAATATAAATCATGCAGCCTCAGGAGCAATGTAAAAGAGCCGGTCTATATAGGCAAGGTAAATGATCATGCTAAGCCTTCTAGTACTAGTGCTTGGAAATAGTCGGAGATATTCATCCCAAGCATGCATGATATGTAAGAGACACGGCAAGCTGCGACTCATTTATTTAATATGTGAGAATGAAACAATCGTTAGGTACCCATTCGAGAATTCAGGTGCATTCTGACACGGGATCAGGAACAAGATGAAAGGAAATGAGATTCTATTTGTACACATGATTCTGATCTTTCTAGGCAAAATAGCCTCAAACATTCAGATCAGGATGGTTGAACCGGTAAGTTCCGATGCCAGGAACTGGCCAAAAAATAAATAAAAATTACACACGCTGATGCTCAATTCAAGACACTAGGCAAGTTTGAGAGTCCGGCGAAGATTCCGTTCAGTCGAAAGCCAAAAGAAAAATCCTAGATGGCGATCTCGCCCTTCCATGCGGCCTCAGACAAGCCGAGAGTCTCCATCAAGTTCTGCCATCTGGGGCCCCCTCGGTCCTTCCTGCGAAGATACTGGAGCAGCTTCTGTCTCTTGTGGACAAGAAGCTGGAGGTTGCGCTTATTGTGCTTGTCTTTGTTGGTAGTCTTCAGATGGCGAGACAGGTTCACGATCTTGGCTGTCAGGATAGCAGCCTGAACCTCGGGAGAGCCAGTATCCTGGCCAATGCGAGGCGCCTTCTCGGGGTGAACCGGTGCAGACTCATGGCGCACGCCAGCGGGTTTAGGTGGTAGAGATGAGTCGGTATTGTGTCGGCCGAATTGGTCGATGCACTTCTGTACATTCAACCGAAGGCGATCTTTTGCGTTTCCATTGCTCAGGTTCACAATGCGCTGGATGGCTTCCTCTGCATTTCGGTGTTGCTGCTGATGTAACTCCGCTGCCTCCGACTCTTGCTGAGGGTCCGCTGTATCACGATCCGGATTCTTCAGCGGCTCGGTCAGATCCTTCGAGAATTGAAGTGCACTGTTGAGCTCATCCAGCTTCAAATAATAGTTGATATCAATGCTGGATACTGGAGCCTGTGTGCCGGCCTGAATTGACTGGATCTCCTGGATAAAAGGTGTCGGCTTGCTTTCCACAGGGTGGCCGAGTGAGGCTTCCCGTTCAGCCTCGAGAACTTTTCGTCGAGAAAGATTGGCTGCCTTCCGTTGCCGGGCATGTGCGATCATGAAAAAGTCATGTTTCTTGGGCGACTTAGCCTTAGTGGACGCCGCACGCGCAGTGATGGTAGTTCCATTTGAGAGGGCCTGTCTGGAGAGCGTGCCTGGACCAGATTGTACCGTCAGCATTCGTGCGCAAATAATCTAGCTGAACATTAGCTATATGAGCTAAGTCATACCTGTCAACACCTTCCAAGAAGGCTGGACTGAGAAACGTGGAGGCATGGTGGCCGGTTATATTCAATGGCCTCCTATAGCGTCTGCGAAGTTCTTCGCGACCAACTCTTTTGTCGGGAAATCATGTCGCCGGTCGAATAACGCTAGACCTGTTTGGTCGATGCTTCCTGCCTGAGGTTGTAGTATATTGACACCTGAGCCAAAGCCCCGATCTGTTATGTAATCATGCCCTAGCCCTAACGCTCACAACCAACAAGCGAAATTTTTCCGAGGCGCGGCGTGGGTTTCGCGGTTCGGCTTCAATCTTTTCCCTCCATCACCACGACAAGAGCCAGACGATTGATCTCTCCAAAACATCAATCTATCAATCGCCCACCATGGCCCCCTCCCAGCTTCCCCCGGTTTTCAACCCTACCCCCCAGGACATTGAGATGCTCCTGGCTGCTCAGTGCCACCTCGGTTCCAAGAACTTGCAGGTGCACATGGAGCCCTACCTCTGGAAGACCCGTGCCGACGGTATCAATGTCATCAACATTGGCAAGACCTGGTATGTAGCGGGAAGCGAGTGAACCATTCGTGTGAAAGAGTGCAAAGGGCTAATTTGAAATGCGATGAAACAGGGAGAAGATCGTCCTGGCCGCCCGTATCATCGCCGCCATCGACAACCCCGCTGACATCTGTGTCATCTCTGCCCGTCCCTACGGTCAGCGCTCCGTCCTGAAGTTCGCCTCCCACACCGGTGCTACCGCCATTGCCGGTCGTTTCACCCCCGGTAACTTCACCAACTACATCACCCGCTCTTTCAAGGAGCCCCGTCTCATCATCGTGACCGACCCCCGCACCGATTCCCAGGCCATCAAGGAGGCTTCCTACGTCAACATCCCCGTCATTGCCCTTTGCGACACTGACTCCCCCACCGACTTCGTCGATGTTGCCATTCCCACTAACAACAAGGGTCGTCACTCCATCGGTCTCGTCTGGTGGATGCTCGCCCGTGAGGTTCTCCGCCTCCGTGGTACCCTTGCTACCCGTGAGACCGAGTGGGACACCGTTGTTGACCTCTACTTCTACCGCGACCCCGAGGCTGAGGAGAACAAGGAGATCGCCGAAGAGACCAAGGTCCCCGGTGCTGACGAGATCGGCCCTGGTGCCGTCGAGTCCGGTTTCGCTGGTGACAACTGGGACGTGAACGCCCCCGGTGCTGGTGCTCCCGGCACTGCCTTCGCCGCTGCCAGCGCTGCTGTCGGTGCCACCAGCTGGGAGGCTGACGGTGCTGACTGGGCCGCCAGCTCCGCCCCCCAGGGTGGTGACTGGGCTGCTGAGACCCCGGCTGCTGCCCCTGCTGCTGCCACTGAGGCTAAGTGGTAAATCCACTCAGTCTGGAACGAGGATAGTCGAAAGGGGGGAGTATGACCTCCACCCAAAAAGCCATGGCGATCCGGGATGATTGTGGCGATTTCCCGTGTACTCGAGACACAGGAAATGAGAAAATGCTCTTGTTTATTCATTTACCTTCCGAAACCATTGACAACAATGGAATACACCATCTCCCGCAAAACCCCTTGACATGTCTATCCTAGTTTCTGTCCAATGTCCAAAAAGAAACTGAAAACAGCAGAAGAAAAAAGAGCTTTCACCGGAAATCTTCCACGTCCTTTTGCATCAGTGATCTCTTGCCAGCACCTTTATTTTTTTTGATTTCATGTTTTCGCATCGGGGAGGAATAGCTACGTCAATCATTGACTGGCGCTTATGAGGGAAAGATATCCAGTTGTGTTCTGCAACTGGGGGAAAGCCCTGTGCTGTCAATCTACAAGGTGGACTTGATCGTTACCTTGGTTTCTCCCTGTATGTATCTTCTAGTAATCGGAAAAGGTCGTGCTCGGTATCTGCAGTTGATCACGTAGGATAATCTTCGTAAGGACTGTAAAAAATAAATAAGATGTGTTCTGGGTCGTAGTATATGCTACGCCCTAGATTACGTCTTGCATCTTTGCGACATGAAAGTGCCGTGATTCGAATATCATCTCGTCGTTATACTCGTCAAAGTTGATGCGACCTAAAATGCTCAAAGAATCATACAAGTCCCAGAGGTTTGCCCACCTTTCTCTGTACTAGTCATCCCCGCGAGCCTCGCCAGGTCTTCGAATGTCTCTTTAAGGAGCTCACCCGTCAAGGCCGAACACTCGGCATACCTGTCACACCGGAGTTCTTGAGCGATACGGTAGGTCTCAAGATGCTGTTAGTTAATACATTCGGCTTATTTTGGGGATCGTCACCTACCTCTTGGGGATAAATGATATCTTCGCCTTCTTTTCTCAGGTCTCGTTTCAGTCCGAGCAACATAACAGGTATACGCTCTCCCTGTCCATGTTGGAAGAACCGAATAATATCATTTCGCCACTAAGTTTTCCTTGCTGTCAGCTGGATATCATCATCCAGAGATACAGTGAACCTACCCCTTTGAGCCCTTTCAAGGTTTGCCGATTGGAAATGTCGAAGGCTAGCACAACCACGTCCGGCTGCAGGCTTGTCCAGTGCTGGTTGGGATTCGACGTATCATAGAGCTCTAATGTGAAACTCTTCTTCGAGAAGCGAATATCGTAGATGAAAGGCTGGTCAGTGTCGCGTAAGATAGTTGGTGGGCTGTCTGGTGCGCCGCTAGGTTGTGGTGTCGGTCCCCTCCCACTCTTCAGACGTCTGTATCGATGTTAGTGTTCTTCTTCATTAACGCAGCATTTAACTAGTTCTCTCCACTGAAAAGTGTGTAGAGATACAGTACAAACTCACGATAGAAAGGTAGACTTGCCACATCCCGGATCACCAAGGAGCAGTAGCTTGACCGTACTCTCAGTCTCTTGGCCTACTGTTTCGGTCATACTATCGCTCTTGATCTGTATGCACTTTTCATCTGGATAGGAACATTGCAATACTGCAAGGGCCTAGAGAAATGCGAAGTTGCGAAGGTGCGGGTAGCCAACGAGGTCTACACCGAAATATAAACTTCAGCCCTCCAGCATGCAAATCCAGGCAAATGGCCCACCAAAATGATCGTGATCGACATTTAAGTTCCAATTAAATATAAGCTTTCCTCTTTTCATGCGAAGAAAGGTTTAATACACAATCATACGCTCTAGACTTCATAAGAGAGCCGACATGAGTCTCATCTTACAGTACATAACCATAAAAAATTACGTCAAGTACCAAAAGCTCCGCGGACTTCAATTTCCCACCGTTAAAGCATATCCCACCTCGACATTGCTGGGCCGTTTGCACACTCAAACCCCTCAGTGGCATGTGGAGGTCATCAGCAAGGCTCAGTATACCGAGTTATATTCGACGAAGCGCCATTACATCGCAAACGCGTTTTCTGAGCGAGCACCGCCCACAACCACAAACCATGGCGGGCACCGGCGACGATGCACGCCCCGACTATACAAACTGGAGCAGTGCCAGCCTGATCAATCGAATCTCCGAGCTCGAGCGGCAACTGCATTCTCAGACTGCGCGGTACAACGCGCCGACAACGGCGGCACCGGAAGTGACACCCACCGCACCCATCTCTATCGACGTCCACGAACCTGCGATTCCACTCGCCGAGCCTGCGGCTCAGCCCTCGAAGAAGCGTGCCCTCTCACCGGGAGGTGATATCACTCATACACCTGCTCCTTCGCGAGGCGCCAGGCCAGATCGTGGTTTCGATCCGTCTAAATATTCGACTCGGTTCATTGCTCTCAAGTTCGCCTACCTGGGTCAGAAATACAATGGTCTCGAGCACACGAATGGGAATGCTACGCCTCTACCTACAATTGAGGAGATGTTGTGGAAGGCCATGCGCCGGACACGGCTGATCACCCCCGAGACATCTTCGGAGGACGAGCCAAATGATGTTGAACCAAGAGCAATGCGGCCCTATTCTATTTACTGGGATGGATGTGATTACTCAAAAGCCGGAAGAACGGATCGCGGTGTGAGCGCATTCGGCCAGGTCGTTGGAGTTAGAGTCCGCAGTGCACGGCCCAAACCCAAGCCCAAGGCTGCTTCAGGACAAGAGGCCGATGCGATGCAGATCGAGGAACCGTCCGTGAACAAGGACTGGGATGATGTGGCTGATGAATTGAACTACATACAACTCCTAAACAGGGTTCTGCCTGAAGATATCCGTGTTCTGGCCTGGTGCCCCAACCCACCGCCTGGTTTCGATGCTCGCTTCTCCTGCCGTGAGCGCCGATACCGATACTTCTTCACTCAGCCTGCATTCTCCCCTACTCCCGGTTCCTTTGGCTTCGCGGACCGCACAGGCAAAGCCAATGGCCCGCGTAGCAAGTTCCGCGAGGGCTGGCTGGATATTGAAGCTATGCGCGAAGCTGCCAAGCACTTCGAGGGAATCCACGACTTCCGGAATTTCTGTAAGCTGGATACCAGCAAACAGATTGAAAATTTCGAGCGGATCATCTATCATTCTGATATTGAATTCGTGAACCCGAAGTCTAACCCATTGGGTTATATCGGTCGACCTGGATTCCAGGCGGTAGAGGGCCATGTCTCCGATGTGGATATGGAGACTTCTGAGAACCCCTCTGCCTCTACCCCCCAAGTTTATTCATTCACCCTGCACGGCTCTGCCTTCTTGTGGCACCAGGTCCGCCATATGGTCGCAGTTCTGTTCCTGGTCGGACAAGGGCTTGAATCTCCGTCTATTGTCGCCGAGCTACTGGATATTGCCAAGAACCCGCGGAAGCCAACATACGAGATGGCATCCGATGCCCCTCTGGTTCTGTGGGACTGCATTTTCCCCGACGAGAGCTCTGGCAGCCGGGAAGATTCTCTGGGTTGGGTCTATGCCGGCGACCCACGCCTGAACAAGACCCAAAGTGCTAAAGGTGACAGCAAGTTTGGCATGAAAGGCGTGGTTGATGGATTATGGTCTGTTTGGAGACAGCGCAAGATTGATGAGATTCTGGCCGGCGCATTGCTGGATTTGACAGTCAGCCAGGGTGATCAGACCCACGTCCAGAACCTGGAGGGAAAGCAGGGAACGGGCAAGAAGCAGAGCAGGGGTGTCAAGGTCTGGCTTGGAGCGGATGAAGCTCGCCTTGGTGGAAGATATGTGTCCATTTCGGACAAAACCAAAACGGACCTGGTGGAGGTCCAGAACGCCAGGTGGCTGGTGTCTAAAGAGCGCAAAATGGCCGCAAAGGAGCAAGAGGCTGCGTCGAAAAATCAGACTGCTTGAGAGATGTACATACTCATTATATTGGACATGAGCGAGGGCTTTCCCCAGCGCATCATGGCTTTGCATCATAGAGACAACGCCTGGAACCTCTCCATACTTCTTCTAAAATCTCACGCTTTGGTAGCATTTTCTAGATGGGGAGTGAGTTAGCCCAGAACCTACGCAAGCTGACAGGAGACCCACTGGGAAGACCACCAAGACACCAGGCTCGCCTTCGACAATGACAGCCAGATAGAATCTAACCTCAAAGCCTTTAAAGGCTTCATGGATGACGATATCTTGAATCTGCGTGGTAGGAATAAATCTAGTCGCGGCAGTCGAGAGATAGGTAGAGGATGAGGTGGAAGTTTGGATGCCGAAGCCACGGATAACCAGGAGCGATTCCTCTACATGGCAGTAATTAGACTGTGCGCAACGAAAGCAACGAATTCAAAATCCATACCAGTATAACCTCTGCGGAAGACTCCCCACACCACCAGGATGCTGATGACTGCGATTGCCCATGGGTTGTTGTATGTGTCCACCAGATCGCAAACCTTGATTCCGAGGGAAGACGACCACACTTCCTGCCAAGGTATAAATCGACCTTCCTGGTAGAAGAAAATGTGCCGCAAACGCGTTGTTCCAACTATGATAACACAGCAGAAGAGAATGGCGCGTATAAGAACCTGGACGCCAAAGAGGATCTTCGCGGGGGAACTGGAGCGTCGAGGCGCATTCGAGACAGTGAAGCTGACAGTAGTTGGAGAAGGCCGCTGGACTTGAAGTCGACCGGGCATTTTGAAGAATAGAGCGAATAGCACCACTTAGAAGCTCGAGACCATTGAAGCTATCCGTTGGATCTTCAGGGACAACGCAAAGAAGCTCATCTGGGACCAAATGGCGCGCTAGTCCTGCTTAGGTTAGATAAGAGCTGCAATTCCCCGGTCACGTGAATCCATTGGCTCATTCTCCGTTGACATCAAGGCTAGCTAGTCGGGCACCAACATATCTCCCTGCTTTCCCATCTTCCACGATGGATAACCGGACACGAAGCCAGTCTCCCCGCCGGCGGGACGATGGCGACCGATATCGACCTAAGAAGTCCGGAGGCTTTCGATGGAAGGAAAAGCGGCGCGACGACGATGCCCGTGGGGACGATCGCAAATTAGATCGAGGATATCGGGACCGAGGAGACCGAGGAGACCGACCAAGATCCCCACGGAGGGATCGCGATGGCGACAGATACAGAGATGGCGACCGTGACCGCGACCGTGACCGCCGACGCGATGACCGAGAGGCACCCCGGGAAGACCGCGAGAAAAAGAAGGAGAAGAAAGAGAAGAAGGAAAAGAAACCCGTCATGCCCCAGTCATCAGAGCCTATGATTGTCGTTCATGTCAACGATCGTCTGGGTACTAAGGCGGCGATTCCCTGCCTGGCTTCGGATCCTATCAGTTCGTATCCTTCTTCTTGGGCCATACCAGTACAGTACACTGACTACTTCCAGAGCTATTCAAGGCCCAAGTTGCCGCTCGCATCGGCCGCGAGCCCCACGAGATCCTTCTCAAACGCCAAGGCGAACGACCCTTCAAGGACCAGTTAACGCTGGAGGACTATGGCGTGAGTAACGGAGTCCAACTTGATCTGTGAGCCTCAACATCTCCCTCCTTCCACAAGACCTCCATGAGTAAGCATACTAACAATCATCTAGGGAGGTCGGAACTGGCGATTAAGGGAACCAACCAGATCGAATATCCAAGAGTGTTTTCGGGGTGTTTTGCTACGGAACCGGAGCATGGGGAGCGTTACGAATTCATTTCAATGTGTTATTTCATATACTTTTTTTTCCTCCAACGCCGCCTGTATCTATGGGACAATGGAATGCTGCACTAAGCATGCACTTTTTACCTCGAGGTCTTACTAGTACCTATAGGGAAAAGTACTTGCTGACCATTTGCATATCCTGCACCGCCGTTTTCTGCCGGTTCATTCCCGTTGCTGCGGGGCCTCAGGCGCACTTTGCCCGATCCGGAATTATATTGAGCCTGAGGCATCCAACGGCAGCCAACTGCAGCCAACCCGAGGCCAAGACTTGTTCCACTCTCCAAAAGAGGCTTTTTTTCTAACGCGGGACTCACGAGCTTCTCGTTTTTTTTTCTAGATCTCACTCCAGTGCTGCTTGCCTTCACCTCGTGTCTGCGTCATGAGGTAGTCGCTTTACTCTCCACTCTTGACTCTATTGCCTCCTCCATCCGATCTTCTCTTACATCAGTCCGACATCGCCCCAGATTTTCTCTGTTTTCCGCCAAATCCCTCGACCACCTCCTCCATTCGATCCAGCGCCTTCCTGTCTCCCCCTCTTACAACCTCCTCCGAAGCCATTGAATCAAGATAATCAGAAGCCATGGTCCGCAATCTTGTCGTCATCGGTGGCACGTCCCACCCGCAGTTGACTCAGAGCATCTGCAGCGTGTTGGGCATCCCGCCGGCGGATGTTCTGCTGTCCAAATTTGCCGTGGGTGAGACCCGAGTCGAAATCCAGGAGTCCGTTCGCGGTAAGGATGTCTACATCATCCAATCTGGAGGCGGCAAGGTCAACGACCACCTGCTGGAGCTCCTCATCACCATCTCCGCCTGCAAGACTGCTTCTGCCCGACGAGTGACCGCTGTTCTTCCTCTGTTCCCCTACTCTCGCCAAAGTGACATCCCCTACGACAAGACTGGAGCTCCTCTCGTAAAGTCATCTGTGCCGAACCGACCCAACAATGGCTACACCTTTGAGAGCACCCCGCCCACCCCGGGCCTGGGCGCTAAAGCTGACGGCCTCGGTCTGAACGGAATCGACAACCTCCAGAAGAGCCTCGCCAGGGCCCAGATTGAGGAAAGCAACGGTAGTCCCGTGAAGCGACGTTCCGGGAACGGACTTCCGCGGAGTGACACCAACGAGTCCCTCAAGTCCATCGCTACGAACGGGGCTGCCGAAGACTCTGCAAGCTCTGCTTCCTCTAAGATCAATACTTTCCAGCCGCGCCCTGGCTATAAGCAATGGGTCGCACAAGCAGGCACCCTGGTGGCCGACCTGCTTACCTGCGCCGGTGCCGATCACATCATCACTATGGATCTGCACGACCCCCAGTACCAGGGCTTCTTCGATATCCCGGTCGACAACCTCTATGGCCGTCCCCTTCTGAAGAGCTACATCCAGCGCAATATTCCCAACTACAAGCAGGCCGTCATCGTCAGCCCTGATGCTGGCGGTGCCAAGCGCGCCACTGCCATCGCCGATCAAATGGGGATGGAATTTGCCCTAATTCACAAGGTTCGTTCAGGCACACTTAAATCGCGCGGTAACCCAAATGGACCATCTGACTGGCCCTCACAGGAGCGACGCCCCACAAAGATCACTGACCGCCAGAATGCGACCATGATGCTGGTTGGCGACGTCCGTGATCGGATAGCCATCCTGATTGACGATTTGGCTGACACCTCGAACACAATCACCCGGGCTGCTAAGTTGGTGAAGAACGAGGGTGCCTCACAGGTTTACGCTCTGCTCACCCACGGTATCTTGAGTGGTGACGCCATCGACCGCATCAACGCCAGCGCCCTTGACAAGGTTGTTGTGACCAACAGCGTTGACCAAGGTGACCATCTGCGCCGTTGCCCGAAACTGGAGGTGTTGGAGGTCGGCCACGTTTTCGCCGAGGTGAGTAACATTCGTCCGATTGTCCGCGCCACATGCTGACCGCTTCCTCTAGGCAATCCGCCGCGTTCACCACGGTGAAAGCATCAGCGTTCTGTTCCAGTATGACTGAGTTCCAATGATTTGAACTCCCAAAAAAGAGCTGGATTCCATATCCCAGATCTGGCATATGCAATGAATTTCTTTGGATTTAATACGGCGTTGTTGATGCGAATTTTTTATTCGCAATGTTTTACCTACCTGAAATTTCCCAATATAGAACCACGGTCATAGTAGACTTGGTACACCGAGAGCGTTTTGTGTATTTGTGATTCTCTGTCGCTCTCTTGGTCTGGCTGGCTCCCAAGTTACCTGTTTTATCTAGCTATCTCTCTGCCGCCGTCTGCACATAGTACATGCCTGAATTAAAATCAATAATTCAAGCACGGTTACTCTGTTCTCTGTCTGATGCGTCATATGTCTAGTCAAGTACCCTGTACAACTTATACCACTTAGAGCGGCTTACACTATGCCACAAGGGGCTTAACACTCAAGAGGCCAGTAGGCAAGGCTCTTAGAGGTGCAAACCAAGGAGGCATCGGGACGTTCATCTAGTTGATGAATTTCGTTCTTCTATAGCACAATGGGAGATCAAGGAAGATAACCGAACGCCTCAAATCGAAAGCCAACAAAAGCCGAAACCAGATGTGACCATGGCCTCGGCCAGGGGAGGTGATGCGCTCACTTTCAATACTCAAAAAGAACAAACTGGGTACTCGATACAACAAAATTGGCAGAAGCAATATCGCTCAGCCAGAGGTTAGGTACAAAGAAGTAGAGGGAACGAGATCATGGCGTGTCTGCGTCTAGAAGACGGAGATGAAGTTTCCAATTCTCTCCTTCTGGTTCTGGGCAATGCATTCCGAGATCCACGTCACGTTGCGGATTTCCTGTCGAAGTGTCAGTGATTAATTTTTAAACACAGATACTTTTTGTGGTGCTCTTACCTGCTCCTTTAGTTTCATCCACCCGTACACCACCGCCGGGGTGAATTGACGTGTGAAGACCAACTTCGACATCTCCATCTCCTTCTGGTAGAAAAGATCCTCCAGGCTCTTGCCATCAGCTGGGCCTCCACCCATACCACCCATACCACCACCTTGGCTCAGTCCCACGGCGTCAAAGAATGACTTGTAGTCAGCATTGGCGCTGACAGCCAATGCCACACCCTCGACATCCTCAGCCCGGGAAAGCATTAAGGTTCCCTCAGGGTAGAGCTTGCCAAATTCGGGGTACAACTTCCTCCGCTCTGGCCTGAGCAGGTCGGTACCGAAAGAGTTGAGGGTAATGTTGATGGAACGGCGATCGGCCTCGAACTGCAGGATCTCGGACATGACATCTTGCGTGGGGCCAGCAAAGTCGGGGTGGGTGTTTACAAAGTTGTAGAAGTCCTCCAGGTAGTTCTTGAATAAGGTGTTTCGAACAATCTCAATGTTCAACTCGTCAAGGTCCTGGTGGCTCAGACTACTCTTGAAGTATGCGGCGAGAGGAGTCTCAATGAGTACCGAGTTGTAGAGTTCTTCGATATTAGTTGCCACGCACAGAACGGGCAGTGTCTCGAACCAGCCCAGCGGGTGGCATCGCTCCAGGAGTTCTCGAGTATCGCGCTCGTGCAGGGTGCCAGTAATCAGGAGGGCAATGTTGTCGATCATGTATCCGTAGGTCAGGTACTCGAGGAACTTGGCAGTTGAGCCGGTGGACTGTGCGATCAGATACCGGAACTCAGCGACCAGCTTGTCGGTCATCTTGCCTGCGAGAGCGGAGGTAGAGGGGTTGGGGGGAAGAGCGGCGAGGAAGTCGCCGTAGGACGGGCCCAGCTGGAGCTTCACATCTATGAGGTAACTTGTTAGACACATCATTCCACTGTGCAGATAACAAATAGGGTGTACCGTCAATGGTCTCGCATTGTGTCAAGTTGGAGTAGTTCTGGCCAGTCAGAAGGCTGTTCCGATACCCTCGAACGATACCTTCAACGTATCTGGACTTCCGTCAGTGCTGGAACAATCCCAGAAGAGCCATAAATCACTTACCCGGCATTAACATTGAAGAAAAGGCCCTCCATGGTGCGTGGAGTGGAAACAGATGAAACGGGGAGTCGCCAGCTACACTTGAAGCTCGATGTACGGCGGGTGGTTATGTAAGCCACCGCCACAGCGTGGCTTCGACTTTTGCACTTTTTCTTCCGTGTAAAATTTCTAGTTCTCCTCCAACGGTGATTGCGTCCACGGTCCACCCCTACCTCTTCATTCTTTTGCATTTAGACCGGGGTCTTGTTTCTAAGTTTTTTATTATACTACACGCCGTGGTTTGCCCACCATGTCGCTTTTCCTCCTCACTGAGACCAGTGCGGGCTATGCCCTGCTGAAGGCCAAGGACAAGAAGCTCCTGAAGCGCAAGGACATCGCTGAGGATGCTTCCACTGCTGAGGGTGTCTCTGAAATGTATGTGCAGCATTCCGGCGTGCTGGAAAAAAGTCTTCGTGCGCGCAGATAGTTTATTGCGTCGGCGCAAATTTTTTTGTTGCGGGCAGACGATGCTAACCGACCATGTAGGTTCAAGTTGAAGGGTTTCCAGAAGTTCGACAGCGCTGCTACTGCCGTTGAGGAGGCCGCTGCCATCATTGAGGGCAAGGTCACTCCCCGTCTTGCCTCCCTTCTCGATGGAATCAAGGACGAGAAGAAGGGCACTCTCGCCGTTGCGGATGTCAAGCTCGGTATGTACAATTGAGTTGGAGCCCACTTTACGGCGAATTGGTCCTAATTGCCATCCAGGAAACGCTATTGGCAAACTTCCCGGTTTCTCTATTGATCTGGTTGCCGACTCTACTACCTCCGATGCGTTCCGTGCCATTCGTGAGCACCTCGCCGCCCTCATCCCCGGTTTGGCTCCCAGTGACATGTCCGCCATGTCCCTCGGTCTTTCCCACTCTCTTGCCCGTCACAAGCTCAAGTTCTCCCCCGACAAGATCGATACCATGATCGTTCAGGCCATTGGCCTGCTTGATGACCTCGACAAGGAGCTCAACACCTACGCTATGCGTGTTAAGGAATGGTACGGCTGGCACTTCCCCGAGCTGGCCAAGATCCTCAACGACAACATTGCCTACTCTAATCTCGTCCTGAAGATGGGTATGCGCACTAACTGGGAGACTGTCGATCTCTCAGAGATTCTCCCCGAGGAGATCGAGGCTGCCGTCAAGCTTGCTGCCGATCGCTCCATGGGTACCGAGATTAGCGAGGAGGATCTGGAGAACATTCAGGCCCTGGCCACCCAGGTCGTTGGATTCTCCGATTATCGCCAGCGTCTGTCTGGCTACCTCACCTCCCGTATGAATGCCATTGCTCCCAACCTGACTGCTCTCGTCGGCGAGCTCGTTGGTGCCCGCCTCATTGCCCACGCTGGTAGCTTGAGCAGCCTTTCCAAGAGCCCTGCCTCTACGATCCAGATTCTGGGTGCCGAGAAGGCCCTCTTCCGTGCCTTGAAGACTAAGCACGACACTCCCAAGTACGGTCTGATCTACCACGCTTCTCTGATCGGTCAGGCCACCGGCCGCAATAAGGGCAAGATGGCCCGTATCCTTGCCGCCAAGGCTTCCCTGGGTATTCGTGTGGATTCCCTTGCCGATTGGGCTGACGAGGTCACTGAGGAGGAGAAGGCTGCTCTCGGTACCGAGGCCCGCTTCAACCTTGAGCGCAAGCTCGCTGCCATGGAGGGCAAGCCCCTCAAGCCCCGCGGTGTGGCTATTGCTCCCAACGGCACTGCCCAGCCCCAGAAGTTCGACTTGAACGAGGCCCGCAAGTACAACCCCGATGCCGATGCCGTGGCTGACGAGGAGCCCTCTCCCGCCAAGAAGGACAAGAAGGAGAAGAAGAAGGAGAAGAAGCTTGTTGAGGAGGTTTCCGACGAGGAGATGGCCGACGCTGACTCTGACGAGTCCGATTCCGATTCCGATAGCCCTGCCGAGTCAGAGCTCGAGAAGATGGCCGCCAAGGCCGGTCTCAGTGTCAAGCGTTACCAGCGCAAGCTTGAGCGAGGAGAGATCACTTTCGATAAGAAGGGCAACCCGTCATCCATCAGCAAGAAGGACGTGAAGAAGGCCAAGAAGGAGGCCAAGAAGGCCGACAAGGAGGATGGCAAGAAGCGCAAGCGTGACGACGACGGTGATGAGAAGAAGAAGAAGAAGAAGAGCAAGGGCGAGTAAATGTTTTCTTTCAAAAAGTTTCGCTATGTGACGGACGGCTTTTGCGGATCTGTATGATATCACTTTCTTTTTGTTTCGCGACCTGCTCGCATATGTTTGAGGGCATTTTCAAGGTTGATCTACGTGGTCTTTTCCTGGCGCAGAGGTGCTTGATGGTACAAGGCAGTACAGTTTGGCTGAATAATTTTGTTCATACTCTATGTCTCTGTAAATGTCTCTGTAGCTCGTGTCTAGTTTCCATCTCGCCGCATTTGTACTTTCTGACTTGGGCCTTTTTTTTCCCTACGGTTGTGCGTGTGGCCGTTGATCGGACCGCTTAGTTCTGCCGGCAGAACGAATAATTTTCCGCTCGTTCGACTCAACTTCCACTATTCATATATTCCCCAATTCAGCACAATGAGGGTAAGACATCTCTTGTTAGCAATAGTGACATCTTCTGACCTCAAATTGCAGATCCTTGACCCTCAATCAGCCGTTCTCACCAATGTCGAGGTGCTGGCATACTTGAACGCCAATCCACCCCACCGTGTTCCGCCACGGCCACAGCATTTCCGAGGGCCATGGGTCCCAAGCCCCGATCTGAGAGATCATAATACAGTTGTCAAAGAGGTAAGCCATTTACGAAGCCGTAGTCCGCGGTCCGTCGGAGCCATCGCAGCCCAACGAGAGACCCCCCGTACCTGCATATGAATCATCCACAGACCATGAGTTTCACAGGCTCCGAGATTGCAACGCAGAACCTAACAACACATAGATTCACAACTATGTCAGCCGCATATCCCCTCACCTTCTCAAATACCCCCGTCATGCATCCCGCCCATCCTCCTCCCAGTCCCACTCCCAAGCCGCCATGACCGGCACCATGAGACCCGGCGCCGGTGACGGTGAACCAGACCCCTCCATACTCCCTGAAGTTCCATCCAATGAGCTCACACCCATGGACTACGCCCTCCGCGATATCATTACAAAACTCCAGCCCTACGGACTCACAAAGGCGGAGATCGTCATGATCCTGAACCTGGGGTTAGGCCTCACCAACACTGCAGACGCGGAGGGGCATGCTGATGGAGATGGAGAGATGGAAGTTGATGAGGGACATACGAATGGCGTGGAAGGGGAGGAAGGGGAGAGTGAAGAGGACTACAGTGCCATGGCGCTATTTGATACTGTTGTTGAGGAGCGGGAGGATCGTATTGCTGATGAGGACGTGCCGGTTATTATGTCTATTATCAAGGAGACGTTGGCGGAAAATTATGGAGAGGATTTGTAAGGTGGCGATGGAATTGGTGCTTTGGTTTTTTATAGAGGCTTTTGATATCCCGAAGCGTAGCTTCAAATTTACAGACTTGGACTTCATCCAGATGTCCTTACTTTCCAAGGCTGGCTTTGAGGAGTAAGATTTTTATGTGGTATTTTATTGAATAGATGCATTATTCCTTGCGTCTGTCACGGCAATGCAGGAACGGAGATTAGATGATTCAATTGAGGCCCATGTCTGTCATACACCTCGCTCTACCGTACAAACGAAGCAGATCCTTGAAGAAAAAAAAATTGTCTAGCTGTCGAAGCTCTGAGTTTAATTTACACCAGCTCAATGAACTTACTGGCAACTATCTTGCATCTATCTTGCCTCGATCTATATTACAAACAACCCCGAACACCCAAACATGGCCACGTGCACAAGACATGGCTCCAAAAAAAAATCAGTGGTATCAAACAGAAAAAGGGTCCCGGGCATCAAATGCCAGGAACGAATATATGCAGGCTCTTCAACCCAGACTCGACAAGATCGGTCGTATACGGTAAGAGAGAAGTGGGACAGATCATCAAGGAACGGAGTGCTTTGGAAGCAAGATGGCTAGCACCTAACCCTTTTCAGGAACTCCCTCGGGCTCTATCCCGTAGATCAAGTTTCCAAATTTGTTGTAGACCGGTTCGTCTGGATCACTGTTTTCCTTCCCCCAAGGACCCAAGTCATCATCGAAAAGATCACGCTCCTGGCCTTCGCAGATCTCAGAAAAGGGAACCCAGGTCTCGTCGTCGGTCCAGATACCGCCTCGTCCGCCGCGCATATCCCACCAGTCTTGGCCGCCCAAAAGCGCGGATTGTGCAGCGTCGAAGCCGTGTGCGGAGCGGACGTATCTCCGGAGTAAGGCGCGCGCCCAAGGGAAGAACCACATATTCTCCCACCATGTATTACGGAGTTTGGAGTCGCCATTTAGGTGTGCGAGGACTGGAATGGTGGCAGAGTGGCCGTTCGTCATGAGAGGCACAGTGTGCCAGGAGTGGGTGCTTGGGTTGGGTAATTTGTCGAGAGTAGAGTTCCATTCAGGATGCGTTGTGAGCTCTTTTGCGAAACGAGTCTGGTTGAATGGACCCGGGAGGGCTGCGATATCATCTGGAAGGAGAAGACGAGACTCGCGGGGAACAGCCATCTCCATCTGTAGGCGCTCAGATTTGGTAACGTTACTATACTTGAGCCATTCAACATCGCTTTTGGATATAATCTGGTTGAAGAATAGCTCGGACTTGTAGTCCACGCCGATGCCGTACTCGTAACGATGTCCCGTCTCCAACCGCACACTGATACCCGAGATGTTGGTTCCATACCCAATGCCCAGGAGATTGGAGAACATTTCCACAGGCCAGCTAGCGGTTCGGCGACGCTCCAGCTCTCTCACCACTTCCTGCCGTCCAAACATTTGCGTGAGAGCCTGGTAATCGCCATTCTTCTTGTGCTGCTGATGGAGCAACCGCAGGACCTCATCATAGATCATTATCAGATCAGCAGCCTGGCCAATCACGGTTCCCGGGTTCAACCATCGAGGTCGGTTCAAATGTCCATCATGGTAATGGTCCGTCTTCCATCCATACACGTCCGGGGGCAGAGAGGACTCCGGGACGGACACGCAACCGGGATCGCTTTCCAATCCGGTGTAGCAGACTTTACTGGCACCGAACAGAACTCGCTGGGAGTACTTTTGCACCGTCGCCACTGGACCCCCCCAGTGTGTTCTGCACGGCCGCGAAACCATACTTCTTCTGCAACTTCTTGTTGTTCGTGCGCAAGATGTTCTGGAATCGTTCAACCAGAATCTGAGGGGGCAGCTGAAAAAACACGTCCAAAGCATCCACAACCAACACAAAATCGTGATCGTTGATGGTCTTGCTGTTCTTGAGGTAATTGCGCACGCGAGTGATCCGGTCAATCATGCGCTCGAACTCGGTTTTGTGAGCATTTTCGTGTCCGTATCCGAGTAATGTCGGAGGCGGGTATCCCAGGATCATCGCAGATGTCAATGTGCGACAGACACCGCGGGTTTGCGATGGGACAAAAGGCGTTTTCGGGGCATGGACGAGGACATGGAGGTAAGGATTGGGCTTCTCCAGGTCGTGCGGGAGGGACTTGTTGATCGAAATGCCTGACTTTTGAGGAAGAACGACCTGCGCATCTTCCGGGCGCTCAGGGAAAGGGTGGCGCGACGGGAATTTTGTCCAGAAATCGGGCTCGGGTTGCTATTCACGGGTCGTTAGCCATGTCCTCTCGAGAAGCATCCCGTCCAAGTCGGGAAAGATCATCACTCACCCTTGATGATGGCAAGAGCATGTATAGGAATAATAGGATTGTAAGGGCAGAGAAGGCGATCGACTTGGCTCGTCGGGATCGCGGGCGACGGTGATAGACCTGCCATAGCAGCGTCGAGGCCGCGTTTTTAGCCTCGTCGATAGACGGACTTAAGGGAGCCATTTCGGGCTAGTAAAAGACAGAGGTCAGAGAAACGCTGGACATGGCGCTGGAGCCCAGGACGTTACAAGATATTAAAAGGCCACGCGGGAAGTACGCAATCGAAGGTGGAGATGGAAACGTCCGCCGATCGTCCGTTTTCGGTACGCCATACGATAAGATTCCTACGCCTGAGCTGTATGCGTATGTGTATGTTCATATTTGATTCATTAATGGTATATACTCGCTATTCTAGATAAATCTCCTCCCGCAGTCGTTGAAGGTTGCGGAATAGTCCGCCGGCGGGGGCGCCACTATCGCTGTCGCGACGTTGTTCGCGTGATCTAGGTCCGCGTTGACTTTGCTCAGCCATTGCCTGCTGATGCTCCAAAACTCGCCGTCGCTCATCCACAATCCGTCCTAGAGCATCCACAAATCGTGCACGCGCTTTCTCTTCGGCAGATCCCTTCCATACTGCTGCCAATGTCCGCAATGTCTCCAAACGCTGGGTAGCGGCTTCTAATCCCTTGTGCCCTCCGCCCTGACTCTCCAGTAGCTCCAAAATTTCGTTGCGCAGCTTCTTCATGCTCTCTTGTCCTTTTTGTTCTTGGTCTTGTCCTTCAGGGCCCATCTCGGGGCCGGAAACCGAGATGAAGGAAGAAGAGAATGAGACCTCAGATGGCGGCAGAGGCCATTCCATTGCATCGCCAAAGGTTTGGACGACATCTTCTAATCTTGATCGCACTTGATTGAGTGTGCGCAAGTTGGTAATGTATTCTGGGTCGGCTGGGCCCTCGTCCTGTTGCTCCTCCGCAGCCACGCCTTCCTCCTTTGTAGATGTAGGATCCTCGGCTCCTTCTTGGACCGACTCTGTCTTCCGGCTTGTAGCAATGGTATTCGACTTCGAAGATTCCGGAACGAATTTGGCGATATCGTCGCGTAGCACCTCTGTTAAGGTTTCCGACAATCCGATCGTCTCCCCTCGTAACACCTCCACTTCGTATGCCAGTCGTCCACCACTTCGGAGTATCTCATCGCTAAGCTGGGATAATGTACTTGAGAGGCGCACGTTCTGCGCACTAATTTGCGAGAGCAAGGACTGGACCTGGGCGGACAGCTCGGTCAGAGGTACGGAGCCGGGTGCTCGAGAAGCATTGGGTTGCAATGACGCAACGGTCAATGGCGATAAGGAGTCATTCAGGAATTCGGCAGGATCGAAGTTCGGGTCTGCGAAGTTGGGTGTCGTGTCGGCCTGCGAATTGACGATCTTGGGTACAACTCGTGCTGTCGAGTTGTGGCTGTTGAAGGAAGTCATGAACGTAATGACTTATTCCTTCCGGCCTAGAAGATAGGATGACTTCTTGGGAAAGGTAATTCACGACACCGAATGAGTCTGGGGTTTGGAGGTGGTCAATTCTCCACGTTAGCTGCATCGCCCCTCTCCAACTTGGCTTCACCGCCTTGGGGTAGACAAGGTGCACGAGGTACTCATACAAAGCAACTACATAGTAGACTAGATAGTTGGCACTCTATGAGACCGCTGCAGATCTAAATGCCGACAAGTGCGATAAAAATTTCTCTCTTTGCGCAGCAGGTCTTTGTCCAGCACAGGACTTTCTACAACTTAAGCGGGTCATTCGTAATGGAGCAACAATTGAAATTATATTGGGGGAAAAGCTAGTTAAGTAAATTAAGCGCATATCACACGCAAATCTTGGGGTAATAGTGTCGTCAAAGAAGGTGGGTATCGTCATGGATCCAAATCACGTCGAGCATAGTACAAAACGTTGAGTTCCAGAAATTATGACCGCAAGCGAGTATTCTTCGCCGACTGCCAATGTCTCGGGGGCATTATAAATCACAAGCAGAAGTAGAAAGAGATCGTAACTTCAAATCAAAGGCGGGAACACATGTATGCCCGCTGTTTTTAACAAGCGAGTCGTCTAGATGTCCTCGACGACGCGGGCATTGATCGCACTTTGGAATCCGGCATCAACATTGGGGCTCGGAACTCCATAGTTGCTCGGGCCCTCGCCAGCATTCTCGGCGGCGGTGAACTGCTGCGACACATTGGGGGCGGAGGGCATGAAGATCACCTTGCTGCCGGAGGTCTTCGCCATGGCCTGCATAGCCTCGAGGTAGCGGATTTGCATAGCAGGCGCAGAGGACAGGATATCAGCGGCCTGGCGCATCAACTTGGCAGACTCGACCTCGGCGCGAGCAGCAATGACCTTGCTCTCACCGATACGCTTCGACTGGGCAGCCATGGAGAGCGATTCCTGCAGTTCGTTGCTGAAAACGATGTCCTTGATGAGCATCGACTCGACCTGGACACCCCATCCAACTGCGACCTCCTCGATAATCTCCGATGTGGACTGCGCGATCTCCTCGCGACGCTCGATTACGTCCTGCAGAACGCGGGCACCAATCACATGGCGCAGGGTGGTCTGGGTACGCTCAACGAGCGCCTGCTTCATGTTGGAGATACCGAAAGCCGCCTTGTGTGGGGAGGTAACTTGATAGTAAATGACGGAAGTCAGGTTCAGAGTGACGTTGTCCTTGGTCATGCAGACCTGGCGCGGCACTTCAGCGATCTGGATCTTGACGTCGACAGTGTACAGGTGCTCGCTGAGCGGGTTCACCTTGACCAGACCGGGGTCGACGGAACGTTCGAAGCTGCAGGTTGATTGTCAGATTTGACCATACTAGTGGGGAGTGTAGTACATACCGTCCGAATCGCGAGACTAGACCGACTTGACCCTGGTCCACAGGCTTGAATGGATTCGGGCAGCAGACGCAGCAGGGAATGGCACCACAGAAACCGATGCATCCTCCCAGGCTATGAACTATAAAGAAATCGAAGTTAGAGTGAATGCGATAGGTGTCGCCAGGATATACTTACTCATTCGGGCGTACCAGCCGTGTGCCTCCGGGTTGTCTTGATCATGTTCGATCGTAGAGGCATATCGGGGCTGCAAATCAGCGAGGCGAGCAGGCTGGACCTTGACCAGACCTCGATCGGGCGCAGGGTGTCGCTCCGGCTCCTCGACGGGAGCCTTGCTGGTACCAGCACCGTTTGTGCCGTTCAAAGACATGGTTGGATAGTGAGGATATTAAAATGGTGAAAGGTGATCGCAGTGAATCGAGTAAAAGGGATAGATGGGAGAACGAGGGGGGGGAGGCCATAAGGTTTAAATACAAGTAAACACCGTGACAAGGAGATCAGCCTTGCCAGCTTTCTCCGCAGTGGGTCGACGGTGCCCCAGCTTCACGCCAATTGTATTTTCCCCTTCAAGTCCCAAGACTCTCTCTAAGCCTCCATGGCTGAGTTCCCGGATCTACTTGATCTGATTGATGGACACATCCACTGGTTCTCCATAGGGTGGTTGCCCCGGAGTGCCGAGTACCCGAACTACTGAGTTACTGCGATAGTTCATTGTCTTCTTCGGGTATGAGGACCCCAACTACTGTCAACTGCTTTCCATCATGGCGGGCACACCGAAGTATGTGCAATGGACACTCTTAAAGGGAACCTCAGATTAAGGTGGTAATGCCTGGATGTAATGCTTCGACCTCCATTCTTGGACTCTTCCCTGGCCTGCGTTGTATCGATGTAGCATGCCAACCCCTTCCCATCGGGCCCAGACGTGAACGAGAACGAGCGACCAAGGGGACTCGGCATGTCTGGGCCATCGTCATACCACACGTGAGGCTCCACAGTCTTCGAGATGTTTTCTAGCGGCCCCCATCCATGAACAAGGGGGCTGTAAGAGGATGCTCGGGCGCGGCTGGGCGCTTCTTCGTGCTTTCTACAGGGTTGAGTTCGTGAGGCAGATACTGTAGCCAAGGTGAGCCGCGCTTGGACCTTGGAGACTGATTTCGCCGCAAGACTCGTCGACTGCGCCCTGACGTATAGACTTTCCCGAGCGGCTGTCCGATTGCGGCCCCCAATCTTGGCCCCAATCATCCTTGAACCACGGGTTATCTCGGGGCAGTGCTACGGGACGTAGAGCTCGTAATTGAGTCTATTGTCCTTGGAGTAGATCAGGTGGACAGGATCTCATGCCAATCATCATTCAGATATCGGGATCGGTGAATGTAGAGCAACGAACAACGAGCGACCTTTTAAACAAACACAGCCCATGATTATTAGGGGCACTGTTAATTTTCTCCATCAAATAAAATTTGGCGATTCCTTACATGAACTAGCATCATTGGTCTAGTGGTAGAATTCGTCGTTGCCATCGACGAGGCCCGTGTTCGATTCACGGATGATGCAAAGCAATTTATTTTTGCCTTCCCACTTTACTTTTTGTAAAACCATCTAACCTTTTTCTCATTGATTTTTTTTTTCCAATGATTAAAAGGCCCCTTTCCTCAAATTCCCGGAGACACAACCTGATTGATTGTACTAGTTTGTTTGGCTAGATACAGATGTTGGTTATCGGGTAGTGATATATCCCGGTCATCATACCCACTACTTACCACATCTGCATCAAACCCAAGTCAACAAAGTAGATATATTCATCATTTACGCAACATTTCTGACAATTTCAGTGTGACGCAAGCAAATTATCCTATTAGAACACGCTGAATGTAGGCAAACGAACACACAAGAGGACATTGGAAGAGTGTCACGCACATGTGCATAACACGTCTATCGGCCGAGCTATGTATGACAGCTCCAGGGGAAACGACAGCACCAAGTGTCCACTATTCAGTGTCTATTAACAAATCTAAAGCTCAGGAACTATCAGTAACTGCCCGAATAATTAATCATTGCGGCTTTGCAACCCCCACTCACGCTGATGCTGACGCCATCGGACTCCAACTTCACGTCTTAACCTTGCACGCAATACGACGCGGCAATGACATGCGGGGTTGGCTGGAGGGGAAGCAACGCAGGAACAATAAATATGAAGAAGTAAGCCTGGAGAATATTCCGAAGCACGCGTCGAGCTGATACCCAATTCTTTCACATCTACATCGGGCTGCAGTACCCGACACCCATAGATCGCCATGTCAACAGAAAAAAAGCAGCTCATCCTCAATGCGTTTGCAATGCACTCGCCCAGCCATCTGAATCCAGGCCTCTTCCGATACCCGACAGACAAGGGCGCCGATTACAAAAACATTAAGCACTGGATGGCCCTCGCCAAGAAGCTGGAGGAAGCCAAATTCCATGCAATCTTCTTCGCCGACGTCCTCGGAGGCTACGATGTCTACAAAGGTCCGGCCAATCTAGACCCGACGATCCCTGCCGGCGCCCAGTTCCCGATCAACGACCCCCTGTACAGCATTCCTGCCATGGCAGCTGCAACAGAAAGTATCGGCTTCGGAGTCACCGCTTCGACGACCTATGACGCGCCCTACGCTCTGGCCAGACGCTTTTCGACCGTCGATCACCTTAGCAACGGGCGGGTTGGATGGAACATTGTCACATCTTATCTTGATTCTGCGGCGCGCAACTTCGGCCTTGATACGCAGGTTGAGCATGACGAGCGGTACCGCATTGCCGACGAGTACCTTGATGTCACCTATAAGCTTTGGGAAGCTTCTTGGAGGGATGATGCTATAGAGTGGAATAAAGTCTCATCCAAGGCCAATGGCTCGGTTGAGGGCTATAGGTACGCGGATCCTCGTGGTGTGCGAGAGATCAACCATAAGGGGAAATACTTCCAGGTCCCCGGCCCTCATCTCTGTGAGCCAAGTCCCCAGCGCACGCCGTTCCTGCTGCAGGCTGGGACTTCGACGGCTGGAAAGGCATTCGCTGCTAAACACGCCGAGGCGGTCTTCCTCCATGCCCAAAAGCCAGAGCTGGTGCGCCCGTCCGTTGACAGCATCCGCCAGCAAGCTGCCGACCTAGGCCGTGACCCTCGAGATATCAAGATTGTGGCAGGGGCATTGGTTATAGTTGCCGAAACGGACGAGAAAGCAAATGCGAGGTTTGATGAGTTGAAGGGATATGGTGATCGGGAGGGTGCCCTGGCTCTCTTTGGCGGCTGGACTGGCTACGATCTGTCCACCTATACCGACGACCAGGATTTCCGGTTCGTGGAGCAGCCTGCTGTCCGAAGTATGGTAAACCACTGGGCAAGCACCGTCCCCGGGACGGAGGGCAAGAAGTGGGACAAGAAAACCATCGCCGAATACTTGACCCTGGGGGGCAATGGTGTTAAAATTGTTGGCAGTGTCCAGACAGTAGCTGACGAGTTGGAGCGCTGGGTGGATGTTGGTGATGTCGATGGATTTAACCTGAGCTATGCTAGTCTCCCCGATACATTCGACGATGTCATTCGCCTTTTGCTCCCGGAGCTGCAGCGACGCGGTCTCTTCTGGTCAGACTATGCCGTGAAGGGAGGCACTATGCGCGAGAACATGTATGGAAAGCAGGGTCAGTCGAGACTTCCGGAGTCTCATCATGGTGCAAAATACTTCTGGCGGAAGGGCGAGGAAGTGCCGCCTTACTCTTTGAATGAAGCCCAATGAACATAGATGACAAGATAGAAATGCTATCGATGCATGAGACTCAGAGCAGCTTCTAACAGACGACGAAGTTTAGAAATGAACTCGCTGCTCTCTTCTTCTGGTACGTGATAGCAGTAGTCTCTTTCTCATAGGATACTCGGAGATATGGGCATTACGGAAAAAAGGAAGAAAAAGGAAGAAAAAAGGAGCGCGCCCTGGGCTCGAACTGTCCTCGGTTGCTATTCCTCTTTACTAGGCTTCATGTGGTAGATCCTGAGGCTATTATATGCAGAAAATAGTTGCTAATCATCGCTAGGTAATTGAGAGGACTGGCAATAGTCAAGCGTCTCTTCTCTTATTCCCCTCCTTCCCCATCCAAGTTTTGAGTCCCTTTCCCTTCCCCATTGCCAGATCCCGACTGGAAGATAGAAATGCCATACACTCGGTGCATCGTCGACAGTTATCAAATTTCTCTTTATTTCTCTAAAATCTTACTCAAGGTCGTATGTGTATGCTCAAACATCCCACCAGCCCTCCATCCAAGACTTCAAGTCAACCTCCCCAGGAAGTCTAAGATGTGGCGTCAACATCGCCTCCGGCTCCAACTCCCTCGAAGTCCAACCGTTACCAAAATAAGCAAAGCGGTTACCACTCGGATTGACATAGTCATACTCCCAATCCTCCCAGCGTGGATCTCTGCGAATATAGTTCGCATGAGACGCACTACCCGGGAACAAACCATGAATCCTAGAACCGGGGGTTCCACCATTATACCAAGAGCTGCAGTTCGCTGTCCAGACAGTGCGTGGATAGAAGTTGTCACAGTATTCCACAAAGTCATCCGTTGCTTGCTTTGACGGCGCAATGGACTTGATGCCCTGGCTGCGAATTTTGCGCAGGACCTTTGCAATGTACGTTATTTGGTTCTCAAGGCTATTTGGAACTGTACCGCTGTGTCCAGATGCATACGGACCACCGAGCCAGAGTAGGTTGGGAAATCCTGGTGTCGCAAATCCAAGATAGGAGTAGGGAAATCCGAAAGATCCGTCTTTCTTCCAGGCATATTTGAGATCGATGCCGTTGGCGATGATGGAGAACGGAGGCGCGTGGTCGACGTTGGCGCCGGTTGCACAGATTGTGATATCTGCTTCTCTCTCGACACCGTCTTCAGTAACAATTCCTGTTTCTGTGAACCGCTTGATACGTGTTTGAATATAGTCGACATGATCCTTGGTTAAGGCTTCAAGGTAGCCTGGCCCTGGAGTGGGCCGACGGCAGTTCGGTGGGAAGTCAGGAAGAATCTTGTCTTTGAGATCTGTTTTGCCGGCGATACGACTCAGCATGATTCCAGTCCACTTCTCACGTAGCTCTTGGTTTTCAGGAGTGTCCTTGAAGATTGCTCCGAAGCGCTGGAAGTATCCCTTCTCTACCTCTGTGCGATACTTCAAGTATTCATTGGGATCTTTGAAAGACTCCAGCTGGTCCACGGAGAACAAGTTTGGTTCCAGTCGGCGTACGCCTGCATTTCCACTGCTGAAGGAGTCGGCAATCCAAGTTGGGTTCCGCGCATAGTGATCGACGTGGCTTGCGATGGGCTCGATTGATGGAAGGACTTGAAGACCAGATGCTCCGTTACCTATGAGTGCAATGCGTTTGCCCTTAAGGTCGATTGTGTGGTCCCAATTAGAAGAATGAAAGAGAGCGCCTCTATAATTCTCAACACCCTCGTAATCAGGCAGTTTCCAGGCATTGAAATGACCGATGGCGTTGATGACAACATCCAGCTTTTCTTCGTAGATCTGGGCATTGGGTCAGAGGCATTCAAGAATTGCTAAGGATCGGCCTCACTTGGTTTGACCCATCTAAATGCGCGATGGTGACTTTCCATTTCCCCTCGGTAGCCAGCCACTCAGTCTTGTTCACCTGTTGCTGGGATCGAACGTATTGATACACGTTGTGCTTTCGCGCAACGCCTTGCCAATAGTCCCGAATTTCGGCCCCCTGAGCGAACTCTTCTGTCCACTGAGTGTTAGGGGAAAAGCCAGATTGATAGGCGTGTGCAGGTATGTCACACCGAACGCCTGGATATGTGTTTTCAAACCTATTGAAAATGTTAGCGTTGTTGCGGAGGAAGCAAATGAGGACAAATTTACCATGTGCCTCCCTAGATAAAAAGTCAATATGAGAGCACAAAACACCAGAACGGATTGACATACCACATCGGCGTTCTTGTCATAAATTCTCAAATCGAGACCCGGTAGCTTCGCGGGTAGCAGCACGCCAGCAGTGATACCCGCGATACCGGCACCAATGATGCCGACTTTGATGGGTCTTACTACATCGATGGGATGCTCCTCTACCTCGAATTGAGGTTTGGTCGAGCGCTCTGAATTCAAATCATTGAAAGTGCTTTTTACGGTCACGGAAGGCGCCTCTGGCTCCGAAACACCTTTGATCGACTCGGATGTCTCTTTGATATTGGAAAACGAAGGCAAAGTCGAGATCCCGGGATTTTCGAGTAGAGTCATGATGAGCCGAAATTGTGTTCAGTATTTCTGGTAGGTCTGGTAGGAAGGAATCTAGGACTTGTGCGACGATCGGTTGGCTTATAGGTGTCTAGCTCTAATGTATGTGAATCCCCGTCGCAGTCTGCTGCACGCCATGCGGTACAATTTATACGTCACTTGACCCTAATTGAGATAGAACGTCTTTAAAATAATGCATTAGGTTTTACCATTCCAATTTATTTTGGTGGATGGTTATTGTGCAAATTGTCGTGACTGATTTGGCGTAGCTAGCACCATCGGAGATAGTGATGGCGTGAGGGGTCTGGGGTGTCTTTCATCAACGACACCATCAACCCCGCTCCAGACGCAATTGCGGAGATCATCAGACAGCATGAATGGACGCTAGACCCTCGGAGCATTTGTGACGATAAGAATTCCCGCTCTATGTGATTCGTTGTGCGTGTCATCCCACGCGGTGAAGTTGACATAAGATTCTCGGCCGATTGACAAGTGCCTGACCGAACGCTCACCAAATGTCTTGTCGATCGTTCGTATTTGCTAATTAAAAAATAATCGGTAAGATACTGAGATGTGGTGGTTGATTATAGCCGCGAATGGTCACTCGACCCAGAGTGAAACCCATAGTCATAGCCTTCATCATCCAAAATGAAGTGTGACTTTTATTCCTTTTAATGCCGAATCTAACTACAATTCAGCTGGGGAATTACCGAGTCGATGTTAGAACGGAGCTAAGTAAGCCCAGAAGGCAGCTAGTCTTCGGCAACGTCTATTCTATGACTCACGCAACTAGGCGACAATCAACCGTTGATGAGAACTGTGAACAGGAAAAAATGAATTCTTGATATCTACGTTCTTATATCATCTCTTTCGTTTCCTTTTTGAACTTTGACTTGAGCATCCTCCAATTGCTGCCACAATGGCCTCTTCCCCGCCAACCGCCACGTTGACCCCGCGAACATGGACGAGAGACAACAGCCCATTTTTCATCTCAAACGACCCAAAGCTGATATCAGTCAAGGCAGTAAATGAGGCGTTTGGCAAAGATTTCCTCTATTGGACCAAGCCATTCCCTGAAGATGTTCTACACCAAATGCTTCATGGCTCCATGAGCTTTGGCGTGTACAAGCGGCTTCAACCAGAGCAAACCCAGACAGAACCTGAGACTCTGACCACCGAAAACACAGAGCAGATTGGTCTTGCGCGGATGATTACAGATGGGATCTCCTTTGGTTATCTCTCAGACACTTATGTTCTCCCCGAATACCAGGGAGATGGATTGGGAAGGTGGCTCATCGACTGTGTAGCAGAAGTCTTTTCACTAGAAAGCATGCCTCATTTACGTCGAATCATGCTACTCACTAGTGGGCAACGGCTAGAAGAGTTCTACGGTCAGACACTGGGGGTGAAGGTGGTCGGACACGAGCCACGACCAGATATTGGGAAAGATCTGGTTTTCATGAATGCGAAACCCACTGCGAAACCCACTGCTCGGCCGGCATTAGGTTGAAAGGAGTATATCGTCAATTGCCGTATATAGACTAGCTATTGAAATAGAAGAAAGATCTCAGCTCTCCATTTTACCAAGGCAGCTGCAAGGGCGTTGGCAGGCCCTTTCCGAGTACGTCTTCGGCGGTCCCAATATCTCTGTCCAACTGTTAAATGAAGTTGATAATGCGAAACGAGATTTATCACATACCCTGGTCCTCGTGGCGCCCAAAACTCGCCCGTCTTGCCGAGGTCGAATGTATCAACAAAGGATGCGAGTGATTGGGCTGCTTCATCAGGAGTTACGGCTGCATATAGACATCAGCATAGCACTCATGGGTATCCGTAAATTAGGACAAATTTCTTACCTCCGCCATCATCCCAATACTTATCGAATCCAACGCTCTTTGTCATTTCCGTGCGCATGAAGCCTGGGTGTACCAATCCCACTGCGATTCCTTTGGGTTTCAAGTCCAGACTAAGTAGTTTTCCAACCATATTCAATGCAGACTTGCTGGCATGATGGCCGAAGTTGCCTCCGCCTTCCTTCTCATGGCGGAGAGTGATGCTGCCACCCTCACTGCTGACAAGGATCACCTTACTGCCTTCATCCAGGAGGTTTGCCTTCACAAGATTCTGTACGACAAAGACAGGACCGATCGCTGATGTTGTGTACATGCGAACTTGCTTTTCCCAATCTGGATCATCGAATGTCTCAAAGCCGAAGTATCCCGCCGTGATAATCACGGTTGAAAGCTTGGTAGACTGCGGTAGCTGTGAGACAATCTTCTGGCCTACATCAGGCTGAGCCACGTCAACTTCGGTCAACCAAGTGATTGAAGACGTCGTTTCGGGAGAAGAGGAACGCGTCGTTCCAAATACATGGTTGGAGGGGTCTTTCGAGTACAGATCTCCAAGGGAAGCTCCCAGGCCTCGGCTCGCACCCACGATCAAGATATTGTTAGGCATTCTGGAAGTTTTCACTCGGAGTGATAAGTCAGGCCTAATAGGAAGGAATGGGAGATCCAAGTCAGGACGTCTATCAAGATCGTGTCAAGGCCAAGCTGACGCAAGAATACAATGACGTAATTGCATGAAGATTGCGCATTATCGGAGGCACAAAGTGATGCGAACCAGTTGGAGCTTTGATCTGACCAAAGACTGATATCTACGACCATGAAAATATACCCGGACTATAAAATAAAAAGGTCGGTGTTTCCGGGAAGATAGGTGATTCGATACTTGATGGGGCAGTTTTGAGTTGAGTGCAAAACAATTAGTTGACGATCGTCGACTTGCAAGTCAAATTTAGACGCCAATTTGTGCCATAGCTTCTTTGTTTTTCTCCACCTTTGTTCCACTGTTCCGGGTATTGACGATCGTATATCATGTTCCAAGGCGTAGGCAATTGGGAGCTTTCCTGGCTTGATGAACCCCGGGTAAATGTAAACTTGGAAATGGAATGATGTCGGCCTGAGACAATGCGGGACTCGGCCGTCCACCGACTAAAGTGCTTTCATCCTTCACAAATCAAATCATACGATTACTTATCTATTGACAAGGTATTGAGAATAAACAATCTTCCCCAGATCGAGGTCCATTTGGGACTGTGCCTTGCAGCGCTTAGTCAGGCGTGCGAAAGTCGAGCACCGCCAAGTTCACCAGAGATTACCTGTTAGCTCCTCCCCGCGGTGGTGTCTCACCGGAGCTAGTCGATGTGGTCTCAAGCCTCAGCATGACTGGTTTCTCCAAGATCCTACCATCCGTGCAAAGGTTTCGAGCTGCAATCCACCGGAAAAAGCACGGCAGGGATAGATCCCAGCGCGACCTCCCGGGATCCTCGTCTACCCTGGGGTAAGCTTTGTGTCTCCTGCAGTCTAATGCAAACGCTAACCTTCGCTTGTGACTGTATAGCCCAGACGATGTCCTCCCCGCGCACCTCTCCCCATGGGGACTCCCAGTCGAGATCCAAATCACGATCTTCGCCCACTGCGGAACCGCCGATTATCTTTCGCTGAAGCTCGTTTGCAAAGCCTTCAACCATATCATCAGCTCAAACGAACACGAAATTGTCCGCCAATACCTTCGTCACCGTCGCCACGGTACCCTCCCATCGCCTATTGACAATGAACGAATATATACTGGCAACCCCGAAGATGACGCGGTCCTCCTGTCGGACCTCTTCCCACCGTCCAAAAGTGCCAGAGGCGGGCACCTCTACACTTTCAGATATCTTCATGGGTTGCACCAAAGGCAGAAGCTGTGCTCGAGACTCTGCTATTATCTCGCAGACCGGGTGATGGACCGGTTCGTGCAAACAGAGCCCGTCTTTTTGAGATCCTCCTTCCCCTCAAAAAGAACTGAACGGACGGCGCTGGTCAAACGCGGAAAAGTCAGCATATGGCACCACCTGGCTCCATCAATGTGAGTAGACCCAAAGGACAGGCTGTGGATAACCTTTATGATCTGACCGGCGTTAGGTACTATACATTGTACTTTCTCGAATCGTATGCATCCGCCCGGCGCGAACAAACGAACATACTCCTCCAAGAATACGAAGCCGGCCGCCTCACAGTCCCTATTTCACTGGAGACTCGCCAGCGAATGTACAGAGAGCTACAAATTCGCATTCTCCAAAACCCTCCTTTCACCAACACCATGGCATTGCTTGCCACACACCACTGTATGCATTTGCTGGTCACATACATACGTTACACAATGGCGCCCGAGGCAGAGATAGATGATTCCTGGATCAGTTCTCTGCTTACCGTATCTCCATTCCTGCGCATTATCGAGTTCTTCTCCGCAGAAATTGGAGACGGAGGCAACCAGCGTATGCAGCGCAAGGACTTCATGTACAACTTCCATGCGGACATGATGACACATGGACGCGATCACATGAACTCTACGATCTTTGGTCGGGCTTCCAACCAGAGTATACATAGTTCGATGCGCGACCTCTGGTTTGATGCGGCAAAAACCGAATTGGGGCTTAGACAGGCGCTTCCTCATGATCAAGAAACTGCCTGGTGCTGGAACGGGATCCCGATCTTGTTTGGATGTGGTAATTGTCGGCGTATAGACGGGTGGCAAGCATGACCCTTTTAATTGTAAAGCAGCGGCGTTAGACATATACCTGAGCATTGTTCATAGGAGCTTATTGGAACTTCAAAACGAGATTAATTGAGATAAACAATTCTCCTTTGTGTAGATCCCGACTCGGGAGTTTGTTGTGTTTGCACCGCGCGCGTCGGTATCAACGATGCGACACTTTGAAGCTTGAACTCTGGGAAACCCAGATTTATGATCCAAAAATTACATCGAAGAGAGACACAGACATGGAGCAGGAATCACACTGGCAGCTGTTCAATACGTCTTGGACACTCCACCGTCTGTCCCCTCTTCACCACGGAAAGGATTTCGAGACCCTTCTCGACAACCCGGCCGCTTTGAAAGCATATGCAACGCGATTGCGCGACCAACTTACTGGCGATATTCTCGCTGGACTTCATGCGAGCGCAACTACAGCAGAAGATGACGCGTTATCAAAGACAGGCGCACTAAAGAAATGTCTTTGGCAGTCTATCTCCGCTGGTGCGCAGGGCAGACGCGCGGGCCCTTCATTTCCAGGAATACTGGTGACTCTGGAATATGAAAACAACACCTATAAAGCCGCCCTTCTTGCCGATGCAGAGCCAGAGAATCAACGCGAGGGATCCACCTTCTTCCCTCTACTATTGACCAAACTCCCAAATGCACTACGACAGACCTTCATATCATTTCTATCTACCAATTTTGACACCTACTGCTCGAATCTTCGACTTCCGTCAACGTTCCTCTGCAAGGGTCTTGAAGATTTTGTCGATGAGCTACGCAACGGCCGGGGACCTTCCGGACGCTCAGCTGCAAACGAGACGATCGAAGAAGGAATCAAAGAATTGCAACTTACACTCGCTTTTTCACCCTCAATCGCGCCAGCTTTGCGCACACTTAATATTACCATTTCTAGAGCGTCTCTGATTGCATTCCTACGCGACGAAGCTCCCAAGTCGAAGCGCACGCTCAAACAGAAGTTGCGCAGTCCGTTGATCGGAAACCTTACTGCTTACCTCGAAACGCACCTGGCGATGCAGCTGGACCTGGATGGCTCATCGCAGAACCAGACTTCCAGGAAGCATGTCCGTTTATCGAAAATTGCATGTGCTGCGTTTGTCTTGGGAGGTGAAGGGCGCATGAAATTGGTTGTTGGTGCTGAACCGGCGGCAGATGATCAACCGGACGATGCACGGGAGCAGAGCTCGCCTGCTCTGCATGCAAGTGAAATGCTGCTTGAGATGGTCGTGCGCAGGGCTATCATTGGCGACGAGAAAACCACATGAGGGTATTCGTGGTTATAAAAGCGATATTCAAGATTGAAACGTCCAACGGCAGCAAACGGCCCCCCCCCCCCCCCCAGGGAAATCGAAGTTCGAGCACAAGGTCCCCCAACAGCCGTGTTTGCAGAACCGACCGTCATTCGTCCGGATATAGCGGACTTACGAAGACATGGTCTACGTGGGCATGCCCCGAAATAGGAACCATGCTGCGGCAAGCAGGAGAAACATGGCCCAAAGAAGCCTCAGGCCCTACCAACATAGCAGGACTCCAAGAGAGCACCTTGGTAGAGATATGTAATGGACTACTCCATACGAATAGAAACGAGTTATGATCGTCAGATTCAATTCAATTCAAAGCAAATTTTATCGCTCAGTAGCACGCTCAGCAGCGATCAAAAACCCACCAAAGACCACGCTATGTGAAGAAGATCATTTCATTTCGGTCATGCAGGACAGCATATATTGCAAGTATAGCTAACTAGACAATCATGGCTTTCAAGATGTCGGTCTAAAGATCAGGCGTCTGGTCTTCCGTCTCAGCCAGCCGGATCGCCTCATCAACACTGGGCACGAAATGGGTCAAACCTCCACATTCCTCGACGATGCCGCTTCGCTCAAACATTTTGAAAACTTGAGTGTTAGGCAACCGACAGAAGAAGACTCGGGTACCCTTCTCTCTGTACGCAGATACGATTTCACAAAAGACCTGCGTACCGGACCCATCAATACTCGTGACGCCGTGCACATCGAAAATGATGTTCTTGTTGTACTCCGGCGGACGCATCCGAGGCAGAGATGGATGAGCCCGACTGGAGCCATAGAGTTCCAGGCGGCGGAGACGATTCTTGAGATCGCCTGTATTGGCGAAGGTGAGAGGTTCGGGGATCTTGATGATCAACGCGCCTTCGATGAGCTCGACGTTTTCGGGCTGAAGCTCGGCGTTCTCGAAGCGGGCGGCGGTGCCCGCGACCTTGCCTAGAATCTGGATGCGTGGTTTGGTGGAATGGCGGATGAGAATTATGACAGAGAGGCCAATTCCGAGAGCCATACCAAGCTCGAGAGAGTAGAATATGGTGGCGATGAAAATAAGAAACATGAGAACGAGCTCAGTCCATCCGCGGAGGCGGAGGAAGAAGATCAGATCGTGTGGGCACTCTTCAACAAGCGAGTATGCCACGACGGAGATCATGGAGCAAAGAACTGCTTTCTGTTCATTGTAAGTTAGTAAATAATCAGAAGACAAAAATAAACAAGGTGAACGAACCGGAAGATAGTAGAGATATGGCAGAAGCACCAGGATACACACGAGGGTAATAATGCTGAGGAAGATGCTGCTCATCGGAGATCGTGCTCCCGTCTGTACATTGACCTTGCTTCGACCATATCCGCCAAAGGCTGGCAGAGACATGAAACAACCACCAACGAAGTTGGCAACGCCCAGCGCCACCATTTCTCGGTTCGCACTCATGTGCATATCTTGGATGCCACCGGGCTTCCCATCACCTAGACCCTTTGCTGCAACTGAAGACTCGAAGAAGCCAAGTAGGGTAATGATGAAAGCCTTGCTCATGGCCGCCCGGATGTGCTTCATATGTCCGAACTGGAAGGGCCATTGGAACGCAAATAGCCTACTGGAACTGATTTCAGTATGTCCAAGTAGTTCGAGCCCCTTCTCTTCCCAGTTGAGATGCCATGCCAAGATTGCGGACAGGACGACAACTATGAAACGATCTGGGAAGTAGACCACTTGAGGGTAGCGCGGCATCATCCATTTCTTCGCCGTCCTAAACAGCATGATAATGCCGAAGCTGACCAGCGACACTACCGATGTAAGTAGATGGCTGTCTCCCACATTGCGAACAATAAATGAAAGCTTGCTGACCGTGGTGCCATGGCTAACACCGGTCTCCTTCGCTTTGGTCGCAAGTCCCAGCTCTGGGATCAATTGGTCCACAAAGATCACAAAGCCGATGGCAGTGATGAATCCTCGCAGGAAGGGCCGACTAAGCACATTATCCAGAAAGCCCAATCGAGTCAATCCGGCAATCAGGATCATGGCACCAGTCATTGCGGTGACTATTCCTATGATGATGGCACTTTCCATGCCGGTGTCATCTCCAGCTTCGCTACCACCAATGCTGGCCTTGACGATAGCACCTGTAAGAAGCGAGCCAGCCGCCTCCGGACCAACCACCAACAGAGGGCAGCTACCCAAGATAGCATAGATGAAAGGATGGATCACGAAAGAATAAAGGCCGTTGATGGGCGGTGCATGCGCAAGATTAGAGGCCAGCGATAAAGCCATTGGGATATAGATGGAGGAGACCGTTAGCGCAGCTATCAGATCCCCCCGGACGTAAGACCATTGGTACTGTCCAATCCAGTTGAAGAACGGAATGTAGTAGGAAAGATATCTGCAGCTATCCGTTAGTCTTCGGCTAGAGGCGGATGACGGTGCTCGTGAGACTTGGCATACTGTTTTCTAGAGTCGTTCATGGACAGAGCCGAAAGAGACGACTTCATTTGCGACATATATTCCGATTCTGCGCGAGATCCTGGTGGATCATCGCTAATATGGCCGGATGCTACACCCGCATCTCCCACTCCAGGGTATTCACCACCACTCGAACTTCCAAGGTACGTGCGTCTTTCTCCGTCCTCCGGCCGCGGGGAGAATGTACCATGACTGCAGCGTCGCTCACCACACACCGGACCCGACCGATCGTAAGATTCCAGTAGGCGAGTTCTCACATCTGGTTCGTTTGTGATGACAAGTCCCTCATTGCCATTGGTATTGGAATCGAGGCCCGAAGGCGACGGCGAATTGCCGTTGGAGCGAAACATTTCGATGAATCAGTTCTGTGGTGAGTAGTCTCCGAGGGCTACTGGAGCAGCGGACTGGATTAGATCGGATGATTTGCTCCAACGAAATCAGAGGAAACCCGATTTCAGAGGGAAAGGGTATTCAGACCCTCCATCAGCGACATCAAAAGTAGGAAATGAAACAGGGTCCGAGGGAGCCTCGCGGCCGGGGAAACTACTGGCTTTTACCGACAAGGGCGGTTGCCGCTAGGGAGCGATAAGCGAAGCCAGTGATAGCTTCAAATTAGTGGATTGTAGTAAACCCGGTGGGTCGTCGATACTGTGATACTGTGCAAGGGAAATAGGTATCATCAAGCTAAAACAGCATGAGCATTAAGCCTAAAGCCTCCATCTTGATTCGCCCCGGTAACTTACTCGCGGCCCCAATTTTTGGGGCTACGTACTTTCTTATGTCATCGGCTGAATGGCGGTGAGTCACATGACAGAGTGCAGTTACGGTCACGTGAATGCGGTCAATGTGGGTTTTGAGTCCGCCACAAAGCGATTTGAATCGATTGTGCTTCCGATCAAAGAACCTTTCTTCCGGCCCCCTAATCACCTCACTTTGCTCAGAACCGATTTTAAAGGCTCTAGCATACCGTCTCCCTTGGACTGCCGATTCATCAGTCCACTTTTCGCCGGAAACTTTGTCGCTGGAATTTACAGCGCAACCCCGCCAATATGTCTTTAACAAATTGCCGATTCTACGAGGACAAGTTCCCTGAGGTGGACAGCTATGTCATGGTCAATGTCAAGCAGGTATGGACTTCTGAATCAAGTCTGAAGGTTCATGGGCATGTCTAATGGGTTATTCGGGCAGATCGCCGAGATGGGCGCTTACGTGAAGCTGCTTGAATACGACAACATTGACGGCATGATTCTGCTCTCCGAACTTTCGCGCAGACGTATTCGCTCCATTCAGAAGCTCATTCGTATCGGGCGCAACGAGGTCGTCATTGTGCTCCGTGTCGACAAGGAGAAGGGCATGCAGTCCCCGTCTAAGACATGGAGGAGATCTGGTGGCTGACTCATGGTCTTACAGGTTATATCGATCTGTCGAAGCGTCGTGTCTCCCCCGAGGATGTTCTCAAGTGTGAGGAGCGGTACAACAAGAGCAAGGCCGTCCACTCGATCATGCGCCACGTCGCTGAGGCGACCCAGACCCCCCTCGAGACCCTCTACCAACAGATCGCCTGGCCCTTGGACCGGAAGTTCGGCCACTCCCACGATGCATTCAAGCTCGCCATTACGTACGTTATATGACAAGGATACAACTTGAAGGATGTCTCTAACTAGGGTCCTGCAGCAACCCCGATGTCTGGAACGATGTCGAGTTCCCCTCTGAGCCTGTGAAGAAGGAGCTCCAGGATTACATCGGCAAGAAGCTTACCCCCCACCCCACTAAGGTCCGTGCCGATGTTGAAGTTACTTGCTTCGGCTATGACGGAATCGACGCCGTCAAGGAGGCCCTCCGTACCGCCGAGGCCGACAACACCCCCGAGAACCAGATCAAGGTCAAGCTTGTGGCCCCTCCTCTGTACGTCCTGTCCAGCCAGTGCGTGGATAAGGCCCATGGTATCAAGATGCTGGAGGCCGCGATTGAGAAGATCGCTGCCAATATCAAGAAAGCCAACGGCAACTGCACCGTGAAGATGGCACCCAAGGCCGTCACCGAGCACGATGACGCCGTCCTCGCTGAGCTCATGGAGAAGCGCGAGCGTGAGAACCAGCAGGTCAGCGGAGACGAGGACGATTCGGAGAGCGACGCCGATGTTCCTGAGTAAATGGCGCATCACTTTTTCGAAGCACCGGGTGCCTAACGCTTCATCGGCTTTGGCAACACGCGCAACCCTGCAAAGAGGAGGAAAATTGGGCAAAAAATGGATAGAGAAAAATGATGCATATTACGCGATCAATGAGAAAGGACGGATTGATGGCTCCATGTGCTCTTGGGCACGAATGCAGTCAGAAATTGCCTTTGTACCAAGGGCAGTCGCCTGCACCTCGGGCCTGGAGATGAGATTATCCTACGCCTGACGCAGGCGCTGTGTGCCAATTGGCGAAGTCCTTGTGCTCCGGCCTATCTACTGTGCTGGAGAAGGGGGCAAGTTCTGATGTAAATACGTTGTGATGCAACCGAGACGTTCAATGCCAGTGATGCTTTTAGAGCAATTCATTCCCTAATTCTCCAGCTCCCCAATTTCTCGGTTCCCCGGTTCCCTAATCTCTAAACTACTTCAATCTAAACGTGAAACGCGGAAAAGATAAGCGCAAAGCGAAAACCGGGAATCGCTTGACGGCGCGTAAGCTTCGCGCGCTTAGACTTACTTAGTTGCCGATCTTTTGGCCGCGATCTCTTCCTTTTCCAAGGTTTCCGAGATCGCTCTTCTCTTGAACTAACCCGGAATTTTGCCAGTCTACTCAACATGGGAAATTGGGGTGATCTTTTCGGCTTTGACCGCCGCAGAGCAAACCACCGCGTTCATGTAGAGCGACGACGACGTACGTCATGATCAACACAAGCTGTGTAATCTCACTAATCACCTCGCAGTTCTCCCCGCGTATGCTGCCGATGAGCCACAATCCTTGGAGTCCTCAAAGGAGATCGCCAAAGTTGCGCTGCGCTTGAAATACCAAATTGAGCAACTGGTCGCTTGTGAGGTTGAGGAGAGTGTCCTGACCGACCCTAACAGTCGCATTATCACAGACAATGTGATCAAGACCGCCAAAAACGCCGGCGGTGAAGATTACAAGGCCTGTGTTGTCTACTGTCTTCTGACGTGTCTGCGATGGTTCCAGATCCAGGCCTCTGTGGAGCTCTGGGATGCGGATCTCCACGAAGGTCGAGCTGTAGCTTGTGAGGTCATCGCCAAGCGCATGTATAATTCCCCCATCGGGCACACTCCCAAGAGCATTGTTACTAATCAGTTATGTAGCATTGAGAGCGAGCAAGATCAGAAATATCTGCTTAAATTTATCCTTCTTAAGCGTTACTCTATCTTTGTTGAAGGTGAAGAGACGGATCCTGCCAATGTGATCGAGCGCTCGGTGGACCTCCACGCGCTGAGAGTCATCAGCTCTGCTGGATACCAGAAATGTATCACGTACCTGTGGCAAGGCTGGATCTGTCAGGAAGAAGGCAATCCGACCAATTTCATCGAGTACGCTGATAAGTCGAACTCTGACTACTGGACTCATTTCCACCCCGACCGGATGCGCACCCCTGTTTATCAGAATGTGTGCCAGATCGTGTTTTCTCTGATATATCTCGCGCTGTACACAGCTGTGATCAATACTGTCAACCCTACCGGCGATCTTGACATTGTCGAGTGTATTCTTTACACGATGACCCTTGCGTTCATCTGCGACGAAGCTGTCAAATTCTGGAAGGTGGGCTGGAACTATCTCGAGTTCTGGAACGCCTTCAACTCTACTCTTTACGCCCTGCTGGCGATATCATTCTTCATGCGCGTGGTTGCATTGGCTCATTCACCCTTGAATCATGATGAAAAACGGCAGTTCTTCAATGAGCTAAGTTACAACTTCCTAGCTTTTGCCGGTCCAATGTTCTGGATGCGCATGATGCTCTACTTGGACTCGTTCCGCTTCTTCGGTGCTATGTTCGTGGTGCTGCGTGTTATGATGAAAGAGAGCTTGATCTTCTTTGCTCTTCTGTTCGTGGTTCTAGCTGGTTTCTTCCAGGCTTTCATTGGAATGGCTCAGGTTGACGACGATGTTGATATCGTCAGACCCATTATCCAAGGCATGGCGAACACCGTGATGCAGAGCCCTGAGTTTGATACTTTCCAGGACTTTGCATACCCCTTCGGAATCATCCTCTACTACATCTTCAATTTTGTTGTCATGATCGGTATGTTCAGTCTATCTCACTTTACATTGTTGGGATAATACTAATGTTCCGTAGTCCTATTGAACATCCTCATCGCGCTGTACAACAGTGCGTATGAAGACATCTCCGGCAACGCCACCGACGAGTACATGGCCATCTTCGCCCAGAAGACCATGCAATTCGTCCGTGCTCCCGATGAGAATGTGTTCATTCCACGTAAGCTCCTACTTCCATTGCATACCTGACTCCAGCTAACCTTCACCTTAGCCTTCAATCTGATTGAGATTCTGGGTCTTGTTGCTCCATTTGAATGGTGGCTCTCGCGAAAGCATTATGCCAAGCTCAACGACATCGTGATGGGTATCATCTACTCGCCCCTTCTCGTCATCACTGCTTGGATTGAGACCCGCCAGGCGGAGGCTATCAAATGGAATCGTCGTCACGGGGAGGAGGACGAGAATGACACCCAAGAATGGGAACACGTGGCTGAGGAAGTTGACTTTGACCTCAATGATAACTGGAAGGAAGAAGTGAAGCAGAACACTCCTGATATCAAGGCTGACCCTTGCACCGCGGAGATTCGGGAGTTGAAGGAACAGGTTGCTGTATTGACGGAGTTGGTGAAGAAACTAAGTGAGAAGGCAGTGGTGGATGGACTTTCTTGATAAGCTGATGCCTAGGCGTGGCATCTGGAGTGAAAGAGTTCAATAATCGAGAAGGGGGTCTGCTGATACACATGTGCATGCGAGTTATCCGCGTGCATATATACATACACGCATATCTATGTATGCCTATGGTGGCCGAGTTGAATTTATACTATGTGCTAGTAGGTATCTATCTACCTAGCACAACAATGTGTATATTCTAATACTGAAGTCCTGAGCGCCGGCACTCATCTCGAACACCTGGGTAGTAAAATATGGTTCCCCTCAAACAGTACGCTCTTTACTCCGTGAACGATGAAGGAAAACATAACTATCTATCCCAGCCTTCCAAAATTGACCTAGCCAGAATGATCCAGGTATACCCTAGCATACATAGACTAGGTGCAAAAAATAAATATCTCAGGTTGTTCTGTAGGAATAGCCGAACGCGGGGGTCGAACCCGCAACCTTGAGATTAAGAGTCTCACGCTCTACCGATTGAGCTAGCCCGGCAGGGCTTGGTGAAGGGTGGATGAAAATTTGGAATCATGAGCCGGTAAACCACTTGTGGCTCGGTGGGCTCAGATCCACCTTAGTAAGCAACTAGCGCGTCCCGGGGGCGAACCCTCTGGAACCGAAATTATATCGAACTGGCCTCTTCGAGCATTCCATTCATTGCGTCTGTATGCGTGTTTAGTGTGCCGTTTCCTGGTCCCTATTCGTGGTCCTCCGCTGCCATCATGTATGTTTCGATGTTTCTTGAGCTGCTTCGATTCCTCGACCTTCCGCTGATTAGTACATTAGGGCGAAACTCACAGACGACCCTCAGATTCAACATGCGTCCCTGCATAATCCCCTCTCGATTCAATTGCATACATACGTATGGCCGTTTTTGATTATTTGGCCGGCGTTTTTCGCCTTTTACCTCTCCCCTGATCGCTATGACACGTATATCCAGGGCCAGGAGTGGACCTTCGTCTTTGCGGGGTCTATCATCACGGCGCAGTCGCTGCTGTGGTTGATGACCAAATGGAACATTAACATTAGCACCTTGTTCACCACTACCTCCGCCAAGTCTGTTGATACTGCCCGCCTCATCAAGGTCATTCCCATCACCAACGCCGGTTCCGCCGAGATCTGCCCTTTGATTCGTGAGAGCGCTGGTGGAAAGAAGACTCTGTCGTTCCTGTTTCAGAAGCGCCGTTTCCTCTTCTACCCCGAGACTCGTACCTTCGCCCCCCTGTCCTACGTCCTCGATGCGGAGCCCAAGCCCGCCCTCAAGTACTTCCAGCAGAGCACGGGTCTTACCACTAAGGCCGAGATTGATCGCATCCAGCATCACTATGGTGATAACACCTTCGATATCCCCGTTCCTACCTTCGTCGAGCTCTTCCAGGAGCATGCGGTGGCACCGTTCTTCGTTTTCCAGGTATTTTGCGTCGGACTCTGGATGCTGGACGAATACTGGTACTACTCGCTGTTCACGCTTTTCATGCTTGTTGCTTTTGAAAGCACCGTGGTGTGGCAACGTCAGAGGACCCTCAGCGAGTTCCGTGGAATGAACATCAAACCCTACGATGTTTGGGTCTACCGCGAGAACAAGTGGTCGGAAATCACTAGTGATAAGCTTCTCCCCGGCGATTTGATGTCTGTCAGCCGCACCAAGGAGGATGGCGGTGTTGCTTGTGATATTCTCTTGATTGAGGGTAGTGTCATAGTGAACGAGGCTATGCTTTCTGGTGAAAGTACCCCGCTTCTGAAGGAATCCGTTCAGCTTCGCCCTGGAAATGATCTGATTGAGCCAGAAGCTCTGGACAAGAACTCGTTTGTGCATGGTGGTACCAAGGTTCTCCAGATCACTCACCCTAGCGCCGCAAATGGAGATAATGCTCTGAAGAACCTGGCTGCTGGTCTTACCAGTCCTCCCGACAACGGTGCCATTGGCGTGGTCGTCAAGACTGGATTCGAAACTAGCCAAGGTAGCCTGGTGCGCACTATGATCTACTCTACCGAGCGTGTCTCTGCCAACAACGTCGAGGCTCTGCTGTTCATCCTGTTCCTCCTGATTTTCGCAATTGCGGCTTCCTGGTACGTGTGGAAAGAGGGTGTTTCCCAGGACCGTAAGCGCTCCAAGCTTCTTCTGGACTGTGTCCTCATCGTCACAAGTGTCGTACCCCCGGAGCTTCCCATGGAGCTGAGCTTGGCTGTTAACACTAGTCTTGCTGCCCTGAGCAAGTATGCTATCTTCTGTACCGAACCCTTCCGTATTCCTTTTGCTGGACGCGTGGATATTGCTTGCTTTGACAAGACGGGTACCCTGACTGGCGAGGACCTTCTCGTGGACGGTATTGCTGGTCTCACTCTGGGACGGACCGGTGCCAAGGTTGAAGCTGATGGTGCTCACTCTGATTTGGCAAAGACTGGGGCTGTTGGATCCGAAACCACTCTTGTTCTTGCCAGTGCTCACGCCCTGGTGAAGTTGGATGAGGGTGACGTCGTTGGTGACCCCATGGAGAAGGTTGCTTTGGAATGGCTCGGTTGGACTCTTGGCAAGAAAGACATTTTGACCAGCAAGGGCAATGCCCCTGTTGTTTTCGACCGGCCTGTTGAATCTGTTCAGGTCAAGAGAAGATTCCAGTTTTCCTCCGCCCTGAAGCGCCAGAGCACCATCGCGACTATTACCACCAACGAGCCCAAGACCTCGAAGAAGAGCAAAGCTACTTTTGTCAGTGTCAAGGGTGCTCCTGAGACGATCAGCACCATGCTTGTCAACCTGCCTCCTAACTATGAAGAGACATACAAGCACTTCACTCGCAATGGTGCCCGTGTTCTCGCTCTGGCCTACAAGTATCTCTCCACCGAATCGGAACTGTCTCAAAACCGCATCAACAACTACATTCGTGAGGAGATTGAGTCCGATCTGATCTTCGCCGGTTTCCTTGTACTCCAGTGTCCCCTAAAGGATGACGCTATCAAGTCCGTTCGCATGCTAAACGAAAGTAGCCACCGTGTTGTCATGATTACCGGTGACAACCCGCTGACTGCTTGCCATGTTGCCCGCCAGGTTGAGATTGTGGATCGCGAGGTGGTTATTCTTGATGCCCCCGAGCACGATACCTCCGGTACTCGGGTTGTCTGGCGTACCATCGACGATAAGCTTAACATCGATGTTGACCCCACCCAGCCTCTGGACCCCGAGATTCTGAAGACCAAGGATATCTGTATCACCGGTTACGCTCTGGCCAAGTTCAAGGACCAGAAGGCCCTGCCCGACCTCCTTCGCCACACCTGGGTCTACGCTCGTGTGTCTCCCAAGCAAAAGGAAGATATTTTGCTTGGCCTCAAGGACGCTGGCTACACTACTCTGATGTGCGGTGACGGTACCAACGATGTCGGTGCTCTGAAGCAGGCTCACGTTGGTGTTGCTCTCCTGAATGGATCTCCCGAAGACTTGACCAAGATTGCCGAGCACTACCGAACTACCAAGATGAAGGAGCTGTACGAGAAGCAGTGCGGCATGATGAAGAAGTTCAACCAGCCCGCGCCCCCTGTGCCTGTGCAGATTGCCCACCTTTACCCCCCTGGTCCCTCCAACCCCAACTACCTGAAGGCCATGGAGCGTGAGGCTCAGAAGAAGGGTGCCAAGCCCGGCGAAGAGATCCCTACTATCACCTCGCCTGGTGCCCAGGCTTTGCAGACGTCCCAGAACATGACTCATCAGCAGAGACAGCAGCAGGCCCAGGCTGCTGCCGCTGGATTTGCCGACAAGCTCACCTCTTCTATGTTGGAGCAGGAGCTGGATGACAGCGAGCCACCTACGATTAAGTTGGGTGATGCTTCTTGTGCTGCGCCGTTCACCAGCAAGCTGGCTAACGTCATTGCCATCCCCAACATTATTCGCCAGGGCCGTTGCACTTTGGTCGCCACTATCCAGATGTATAAAATTCTTGCTTTGAACTGCCTGATTAGCGCCTACAGTCTGAGTGTTATTTACTTGGATGGTATTAAATTTGGTGACGGTCAGGTCACCATCAGCGGTATGCTGATGAGTGTTTGCTTCCTGTCTATCTCTCGCGCCAAGGTATGGCCTCCCCTCTATGTCTTTTTAGAGTCAATCGTGCTAACAATTTCCAGTCGGTCGAGGGTCTGTCCAAGGAACGCCCGCAGCCAAATATCTTCAACGTGTATATCATTGGCTCCGTTCTTGGACAATTCGCTATCCACATTGTCACTTTGATCTACCTCTCCAGATACGTGTATTCCATTGAGCCGTACGTCACCTCCTCATTCACACCCAGCTATCATGGCTAACAATCGCAATAGGAGATCCGACAAAATCGACCTCGAGGGCGAGTTCGAGCCGTCCCTTCTGAACAGTGCCATCTACCTCCTCCAGCTGATCCAGCAGATCTCCACCTTCTCGATCAACTACCAGGGCCGTCCCTTCCGCGAGTCTATCCGCGAGAACAAGGCGATGTACTGGGGTCTGGTCGCCGCCTCTGGTGTTGCCTTCTCTTGCGCCACTGAGTTCGTGCCCGAGATCAACGAGAAGCTGCGTCTGGTGCCATTCAGCAACGAGTTCAAGATGACGCTGACTGTACTGATGATCTTCGATTACGGTGGTTGTTGGCTCATTGAGAATGTCTTGAAGAGCTTTTTCAGTGACTTCCATCCTAAGGACATCGCTGTCCGTCGCCCTGACCAGCTCGTCCGTGAGACTGAGCGTAAGGCGAAGGAGCTGCAGGAGGCCGAGGCTGAGAAAGAGCAGCAGAGAAAGATTTAAGTGGTTGAGATTTTAGAGTGTTCGTGGACTTGTATGTATACATAGAGGTGGAGATTGGTCCATAGAACATGCATGAAATTCATTCGTGTTTTTGTTGATGTGGAAAGCACCAGCGTAGTTCATTGGATTTATAGCCGTGCTTCGGCTCACAACCGATCATTTCTCTTGTCAGTCATCCTACGGCAACCGATAGAGACAACGGGCTCACAACCCTAACCGGTTCATTGCCCCTGGTTTTACCCGCCTATAGTATACTTCAGGTAGGCTACGCTACTAGATCGTAGATTGTATATTCGGACTAGAAAGAGCATTAAAAAGGACCTAAATAGGAAGCTAATACTTTGTTCTTAGGCACATTCGAAGTTATTCAAATAGACAGACACCTTGAGAAGAGAATAGAAAGGAGGTTAAAAAGGGCTTCAGGAAAATATCTAGAACGACATGAAGAAAAAACTAAAGAATTACGTGCTCAAGCTTATTTAAATTGTCTTCTCAATCGGGCTTCAATTTGTAATATTTTTCTCTATAGCCTCCCACCTCTAGGAGACTTCAGTGTTGGTAAATTACGAAAGACATATCTATTTCAATACTGAAACCTAGGATTGTTTATAGTTATGTAGAGTACTTCAATAGGGAGAGCAAATCCAGGAGACTGCCATTCCTACACAAAAACAGCGAACGCAGAAGGAGAAGGAGGCTTTGAAAGAATACAACCTAGCGGCTGAGAGGAATTAGTACATCCTAGGAATTACCGACGACAAGAAGTCGTCAGTCTCAGAAAAATCACGGCGCTGTATAGAACTTAAAAAACACAGTTATTGGAAAAGAGAAACCAAAAACAAGGGATCCGAATGAAACCCGTACAACTTACGAAAGGCCGATCACAAGACCATCGTTGGCCCCGGAGCAGACGGAGATGACAATTGCCCCCACTTGGGATGATCTCATACCTTCGTAGGTCTCAACGTCGTCTTCCTTTCTTTCGACCTGCCTGTTTCCTCTCTATCCAACCTAAGACTTTGCGACATTGGAAAAATCACAAAATGGCGACCAAATACACCCTCCGGTCTAGACACCGGATGCTATCGGGCCATGAGATCCCGGTCATTGGATACGGGGTAAGTGCTTCTGTAGACTTGGATACTGACTATGGAACTGTCTATAGCGACTGACTAGCTCCTGGAGCCAGTCTTTCTCGGACAAGAACTGACAAGCCGTCACTTTGACAGTCTTATATGATGTGCGTATCAGATGGTAACCCCGCATAGCAGCCCGACTAATAACGACAGCCCTCCATCCGTGACAGAAAAGGTCACCGCAGAGGCAATTAAGGCGGGATTCCGCCATGTAAGTGTTTCGCTATCTGTTCTTTACGATGGATCTAACCTCTCGCGCCAGATTGACTCGGCCATCATGTACGGAAACGAGAAGGCCTGTGGCCAGGCCTTGCTGAACTCTGGAATTGACCGCTCTGAGCTATTCTTCACGACCAAGATCCCACCAGGATCAATGGGATATTCTCAGACGAAGAGAGCTGTGGACTCGAGTCTGCGAGAGGCAGGCCATGCCTATTTCGATCTGTACGTTTATACATCTATGCAAATTCTTTCGATACGACTAATGCGGTCAAGAATCCTCCTCCACGCCCCCTATGGCGGCAAAGAAGCCCGTCTTGGATCGTGGCGCGCACTGGTTGAGGCCCAGAAAGCAGGCAAGACCAAGTCCATTGGTGTCTCCAACTTTGGTGTCCACCACCTGGAAGAGCTGGAGGAGTACATCAAAGGCGGAGGCGGCGGTGAGATTTCCGTCGGCCAGTGGGAGTTGCACCCGTGGCTGGACCATTCTGATATCGCGGAGTGGTGCCATGAGCGCGGGATCATCGTCGAGGCGTACTCACCTCTGGCACATGGTGAGCGGCTTCGGGAGCCGGTACTGAAGAGTCTCGGGCAGAAGCACGGCAAGAGCCCGGCTCAGGTTTTGATTCGATGGAGTTTGCAGATGGTTAGTATCGTACATTTAAACGTTGGCGTATGCTGATCGAATTAGGGATTCCTGCCTCTGCCCAAATCTGTGACTCCGCACCGGATCAAGGAGAACGCGGAGGTGTTTGACTTTGAGTTATCAGCGGAGGATATGAAATTGTTGGATACTGGGGAGTATTCGCCGACGGATTGGGATCCAACCGTGGATGTGGATTAGGATGACAAGTTGTTGATGTAAAAGTGATAAGTAGAAAAACATAGATCGAATGCCGTGGAGCCGTGGATTTGTCAGGGATTCTCGGAGGGGCTATCGCGGGGTCCAATTTCCAGCGCGACCTCTCCAAACCTTTCCTTTTCTCCTTTCCGTATGAAACCTGAACTTTCTGTCCTGCTTCACTGATCAACGCCATCATGAAGTTGATCCTCTCCACCTCGTAAGTGGTTCTCCCGGAGAATCCATCAACTCGGCTGACTCGGCGCAGAAATATCATGAAGGGCGGCCGGCCCGTCATTCGCCTGCCGCTCACACAAAAGTCAAACGTCGAGCTTATCATCTCTCTTCGCTCGAACTTCATCGCTTCCCAGCAGATCGATTCCAACGGCTCTACAAATGGTAATGCGAACGGGTCTCATTCCATCCGACAGGACTACAGGTCATGGACAACAGAACAAGACGGAGCTCTCTACATCCCCGCGATTGATTTCTCGCACCCCGGTCTGTCCGAGGAGCGCGATCAGTACGATATTACCGTGAAACTGTTCTACTTGCCGGGAATCCCGATGTCGAGACGATGCGCACACACCCGCGAGGCGATTGACTTGGTATTGAAGGAGCTACATGTGAAATCTATTGACCTGCTCATCGTGTCGTTCCCTGGAATCTTGTTCGATGCCGATGACGACAGCGAAGATGAGGAGGCCTCGCTGAACGGAGAACCGGACGACTTCGATAGTATGGTGCAGACATGGCGGGTGTTGGAATCTCTTCACGAGCAAGGCATGATCGCACAGTTGGGCGTGGCCGAGTTCGGCAGTGAACGTCTGGCGCGTTTTCTCCCGCATACTCAAGTCAAGCCCTCTGTGGACCAGATTAACCTGAAAGACTGCTGTGTCGTGCCCAAGTCTTTGATTCTCTATGCTAAGCAGGAGAAGATTCAGCTTCTGACCCATAACGACTGCAACGATATCCTTCCGGTCGGCACAACGAGAGAGCTCCTTGGACCCACGGAGCAAGGTGCAGGAATCCTGGCTTCTGCCCCGCAGGCCGAGGATGGGATTCAAGGAGACGTGGAGCCACAGTGGGTGGTGAAGTACACAGCCGTGGTCAAGGATCGCGGTGTGGTCGAGAACAAGGGATATTTCGCACTAGCGGACGTCGGCCCATGCGTCAAGGACCGGGCGTGAAAGATAAGGAAATGGTCGTCAAGCATTCATTCATAATTTCAGCGTGGCGTTTTGAGGGTCCAGACGAACTCCAGTATTAAGGAATGCATTCTCGACGGACAATTATATGCAAAAAGAAAACAGGCCCTTTATCCAAGCATGCTTCGCTTGCGGCCTCGTAACCGCACATCTGCAAGCCTCTTGAGCGTAGAAGTAGCGCCCTTGTAGCTCTCCCGATATCCCTGCAGCAAGGACTCGAAGAGGGGCTCTGAGCGGGGATGCGTGCTACCAATTGCTCGCTCCAGCACGTACAGATCCACGGCGCGGTCCTCGTCCTGTGCGCTCTGCGATGCAAGGCCGAAATCAATGAGGACGACCTCTCCCTCCATAGAAACACCCGTGGGGCCAGGATCCGAGGAGGTCGCTGGTAAACGTAGCATCAGGTTACTCGTCGTCAGATCGCCATGAACCACGCCGGCCTTGTGCAGCCCACCGAGAGCATGTCCCATGCGTCGCAGCAGACCCCGCACTCGCTCCTCCTCCTGCTCGAGCTGTGCCTGATCCAGCGATGAACTGTTCTTCTTTAACCATGCTTCCCATTGCTCAAGCACGACGCGCACAACGGGGCCGTCAATCCATTCCATGAGCAGCCAGGCTCCGCCCCAGCCGCCATCCTCGCCGCCCTGACCCTCCCAGTCCAGTGACAGCACGGCGGGGACACTGACACCTTCCCGGACCAATTTCACCAAGCATCGTGCTTCTTGAACGATCCGTTGCCGGGTCAAGCGACGATCGAGAATCGGGTGTCGGTATGGTTTGGAGGGGCGGATCTTGAGGGCGGCCGGAATGGAGGGGTCAAGAGAGACAGTTTTGTAGAGGTGGGCCTCGGCGCCCTGGGTGAGGAGAACGGGTGCCGGGCTCGTATTTGTAAAAGGCGAGGGGAGCGGCGGAGGCTTATATTCGTCAGTCATGGCGATCGATAGATATGGTTGTGTGTAGCTGTTTAGAGCTGGTGGGAAAAAGTTCCGCACGGAGATCACACAGTGGGGCCGATTCGCGACGCTCTCGACTCTGGACTCGCGGATCAACTTCTCGTCTCTACTTTTATCTTTATTTCCTTATTCTTTCATCCGATCAGGCCTATAGGTATTGGAGATCTTTCAAGCTTACTCACTACATTGCAGATGAACATTGCAGATTATACACGGGCTTCCTCTAGGCGTGACAGAGAGTCACTCGCGATCCCGACTTGGAACCCTGGACCTCTCTCACTGTGAGATGGCACGATTGCATCCGCCAGACCTTGGCTGCAGATACCGTTGCCATCAATTGGGCTGTGTTGTCAAATCAGAGGGGCCAGCGCGGGCATTAAGCTGCAGACTAGCAGGTTAAGCTCGTGAGATTGAAATTGGTGATCTTGAAAACGAGGCTGAGCACTGCGCTCGGATCATCACCAAGTCACTTGATACACTTGATACATTTGATTGCTCTGACATGAGGTCATTTCCCCAAGGTACCTCCTGGGCGAATTGCCCCATTACGCCGGGTCTACTACATGCCCACTGTAACACCCAATTCTCCCATGGAAAAGGGCTCGGCGAGATGATTATGATGACCACAGGAAAAGAGACAAACCAGGGAACAACAGGCCCTCGGCATAAAAATTATGACGGCCCCGCTGTGATCAGCTCTCAGCCCCCCAATGAGACCCCATAGCCCCAATCAGAACGATGAGTCACTGCGCAAGTCCAACACGAGGGCCTGAGTCGGGGTCCAGAACGGGTTTAGCGTAAGTCGGGGACCCCGAAGCGGGAAGGCGTGTTTCGCTGGTGCGGGCGCATATACAACGGGTGTTCACCCTGCCTCAGGTTCTTTTTGGTTGTTCTTCTTTTGACGGTCTTCGGATCCTATTGTTTACTGTTTTTACCCCGGGATTATCTAGGCCCTGTGCCCCCGCGTCTCTCTTTTATTCCCTCTATAGATACCGTGTGACAGTGATTCAGTGATACCCTACCCCCCGAAGCAATGGCGTCCGTTCAATCTCCATTCTTCTATACGGAAGTCCCTGGTCAGTCCGACGAGTACGTCGACTTTGACCAGTTCCTCGACTTCACCTCGGTCGGTGGCGATGTCTCTTCCGCCTCCGCCAACTCCGTCTCGCCCGAAATGGGGCTTCCCTACGATGCTGACATGTTCGGCAATGACCTCCCTGACTTCACCCACCCCACTTTCCCGGACATGCTCAACTATGAGATGTCCCAGGATGCATTCCTGGATCAGTCCCCCGACATGGGGTTGATGCAGGACCCGGCGCCAGTGTTTGACGATGCTGCGTTCCACGGCTACCAACCTTACGACTTCAGGCAATTGGTTGAGGCCCAAGCCGCCGCTGACCCGCGCATTACCTCCACCAAGGAGAAGCGGCGCGAGGCTTCAATCGCTCTGCACCTCCAGCGTTTGTGTGATGCTACCGCCCTCGACTTGGAAATGTCCTCCGACTCCAACACCAGCTTCTCCTCCCCAAGCTGGTCCGATTGCATGCGCGAGAGCATCTCTCCCAAGCCGACAAGCACCAGCCCCGAGAGTACTCCAGTCTCTTCCCAAGAGAGTGGGGGCATGGAAATGGTCCTTGACCTGAACATGAACGCCGCCGCCAACCTGCCCAAGAAGCAGAAGCCTCGTTCCCAGGCTCAGAAGGAGAACTACATCAAGGCCCGCAAGTACGGCGCTTGCGAGAAGCACAAGAAGCAGCACAAGAGGGTAAGTCCTTAATTTGCCCTTGTAATGTCATCCGATATCTAATGTTCTTCTAGTGCAACTGCCTGGAGAAGGCCGCCGCCCGCGCGGGCGTCAACGATGTCCCGATGGACGTTTCTTACAGGGAACGCCCGAGACCACAGAATGTCCCGATGCCAGTCCTCCCAGACACGCGACCGTACAGTCTACCGGGCCACGAGCCAACGCTGGTTTCACCTACACTACGCCCTACTGCCAAGGTGATCAAGAAACTCACAAGCACCAACTCGCCGCGCTACGATTCATCGCTTTGTACGACGGCACTGCAACAATCCGTCAAGACGAAGAGCAGCGTCGACAGTGTTGCGGGTCACGATCCACGAAACAGCCTGACCGTTGTGCAGTCTTCCGTCAAGGTTGGACAGCACGTCCAAAGCTCACCGAGCCGCGTTCCACGAAAGAACACCATCGTCGTTCTATCACCAATTCGGGATGGAAAGCACGTTCGCAGCCCACCGGGCCATGTACTGACATCCCAGTCTCCAACTATGCGCCCGTCCGTCAAGACGATTCAGAGCTTTGTTGGCCAGCAAGTGTCCTGGTTCTCTGCGCTTGGATCTACCCCAACAAGCAACTCTGTGCGTTCCTCGGAAAGCAAACTCACCAGCCAAGCTATGCCGCGGACAAACCGGTCCGACACGGGCACAGTACGTGCGCCAAACCTGGAAGTTCGGCGCGCGGGACAGACTGCGGTATCGCGGCATATCAAGGACGAGTCGACATCACCGGCAGCCAACCCAATCCAGACCCAATCTCCCAGGAGGGTCCAGAGCCGTGGAGTCCTGGCCATGTCAGGACTCACTCAACGCCCAGCCGTTCTCGAAAGTTCGATGCAGCCGTTGGCGATTCTCACGACTGGACTGCAATCCGCGGCCTCGGGTCTGTTTGGTCAAAGTGCCTCAATGGTTCGTCGTTGTGCCGCACAAATTGGAGAATTATTCGCGACGAATGTTCTCGCATTTGCTGGCACTTGGCGATCTTCCCTGCTCTTTACCACCTGGTTGGAGGACGTGGCCTATAAGGGTCTTTCTATTGGTGGCAGGAGTTTGATGTCTGCTAAGAAGGGTCTCCAGCTGCATAGTATGCGTACCTTTTGGTCTGCATAAACTGGTTACCTTCTGTTTGCTAGGCTACTGCCAGGCAAATGGATTGAACCTGTCCTTTGAGCCGCTCTGGATGATTTTTTTTTTGAGCAACCATTGAAGCTTGGTTTATGCATTTGGCAACAATATTGCGCTGGAGTTGATGGGTAAAACTTGTTTGCATAGACATTTAGATCTATACCTTGACTGGATAAAATCCTGCTATGATATGAAATATGAAAAAGTCATTATGATTATGATTTACACTCATCTGTAAACCTTGGGATGAAGAGCAGTCGAGTAATGCAAGTACCGTAGAAGGTTGAGTGCGCTCAATGGAGCTCCACTGCCCCACCACGCTTCTTACAACCGCCCCCGTGTCCAGCAAAACACACCTTTCACATTTCCCAAGGCCCATCAATTATGGCACGAGAAACCTTTAAATTCAGCACAGAGGTTGGCTACTTTCTTCAAGATGAGCCCTCTACTGATCCAGCCACCTTTGACTATGTAAGCCCAACTCCGAGAGCATCAAAGAGGCCCACTAACACACTCAGGTCTCATCAAACTTCGGTCTCATAGACCGAGAATACAACCTTCAATCAGGTTTCCCCAAGAACCCTACCCAATGGGAGAAGTTCCGGGAGCAAATCGAATACATGAACGATTTCCCCAATTCAGACAAGACCGATGTCCAGTACAAGGTTCTCTTCCTTGGACGGCACGGCGAAGGTGTCCATAACGTCGCCGAGAGACGCTACGGTACTCAAGCATGGGATGTACGTATCTTTTTCTTAGCCTGATATGTGAAGTGTCTTTGCTCATCAATGTCAACAGGACTACTGGTCCCTCTTGGACGGAGACGAGTACGGCTCATGGGTAGATGCCCGCCTAACAGAAGTGGGCATCTCCCAAGCCAAGACTGCGCACGACGCGTGGGCAAAGCAGATCAAGCAGAATATTCCCTCACCACAGTCGTACTATGTCAGCCCGTTGAATCGATGCTGTCAGACGGCACAAGTTACCTTCGAGGGACTTGACATGCCTCTCACAAGTCCCTTCAGACCGGTCATCAAGGAGGTAAGATGCAACTCTTCCTTGCAAACACAGTTATAGCTGGTTGGCGTAGCATTTGAAATGGGGTTGGGAAAACTAATATTGAATCAGCTCCTACGTGAAACAATGGGCGTACACACCTGTGATAGTCGATCCAAGGCATCTGCAATCGCAGCCGAGTTCCCCGAATATCAATTCGAGCCTGGCTTCTCAGAAGATGACTTGTTGTATGACACGAAGACACGAGAGTCCGATGAAGACCGGAATAGGCGGCTACAGACTTTGCTGAATGATATCTTCGGCAATGACAAGAATATCTTCCTCTCGCTGACAGCGCATTCAGGTGCTATTACTAGTATCTTGGAGGTGGTTGGGCATCGGAAGTTTCCACTACAGACCGGCGCGGTGATACCGGTTCTCGTTAGGGCGGAAAAGAAACAATCATCCTCTGCATCGAAAAGTGAGGTAGGGCCTCAGATTAAGGCGTTTGTGGAGAAAGCTCGTAGAGACGTGGAGTTTAAGAGGCTGATGGAGGCTGTGGGATCAGACCGGGCGTCAACCGAAGAAAGGGCTGCTTTCCAGAAGCATGTTGATGATGCTGCGGATAAAGATGCTTAAATAATGTCCATGAGATGTGTATTGAATTTTGTATATTGTACATGGGCTACTTGCCCGGCTTTCTACTGCTAGATGCAAAACTTCTGCACACTCCCGGCCAGGGAAACTGAAAAAAAAAACAACCAAAAGAGACCCAGTACATCCACTGGTGGAATGCAGGTGTAAATAATACAACTCAACGCCAAAAGGGAATCTCGCTCGCAATTACCAGCTGTAGTACTGGTTCTGAGCAGAGATCTTGCGGTCTGGCAACTGGGTCCAGAGCTGTGATCTCCGCTTCCGCAGCGCATCGGCTTCACGGTCCTGCCACTGACGGATGCGAGTTTTCTCCTCCTTCAACACCACCGAGAGACCAGTGGCCGGGGGACGGAGAGTGTTGATCGTGCCACGGGCACGGTGGTCCATGCCGAATCCGTACGGTCCACGGTTGACCCACGCTTGCTCGACGTAGATTGATGTCGGGTCGGTAATCCTCTTGCGCTCGCCGTCCTTGAGGGTAATGGTGACGGGCTTGGGGGTCTCACCCTCGGCCGGGAGGCCCATGCCGGCACGGACCATGGCGACGTTCTTCGCGTGCTCCAGGTGTCCCAACACGTCCTTAGCGGCCTTCTTTTTGCTGAAACGCATCTGCAGGATAGCCTCGTCGATGTTCTTGCCCGCGATCTGGCGGGCCAGAGGACCCAGCTTCTTGACGGAGGTCTTGAACCAGTGTGACTTCTCCAGGGTTTCGCGCTCGGTGCGCTTAATCTGGACGGCTTTCGGGATGCGGCCGCGTTTGCGGATCTCGCGGATGACCATCTTCTGTTCCCAGCGGAATTGGGCCTTGGGGTTGGGGTTCAAGGCCATTTGCATGCGGTCCTTGTTGCGCTCCTCCACAGGTGCATTCTCCAGCTGTCCCGCTTGTTGCTCTTGGAGCTGCTGCTTCTTACGTTTGATGTTGGCACCCGAGGCGATGTCGTCGGCGAAAATGGAGCTAGCACCCAGATCACCCTCGTCTTGCTGGGGGGCGGACGGAGTGTGAGTAGCCTTTCCGAGACTTTGAGGCCCATTGGCCCCCGTGGCCAAGCCTGTCCCTTTGAGCAGAGACTTTTCCTTCTTAGTATACCATTGCTTGATTCCAGCCAAGAACCCGGGTTTCTGGTCATCCTGAGCGCGATAGGTCGGAGTCGTGGTCAATGTCCGCCGGGGGACGAACGAGACGGGGGTCCGGGCCGCTAAATAGAACAATCAGCATGAATTAGGTCTTGAGAATCGAGAGAGAATGAACGCACCGGCCCGAACAAGCTGCCCGGATGGATAGACGACACCCATTGTGATCGTTGGAATGGAGTGTTGTTGGTATGGACGACGGTGCAAAAAAAGGTGATAGAAGCGGACTGCGTAAATGGCGGTTACAGCCGACCGTAGACTTATCATGCCTGAGGCATGATATCGTGAGATGATTGATCAGATTGGGAAATCGCATCGCAACCTTTTATTAATTATTAACTCCAAGAACTTGGGACAGATATTTGGCGACGCTTGAACCTTATAGGGGACCTGCTCTGCATAATCTGCCCATAGTCAAGGCTTGCATTCCCTCCCACCGTCATCTCCACAGGGAAGATCCACTAGCCCTCATCTTCCCTCTTTCAGGGCCTTCAGTGCTTCTCCCTCCATCGGCACCTTTTCCCTTTCCATCCTCCTTCTCCCCCTACCCCTCCTCCTCTATCACTTTACCAGGTCATCAGGCTCCTGCCTGTCCCTATCCTACATGCTTCGCTCTCGACGTACTTAACACCTGTGATCGAACCTAACTGGGACCTCTCCCGCTCTTTCTTCCACACGTTCCTTTTCGCGGCCTCTCCTCGGTCCCCTTCGGTCTTCTCGAAAAACAACTGTTGCAAAACGACTCAAGCTTCGCGCACTAATTAAAGCGCGATATCCCTGGCGACTGCGGAATCCGGCACATCGAGACGGGATCTGAATACTGAGCTGTGTTGGCGGATGCAGGAATGGATGTGTCGTTGAGACATATCGTGGCTGTCGTCTGAACTGGATCTCTGCTATTTTAGCACTATCCGTGACCTCTGGTTCTTGACATATCTTTGACTTCTCTGTCGCTCCTTCTATTTTTCCAGGGTGTGTAGTAGACTTTGAAAATCCGGCAACATGGATATCAATTCACTGCTTTCCCCGGACTCAAATCCGCAATCTGGGAACTCGACGCCCGTGCCCGGCCCTCCGTCGAATAACGCACCAGCTCCAAGCCCGGCCCCATCGTCCTCTCCCCATAAAGCTATCCAACGCGCACGGTCGGGTCCTGGTCGCAAAGGAAAGGTATCCTCGCCTCTTGCGCAGCAGGTGTATGCGCCACCTTCCATGGCCGAGTCGTCCCCGCCAGCTGCAAGCCCTCCTATCGCCTCCAACCCTAGCAGTGGCAATGGCGCAGCTACTGTGACCGAACGACCACCCTCGAGACAACCACCGACTGGGATGGATACCTTGGCAGACCTGGCTTCGATGCAGCACCACCAGCCGCAAGCTGGCAGGAATCCCCCCTCCATGCTGCGGAACACCGAGTCGTATCAGAGCCAGCTCTCTCCCTCCACTATTCACCCTCATGTGAATCCTATCAACCATAACACGCCGGCCGCCCGTACATCCTTCGATATCGCAATGTCAGAGGGCCCGCGGGCAAGCGCGCGGAGAAATTACATTCAGACATCGCTCGAGCCGGACGCGCAGCACTCGGCGACTAGTTTGTTCAATCAAATCCAGGAAAACCCCCACACCTATGAAGCGCACGTCCAGTTTATCGGGTTGTTGCATGCAGGCTTCGTAAACCACGTGTACCCGCCCAACAATCCGGATATCCATGGCGACCCGCAGCGATACGATCTTCTTAAGGATCTTCGAACTGCTCGGGAGGAAATGGATAAGCTTTTCGCGATGGGTGAAGATCTTTGGGCCGAATGGATCCAGGATGAAAGCATGTTGGCTCATTCAGTAACGGAGCGTATTGCCGTGATGGAGCTTTGCCAACGATCGGTCGAAGAAGAATTTGGCAGCACACAGCTCTGGCATATCTATGGTGAATGGGTACTCTACCTTTACAACTCTGCGGCCGGTGAAGGTGGAGCTGGCCAGTGGACTGAAGAAGACCGGTTGGTTGGGCGTGAAGTTTTCAGCTGGCAGTCGGTCTTAGATGTGTGGCAACGGGCCGCGGAAGCCACTCGGTGGAGGATCAACAACAGTCACCTTGTTTGGGACCGATTGCTGGAGCTTTATACCCAGGACCTCTCACAAGCCCCCTCCCAAGAAAAGATCAATCATCTTCGGGGCTTATACGATGTCCGACTGCAGACGCCCCACGCGACCTGGGATCAGACCTTCCAGACTTTCTCGAGTTTCGTTTCTACATACTATGAATCCAACTACGAAGAAATCATGTCCAAAACAGTTGCTCAGGGATCGAAAGCGAAGAATCTTTATGACTCTCGTGAAGAACATGAACTTCGATTGAGCAAGGTGCAGGAATCTGGTGATAAGACCCTTGAGTGGACAGCTTATACCGAGTACATCGATTGGGAATTGAGTCGCAACCGGCGACGTGACTACAACTTTGAACTCGCAAATGCTATTTACCAGCGCGCTGTTCTACATTTCCCTACAGACGTCTCTTTATGGGAAGACTATGTTATGTTCCTCATCGGCGAATCCATGCATAATCACACCTCCACCACGACCATCGCAACTCTTGACCGGGCAACTCGGCATTGCCCTTGGTCTGGTAACCTCTGGTCTCAGTATCTACTAAGCTCAGAACGCGAGGGCCAGTCATTCTCCAAGATCTCGAACATTAAACACAAGGCTACTAGCACTGGGCTTCTTGATGCTGGAGGCATGGAAGAGGTTCTCAAAGTTCATGTCACCTGGTGCAGCTACCTTCGTCGACGTGCGTTCCTCTCTGAAGCTACCGACGAGGATCTAGATGTGGCAGAGGTTGGCATTCGCTCGGCAATTGAGAGTGTACAAGAGCTAGGTGAGAAGAAGTATGGTCGCTCATACCAGGGCGATCCTCTCTTCCGCTTGGAGCGCATTTACATTCGATACCTCAGCGAAAGTGGCAGTTGGGACAGCGCACGTGAGACCTTCAAGGGCCTTGTTCCTCGCCGCGGCAACAGTTATGAATTCTGGCTTACTTACTATGGATGGGAGCTTATCTCGTGGAGCAAGTTTGTTCAAGGCGAGGCTACAGTGGACGCCGCGAGGCGGACACCCAACCCAAGCTATGCGACTGCAGTTTTGAAGCAAGCCATCAAACGCCAAGATCTTGACTGGCCGGAGAAGATTGTGCATACTTACATCGCTCACTGTGAGGACTACGAGGACTCGGACGAGCTGCAACTTGCGGTCATTGAGACCCGAAAGGCTATGAGAGCTGTCACCGCTCGAAGGGAAACGGAAGCACGCGAAGCTGCCGCGGCTCAACAGCAGCAGCAGCAACAGTGGGAGGCCGCGGCTGCCGAAGCGTCTACGTCGGAGAAGAGAAAACGTGAGGATGATGCGAATGGCGAGCCCACTAGCAAGAAGGCTCGTGGTGAAGAGACGGCCATCAAGGAAGAGGAGGAGCCCGTGGGACCTAGTCGTGATCGCGAGCATGCAACTGTGGTTGTCAAGAACTTGCCGCACGAGACATCCGAGCACCAGGTCCGACAATTCTTCCGCCACGTAAGTCCAGCTTTGCCCTGTCATATCAACCTATACTGACCAGATTACAGATCGGCACCATAAATGGCGTCAAGATGATGCGCGGTGAAGATAAGAAGTCGGAGGTTTCAATCATCGAGTTCGAAACACAAGAAGAAGCTCTTAGTGCCCAGACTCGGGATCAAAAGGACTTCCATGGAAATACCATTGAAGTGCAGATTGATACCAACACCACCTTGTATGTCACGAATTTCCCCCCGACTGCTGATGAGGAGTACATTCGTAACCTCTTCAGTAAGTACGGCGAAGTTCTTGAAGTACGCTTCCCATCGCTCAAGTATCAAACCAAACGCCGATTCTGCTACGTGCAGTTTGCTACTTCCAGTGCAGCACACCAGGCTACCGAACTTGACGGTACATCTACTGAGAAAGGCTTCAAGCTCGTTGCCAAGATCTCTGACCCTTCCCAAAAGCAGGACCGCTCCGGGGCCATGCAGGAAGGACGTGAGATCTTCTGCAAGAATCTTGACTTCAAGCTCAGCGAGAAGGAGGTGCAGGAGGCGTTTGCGAGATTCGGCACAATCGAGAAGCTCCATATGCCAGTCAATGTCGATGGCACTCGTAGAGGGTTCTGCTTTATAACCTTCTCCACAAAAGAAGAAGCTGAAGCTGCTCTCGTGATGAATGAGGAGATGCTCGGATCCCGTCGTTTACAAGTCAACCCTAGTGGCCAAACCGGTGCCAAGCGCATGGCAAGCACCATCATCTCGCGTGTTCGCACATCGGCCTCTCCATCTGCAGAGGTCAACGGTGATGGCTCAGATGCGGTGGAAACGAGTGGTGACCGCGGTAATCGCACACTCGGCTTAATGAATATCCCGGATACAGTTAACGACGCTCGAATCCGCGCCCTGGTGGAGCCATTCGGACAGTTAATCAAGATCGTTCTGCGGCCGGACCATCAAGGCGCCATCGTGGAGTTTGCCGACGTCAACGATGCTGGAAAAGCATCGCTGGCTCTCGAAGGGAAAGAAATTGTCCCGGGTCGCCCGCTTCACGTTGGAAGTGTTGCTGAGTTGAAAACGCTCAATGCTGACCGCAAGACCGACCGGGTCACCTCGATCAAGCATGAGAAGCCGAAGACCAACCTCCAACCGGCGGGTCCCATCAGACGCCCTCAGCAGCCCGGAGCCCGTGGAGGCCGCCGAGGCGGACTTGGCCTGAAACGAACCACCGCGCCCGGCGGACCGGCGGACAAAGCGACACTCGACAGCGACAGGATGGATACCACAGCTGACAACAAGGATGGCGACGGTGGCAAGTCCAAAAAGAGCAATGATGATTTCCGTGCGATGCTGCAGCAGAACCGTACGGCGTGAAGTGCAATGGCAATGAAAGTAACCGGCGTAAACATTCCTTATGGCATGAATCTGGTTGGCGTTTGTCTTTTCTCAGCGGCCCCAATACTACCTCGCGATCCGTATGTATCATATCATCCGGGTGGCTCTCTTTTTGCTGGGCCTCGTGCCTTCCTGTACATTATGTCTCTGTACCGCTGGCTTTTAGTTTTAATGATGACGGCTGTTCCAGGAGATCCTTCGTTTCACGAGGGGGTTTCCAATCATGCATGACGTGTTTGTATATGGCCTGTACAACTCTACGGCGCTCGAAGGAGTATAGATGTAGAGGGGGAGAGATTTGGATAAAGTCACGCACCGAACAGATAGGTTGAAAATGCACCGGCAGGTACTTCTGGTTAGCTGCCTGGTTATGGATCCATGCCTTGTACCGTCGTGAGAGCCGTGTTCCTGGCCAGGAACTAGGGTGGGTGACCTTAGGTACATGGCAGCCCCCTGAAACCAACCCGAGCCCGTTGAATCTGTAATGCAAATCCGTAGAACATGACAAAGGTCAGAATCAAGGAAAAAGCATCACACACGCGACTAAAGAGATCGGCGTGCGGGTGCTCAGACGTTCTGTGCCCGGTTTTGGACTGCGGGGAGTTTGATAAGAAGGTGGGTCACGCCCCCCATGATCTTCTGCTTGAAACCTCTCGCTCTTCCCTCCAATGCGCTGCCTGGAGACATCGCTTTGATGCTTCCTTACAATACATCCTAATATTCGGAACGTCCAAGCCTTTCCCACCTGATTATTCTTCCCTGTCTTCAGCCCCTGGGGCTTCGATGCACCGTCCGCACGGGCCAACCGTCCCAAACCACCTACGCAATCGGCCATTCCTCTCTTAGACATCCACCATGGATTTCCGCCTCGTCCCTCGAGGCACCGACTGGAACTACACGGGCTTCCTAACCAAGACAATCGTCTACTCAGGGACATTAGTCTTTTTCCTGGCGTGTGAGTAGTTATGAGATCCGCGGTAACAGACTAGGCTGCAGTTCAGAGCTCTCGCTGACAAGGGGAACCACTTACCAGCCTTCGCCTTAACGCTGAGCTCCATCATAATCCCTAAATGGGTCAGCTATCACAGTGAGAAGGTGAAACTACACGCGCGATATTCTCCCTTGACTCTCCGCTGACCTTTTACGCAGCCTGCGCTCCACTATTCCTACGGCCTCCACAAACGCTGCTCCTCCCTCACCGATATCTGTGAAAGCTTCCCTCAGCGCGAAGACTGCCATGGCGATGACCGGTACTTCTGCTCCATGTGGCGCTCGGTCGGGTTCCTGATGTCGTTCGCGGTCGTGCTCCAGGGCATGAGCATAGTGACGTATATGGTGATTCTCTTGGGCGGAAAGCGGCTCCGTGAGAATGGATGGCGACTGCTTAGTCTGCTGATCGTTATGTCGGCGTTTCTACAGGCTGCGAGCATGTCTATAGTGGTAGGTTCCTCACAGCCCGGGGGTGGGTTGATACTGATTGTCTGCGCTAGGCATACCTCTACGATAATGAAGATCGGTTTTTCGTGGGCTGGAACCTCGATGAGTCGTGGGTCTTTTGTACCGTTAGCTGGTGCCTCGGTATTTTCTGTGCTGGCGCGATCGTTGTCGCGGCTCAGATTCTGCCCTCGGAGGGTGGGTATGAGCTTATCCCGGATAATGATGCACTCAGGGTGGATTCGTGATTTGCTCCCATTGCGGCTCGGTGCGGCTGTTTGAACATATTCTACGTCGACGAAATATACGCTATATGGGAATCTACCGAGGTGGAACGGTTGATCACTCGATTTCGGTTAACGATACACGAGTCCTTATTTTTTTTCGGCATGGTCTGCTTTTTGGTGGTGGTTTTAAAACCGATGTTTCTTCGTTTGGTCCCCCAAGAGCTCGTACTGTATATAATTTACGTTTCTTTCTTTTCAGTGCCTGGATGGAAAATACAACTAATACAGACCTTGAGATGATGGGGCGCATTCAAGAGTCATCCTTCGTTCATCCACTCGATATACTTTTTTCGTTCCAGACATACTACAGTAATACCAGATGGAGTATTTTCTTGTCGAATCAATCATATCTTCGTTGTTCGCATTGGAGACCTTCAAACAAGCAACCAGACCGGAGCATCAGCCATCGCAGTCTAAATAAGAACAAGAAACACTCCCATCAGACATATAGGCCCAATGCACAAGTGATCAAAGGTAGACACAAGAAAAATGCTTCATCAAAATTCATCGCATACAGTATACATGGGAGTGATTCATGCCACGACTGGCGCGACCTACCAAACAATGTGTTTCCCATTGATTCCCTCGATAGCAGGGATCTGAGCGCGCAGCGCCTGTCCATAGTCACCAGCGTTCGGGGTGCGGAGGAGGGTGTGAATGTGGAACTTCTTGGGCTCCTCGTTGTTAAGGAAGACACCGGAGTGGTGGTCGAACTCGACGAGAAGAACAGGGCTTTGAATGCGGTAGTAGAAGGGATCCTCGTCGCCGTAGCCTCCGATCCAGCAGAAGTAGGTCTCGGCCTCCCAGCGGCGCACCTCCTCGATCTTCTTAGCACGCGCCTTGGCGGGCAGGTATAAAAGGTACTGTTCCAGAATACCGTACATCAGCTTCTTCTGGTCCTCGTTGAATGTCGATGCCAGGATACCCTCGTATGGCACCTCGCGGTTATCGCGGTAGGCACCACACACGTGACGCTGGTCGTCCTTGTTCCAGCGGCCGGGGGGCATGGCGGGGTCCTTCATAAGGGCGAAGACACGGGCATTGGCCTGCAGCTCGGCCGAGAGGGACTGCATCAGCTCCAGACCGAGCTTCTCCTCGACCTGCATGATTCGAGTGCCGGCGTAGGGACCGACGTCGATTTCATTGGGCTCGGCACCGGTGAACCACGGCGAGGCAACAATCTGGCCCTTGTACAGGAAGACATTCAAGCACAGGTGGTGGCCATAGAAGGACCAACCCCACGGGCGATCTGTGGAGGGCTTTCCGAAGAGCGCAAAGTTGTAAGAGAATTCATTCATGACGCGGGGAGACTTGACGAGCTCGCCGAGGAAGTGGTTGATGCGCATGGCGCTGACGGCCTTTTCGTAGCCCTCGGGTGAGAGGGTGGCCCTCAGAATGTTCATGACTGCGTCGCGAATCTGCTCATTCACCTCGTCGAGGCGGACACCCTTGTGTGCGAGTAGGAACTCGGGGTTCGACCAGGTGCGCCACTGGGGCGAATCAATGTGGTAGCTGACGGCCTCCTTCTGCTTGTCGTCCAGCAGGGAGATCATGGATTGTGTCGCGGCCACGATCTCCTGGATCGGGACATCTTCATCTTGTAGTGTGAACAGGTCAGGACGGACCTTGCCTAGTGGATGTCAGCGATTGCATTACAGCTCAAGCTCATGATCGAATCTTACCGTCGGTAGTGACACCCTTGAAAGGCTCCTGCAACAGATCCAGCCAATGCATATACAGCGCGTGCAACCACGGCGGCTGCTTGCCAGTCTTAAAGGCGTGTGCATACTCATGCGCATCCTGGGTGCACATCACCTGGAACCGTGGAATGTTCAGGTCTGGCAGGTATTGACGGTACTCGCCGGTTGGTTTCTCTAGAGAAGACGACATGATGGCTGTAGGATAATTGACGAAGTGCGGAGGGAGGTGGGAACTCATCAAGTATTATACTCACCTCACCCCACACGAATCAGTGCAGGGCGGCGCGTCCCCACGAGCGTGGGGAGGGTGGGTGATATTTTATCCGCGCGTATGGTGAACCGGTGGCAATGCTTCATTTCAACCAATCTGGATGTCCCGGAAGGAGATTTATGAGGCAGAGGAGTGCCTCTCCTTTGGAGGAAAAAAAAAGATCTAAGCAACAAATTGTCGGTTCAACGACTCTCCGTGAAGAGTGAGATCATTCCACATCGGACGGGGTTGGGCCATTGTGGGAGACCCTGTTAACGGAGATTGGCTTCCGCGGGGTAAAAGTACGAGATGAATAGATGACCGATGTCGTGGGGTATCAGCCTCACTCTTCAAAAGCTCCCTTAATTCAATGAAATGTATCTTAGTCGCCCAGCTTCGCCCATGTCCTCGAACGGCTAAGGTCTACACAAGTGTGTAGATACCCCTGCAAACTGATACCCATACATAGGCGTGTATAACACAAGGCTAGGCCGTAGAGATCTATACAGATCGACAGCCCGATCATCGGCTTGGAGCCAGTGGAATTGCGTCAAAATCAAACGTGATGGTGGGGCTAGTGCAACGCGTACATGACGCGGGGCAGTTTGGCAGCTACACACCGTTGACCTCTCGATGCCTCGCCTGGATGGATTTCAATTTCTTTTGCCGACTCAGTCTAGAACATATTCATGTTAGTAATGCAAGTCTAGATACACCCCGGTTCATGCATGTAGGTAGTCGGCAGCTGTCAAGGCATTTGACCCCTCATTGATTGCTTAAGCGGCTCCGGTCGGCCTCTAACAACTCCGAATCCACCTTTGACAACAATAATAGAGCTCCAGGGCAGACAACGAGGCCAGACATGCAGCTAAACCCCGCGAAAGGCAACTCGGATCTTCCGGGCACGGCTTCTCCGCTCTCGGCATCAAAGTCCCCCGCATACCGACTCTGCAAGTTTAAAACCTTGGGAATCATCCGAAATTTGACTTTCTCGTAAACTTTTATTTTTCATCTACACAATGTCTTTGCCATTTTCCAATCAGCCTCCTGCAGACCGGGTGCCCTATGCCATCCCTCAGCTTGAGGGAGAGCGCATCACCATCCCCGGCAGCAAAGGTGTCTTCCGTATCCTCACCTCCTCCAAGCAGACCAATGGCTTGATGGCCGTTTTCCAGAGCGGTGCTACTATTTCGGATGCTCCTGGTTTCCACTATCACAACAAGGCGCACGATGTCTTCCTGGTCACGAAGGGATACTTGAAGCTGTGGAATGGAGACAAGTGCCGTATCATGGGTCCCGGCGATTTTGCCTATGTGCCTCCGGTATGAATTCAGAACACAATGAGATGAGGTACCTCGTTCGATCTAACAATGTCTACAGACAGTCGTCCACAACCCTGAAATGATCGGCCCCCACACAGAGATCCAGGGCTTGATTACCCCCGGCGACTGGGTCGATTTCTTCCGCTACGTCTCCGAGCCCTACGAAGGCATTCTGGTGCCCGAGACCGACAACCGCGATTTGAAGTCTATTCTGATTCCCAAAGTCATGGCTGCCAAGGGCAAGTTCGACGTTGTCTTCCAGCCTCACTATGAGCCCCCGGAGGTCAGCGAATGGACTAAGGAGGATGAGAAGTTGCCCGAAGGCAACGAGGGGTATTTCTTGCGCTCCAACACTGGACCCCGATGGATGCTGGGAGGAGTCATGTCCCGGCCGTTCGTTACTACCAAGCAAAGTGATAATGTCTGTGCCATCTCTAGCATTGAGTCATCGAAGGACTATGGCGAGACTGTATTCTCAAAATATATGACTTTCGAGAAGGTGGATCATTGCTTCTGCATCATGGAGGGTACTCTCAAGGTTAGCTTGCAAGGATCCGGGGAAACCCTCTTCCGCGAAGGCGAGACTGTGGTGATCCCTGCTGGTCAGGCTTTCTCTCTTGGATTTGAGAGCAAATATGTCAAGGTCCACTCCTTCAGCGATGGTGATGGTATCGAAGCTCTGATTCACCAGCTCGGCAAGCCTATTGAGGAAGTTGTACTGCCGGATCAGGTTCCTGAATGGGACGCTTCTCAGTTGGCTTCCGTAGCGAAGCAGCTCAATATGAGCCTCTAGGGCCGTTTAAATATAGTATAAAGGTCCGGTGTATATAGTTGCTTATTTACAAAGTTCTGAATGATGACTCCATGTTCCATGTCCAAGAATGACTCCAATCGGTTTCCTTCGGCAATTCACGCCGTCAGCGGGGTCCCCTCCTCGTGGAAATTGCCGAGTAGCTTCCCACCTCGCATTAGACTGAGCCACCATCCTAATTGACTGGTTCTACTAGCCCCGGACTTAAAGTGAGACACAACGCCCCCGCGGGGGTGTCACGTGGAGCCAAGGGAGGCCAAAGATCCCGGAATTTCCGGATGCATGTTCGTTATCATCTACATCCGACTAGCGTCGCGACCACGAACACTTACCCCAGATTTCACATTATCATGCTGGGATAATGGAATCAAGCCAGAGCCCGATTCTGCAGTCGGCTGTGGATGAGCCGGCTCCCAAGCGTGCTAAGCGACCGCGTGCTGCCCAAGCTTGCGACCGCTGCAGGACCAAGAAATACAAGTGCGACGAGCAGTATCCATGTGCCCATTGTAGAAGTGAGTGAATCCCTCGTATACATATTGCAGGCCTATGCTGAGAGACACGCAGAGAGTGGATTGGATTGCGTATACCAAGGCAACTATCGTGAGCGCGAAAGCAGCCGGTCTGCTAAGTATGGCATCCCTTTTGATCGCCTCGGCATATCAAACAAGCTTTTATTCACGTGCAATCAACTGACACGAATCGCAGTTATGTCGTTGACCTGGAGAAGAAAGTGGAAGAGCTGGCGTCAAAATTGCGCATTGCTGAGGCCCAAATTGCAGCACCTCCGCATCCCCTAAAGGGGCCAATGAGCCAACCGCCACTCTCCACAGGAATCGAGACACCGCCGGCCTCTATGGTTCGAACTGGGTCTACGCCTGGAGATGCGACAAAGATGCCCGGCGAGGCACGGGAGGAGTCAGCCGAGAGTGCTGACGAGATTAATGAGTTGAATCATCATACCAACGGGATTGAATTTCACGGAAGCACCTCATCAGCAGCACTCATCGGCCACCTCACGAAGGCACGAGAGACAAAAAGCCACGAGGAGCGTCTTCCTCGTCCTCTAGATTTCTCATTGATCTCCACATTGCATAATCCAAGCTTCTCGCCATCTTGTACCACTGGTCCAGCCCATCCAACATTGCTCGCATCTATCGAACAACAGAACTATTATTTTGATCAGGCACATGTCTTCATGAATGGATATTTCGAGAACATACATTTCATTCACCCATTTATCGACAAAGAAGACTTCCTGGTGCGCGCCAACAACCTTTGGTTCAACCGGGCGCATACTCCCGAGCCTAGTTTCGTTGCTCTATACCTGAGTGTTCTCTCGTTTGGATCCCTGGTGCGCGTGTGGGACGAGAGTACCCTTGCGGGAATGGGACGATTCGAATGGAGTCGCAAGTTATTTGGCGAGGCCCAAGCATATCTGAATTATCTACGGTTCTCGAATGATCTCGAGACAGTACAGTGTCTTTATTTGATGGTCTGTTGTCGTTACCTCCCCCCAGAACTTGATCTAACAAAAAGCCACAGGCGAAAGTTTGCCAAAACGAACTTAACCCTAACTGTGAGTTGCCCGGCCAGTGCTACTTGACTGATACTAATTTCAACAGTGGCATATATGTATCTTGGCTTAGCTGTACGCACTTGCCTTTCAGCGGGATTTAACAGAGAGGTTCAGTGTCCCAAGGACCAACGTACGAGCTGGATCTCAAGGACGTGGTGGTGAGTCAAAATTGAACTAATCTCGCGATACAAACGCTAACAAATTTTGGTGATTTAGGGGTTTGTTTTCGCTGGAAATGTAAGTATCGATCTCCAATGAGCTTTGATTACACTTATCTCTAATTATCTCCCAGTGAAATGGGATTCTCCGTCGGGCGGCCTGATACCCTGGGAATGGACGAATATCATAACCGAGCCATCCCAGAGCGAGATGACACAGAATATGCCATCATTCCTTGGATGATCGATTTTGCGCAGATCATCCGACGTGTGTCCATTCACATCTACCATTCCCGAATCACACTGCAAGAAAAGCTGCAGCTGGCGCTTCAGATCGAAATGGAAATGGACCGATGGCTTGCAAGACTCCCAGAGAAGATCAAGCCAGACATTGGCGCATACAGGCTTTCTCGAAGCGCGCTTCGGGATCCCAAATGGGCCCGAAGGCAACGGCTTGTGCTGGCTATTCGTGAGCGCCGTCTATTACTGTTGACACTGAAGCTAGCTAATTCTTGCATTCACAATAGGATTCTATAACGTGAAGATGCTCCTTTTCAGACCTTTCTTAAGCCACTTTACTCGCAAACTTCGACATCCTCCAAATGAACTGGAGGAAACTATCTCGAAATGCCTCGATGCCGCTATGAAGACAATCGAAGTCGTGCACGACATCTACCGAGTCCACACATTCTTCCGATGCTGGTGGGTTCATTTACTACCCACTACATTTCTCCTGCTTACCAAGTTACAGGTGGTACAACACAACCTATGTGATGTTTGCCACATCAACGCTCCTCCTCCCAATGTCAAAACTCGGCATGTGCGCCGAAACCATGCCGCTTCTACGATCCGTCGAAATGGGCGTCGAGATTCTGGAAGCTATGGAAGAATCTGTCGTGGCGCGCAAATCAGTGGAAATAATCCGGCAGTACCTTCGAGACTTCAGGGCCTCGGGAGCACAACCGCCAGCTGCCGGTACGGATGGTACCGAAGACATGGCTGGGAATGAGTCAGGCACAGGCAATGGATTTGAAATACCCGAGTGGGCTTATGGATTCGGGTTCCCCGATTACTCGTTCGACGGAATCGCCCGGCTATTTGATGATATTGGAGGGCTGCCTATGTTGGATGGTTAGCCTAATTGTTTCCTTTATTAGCGAGGAGTTCACAGGCCACGAGTCCTTCCCATTATGTTCTAGTGCTTATCAAGGGACTTAAACTACCCACTCAATCATGTGCATCCACTAATCTCACCGTGCTCGTGCTCGTTACGCACGTTCTTTGACTCATTCTAGCTGCATCACAATGGTAGTATTGAACAGTCGAAGAAACGTCCCCTGATGTCATGATCGTCGCCAAACAACAAAATAATCGGACTTCAGGAAACCGGAATTCAGCAATCGGAGTTTAGAACGTAGAGCGGGCCCGCACCACATTTAAAAGCTTGGAGTCCCGGCAAGCTGGTTCCTATTTCGATCGCCCGAGACTGCCTGTTCTTCCCCGCATAATCCGAACAATCCTACCAAATATGGTCTTGACCCTCCACCACCTCGGACTTTCCCAGTCCGAGCGCGTCATCTGGCTCGCCGAAGAGCTCGGCATTGACTACAAATATGTGCACCACAACCGCGACCCTATCTTCTCCCCGCAATCAATCAAAGACCTCCACCCCGCCGGCACGGCACCCGTAATGGAGGATGATCCCTCCCCCGTCACCGGATCAAAAGTCGTGATCGCCGAATCGGGAGCCATCGCGGACTACCTGATCGCGGTCCACGGCAACGGCCGCCTAGGACGTACGGCCAAGGACGGCGCAGAGTACGCGCCGTACCTTGAATGGTTCCACTTTGCCAATGGCAGTCTCCAGCCGACGCTATTCCGAGTGATGATGGCCCGAGGCCCGGCGTCTGATTCCAAGTCCCCGGTTGTTGCGCACACAGTAGCTAAATGGAACCATTTGCTCGACATGATGGATGCACGCTTGGGTGAGACGGGCGCTTACCTTGCTGGCAAGGAGTTGAGCGCTGCAGATATTATGACTGTCTTCACCCTGACCACGATGAGAGGGTTCTGTCCGATTGAGTTGGATACAGTGAAGAATGCGAATATCCTGGCCTATCTGAAGCGTATTGGCGAGCGACCGGCTTATCAGAAGGCCATGTTGAAGTGTGAGGGGGAGGGCTTCAAGCCGGTTCTTGGATCGAAGGCTGAGGCTTTTAATATTATGAAGCCTAAGATTTAGAGCCATGAATGGTAGATAGTTCTCTACTCTAATGACAATCTCTACATTTAATTGGTAGCTCGGAGGTTGTTCGAATATTTGAACCTGTCATTGAATCGGTATAGCTATGCAAAAGGTCTAATCTGTGGGAACGCCAATACTACAGAATTTGGCAGAACGAGCGTGAAGGTGTTGGTTGTGAGAACAGATCGGGGTTTTCTGCCACGGCCTTCTCAACTTCCTTGATGGCGTCGTATCCATACAGCCAGGGTTGAACTTCAGGACATGTCCTATAGTGAAAGGTATTAGCCATGTGATATATGCACAATAGAAGGAATACTCACCATCGGCTGGGGAAGTGGCCCTTGATCTCCTTTCCAAGTTGTGAGAGGAAGAGCTCGTCACGCTTCTTCTGCTCTTCGCCATCTTCCATGTGGAAGTCGTGTCTCTGTGGTGATGGTTAGCTACCTTGAACATTTGGTCGGATTTGAATTGAAGATGCTCACCTGCTTGAAGGTTTCGCGCACAATTGCTTCACCTCGAGACTTGCGGAGGCTCTCGTAGAGGCGCAGAATACGAGGTAATTGTGCCTTATCTGTCATGTGTCCCAGTAGAAGGCCCAGGACAGCACCATCTTCGAGGGAAGAATTGGCACCCTGTGCCAAGTATGGGAGCATGGGGTGACAAGAGTCACCACTGGTTGGCGTGTCAGTTCACGTTGCATGTTTTAAAGGTTCGATAGCAAAACTCACATGAAGACCAGATTTGAGGTATCGTTCACCCAATTCTCCATTTCGCCGTCTGTAGGCATGTTAGAAGCATTTCTAGTTTGAAGTACCGTTCAAACCTTACGGTGCATCAACTTCCACTTGTCCACGTTGGTCACATATGTAAGGAACTTGTTCAGACTGAGCAAAGAGTCAGTATAGTGACGATGGGATAGACCAGGGCCACTCACATTGGATCCCAACCGACAAAGAGCTTTTGCATCTCCTCCACAGAGCCAGCCTGCTTTGAGACACCCGGAGGCAGGTTATCCGGCACCAGCAGCACGATATTGTACATCTGGCCGCCGCGTAGCGAATAACCGACCGCATGAGCTCCAGGTCCAATCCAGAAATGCACTTCAGGGTTCTCAACCAGTGCTTTAAGGTCGGGATCAGAGATCTGATCGGCTGTCAAAACGATTCGGTACGCAAGATCTCCAGTGGGAATGGGTTCGTCTTTCTTCCCCACAAAGGCCTCACGACACTGGGACCACAGCCCATCCGCAGCGATAATCAAATCACCAGAGAAGGTCTTTCCCGCCACGGAATGCACAACAGTCGAGTCAAAATCAATACGCTCGATTCTCTCTCCAAAATGGAAAGTCACACCCAGATCCTTTGCCCGCGCAAACAGAGCCAGTTGCAAATCCCCACGATGCAAATCCACAAAGGGCGCATCGTATTTGGCGCGAATGTTCTTGTCAAAAGTGCTATCGTGGGCCAGAATCTGGCCAGAATAACGATGAACAGTCAACTTAGTGGGCTCTGCAGCTGCTTCCCATAATGAAGCGGGGAGTTCCCAGTACTTCAAAAGACGAGCTGCGTTTGGAGTGATTTGCAAGCCTGCCCCGACCTCTGCCAGTTGCCTGGCCTGCTCGATAACTGTGACTGAGTGACCGGAAAGAGCTGAAGAAATAGCCGTGGCAATGCCGCTGAGACCAGCTCCGACGATGACCACGCGCAGACGCGCATCTTCTGGGACCTGTTATGTGATCTGTTAACCAAGTCCCGGACACCCTGGTCACACTAGGCTATGCTTACCATCTTGAATGTGTGTTGAAATAATAAAGATCTGACGATAATTACTTGGAGGGAATTCCGAATTCTATAAAGAGAGAGAGATGGAACGAGCAGGGAGCTTGGATCTCGTGCAGCTCGTCAAGACAGTCGGAATGGCCGAGTCCCAGGACCCGCCACGACTCGGGATTGCCGACTTGCCCTATCCCCCCCCCCCTCCCGGATTTCCCATGTGCGGCACTCGCCTGTGATGAATAATGCACAGAAATCGATCCCAGGATGGACCTAGTGGAGACCTCGTCTCCGCTGTCATCCTGTTCGTCTGGGGTGCATAGTATGGGGAAGCTAACAGATCCCCGGTGGATCAGTCTGGGGTACCAAGACGGACTCCATAAGCGAGGGACTTGTCTCTTTCAGTCTCGACTGTCAAACACCGCGGAAGCGAAGCCAATCCATGGTTAATTTCTAGCCACGCTATTTGGCCTCGTGATTGCTTGATTCCTAACATTGACTCACTCCTATCCTGACGAGTACGCGGCCCCTCTGCAAGATCTTCGCAACTAATGCGATGCAAAAGACAGTAGAACTGAAAAAAAAAAAAAAAAAAAATGCCATAGTGTACGAGACGCCCTCTTTCGCGGACTTATTCATCCATCTCTCAAAGGAAAAAAAAAAAAAAAAAAAAAAAAAAAAAAAAAGAGGCCCCAAAACCACGAGCTACCCCCTGTTTAGTAGTGCACGACCTTGCGGCGCAGACAAGGATGTGGTCCCGAATCGCATCCGAGATTCCCAGAATCGCCCCACGGACTACCCGACAACGCCATCCAGTCAATGATGGCTTCTCCTCGTGGTGAAAGCTGGCTAACCTGCGGGGAAACGGTCTAGTCTTATTAACATCCCCGGTGTGGCTTTCTTAATTCCCGAGTTGAAAAGCCGGAAACGCGACTTAAAGGCAGGGTGCATCCCCCAGGTATCCTCCCACTATCATACGATTCTTCCCCACATTCCAGTCTACCGGAGTGTTTGTATCAAGATGACGGCTGGAGATCCTAGAGTGAGTATTGCATCCCACTAATCCAGATCTACTGCTAATGCCTGTCTATAGCTCTTCCCACGGCGGGTGTGCTATGCCGCTCTTCTTACCGTCAATGTCTACGTCTTTATGGGGAACATGTACTCGGTAAGTTGATCCGCTCTTTCGACCTGGACCCTGGTTCTGACTTGCTACTCTAATCCTAGTCCGGGATTGCGACCGGGTTTGAGTCCCTAGCCATCTCACTCCATGCAGACAACTCAAAGTTATCAGCCCTTGTCACTTATTCAGTTCTTTCCATGGGTTTGGCCAACTTATTCTGGATGCCTTTGGCCCTGTGCTTCGGAAAGCGTCCTATTGTTATCATCTCTATGATGATGTTCCTAGGCGGTTGTATTTGGTCTGCAGTTGCCAAGGATTACAATAGTTTACTCGGCTCACGAGTCTTTGCCAGTTTCGGTGAGTTGGACGGTTCAAACTCCGCAGCGGTTGACGTTGGCTAATATATGTATAGGATATGGTGCTATTGAGTCGCTGGGACCCAGTATCCTCGCAGGTATGCCTTGCTTCATTTGATAACCCTCGATCATTTTCCTAACGGCCCCTTAGATCTCTTCTATGAGCGAAACTACTCGAGCGCTATGGCTGTATATGCCGCTTTCTTGTCTGGTGGCTCCCAGATCGGCCCTGTTATTGCGGGATATCTTATTCAAGCCCGTGGATGGCGGTGGTTCTTCATTCTCTGCTCTATCATCGCCGCTGTCAACTTGGTTACCACAATCTTCATGCTTCCCGAGACCATCTATGACCGCGATGAAGAGCCCGAAGTCATTGATGATTTCGAGAAGGGCGCGACCGGTCACCTTGAAGCCGTTCAAACTTGTCAATCCCAAGTTGGTGACCGTGTCAAGATGGACTATGGGGAATACACGAAGAGCCTTTTCACTTTCCGCATCACCAAGGAAGCCAGGGAGAAGGGTGTCCTCAAGCACTTGGCCTATGTTTTCGTACTTCCATTGCCCATGTTGTTGGTTCCCGGCGTGCTGATCGCCTCGATCATGTATGGTGTTGTTCTTGGAGGGTAAGCGTCTTTCCTTCATCCGCTATCGACGATTTCATCTGTGAACGACCTGCTAATAAACTATCTATAGAATCGTCGCGATCTCCACCCTCGCTCCCTCCCTCTTCGGACCACCACCCTATCTGTTTACCTCTGCCGACCTAGGCCTTTTCACACTCAGCAGCTTCATCGGTATCATCATTGCCTGGCCCATCGCCGGCCCCCTGACCGATCTCTTCTCCCGTTGGATGCGCAAGCGTAACAACAACGTCCACAAGCCCGAGCATCGTCTCCCTGCACTTATCATCCCATTCCTCATTTGCCCCGTCGGTCTGATCGTGTTCGGATACACAGTCGCCCGGTCAGCGCATTACATTCAGCCTGCCGTTGGTGCGGCCATCAACTCCGCTGCGCTGACCCTCGTTCCCTCTGTCATGCTCTCGTATGTCGTGGACTCCTACCCACATACTAGCGGCGAGGCACTGGTACTGGTCAACGCGTCTAAGAACATTGTTGCCTTTGGCATTGCTAGCAGCTGTTATTCTTGGTTGGCTGCGTCGGGCGTGGCTGACATGTTCTATGAACTTGCGGGCATGGAGTGGGCGGCTATTGGATTGGCGTTGCCGCTATACTTTGCTGGGCCTTGGTTGCGGTCCCGGACCACTAAATTGTTCTGAGGTGTTTGTCTATAATGGGGTACAATTATACAATGACGCTGGCTGTCAGTTTAGTAATGATACTTTCTTCTAATGATTACGGTTTCAAGACAAAAAACGTGGATACCCAATTTCACCACTAGTGCGAAGGCTGTTATCTACGTACCGAGTATTGCCATCTAACACTTTCATTCACACGACCGTAAATTCTCGAAGAGCCCCAACATTGACACCTCTTTCAACCCTCGAGTCTTCCACAAATTGAGGCTGGCCGCTGGCCGCCTGTTGAGCAGTGGGGCTATATCAGATAGGGCACAGTCGTGGGCAAAACAAATATAAATAATTGGATCTCTGTCCAAAGCCTGTAAAGATGTAATAGTCTGCTGCGCAGTCTCATGCTAACTGAGCTTATAAAAGAGATATCGACGGCCCATGCTGCCATTCAACATACCGCATTCCGGATCTACAGCAGTCTCAGAGGTAAATCTACGTGTCTGCTGTACCACTCCTGGAATCCCAACCAACATTCACGTTTTTGGACGGTCTATTCATCAAAGTGATGCCAATATTATGTGGCTAAAGCCTCACAGTCAGGTGGAAAGCAATCTAGGACGAAATTCAATGATGGTTACCATGGTTCATTTCACATCCTACTATTTCTAACTAAAGCTTTCATGATGCGTTGCGTTAGTTTAGTAGATCACAGTCCAATACGTGCTACTGATCAAAGATTTGCGAAAGGTGATGAAGACGATGTAGTGGAGTCTAGTCTAATCTATTTTAAACCTCTATGCACAAAAACAAAACGTGTAAAGCATGAGCGGAAGAAATGGTGGAAGTCCTAGTTCAGCTTCTTTCCTGCTTCAGGACGCACCCAGTGCAGCTCACCCTTAGAGTCTGCATCGGTCTTGACCTTGCAGGATCCGAAGGTGTCGGCCAGAGACTTGAGGTACATTCCCTCGTCCAGGCGGTACTGCTTTCCAAGGAAAGGAGTGACGGCGTTGGTAGCCTCCTCGGCGTGGTAGAAAGGAATCTTGGGGAAAAGGTGGTGGATGACATGGTAGTCAATGATCTCGTGGAACAAGTGGCGTCCAATCCAGCCGAAGCGGCGGTCAACAGTGCAAAGAGCACCCTTGACGAAAGTCCACGCGTTCTCATCATAGTGAGGCACATCGGGGTGGGTGTGGTGCAGGTAAGTAATGGCAACTAATTTCATGTTAGAAAATTGTTCGCTTGTCTATCTAGAGAAGAGATTCTTACCCAGCCAGTGGTGAACCCACATATAGGGAACAACATAAAGAAGGACGACCTTCCAGCTACCGATGTGTTGAGCCAGGTAGTAAAGAGAGGTTCCAACGATCAAAAGACCGATATCAGAGATGGCGATCAAAGGAGCTTGCGAGCTGGTGAACAGGGAGCCAATGGGGTCGAGATGGCTGTTTCTGAGCATCTTAGGCCCCTTCTCCTTGGGAGGCAGACTCTTGTTACCAGCGCTGACGTTGAACAGCATGTAAAGCTGCCATCCGAAAAGCTGGTGGCCGAGCAGAGTGATAGCGTGGTAGAGAGGAGTCTCCTCAACCAGCTCGATGAACTTGCTGAACATAGAGGGCTCCTGGGCCTTGACCTCAGACTCAGTGGCGGGCACAAAGACAACATCCTTGTCGATGTGAGCATGGTAACGGTGATGTCTACCGTGGGTGATCTTCCACGAGAAGAAAGGCACCATGAGAAGAGAGTGCACAGCCCAGCCAACAACATTGTTGAGCTTGTTGTAAGCAGAGAAAGCGCCGTGACCGCACTCGTGGCCAATGATCCAGATGCCGACACCAACGCAGCCCTGGGCAAACCCATAAAGGATCCACGCGGCGGCTCGGAGAGTGGGCGAGGGCAGATAATCAATGTTCAGAGCCAGATAGACGAGCACTGAGGCATAGATAAAGTCACGAAGCAGATACAAAATTCCACGCAGAGCAGAGCGCTCAAAGCAGTGAGCAGGGACCTTGCTTCTGATGAAGCCATAAGTAAGATCCTTGGCCTATTCGGGGTCAGCATGAACAGAACTTGTTCAAATGAATGAGGTGAAATACCTCAGCGTCGCCCTTCAATTGGATAACGGGCTCTATCGTCTGAATAGTCGACATCTTTGCAATTGCTCCAGAAAACAAGAAACTAGAACGTAAAACAAGAATGAAAGCAGAATTAAAGACCTAGCCCCTTGGTTGAAAATTTATTTACATGAATCGCATGGTAGACTGATTGGTTCGTAGTACCCTAAAGATGGAGCCCTATGCGGATCCCTTTCTAGCCCCCTTCTAGATGGTGGCGGCCCCTTTCCATGGATGGGGGCCTCGACGGGCCAATGTCACCGTCCGGATCATTCCATTCTGCTGTCCGAGTTCCTGGTCTCGCTTAGTCGCCCAACAAAACTGTAGGGAAAGACGTTGATTTTCGGGGGATTCGCGTGGAGCAGTTTTTGTTCCTCTGCCTAGCGCTTAATTTAATACCCTTGGCTGCGCCCTTATAGGCCCAAAAGGCGCTACTGAGTTTGAGTCTAATCGCTAGTCCCTATGGAGCCCCCCTGACAGTTTCATTTTTCATTTTTTATTTTTCTATTTTATCTTTTCTTTTCAGAAACACTTAGCCGTCTTGGTGTTAGTTGGTGTCTCGTCGAACCATTCTGCCGTTTATCAACTAACAAAATGTTTGGGTTCGGCAAACAAGTGTTCAAATGTTCCCAAAGCCTTGGGTGTCCGGTGTCCACTGTCAACGGTGGTGCATATGCAGCTAGATAACACAAATACATGGCCAATTGACATTAGACAAAGCCCAGTTCCGAGCCGAGACGCGTCTTTTGCTGTCACAGACCAAAAAAAATAAAAAAATAAAAATTGGACTGATAATCAGGGGAAGTTGTTGAGCCGGACCCGTTAGAAGAGGCAAAAGGCGATATGGGGCAACTAACCCGAAGCAGATTGTGGGCCAAGCTTAAGACCTCAACAAATAGAATTCTGAAAGGAAAAGGCCTCACATTGCAAATAGCTACTCATTGAATGGTAGGCTTCCTAGCACGCTTGGAAAAACAATGATTGGAAATCCCATTGAGTGAATGACAAAATGAAATTGGAATTCTTCCCCCTGACCTGGAAGGCAAGGGCAGCATACAGTGGATAGAAGCTCCCGTTCACGGGCCCTCTCAGTGGAATACCGAGGTCGATGTGACTTTCCGTCTCGTATCCCTTAGGACACGACCCCGTTCCCCCGTGATCGGAGCCGATCGCGATGCGACAGGAGTGTGGCGGCATATCGCGCCAATGCTTATCAATTGGCTACATCGGGAAGCAACGCGTGTCGAAGCACAGCCTCCAGCACAGCCCGAGATCGCAATGCACCATTCTCTGTTGCGGGTATAGTGTGTCGGTGGCATGTAGGACCTTTGGAGAGTTTACCTTCCGATGCGGAGAATGATACTATTCATAGTTCGTCTTGCATGTGAATGTAGAATCCACACGTGCTTTTTGAAAACTTCAAATTCGTGTTTCATTCTGTGGAGTCGCCGCCTCGTGTTCGTACTAACTAGTGTGTCAAAAGCAGAAAAAGGAAGCCGAAAAGATGATGCTAGTTACGCCTGTGGAACGACCGCTTCAATCACGTGTCCTGCCAGGAGTCGGAAACATGTACAACCTGTACCTTAGCATCCTATGCGAGAACGACAGTCAAAAGGAAGAAAAATTTGAAGAAGAAACATTGAAGTGAAAGAGAAGAAGGAAGGAAGAAAATGAAGTAGATAGTGAATCCATATATGAGATCCAGTGCCACATCTAAGTGGCAGGCGTATGATCACGATTCAACTTGGACAACACTTATGAGGCCATTCATAAATTGCGAGGCGTGTCTGCCTCGACTCGTCCGCGGCCTGGGTCATCTCTAGGGGGTCTATACCGTTTCCAAGATCGTGTTGTCCGCGGGTCAAGATGTGATGAGTATGACGTTGATGGACTGCGACTCAAGGAGCCCGGGGAGGACGGCGCTGATGATTCTGGCGTTGTGTTCGCTGTGGCGGGGGCAACTGTACTATTTGTGGCCGATCGGACGGCAGCAGCCGCAGCGGCGGGATTGCAATGGGCACAGACGAAGATGTGAAACCCCCGGCCTTCACAGCTGGTGCAAATTGCTCCCCTATTGAATGTATCAATATGGATTCGTCATGGAGATAAGGGATGGAGTACTTACCTTGGAGCGTTCCCAGCACAGCTACGGCACGTCGAGACAGTTCTTCCACCAATGCAGGATATGTGTTCAGGGTCGAGATTGAAGAGGGAGACTTTGGAGGTGGCCATTTTGCAATAGTAAGGGTAGTACGGCCTGGGCCCGGTAAGGATGAGATCGAAGGTATGATAAATTTCGAAGCTTATGTATCCCGATATTTCCTAGTTTGGTTTCGCTTGCCGGTTGTCAAGGATTGTTTTGGTTGATCCAAGGGAAGCCGGGGCTTTATGAACGTGCCTTGGCAATTTAGCCACTGTCGGAGACGAAAGCAACGAAAGCAACGCGTTGGATCACAGATCAGGCAAAGGGAAAATATTGCCTGGGTAAAAATATAATGGGTCCGGAAATAGTAGAAACAGACGGGTTGCCTCTTATACGCGCGAGAGCTGGTGGCACACGACACCTCTTAAGGGAGATGTTACATTGCCCGAAAACAAAGAAGTTGATGACGCTGAGGGGATCTCATTTGATCAGTAGGGCATTTTGTTGCAATCAAATTGATTGCAGGTCAAATTGGGTATTGTGTAGTTAGGCGACTTGATCAGTCTCCGGCGTAGGCGACATATTTCAAGATCGTCATCTTCCAACAAAAGCCGCAGAAGTGGACCTGGCATAAGAGAAGAACGACGCCTGCTCCCGATTGGATTAAAGCGACCGCACGCGCAGCAGACCCCAGAGGCATGCAGCGGAGGGCTGACGCCGAAGCCCATGCCTTGATGCCCGGGATAAGGTACCCAGCGGCGCACGTTCAGGGTTGCTGAAACGGGCCGAGCTAGTGGGGACTGTTTTGGTCATAAGGTAGATCAAGTGAGTGAGGTTGTGCGCGACTGTGGACTAGCACTTGCTACCACCTGACTGCAACGGTGTTCCCGGACTGCGCGGCGGTTCAAAATGATAGTGCTTCCTAGGTAGAAAGAGAAACACGCTGCAGGGATCAGCCAACGGGCGTCACCAGCCACCACAAACAATAGACGCATCTAGCGTCGGGCAGGGCGTCACTCAGACTGAATTTGGTGTTGCCTACGCGGGAAAGAAGTACCAGGCGCATGGAAGCCACCACAGTTTTGTGTTACGAGTCCTAGAGCGGATACATATCAAGAGAGAGTAGACCGCTTCACTTTCGGACAGGAAATGGAGCTCACAAAGGAACGAAGATAAAAGGGGCTGAGCTGGACCGCCAAGGGGTAGTTGGACCTTCCATCCACGGCAAGCTGCATCCAACCATGCGAGGATTATCTGATTTCCGAGGTATATGGATCACATTCCCCTCCTGCCAGTATGATCTTTGTCAGCTTATGAGACTGCGCTCATAGACTTTCATGCGATGACTCCAATCTTGTCTTTCCATCTTGACGGGGTTGGAGGCGTTGGAGGGGCTGGTATGCATCATGTGTTTCAACAAGGTGGTAGTCATATGGCCTTGTGCATATAGTTCAAGCCGAGCCAACATTCCAGAGCAAGCGATTATTAGATATCAGGGACAAAACCGGGTTAATAAAAGGGCCATTGGGAGCGGCACGCCTTGTGTGTCATCTAGAGATTGCAGGCCCCCTCTTAATCAGCTCATTCAACCCCGAGATGGCAATGCACATTCGTAATCAGCCCTCGATCGACCGGGCTGGAACAAGCGGACATTATGGTAGTTGAGTTTCGGTGCATGTGAGCTCAGTTCCAGGGTCTCAAGTGAATATACCCCTGGCTCGAATGACGATGTGAGATGCGACTAATTTCGCAGGCCCAAAAAAGAAAAAAAAGAAAAGGTAACTAGTCTGACAAGCGAATTAGACGGTCAAGGACATGTCGAAAAGTTGACCTAGTGGCCAATCGCCTCATGTAGTGAGCGAAAACGAGCCCCCTGGAAGCGCTGTATATGCGACATGGCAGCCACCACGGTGGTCCTCCCCGCAGGTATCCGTCGAGCACTGCAGTGAGTAGACCGGACATATTTCCACACTAGGTCAAGGCTCTGAGGTTTGGGCGAAGTCGCCCTTGACAAGGCTTGATACAAGATCCTGGTAGATAGATTCAGATGCAAGGGTCCCCCCGGCAACCGTTGAGGACAAAAGTTGCTGATTCACCAGATGCTCCTGAGCTGAGATGTCTTACGGAGGCATTGTTGGAGTAAATCCTGCGCCTGTGATTGTGTGCAGCCAGTCAGCAGTAAGAAACGTGCCTGACAATTCGTGGCATGATACGTAACCCTAGTCAATTTGCATGCGTCTCACCGGTGCATCAAGTACATCGACTCCATCAGAGCGGAGAGCAAAGATGGGCCTGTTCGACCGGTTCGAGGCGAAGTGGGAGTGGGCTGCAGCCAGCCACTCTCCATCACGCACTAGACCCAGGATTCCAACGCAGACTGGGGTCAATGGCCTCACACGGCAGCGTACGTTCTTGAGAACCCAACACTCGAAAGGCTGTCTGTGACTCCCGGGGATTTCGGTGGTCGTGGCGGATTCATTGTTCGGGGGGATGTGGTGACACCACGCGCAGAGGAGATGTGACATAAGGTCGCCAGTCAGCTGACACGAATATGAGGAGCTGCAGCCCGATTGATGAACTGATCTCTCCATCTGATTCGGGGACCACGGACGGAGCGGCGCTCCGGGCTTTTTCGGCCGCCGATATTCTAACTGATCTGCCATCTGGTCTTTGGCTGCCAACGGAACTTCGGGCTCTGTTTGTTCCATCTGCGAGCTTGTTTTCGAGTGTTGGCGATAATCTTCGAGGACCACCCATCATTACGCTAACATAATTTCCACGTTGGACACGTAAATAATTACCCCTGCTGATTTTGGTAATATGAGATCACAGCGCGCTTTCAAACAGCTGGTACCTGGCAGCATTGGGACAGCATCGCCTCTGGACCTCCAATGCTCCAATCTCGCTACTTTGAAAAGAGCTATGGCATTCTATGAAGACAGTGTAGAGAGAGAACTAAATAGGACAGGATATTGGTAATTTATTCTTGATAATCATTATGACCAGCTTGGGGATCGCCATTGCAAAGGGGGAGATATCATAAGCGACGAGAGATATGGTTCACAACGAGATTGTGGTCGATGGAACACAAATCCTTGAGGTGATGAGAACGCAATACAAAGGCACAGGGAAATCAAAAGGGGTAAGTGAAAAGAGAAAACCAAACACCCACCGCACCAACAAATCCAAACTCCAGTCCTAGTAACTCCGTATCCTGTGACTCAACTCTTGCCCAGTAAATGGAGCAAGAAAATGTCTGCAATTGAAGTCACAGAATATAACGGGAGGGGAGGGGGAAACCAAGGGTTATCAACCAGGTAACTCAGGATGACGCCTATGATCCATGTGAACTACTGGAAGTACTCCGCCGGAAGGGCTGCCAGGAGAGCGATGGTGCCGAGACCACCAAGGAGGGCGCTGATGACTGCCGTGGCAGTGTAGCCAGCCATGGTATTGGATGAAGAGTGCGAGGTCTTGGCTCGCTTAGGTGAAGGCTCACTCTCTGTGAGGGCGGATGTGATAGCATTAACCAGTTCCGGTTTGGGAATGCTATCGAGATCCGGCTGCGATGCAGGGGCAATAATCTCGGCTTCCTGTGCATCTTGTTGCTCGGCATCTTGGGTCTCCATCTCAGAGGCCTTCCGCTTCAGGGAAACTGAATCAGTATCGGAGCTGAGCTCCTTGGGGAGCGAGGGAAGCGGGGTGGGCTCTCTGAGAGGAGATGATGGATTGGAGTCAAAGTTCCGCTGATATGTGGAGCCATACTTGCACGAGAAGGGGCCATCTGCGTATTCAAAGCGCGGATAAGGTATGTGAGGTGCAGGGGGAAAGCTTTGAGGCATTCTCCATGGATTGGCCTCATAGCACGGAGGAGGCAAAAATGAAGGGCCAGGCTGGAAAGATGGACCTGGGAAATGATATGCTGGGGGACTGACCAGGGGGTTGCTAGGCTTGGGCTCCATAGTCTCGGGCTTGATATGAGGGGCGGTGTCCACAGAGTGCAGCTTTTCTAGCGAAAGCACGTCGGGGTTGACGAAGGGAGCAGTAATGATATTCGTATTGATGTAGACCCCATCGTCGTCGTCGTCGTTATCGTCATTATAAGAGTTGTTCTCAACAGAAGACTCTTTCTCAGACAAGACATCCGAGTCCGAGGCATATTCAGAATCAGAATCATCTTCATGGGGCGGTTGGAACCCGTCGTGCTCCCTATCATAACAAGGGAAGACGTTCTCGTAATGAGATGCGTCAAGCTCGGCGACATCCGCGTCCGCATCAGCACTCACGTCAGCATTTACATCCTCACTCACATCAGCACAGTCAGTGCTCTTGATGAGCAAAGACGATACCGATTCCTCAAGCTCTGATTCCTCCTCGTCGGAGTTTGTGGAATCATCGGACTCGTCTTCAAGGACATCTCCATAATCAGAGGTTTCATTTTCCGAAGACTTGAGCTCTTCGTCCATATGCTGCTCTTCCTGTACGGTCTGGGGCAGAGGTTGTTCGTCCTCATCGACACAGATGGGCTCCAGCGGATGAGCAAACATTTTCGGCCATCGGGTAAATGGAAATCGTACCTTTGGAACTAGGATGTCTTCGATATCACTGTCATCTTCGGGGACACAGAAAGTGTTGGTGGAGGTAGAGGGCCTGAGCTTTGACGCGGGAGGGGTGATGCATTCAATGATGCTGGACTTCACTGGAACTTCATCGCTGGTAGGACATCTGCATAGTGAGTCAGTCCAGAGCCTGCTAATACGGACAACAGGTGAGTCATACTCGTCGACCCAGTGGAATTTGCACTTCACCACCAGAGCGGGATACGTTTCTGTTTATAGGGTCAGTCTATCAGTTGGCATCAAAAGGGTAAGTGAGTCAGGATACGAACCATCCTCTCGGTCCACAGGCACACCAAATGTCAGAACGTCTCCATGGATGAGCGGAGTCTTCTCGCCGATGATCAGTCTTGAGTTGTTGATCCATGTTCCGTGAGTTGAACCATAGTCGCAGATGTAGATATTCTGCAGTCAGTTCCCATCAGCAAGTTGTTTAAAAAGAGCATGAACAGAATGTTGCCAACATACGTGTATTTCTGGAGCGATGCTCAGCTCAGCATGGTCTCGAGACATCACTCGGGAGTCGAACCACGCATTATCTTGAGCGGGGGAGCGGTTCTTGATTCCACGCTTTGAACAGCGTCCAATCTCGATGGTTGGGTTGGAGGCAGAGAGGGTGAACGAGCGGACGAGGGCAAGCTCGGCGTTGAGGTTGACGGGTGAGAGCACCACCGACACTGGAAAGTCATGGAAGATTAAGCAAGTGTTGGGCAGACTTACGATCAAGGACGAGGGACTTACCTTGCACGTCCGACATTTTGGCGGAGTCCGATGGTGACGGCAGCATGTATGGTGAGGCGGGTGGATGTTGGAAGAACAGGGGGAGTGTGGTCTAGATGACGCAGGTTAGATGAAGATAAGAAGCGGTCATATGTGCCAACGGAGAAGCCCAGGCTGCAGCGGAGGCTGATAAGCACGGGACCTGGGGTCGGTGAGAGCTTACCGGGTTCGTCCGGCTGTTACGGAAAACACCCAAGCACAGTGATTTAAGAAAGAAGGTTCGCAAAAGGTGAAGAAGGCAGGATGGGGACAGGACAGGATAGGCAGAAAGTGAAGGTGAGGAAGCAGGAGGGGAGAGGGGTAGATGATGAATCAGGTTGGTCACGGCTTCGTGGGGGGGCCGGTCCCTGAGGACCCTTGGATGGACGCGGTCTGACCCAGAAATGGAATGAAAAGAAAAGGAGTCGTGCGGTAATCACTTCTCTATTTTCGAAGTTTGGTTAATGTTAAAAAGCAATAAATGTAGTAGACTGGGTCAAGTAGAGGCATGTAAATGGTTGTTATCACGGGGTGGGGCGCATCTTCTTATCGCATCCCACTTGTGGATCTCCCGGGGAAGATTAGATGGAGTTCACTATACTACTGCTACCCACATGTTGCCGGCTATTCCCATAGTCAGATTATTACTACTACTACTACTACTACTACTATTACTACTACTACAACTGATGCTGCCTTGTATACTGAATACATCAGTCACATTCACCTCTATGGTACACAAATTACTCTCCAATGTTTACAACCCAATGCAAGTGTCCTGCCCTGAACATCCCGGTATCTCTGGATATTATCGCCCCAAGATCAAAGCAACACGAAGAGGGAATATGTCAGGAGATACTAAATACAGGCAGAGAAAAAATGACCGGGGCCCCACCAGAGCCACAGAATCCGGGATTCGAAAGGGGGTTAATTAGACATGCATCCGAGTCCACGCCTCGGAGACGGACAAGAAACGAAAGAGGGAAGAGTGTAGAAATAACATTCGCGGCAAGCACTTTTACATGCCGGGCCCGGCACCCATGGCGCCCATGGAGTTAAGGCGAGCAGCCAGCTGGGGGTACTTCTCCTGAACCTCAAGCTGGGTACGGGTGGCCTCGGCGTAGGAGATGGCGTTGATGATCTCGGCCTCGGTGCGGGCAAGCTCGGCAGCACGCTCAAAGTACTTGAGAGCCTGCGAGACCTTGCCCTGCTGGAGGAGCAGCTGGGCCATGGTGCCGACAGCGATGTCGCACTCGGGGTCAACTAGACAACATGTTAGACGATCATGTCACATAGGCCGAACAGGTTCACTTACTAATGAGAGCCTTCTGGCACAGGTTCTCGGCCTCGGTGAAGTCGTGCTTCCACTGGAAGAGAGCCAGAGCCTTGTTGATCAGGGGAAGGACATTGATGCCCATGGGCTTGCTGGCCTGCTCCATCTCGACGGCCTTGTCGAACTTCTCGACGGCCTCGGAGTAGTTCTGCTGGTCGAGCAGAAGCTCACCGTAGTAGTTGTACACGTCGGGAACCTCCTCGAAGTTCTTGACTGATCGGCGGAAAGTAGCCATGGCAGAGGCCACAGAGCCCATCTTGTACTGGGTCACACCAAGCTGGATGTGAGAGAAAATGAAGGACCGGTCGAGGTCGATTGACTTCTGGTAGTCCTTGGCGGCCTCGGCGAACTCGCCCAGGATGAAGTGGAGCTGGGCGCGGTGGTAGTAAATATCGGGGTCATCCTTGTTGTGGGTAATGGCAAGCTCGAAGTCGTCGGCGGCAGCATCCTTGTTTCCTGTTCAACTGTTAGAGAGAGGTTCCGTGACTGGAATACTTATGAGTTCAAATAAGCTTACCGAGCTCCAGGTGCAAGCTAGCGCGCTTGATGTAGCTCTGAACGAGGGAGGGCTGCAGCTCCACACTCTTGTTCAGGTCCTCGAGGGCATTGGTAGCGTTGCCACCGAGGTATGTGAAGGTAGCGCGCATGTTGAGAGCCAGGGCCTCGAAGTCCTGAAGGTCACCGGCCTCGATGGCCTTCTCGAACGAGGAAGCAGCATCTTCATAGCCCTCACTGGTCTTCTTGCCCATGGCAACCAGACCATGGCGGAGCAGACCCTTGCCAGAGTCCTCGCTCAACTCAACAGACTCCTCCAGACCCTCCGGGAGAGTGATGGGACGGAAGCTCTGTAGGTAGTTGGAAACGAAGGTAGCACTAGGCAGCTTCTTGCTGCGCGCATCCAGAATAGCCTTGCTCTTCTGCTCGGCCACCTTCTTCAGCAGACGCTCGAGGGAGTTGCGGCTGACATCGTTCGAGAAGCCATCGATAATGCAGCTGGCAGTGAAGTCAAGGAGGGCCTCGCTGAACTTGCTGAGGTGTTCGTAGGCAATGGCTCTCCGGTTCAAGGCCTTCACATACTCGCTGTCCATCGCGAGCGCAGCGCTGGTGTCCTCCACAACCTTCTCCCAATCCGACAACACATTGTAGCAGGCAGCGCGGTTCGAGTAGAAAACGGGGTCGGGCTTGCAGATGATAGCCTTTCCGTACAGAATAATGGCGTTGTTATAGTCCTTAGAGCCGTAGGCCTTGTTACCGGCGGCCTTCAGCTTAGCGGCATATTCCTTCCGGGTCTTCCATCGACTGTCAGTGGCTGAAGCTGGGTGAAACGACTCAATGGGCTGGAAAACAAACCTCCTCAGAGAGCTGGTCGACATTCGCCTCGTCAACATCGGGGATTTCCTCGGCGGGCTCCTCGGCCTTCTTGACAGGCTCTGCAATGATGTCAGTCGCGATTTCGCGATCGCATTCGGGAGGGGGAATTCATCACGCACCATCCTGGACAGAGGCAGTCTTGGTCTTCTCCTTCTCCTCGGCCTTTTTCTTCTCTTTCCGTCGCTGGTTCTTGCTCTTCTTCGGCGAGGAAGAAGCGCCGCTTACGGGCTTCTTCGAATCGGACAGGTAGTAGACAACACCGGCGCCAGTCACGACGACAGCAACACCGGCAATGGTATAGACGACAGCCTTATTCTCTGAGACCCAGTTGGAGATACGGTCCCAAACCGACTGTGTTGATGAAGCGGGAAGCTTCGAGGTATCCAACACCACCTGGGTGGGAGTTGCGGGTAACGGCGACTCGCTGGACATGATGTATGAAAGATCGGACACGGTGCTGTGAGAGTCCTGAATCTGCGCGATAGACCAGGATTAGATGCGCGTCAATTCTAAGGATAGGGGTGAGACGGACCAGTGACGCCAGTAGCGGGAAGTATGAGATAGGGAGAGAGTGACGAAGCTACGAGGAAAAGTCCTGAGTTGGATGATTCGGCACGGGCCAATCACGGCCACCACGACGGCAACCGCTCAAATTCTCCACAATCCGCAACCCGGTTTCGCCGGCAAAGGGATATTTGGATCTCGAGTCTACTCTCGAGTGATTAAGAAACACTCGCTTCTCTTACCTTGGGGAGTACTGCACAAAGCACGCGCTCAATTGCCGAAGACTGATCGCGGGTGAGGCGCGACTAACCTTAGGGCGGAATTGATGACCTCACGGCCTTTACCCTCCCAACTATGGCCGTGCCTTCCCCCGAGTCCTTTCAGATCATCTCGTCTCTTCGATACGACCCAGCCCTTCCTGATCTGGCCTCAAAACGTTCGAATGGCTATCCCGAACCTCTGCGCTCCCCATACTACCTTCTGGCCTACCACCAAGATCGGCTTATAACCGCGGCGCGCTTTTTCCAATGGAATAAAGCTCTGGACTGGCTACAGCAAGACTTGAGCTGTCTTGAAACTTTTCTCGATGCCTCAATTCCCGACAGACAACAGCCATGGCGGCTCAGGATTGTAGTAGATTGTAATGGCAAGGGCTTGGTCGATGTTCACCCGACACCAGCTATTGATCCCCTCAATCTCCTGGTTCCTTCGGTGCGTCCACCGACAGAGTCGACTATTTGGCGCGTGTATGTTGATCCACAGTCAACCAATCCCTCCGGGTTCACTACCCACAAGACCACGGCTCGGGAGGACTATACAGCTGCTCGGTTACGGGCGGGAATCAATTCCCCGGCGGAGACAGCGGAGGTCTTGGTAGTCAATCATGCTGGCGAGATTATGGAAGGAAGCATTACAACGCCGTACTTTCGGACCCGGGGAACATCTGGTCAAGCTTGGTTCACACCGCCGTTGAGCAGCGGTGGTAATGACGGCACCACCCGGAGATATGCATTGACTCAAGGGTTCTGCACGGAACGGAAACTTGTCAGGGCGGAGCTGGTCGATGGTGAAGAATGCTGGTTGAGTAATGGGGTTCGGGGATTCCTTCCTGGCGTAGTTGTGTTGAACCGCTCGCCCTGGTGAGAAGTAGAAGCCTCATACACAACCATTATTTGCGGAGGACCAGTCTTTGGAGCCCACGAGGAACTTTAAACCCGCATAAATGAATGATGAAAGCTGAATGTAAAAGTTTTATTTTATAGTACCAATCATGGATATTTGAAAGTCTTATTTTGCAAGATGAAATCGTTAAGCACCCGACGACCTCTATTTCTTTTCAGCCACAACAGGGTTGGGGTTACCCTTCCACTCCAAATCACGCGGGCGCATGTACTCGGCCACAATTTCATCGGTGACCTTAGCCCGGCGCTCCTGGAAGCCCTGGACGTACTTCTGCAGCTCGGCGATACAGATCTGCTTCAGCTCGCCAGTCATCATCTCACCCTTCTCGTAAGTGGAGCGGATGCGCTCCAGCTCCTCATCATCCTCCAGGAAGAAAGTCAAGTACTGGAAGGGCACGTCCACCTTAGAGTTACCACCCAGCTCGCGGTGCATCTCGGCGGTCTCCTGGCCACCAGAGAAGGCAAACTTGTTGATTTTGTTCTTGATCTTGTTCGGTGTGTCGCTCATGAAGATGGCAGAGCTGTCGATACTGGCGGACATCTTGGAGCCGGGGCCCTGAAGGGCGGGCAAGAAGATGGAGTGGATGAGAGAGGGCTTCTTGAATTTCATCTTCTCAGCGTGCTCACGGCACTGGCGGAAGTAGGGATCTTGATCAATGGCACAGGGGATCAGGCAGGGAATGGAAGCAACCTTCTTCTTGTCGGTACCGAAGATATGGGGGAAACTGGTGGCGAAAGCAGTGGCAGACTGAGTGGCACAGAAATGGAACTCGCCAATGTTGTTGCTGTCATTGAAGCCGAAGGTACCGCGGATCTGGTTGATTGTGATGCGCTTGGCCATGCGGCAGATGTTTTCGTAGAAGGCGCCACCAACGAAGTCGAAATCGCTGAAAATGAAAGTCTTCTTCATGTCGAATCCGACAGCAATAATATCCCGTGCGTTCAACTTGGTGAACCGCTTGGCATCCTCGATTTCGATCTTCTGGGAGTGCATGTACTTCTCGTCGTCGGTCATCATGATCACGAGGGGTACATCGAATACATCTTGCAACCACCTTTTTCACCGGAGCATATTAGCGTTGTAATCGACAGTCAATATGGAACAAAGAGTGTCATACTTGGTAAACTCGAATGGCACAGTGTGTCCCACGTGCATGCTGTCACTGCTGGGGCCACGGCCAGTGTAAAGGTAAAAGGGCTGGCCCTTCTCATGGCGGTCCAGAATCTTGTTCAGCTCGCGGTGGCTGAACACAATGCCTCGGCGCATGAAGCGATGAGGGCGGTGGCCGGTGACCTTCTCGAAGCGCTCAAGGATGTCCGGGGTGAGAGGACTGGCACCGAACTCGCGGGTGAGCTTCTCATAGTCGACGGGCAGGAGCTTGCCGGTTTCGTCAACACCGCCAGAGACATCGAACGGGGTAACGACCTGGCCGGTAGCCTTGGGTGCTGGGGCTGTTTCGGCGAGGCTCAAGTTGGTGAGCGCCGGAGGCTGGCCTGGTTCGTCCGCCATGATGTATGAATTGCAACTAGATTCAGACGATTAGAGTCTATAGCGCCGGTACGGTAGGATCTTTCTTACTCTTTGTGCAGTTTTGGAGACGGGGAATTTCTTGTGCCCCTCGCAAGATCGCCCGATGAGTCAGGCCCACCCGCTATCAGTGCGCGCTTTCATTGGTCGGACGCAGTGGGATGTCACGTGCGACTATATCCCCGCGCTGTCAACTCTTGTTTTCTGTTTTTGGCCTCTTTTTATACTATTTTCCGGTAACGTAATGCAGTATTCATAGCCTGTGAGTGAGTAGATCATGCTTCCCACCCCCAGGACTTGCGTGGTCGGGCCCCCAACGCCGTCGACGCCCCAGTAGTTATTATCCGGCACAAGTATACACCACAAAGTGCATTAACGCTTGCTGCTCCGTACGATCGGAGAATCTATTACCGCAAATGAGAATTGCTATGCATGCTGTAAGTATGGCGGTCATCACTTAGCGGTTTAAGAGTGCTACCCCGCAAATATCCAAGACTGCCCATTTGAGCTTGACATCGATTAATTTCAGCCCCGGCGGGTCTTGCATCTCGTGTATTTCGGCTTCTTGTCGTCACCTAGCATATGTTTAGCACCGTAAGCTCCTCGATGAAACATGTGAAAATATGTGAATGTCGGAGGGGGTTACATGTCAAATGGTTTTTTGGTGATCAAAAGAGTTGAATTTCTTCAATTATAACCCGAGCTGCAACTTGGCCTGACAATTCTCACTGACCCGGACTCAGTTCGTATATTAGGAAACAAATTACCCTGGCAACGAAAGCTTTGTCCTTGATGTCATCGCAACATTGATAAGCGGGAGTTGGAAAGCCGCAATAATCTTGGCGAAATCTAGGTGAGGGATGGCTCGGTGGGACAGAATTGTTGCTGGCCAGCTGACCCGCTCCCCTCTCCAACAAGATTCGATTCTGGCAGAAGCTCTGCCATTGGTAGGCCCTTTGGATATCTGGTCTTACCTACAATGACTGAAAAATAGTCTCTTCCGGAAATGAACCACCGGACAGACCCTTGTGTGCGGAACGACGTCGGCGATCGGCTTGCATGTATATCATGCAGCAAGCATTCTATATAGATCTACGTGGTATTTTCTGGGTCATTTTTCAAATAAACATAGAACTTAAACATTTCCACCACAAAACTAACATTAATAAGAACGAGTCTGCTATTCAAAGTCCGTCACCAGGAGACCAGATCTTGAGCCATCTCTGATCAATACCCAGCTCATCCTTCTCATAGAATCGCAGGTCCGTACTCAGCCGGATTCGTCCCGCCGGATCCTCATTGCGTCCACTGGCGTGGATGCTGTACGGGTCATGGAATACCACATCTCCAGCTTCGTAATTGGTGACAAGCCACTTGTGAGTACCAAAAGCAGAGTGGGCGGCTTGGAAATCCTGTGGGGAAGAGGATATCATACCGCCGTCCAGCATATTGACATTAAACGCAGAGATGCGCTGTTCTTTTGTGAAATGTTGGGCACGTTTATTGAAGTCCTCTTCGATATGGTGTCCGAGAGGAACGGAGTTCTCGAGGTAGCAAAGACCGCCTCCATTGATAGCGATGTCACCTATTTTAAAAGTATTAGAGCATTGTAACAACATTTTAAACCGAAGGAAAATCTGGTTCTGACCGATAGGCACCCAAGCAGTCAAAAAGTAGCCTTTGCCTCCTCTCAAGAACAGCTTATCGTAATGGATACCGGTCCCCAATCCAAATGGGACATTATGTCGTAGCATCGTGCGATCCAGAATGCGATGCTCTTTCCAATCCATAAATTCTCTGATGAACCCAGTCAAAGCCGGATGTTCCACAAAGTCACGGTAATTCGGTTTCGAATGAGCATCAACAAGAATCCTGCGTTCCACGGGGTCGGTGGGTAGACCCGCACCGCCGATCCCTTTGTGAGCGTCGGGATGGGAGGTTGAGTTGAAAATGCCGTCCCGTGGAGATGATCCGGGCTCCAAAAGCGAGCTTACTGAATACTGGCTAAAATAGCTAAACGGGAATTTGCATGTTAGGAAGGTGTCAAAAGATCTACTTCCCAGAAGACCTACTTCTCTCTCGCATCCAGTACATCCTCTCTAGGTATCAATCCCTTGACAAACAAGTATCCATCTTGCTTGATACGCTCTCTCATCTCCTCCATAGGAAGTGAAGAAGGAGTCGGACGGAGCAGGTCGATGTGATCTGGGGAAATACTGCCGCCATTTTGTCCGAGGCCTTCCGGCAAATGGTCCTTAAGAGAACCATAGAGACCTGGAGAGATAGGCACTACGTCCGCTGCGGCTGCCATGATCACCTAGAGATATCTGAAAGAGAAAATTATTTGAGGTTTGAGAATGCCACTTTATCGAACAGAGACGTGTACTGCGGGTCAAATCATAGGTCTTTGCTGGCGCTAATGAACCCTCATATATTCTCAGTCAATCTACACTGGGCGAAACGACCACCAATCAGATTTGCATGAGGGGTAGATAGACGATTCGATGAACAACCGGGCCCGCTAATGAGAAGTTCACTTCCCTCGAATGGGAACGAGCACCTCCACATGCTCGGCAGGATCCGTGATACACTAGCCATATTTGGCCATTATTTCGCCGAGATCTTCCTGTTTTGATCAATTTCGGCGCCTAACTCTATTCGGTGATCGTTACGCGATCTATACATGTCAGTGCTGGCTGCATATCATGTCAAGCCCCTGTGGGGATATATATCAGATGGCATTCTCTGCATATCGCTAGGTGTAATGACTCGGATAGACGGTCCATATTGTGCTTGCCAATTCATATAGGTAAAACTCAACTGGAAATGAAGTCCTATCATACCAGGTGCACCAGAGGTATTCATGGATACAGACGTTGCAGGATTACTGCGAAAATCGCACAGCCCATTGTCTAGAGACTTGATCCGCAAGCTATCAAGAAATTCATGTCATTTCTCATCTTGTTTTCCTTGTCTCAAGCGTCTGCTCATAACTTATTCCCGAGATTACTATAGTCTCTGTAGCCCGTTTGAAGATGAGATATTGTCTGGAAAGACGTGCCGAGAAGAGCTAGAACAAGCAGCAACACAATTTTGAGGTGTCATGGTGTGACTGGTGGTATGATTCAACCTCAAGCAACAGTTTTCTGTGCTCAAAACAGCGCAGCCACCCGAGAAGCATGCTTAGAATGGCGATGATTTAGAAACTTTTTTCTTGATACCGATGGCTGCAGTTCCAATTCCTCATTTCTCGTCTCCCATCTTGCCTGATCGCATTTTCTCCTCCTGCTATCTTCTCTTTTACTATAGCACCGCACACTGTTGCTATATCCCTGTCTTTCCAGTTGATGGGCGTGATCTATTTTTTTCGGTGGGAGTCGCAGTCATAGCACGCGACATACAGAAATCCCATCCGTCCCTACGCAATCACTAACGATGACGTCCCGGAGGATATCCCCAAGCCCAACAGATTCTTCTCACAATCATCACCAACCAGCACGACTCGTCGTCATCGTTCATGAAATGAAAATGAAATTATCTCTAGACTCGGTATCACGGTCAAAGGCAGCTCCGGGTTCGGCGCGGCCAAGTCGTTCCCTTACCGCGCAGGTTAAAAAGCCTGCAGTCTCGGGAAACCGACTAAAATCCTTGGAAACAATAGAGTCGTCACTCATACGATGAGCCCGGCATTTGCGTTGCTTGCAGCCTTTCATGAACGAGAGAATAGACATGCTCTAGGCTTCAGATGTGAGCCAAGGCCACATGACTCTATTAGAAAAAGTGGATACAACAAGAACGGGTTCCATAACTCAGTTGGTTAGAGTGTGGTGCTAATAACGCCAAAGTCGAGGGTTCGACCCCCTCTGGAACCATCGAATCACCATTGGTGATTTCTTTTTGTCTCCTTCGCATTCTGTAGGGTCCAAGAGGCTTTTTTTTTGACGTCTACTTCCTGGTCTATCACGCACAAAAATATGACACCCCGAACTGAAACTCTCTTGGCAAAGTGGGGGAAGAGCTCTAGCCGCGAATTGTTGTATCCAGCAACAGTGCAGCGGATTTTGTTGGTCGCAGTTTGAGTTATTTGGAGCAATTCTTGGTCTCTGGCAACTCGAGACGAGCGCTGCTTTTGACCATTGAGCAACATAAAGGTCCAAGGTTTGAAGACTACGAGTCTACTGGGCACGGCGCCGAGCAACCGGTTGAACGGCCAGCCGTGGAAGAGCATAGGGATCAATTCTAGAACTGACAGGGGCAGTCTGGAAGAAGAAAAGGGACTGGTTCCATTTCTCGATCATGATAGGAAGGATTGTGTTCACTCGGGCTAGGATACAAGAATATTGGGAGCCATTGCCGGTGTCGAGGACACAGTTGATTGAATCAGCTGTCATAACCAAGACCGAGAAAGCTAGGTAGATGGCATTAGACGCCGCCATCTTGCGACATTGCCTAACAATGAGTCAAGATGACTTGATCATCCAAATAAATGATTCTTAACTTGTGATATGCATTTCGCCTGTGTCAACCTTTTACACAATTACTTGTTCAGGATGCGGCACGCTCATCTATTACAAGCCGCTGATACGTAGACAAAAGCTCACTTGCTCACAATATTCGGTGACCTCTTGACTAGAATTGATTGTATAGCAGCTGATAGATAGTTTATGGAGCCATACTTTGTTGCACCAGGCTCAGTGCATCTCGAACGGGCGGTTACTATGTGATGTCGAATACCTAAGTTTGATAATGTATCATTGTCAAGAGGAATTCCCAATCTCTAAACGTACAAAAAACAATCCCAGTCCTCGACGCACGGGTATCGCTATGCATACAGGAAAATAAAAATCAAAAGAAGAAAAACAGGAAACCAAACCCGGAGATGCTTTTGCGTATAAGACCAGAGGTGGAAAACCCTACTTGCGGAAAGTAAGAGACTTGCCAGGAGTTTCCTTCCTCTCCTTGCGCGCACCCGAGGGCGCATCCATAGCCTTGGCATAGGGGTTGAAATGCTTCCGGCGCGGGGCAGCCTTGCCCTTTGCTTTGGGAGCGTTGAGCACGGAGTCTGCAGCACCGTAGTCGAATGGCGTGGATTCGGCCTCAGAATTAGAGCCAGACTGACCTGCCTTCTTGGCCTTCTTCTCCTTGCGCGACTTCTTGTGCTCCTTCTCCGTTGGGTCGAGTTCGGTCAGAGGGATCAATGGCTCTTCGTTTGGTTGCTCGACAGGAGTAACCTTGCGCTTGCGAGGGCCACCGAGCTCCTTGACGGTGAAGATCTTCGGAGTTGTATCCTCAGCCACAGGGACGGGAGCTGCTTGAGGAGCAGGTTGGCTCGGGGCAGCGCCAAGCTTCTCTCGGGCCTCCGAGACGGTCGATGGCATGGGTGGTAGAGGCAGGGAAAGTCGGAGGGCTTCATTCGAAGCAGCGAGCGAGTATTCAAGCGGAGCAGGAGGTTCATTGGCCTCCAAGACGTTGCCCCAGAACTGAGACGACTCGTAGCGTTCAGCGACGGGGAAGTCCACGTCCTCTATATCAACAGCGATCGGTTCAGCAGCAGCCTTACGGGGTGCGGCAACGTCACGCCATTCTGGGCCCGTGGCCCCCGCGATCTTTGCTTCCTTGATAGTCTCAAGGAGACTGCCTACACGGTCCTTTGTAATGGGGGTCACAGGCGAGAGTGTTCGCAGAAGAGTTCCCATATCCAATGGCATGGTCAACGCAAGCTTGAAGAGCATGTGCTTCGGGAACACACACTGCCAGCCTTCATCTTCGGCCCGAGCAACCTCGTCGCGCCATTGGTGAACAGCCTTGAAAACGGCGAACTGTTCTTTGGAGATCACACCGGCATTCCGTTCCAGCAGATCAAACCAGCCCCCGGAGCCTGTTCCGAACTCTGCATCATAGACCGGACGATCGTATCTTTGCAGTGCCTCGTTCTTTGAGCGCTCCTGCACATAATCGATGAGGTTTTCTTCCTCAGTCGAATTTTCAATGAGGTCATTGCGTATACAATCGTAAATGTAAAGTAGGTAGTGGGTATCGGATCGGGCATAATCGAACATGCCCTCGGGGAGAGGGCGAACACGCCAATCGGCCATCTGGTAGCGCTTGTCGGCTTCGAAGTTCACAAATTTGTTGAGAAGGAATTTCAAACTCCGCTTCTGGAAGTTCAGTGCGGAAGCCGCGTGGAAGGTGTCGAACATACCAACCACGTACAGGCCTAGATCACGTTGGAGCCAGATGATATCCATAGTAGCACCATGCAAGACCTTCACAATCTTCGGGTCTGTGAACACCTCATTGAGGATCTGAAGTTCCTGTCGCCAAGGCTGGAGAGTATCAACGATCCAGTCCTTGTCGCGAGTGCTGATCTGCATCAAGGACACAAGACCATGGTATGAGTGGACGTCGTGGTGCTCCAAATCAATGGCGATTTCCTTTGCGGCCTTCAGCTCGCCTAGCATTTCCTTGACTCCATCCAAAGTATCCACAAACGTAGCAGTCGTTCCCTCGAACGGAAGATAGTCGATCGGAGTAGCAGTCTTGTAGACAGACTTGGGATATTGCGCTTCACGAATCTCGGTCTCGTAAGGGTGCGGGTACCGATCATCACCATCAATCTCCCGCGTTTTCAGCGACTTGTCGAGGGGTAGAGTAGCATGCGGCTTGGAAGTGAGAAGAGGGCGGAAGAGGCTCGAGCCAGAGTTATCGGGCTTGTGCTCAAACTGCAGTTGAGGTTTCGGAATTTTGGAAGGGCCATAGTCGTAGACGGTAGGGAACTTGGGCGCTTTCTTGATGACAGGTGCAGCTTCCTCCTGCGACGGGCTCAATTTCTTGATAACGCCGGTAAACTCGTCCAGACAGGCATCGGCCTTTTCCAAAAGCGAGTCAATCACATCCACCACACCTCGCCAATTGTCATCGATCGAGTCCTCATTGTACAGCGTCGGAGCCTTGATATCTGTTCCGGTGGTGGCAGCCTTGAGAACAGCTGATGTCAAAGTAAGAATTCTAAGACTCTGTTCGTCGAGCGCCTCTGTAACTTCCGCGCTGGAGGTACGGTGGAAGTTGAGATCCTCCGAGGAAAGTTGGCCTACGGTGCGGGTCACCTGCACCAAGGAGGACTTCAATTTGTCCTGGAAAGGGATAAACTCTGCAGAATCCATGACGGGCAGAGCTCCAACCGCGTAAAGATGAAAGAGAGTCGCGACAAAGATGTGCTTGATCAGCTCCGAAAAAAAGTGAAGCAGAAAAGATGCGCCCGCAGTGACCGCCTTCCGAAAGGAGCTGGACGGCCACCGGTGCTTTATTGGCCGATCTCCGACTGCTTTCTTTCTGGCAACTTCGATATCTCCAGAAACTCAGCTGTCCAGGAATCCTTAAGTGGGAAGATTGCCATTGTCTAGAATATCCAATACATCTCTAACTGGGCAAAATGGCGGCTTCTATTGCACCCGAATGCAACGAGATCAAAGAGTGAGTCTCTACCCTGTGCCTCTACAGTCCGTGTGCAAGGAAAGCTATAGAAGCTGACCTAGAGCTCTGCAGGAAATATGACACTTGCTTCCTCAAGTGGTATAGTGAGAGTATGTAAAACTGACGGATCGGTGCTGTGAAGTGGCTGAAATCAAGACAGAGTACCTGCGTGGCAACACCACATCGAACGACTGCGAGGCGTTGTTCGAAAAGTACAGATCTTGCTTGAGCGTAAGTTCTGCATTCTGAATGTTTTAATATTATCAGTAAGCTATCTTGTGATGTGACTAACAAATATCCGGGCCTACAGAAGGTTCTTAAGGAGCGAGGCATTGACGCCCTGTTGGAAGATGCCCGCAAAACCAACGGCAGTGAGACTGATGCAGAGTTTCTCAAAAAATCATGAGTCACACTCTATATCAGAATCATCTCTACTCTTGCATTTACTTTGTTTTATATGAGCGACTGCAGCTTTCCTTACTACCGGCGCAAATGGACGGGTGCATGTACCATTGTCAATGAGATCATCTCAACCAGCACTTACAAACATTAAGCACATTTTTACAGAATCACAACTTCAACTTTTACCCACACGACTGAGAATTACCCCTGATTGGGATAAATAGATAGTCTTAGCAGGAAAAAAAAATCATGCATTAAAGGTCTATATACTAGGGTATTATGGATAAGACTCGAGGCAAATCATCGATGACCTCGTCTTCGAATATCCCCCTGCCCAAAATTCGGCGGGACCTTGGGCATTGGATTTCCCAGGCCACCGCCTCCAGATCTAGAGCTACTACTCCCACTGTTTTCCTTCTTCGGCTGGGTGAGCATAGCCCACACCTCAGCCATTCCAGCCCGACGCGCGGGAAGCATACTGTATTGCATGCTATACAAGTTGCGGCGGTGGATGGGTGGCACGAAGCGGCCAGTGGCGAGGCAGAAGATGACTCGTGGTGCTAGGTAGTGTTTTCGAAGTCGGTGGCCGAGTTGGAAGTACTGGTCGAACATTGCACGGAGCGGGAGCGGAATAGACTAAGGATGTTAGTGCATTGCTAAAGAAAGGAAGGAAAGTTCGACAAACCTCGAGATGGATGTATGAAAAGGTTGAATCCGAATCCGTGCTTTTTTTATCCGATTCGTCTCGTAGCTCGAAACGAATACCACCTGGCAGTCGCCTCGAGTCTTTTACGCGTAGCATCAGCGCAAAGAGAGGGAAATGGTTCAGGAACGCCAGACAGGTATCGAATCCGGCTTTCATGGTAATAATCAACATACGAGCCGAGGCAAAGGTCAAGTAGAAAACCACCACGGTCGGCAAAAGAAAGAACAGCACCGTAAAGAGAATGGTTCCAAGCAAAAGCTGGTCGAGGTCGTAGTCGCATGAGTCTATTCGATTGCGCAGTACGTTTCGTTTCTTCCCGCGGAATAGATGGAAGAGTGAGATGATGATGGTGAGCTGCCAGTTGAATATGCGGGCAGAGGCGATGTAGAAAGAGTAGATGTGGACGGTCAGGATGGAGAGAAGGTCAGAGAAGAGGGCGATGGGCATGCTGGCGCCTGCGAAACTGGAACAACCGACAACGTAAATAACGGCAGGGAGATACGGCTGAAGGTTGGCGATGCAGGCTGCCCAGTTCTCAATGACCCAGAGAAAAAGATCACCAAGGAAGGCTGCAAGTTCGTTGTTCAATTTCAAACCAGCAGGCCAGTCCATAAGCCACGATATTGTGCGTTGGAGGCCTTCAACAGTCCAGCCAGTGAGAACGAGGTTGATCTGAGAAGCCACCCAGTTCGCGTTGTCAATGATATATGACCCGAGAGCAATCCCGATGATCACATCGTTGGCCACAAGCCACAGGCTGTTGTAGAAGCGAATATAGTCCGGGTGACTAGTCGTCACACTCTCCCAATTGTCCTTTCTTTGACGTAGCTTGACATATTGAATGGGCCAGTAACAGAATTGCTGTAGTCGTATATCAACCTGCTGAGCAGTTGCAGATACATCCTTAATAGCAGCAGCATCCGGTCTGGCACGCCATTCAAGAACTTGTAAGACAACTTCCGCAATTGACCGATGACCCACGAGCCCGATCACAAAAACCCTAGTGAGAACCGGCCAAATCCACTGCCAGAATACATGAGCCACGCAGAGGACAAGAAGTCCCCACAATGTCGTAGCAGATTCCACAACACGCTCACCGACACTCATGCTTCGTTTGGCTCGGATTCCAATCAGATGACTATTTTTATGCATCAACTGACTCATCTCGTAGGCACAATTGACCTGATTGACGATCAGAGGAAGAGCCTGCTCCTTATGCGACGGAACATGTTTGACCACCGTATGGAATTTCAACTTGTCAACCAGGACTTGAGCCTTAGCTTTCTCCTTCTCTTCCTCGGACTCGACCTTGCTCGTAACTGCACCACCCCCCTCAGTCGCCTTCACTTTATCTCCTAGCGCAAGAGAGATCGGATCCAAAGACATATATTCCATGCGCGTCGGATGCGGTCGATGAAACATGATCACCTGAACCGACAAATTGGCTTCCGAGGGGCAATATACTTGCGGTGCTTTCGACGGCGGATGCGTAGTCACACATAGATGGGAGGGATTGAAAGACGTCGGGGCATCGCTTGAGTTCGTCGAACCAAGGACGTGCATCTGAGACCTGCCGCAAAGGCTGAAGATGCGAACAATTGGATGCGGGGCATTTCGAAAGAGGATTCCAGCGCGAAGCGCATTGTCGACATTTCGTGGCTGTCAATAGAATCAGTGCCCGCCGCGCAGAACCAGTTTTCGAGTAAATACCTCAACATCTTCCAGCACGGTCAGGACAAACAAATCTAGCTCCGAGTTCCGCCATCCAACTATCACTCCCGGCGACGAGGATCGCGGAAGGTCGTATGGCCAAAATACCCGCAGTAGCCCATCACTCATGTTCATGTTGTCATCCTCCAGCGTCTAGAAAGAGCCTCGACGGCGTAATTGTTCGCGCGCGGAAACGCCGAGGTTGACGTGGCGTGGATGCTATTGCGCAAGTCGTTAGTCTCAATACAAGTGCGATGTTTCCCCACAGTCGGTAACTCACCAAAGTGCCCTCCCTTGAAGCCAAAAGATGGATAGGAAGTACCAAGAGGAAGAAAAAGACCGACAGAAACAAGAACCCCTTCAACGTGCGTGTCTAATTCCGGATGTTATTGTAAGCAACTTCGCACAGCGCCAAGTCGGGAGCGGAGGGGCTCCATAGGCCAACTCACCACGACGCCGTGATCCCACGCGAAAATAGCCAATTCGTAAAGACGGGTGACAAGGTCCCACCTGGCGGTGATGTAGCCCGCGACGAAGATCCCAAGGGTGAGGATGGAAAAGGGGTGCATGAATCAGGGTAATCCAAGCGTGTCGCCGTTCAGTCCGCGCGCATAGCTGGGGAAGGATCGAAGGACCGGGAGGATTGTAAAAGTAGAGGATCGAGATCTGGGTGGAATTGAGAAGGAGCTTAAACGAGTGGCTGAAGAGGATAGTCCCGCGCCTGCTCCGCGCGTTGTCTGGACCGATCAACGTGGCGCCACGTGACTTGGATCTACATGCACATAGCACTACAGGGGTTGTTTAACGGAATAGGTGGAAGAGAGGAGAATAATAATGTTTGAATTGCCCCGAGAGATCTAGATAATTGGGGGTTTCGTGAAATGCGTTTTCCTAAATGTTCCCGTGGACGCCATACTCCTGGATAGCCTCAATCCGATCCGTTATAGAGCCTTGATACCCTGGAAGACTTTGTTCCCCTGTAATTTGGAATCTGCTTGAACCAAGTCACGCATGATTTGGCGCTTCTGTTCTGAAGATAGATCCTTGCCGTCAATTTCTGCCTTCCACTTCACCAGCATTTCCTTGAGCAGTGCGCTGCCTTCTTCAACTTCTCCTTGGGAGTACTTGTCAAGCGAGGGCGCAGCCTGTTTCTCAGCACTCTCGCCAGTCGCAGACGTAAAGTCTTCCAGCTCCTCAGCTTTTTGACGGGCCATGTTCACAACCTTGTCCGGGAAACGAACTAACTCAGCGACGTGGATACCGAACGATTGATCACAAATACCAGGCTCAACACGGTAGAGCAGCGTGACTTGGCGCTTCTTCTTCTCCTCTGCTTCGGCATTGTTGTCCGTGCCATCGCCAATGAAAGCTACGACGTGAAGGTTCTGCACGGCTTTAGGGTAGCGATCTGCCAACGCAGTAAGCTCGTGGAAATGGGTTGCGAACAGGCCGAAACAACGAATCTGCGTCACAATGTGCTCTGAGATAGCCCATGCCAGGCCAAAGCCATCGTAAGTACTGGTACCACGACCCAATTCGTCCACAATAATTAAGGACTCGGAAGTGGCGGACTTCAGGATGTTGGCGGTTTCAAGCATCTCTGCCATGAAGGTCGACACACCCTTGAGCTGCGAGTCACTGGCACCCACACGGGCCAGAATGCAGTCGAAAATTGTCAGTTCGGCCTCGGTACAGGGGACGAAGCAGCCTGTTTGGGCCATCAGTGCAATCACACCAATTTGGCGAATGTAGGTGGATTTACCACCCATGTTGGGACCGGTGATGATGAGGAAAGAAGATTCATCACGGATCAAAGAAACGTCATTGGTGATGAAGGAAATATCGTCCTGCATCTCCATGCATGGGTGACGGGCTTCCTTGAGAATGGTGTTACCCGTTCCTCGGGGGTGCATCTTCGGGCGGACATATCCAGATGGTGCATGGACAGATGCATGGGAAAAGCTGACAATCACATCAAGATGAGCCAGGACACCAGCGACTTGTTCCAAAACCGGGCAATAGGACGCGGCGACGTTGACTACCTCATTGACAAGGCCAGTCTGGGTTCGGTTGTAATTTGAAGACAGCTGATCGTGCTCCCGGCGGAGAGACTGCATAGTCGAAGTGGTGAAATAAACACCGTTTTTCTGCGTGGAGCATTCTTGGTACTCGCGCTTGTTGCGGATGCAACCTGCTTCGGTACGAGTGAGACGGAAGCACCAGCCGTGGACTCGGTGGTTCTCCATGAAAAGCTTCTTTTCCATCTCCTGGTTCAGGTCCTTGGCAACCCGACGGTGCTCCATATCCATATCATAGCGTAGCTTGTCTAGCTTCTTGCGAATGACTCGCAAGCTCTCGTCAAACTCGGGCTTGATGATGAATTCGTGGTTTTCCAGGGCATCAAGGTCAACCGTAGTTTCCACCATTTCTTCCAGCTTAGCCAAGCTGTCCGAGTGAGCCCGGATCTTGGATGTATACTCCTTCTCAAGTGGTGACTGGTACTGTTCATCCATGACATCTTGCAAAGCATTGACGAAGCCTGGCAGGCGAATAGCCACCTGATAAACACGGACGACATCTTCCAAGTTTGCCTGCTTCTTCTGGAAACGCTTCGTGAGTCGATAAAGATCAGGAATAGCACGCAGATGCTCCTCTTGCATAGTCTGACGTAACTCAGTATTCACAACGAAAGCCTCAACAAGCTGTTGCCGTTGCTCAATCGCAGCGAGATCCATGAGCGGCTGCTTCAACCACTGCGAAAGTAATCGACTTCCCACGGGCGTCTTGCAATGATTGAGCAGACCGAACAGACTCATGCTCTTAGCACCGTCTCGCGGACCGGGCATGAGGTTCAGTGCACGGAGAGCCGACGCATCGAGCTTCATGTACTGAGACAGATCATGCTGATAAAGCTGATACTGACCAAAGTTGGTCGGATCAGACATAACCCCGAGATATTTAATTAGAGCCGAGGCAGATCCCATAGCAAGCTTAAGCTCCGTCTGGGGAAGTGTACCCGCAGCGCGCTCATCGCGAAGCAATCGGGTAAGATCTTGTTCGATATCACGCACACCGAAATCCGCCACAGGCCGCTCAGAAATGGCAATTCCACAGCTATCTGCAATAGCGCGAATCTTACCCAGTTCGACATCCTTCCGTGTCGAATCCATCACAACTAGGCACTCCTTCACACCGAGTTGAATGACCAGGGACTCGAAGTTGGAATAGACGTCGTTATCGAGGAACTCGCTAACACCCAGCTCACGTACGCTGGCATCAGCAAAGCACACACCGATATTCCGTGCCTCAGAAGCCTTGGCCGAGATTTTAACAGCCAGGATAATAGGCGCAGAGTCCATAGACAGTGCACCGACGCTGCCCAACTCCTCCTCCACATCCTGCAGGTTACCAGGACTAGCCTGCTTCGCCAGCTTCCAGTTCCCCTTTCCAGTGCCGCCAGAAACCCAGATCTCAATACGCTTATTTAGACGGAAGAGGGCCTCGCGCAGGAAGTTGCGGAACACAGTCACGCTCATCGTGACGGAGGGCAGGCCGCCCGTCTCGCTGCGGCCGAGGTTTCGGAGGACAGAGGTGGTCTTGTACACAGTACGAGCGATGAACTCGGCGTCTGAGCCATGGCTGGAGTACCAATCACCTCGATCAAACACACGTATGGTCTCATTGTTGTCGGAGGTAGGGAGGTCTTTGTAGAAGCGAATGAAACCGACTTCGTCGTCGACCTGCCAGGGGGTGGTTAGTCAATTATTCTCCGATAATAAGGTCTATACACGATGAAGAGCATACCTTGAGGTCTGGCCGTGAAGACATTTTGTGGGGGATTCTGAGGTGGTTAGGAGGCAGAGCTGGGTTGAACTTGGGATGAGCTACAGACGCGCTCCGCACGCGGTCACGTGAAACGCGTCGCGCGTTAAGTGGTCTGTCGCTCAGGCTGATACATCATATTATTTTACAAGAGAGAGATTTTCTTGTTATAGTAATTATTATTGGGGTCTCATGCTAATAGGTAGCCCGGGTAGAGGCTAAGATAAATGCTACAGTACAGGGTATCTTCAAACGCTGATGCAAAACCGCGAGCAGCCGGGCTCCACGGATGCGAATACAAATCATCAAAATAAACAATCCACCACTCAGATGCCAAGGATGGGAGACTGCACACAAGTTCCAGCTTTGTCCCAGTCGGCCTTCATTTGGGAAACTTTGGCCCCGATTTCCTTAGATGCAATGTCCTTGCAGGACTTCAACACCACCGAACGCATGTTGTTGATGTTAACAATACCAATCCAGTGACCAGCCATACCAGGTTCTGCGAGAATCTCAATACAGGTCTCAACCTCCTCACGGGGGATGGGGTTGCGGACCGAGTCGCGAATGTGCTGCACAATAGTCTCGAGCTTGAAGGGCTTGCGCTGGTTGGCAAGCATAGCCTTGATGCCAGTGCCTACATATCCAACGGGGCGGAGAAGAGCCAGGATGTTGGCAACTTCCTCCACTCGGTCCGCAGCAGAACGACGGATAACCTCCTTTTTGGACGGCGGGGGAGGCAGCTTAGACTGAATCAGCTCCTTATTCTTGATGCGGTCCAGAAGTCCTTGTCGGCGGCTGCTGGTAGCAGCCAACGGCTTCGAGCCGGTCTTCTCCATATCCGAGCGCAGCTTGTCGGCCTTCATACGGAGAACACCTCCTCGCAAATCCTGTAGTCGCTGCTGACCCTTTTGGAATGCGGTGAAGGGGGTGAGAGACTCGTGGATGACAGCGAGGTCGAGAGTCTCAAGGAACAAAGAAGGACGGTCTTCTTCAGTAACCTGTTGCAAAGAATCTTCAGTCTGCGCCCAGAGAAGATCAAATGCCTGCTCAAACGTGTCCTGCAAAGCCGGAGGCTGCATGTCAAGCTGCACAGTTCGCTCAAGGCAAATCTTGCCCAGTCCGTAGTTTGCAAGACGGTATGAGATATCCTTTGCGTTCATACTCTGATCCCAAACCCAAAGCAGACGTTGCAAGTCCTTAATATGCACCTTGCGCTTCCTCCAGACATGGGTCACGCTAGGAAGGAATTCTCTGAGATCCGCAGGGGTTTTCGGGCCGTTGTGTGCTGCGTGGATAGAAAGAGCCTTCACGAACGCGGAGTGAAGATCCAAGAACTCGTTGACACATTTCGCGCGCGGTGCAAGCTTTGGCTCTTCGCGAACGGTTGTGAAATTGAGTTTTGATTGCTTCGAGGGGGTGCCAGGTGTCGCGGGTGACTGGTCGATCTTGGTTGGGGAACGGGTTCGTCGACTAGGGGTTCGCTTGGGCGTGGCATAGTGACCACTACGTGGCGAGTTGACAGTCAATTGGCTGAGCTTGAGGGTTTTGGAGGGGCTCTCGGCTTCATCCTCCGTTGGTTGCCGGGGAGCGACGACATTCTCGATCTCCTGCAGTTTTCGCTTCTTCGAAGGGGAGACTGGTAATGAGACGGTCTTGCTGGGGAGGGTGACAGTTGGTTTTCCGGGCAACTGCGGTGTGATACCGGCTTTGGTTGCCCTGGTGAAGACCTGGATGGCAGGTTGCGCCTGCAGGCTTTGCCTTGTGGTGCGCGGCATCGCGGCAGCAAATTTTCTCGGGGTGGGGAGAGGAAGTTGCGACGGATAAATGATAATGTAGTATACTCGGGGTAAGAGATACCAGGTTATTAGAAAGAATTGAGGTAAAAACGAGAAAGTGAAGGATTAGAAAGAGGAAGGCGTGAAGCGTAATGAAGGGCGCGAAGCGAAAGTCCCTGAGACGCGTCGGAGTCGCGTGGAAACGTACTTGTCCCAATCAGGTTAAATCGTCAAAATCACGCGTCTCGATTAAAATAAAGTGATTCAGCAGTTTGTACAGCAGAAAGAATATGGAATTTTTTAACAAGGAATCGACTGATAATTTGTACAGAACTGAATATTTCGAGGGGAAGTGAGATCGACATTCTGGTCACTGTGGTGATGCTCTGGCATTGGAATGTCGCGACCAGGACTACGGACAGGCCAGAACTAGCAAGGCCGAGTAGCACTAGACCAAGAATAGCAGCAGCTCACAATTGACAATAGGCATTTGGATGTTGAGACCCTCTAGCCCCATGTACCCCACCGTGACACGCATGAGATGAAGCTATTCCCTCTTGTCCACTCATCCTCTACTCCTCTAGGCCTCAAGTACTCCAATTTTCCCCCAGGATAGCACACAGGCAGAATCAATCATTGATCATAAACATAATATTGGGAATTAATTAACCACAAGATGCAAGTAACAAGCCGGATTTATTTCTTGCTCGAGAACCAGCCAGACGCAGTTCCCTTGGCCTCAGCAGCCTTCTGCTCAACAGTGCGATCCATCTTATCGACGCCATCGTTGAACTTCTTCCGCGCCTCCTCGCTAAGGTCGCTGAACTTCTTCTTTCCATCCTCCGCCAGCTCGGGGATCTTCTCGTCAGGCTTGAACTTGGAGCGGGCATTGTTGATCTGCAGTGGTCAGCCGTGCTCAAATAATACCCTAGTACGAGGTACTTTTCATTGGGAGTGGGGGGAGGGGGACCGTACAGCTTCATCGACAGCCGCACCAGCTTCTTTTCCGTAGTTGGCACCGGCCTTCTCGGCATCGTTCGGGGAGGGCAACTTCTCGCGAGCCTTCTCGGCGTCAACTGGAATGTGTTAGCGGGACTTGCGGGACTTGGAGACTGTGAGGAGACGAAACGCACTCTTCATTGCCTTCTTGGCACCGTCGACATCGCCGCCTGCGCGGTACATGTAGTAACCACCTGCGCCGGCAGCGGCGAGGCCAAGGTAAAGGGGCATTCGGCTCTTCGACATGGTGAAATATGTGATGTAAAGTAAGGTAGAGGGTGATTGGAGTGTGTGCCTGTCAGGATTGGGAGTCCTTGCTTTTATAGTGTCAGTCGCCGTCACCGGACTATGACGTCTATGCCCGGATTGTTCGACTCGGGCCCTGCATGTGCTGCGGCTAGAACCTCGTTTGGCCTGTCGGTGGCTGGCATGCTTGGAATGGGGTTACGGGAAACAAGAAAAAAGGGGAAATGTGTACATAATTATTTACGGTCTATTTCTAGCCTCGTTGACCTCTACTTCACGCTCTACGGGCTGCTTGGAGCGAATTGATGCCAGAGTCGGGGACGCTTTTTAGCTCGGCACTAGACTGGTCTAATGCTCCCCTATCGACGTCACCGGCTGGTCATCGAACCCGTTTCCGCTTGCTATCGTCCCAACCACGGTTTTGAAACTTGGGGATTCTACACTCGTAGGATTCTTCCATGGGATCGGACCCTCTCTGTTAATGTAGTCTGGGGCGAACTCGTGCGGGAGTTCGGGAATGGGGGATCCTCGTCCATGCGGGGTAAAACGCTCGGGTTGGAGATCGTCTCAGCTACACTAGGGGTCTTACAACACAAAACGCACAATGAAATTCATCAGTCATATTGCGTATAACGATCATCAAAAGTCCGTAGGCACATAATCGACCATCATAAAAAAGTATAATAAGACACAACGGAACTGTAGACACATGTCCTCCCAAAGACTGAAACATACGGCCAAGCAAAGAGTGATCGAAGCCACACCACGATCGCAGACAGCCCGGACCAAATCCAGGCTGGAGTATCATCATGCACACACCACCATCCATAGCTTCCGCACGAACGCCAGGGCATGCAAGGAACCGGAAATCCATTGACCCAATAAACAAAACTCCCGAACATCTGAAGGAGAAAGGAGATTTCCATCATGTATAAGTCATCAAGTCGTCAATTCATCAAGGGAGAGAGATAGGAAGATGAGAATGTCCATGAATGTGTGAATGGACAGAAAGAATGTCGAGGCACAGAAGAATGTAGGATGATCCAATTTACAGGAACAGCTTGGCTGCTCCTTTGTTCTCGCTCGTCGCGACGGCCACCAGGGCCTCCAACCGGCCCATACCGGATTCCCGTGCGGACGAGTCGGAGAAGACACCAGTTCGGGGCTCTCGCTCAGCGTGACCCGGGTAGCCGTCGGTGTGAGGAGATTGTCGATCACAGATCTATGACGGCGATTAGTATCCGAGGCGAGAGCCGTCCGTTCGAAGAGGGGTTCCTACCGGCTGAGGATGGTCGGATGGCAGCGAAGAATCATTCGATTCAATATACCCGCTGCTGTGCACAATCGCTGGGTGGTACTCAACGGATGCCGTGGATGGAGTGTGAACGCCCTCACTGCTGCTCGAGTCTTCCGGGGATGTGTGGTTTGGCCGACTGCTAGTCGAAAGACTGGGTGCGTGACCACGGTTTTCCTCGGGGCTTCTCTCCGCCGTAGGACCAAAAGCTGGCTGGTACGAGGAAGAGGGCCGAGAGGAAACATTTTGGAGCTCTGCAATGGTCTGCTGGCTCCATTGGGATGCATCACGGGAAGCTCGTCGATCTCGGATGTCAAGACCTGTAAGATTGTGATGCAGAGACATGTCCCAAGAAACATGACCTCGACGGTGACCAGGTCCGGAAATTGGAGGCGCCGGGCGCACCGACGGTTGGTTATAGTTGTAGCCAGGTCCAAAGCCATGGCCTGGAGGATGTCGATGGTGACTATCGATTTGCATAGGGCTCGCCTTGCGGGTCGGTGGAGTCAAAGGTCGTTGTTGAGAAACAACTTTATCGAAACTTTCAATTCCAGGGAGTCGGGTTTGATGTTCAGAGTTGTTGTTGTTTCCACTGATCGGTGCCTGGACGGTGTCGGGGGTATGGAATTGGCTTAGGCCACTGGTTCCTGGCCGGCCAAATGCAGGATATGTTGAAGGATGCCATGTTCGTCTCCGCATTTCTGCCTCGGCTGCGCTGATGGCATTTTCGTCACGAGACGAGGGGTAGTTACTGCTAGTAGGGCTCGCAAAGACACCGGCCGCGCTCGGCGGGTACGGGGGTCCAGCGGGCGCGTTGACATATGCTGGAGGATATGCGCTGCCGGGCTGCGGGACGAATGGGTTGCTGCTGGTGGGGACGGAAAGACGACGAGCGGCGGTCCTACCCTCCCAGAAACCATGGGATACAGAGGACATGGGAGAGGCATATTGCGGGCTGGCACCCGGGCCGGCTGAGAAGACATTGGACGGGGTGTATGGCGATTGAGCCGCCCCAGGAATGCCACGAATCTGGCCTGGCGGCGTACTCGGAGGCTCTCCCATCGGATCCAGCCCTAAGCGAGCTCGGGCCGTTGGGTCGTTGGCCATCATGAGGGGCGGGGGTCGTCGCCGAAGTTCCGGGGGTTGGCTGAAGGTAGATGCTGTGGATGTGATACTTGAGGTCGACAGATTTCTACTGTGGCCACGGCTGTGACCGCCCGCACTGCCTCCTGTACCTGCTCGAGCACGGCCGGGTGGGCGTACACGATCCGTACGCACCTGGCGTTGGAATCGAGTACCCGTCGCCGCCAACGAATCACCGGGGATCTCTTCATTCACATGCACGGTTTGGGCATGCTGCCGCAAGTTATCGAGTCGGGAGAAGCGGCGCGAGCAATGACATTGAAAAGGGCGCTCGCCAGTATGTTTGCGAATGTGTCGGGCGAGGTGTTCACTGCGAGTGAAACTCAGGCTGCAGGGAGGAAAATCCGTGCAGAAGAAGCGTTGACCCTTCTTCTTCTTCGACGGCGGCGCACTGCCCGGCTCGCCCTCGTGGTCGGTATCGTTATCTCCTTCGGAGTCATCATGCATGTGGTCGTCAGACGATGAGGTGTTCCTGGCGTGACCAGAGGACGGGGCCCGCGACAGGCCTTCGTTGGAGGCGTCCGGGCGTGAATCTGCGATGGAAGAATGTTCCGGGGTGACCGGCACCCCATTAGGGTTGGCACGAGGAGTCGTCGCACCGTCCATGGCGTGGTCCTCGGGGGAAGAGGTGTTGACGGGGAGGAAGGAGGCCATGGTGGGCGTCAGCGGTGGATGCGGGTGTGATGTCGAGGGTCTCTCTCGAAATTCCGGAGGGGGCGAAAACCACTCTCCTCCGGTCGCAAAGCCGGCAACCCGATCCAAGTCACTATATTCCGGTATTCTATACTCGAAGGCGTGTAAAAGCCGCAGCGCTACGCCGGAGAGCTCGGGGAGTGAGACACGAAGTCGGATAGCACTGACTGAACATTCGCGCAAAAACCTTAGTATAAGACTACTGGAACAAAGAGTGTTTCGAAACGTACTAGAGAGAGGAGGGGGCGGGGGGTTGGAGAGGGGGGTTGGATATGGAATGCTTTCCAAGTCCAAGGCGACGCAAGGGTGAAGAAGAAAGAGAAAATGTGGGAGGAAAGGGGAAAAGAGAAGGAGAAAGAGAGTTAGGCGATCGCGAGCATCTCAAATGGCCATAGATCGCGATGGTGGGACCCGATCGTTCAAAATGTTTCAGGTTGTGCCTGGTTATACTTGACACGAGAGTGAGGGAGGGAGGGAGAGAGAAAGGTGATATGTCCGACCGGTGTAGATGAAGGGTTCAAGGGTAAAGGTAAAAAAAGAAAAGGAAAAAAAGACCTCCGTAGGGAACCAGAAGTAAGAAAGGTAAGAGCATAAGAGAATGGTGACGACGAGAAAGCAAAGGCTTATCGGAAGCGAGGGGCAATGTTGAAGATCCCAGGAACTTCTCCAGTGCTTTCCGGGGCTACCGATGCGAATCATCGAGTGTTTCACCAGATCGCAATGCGACTATAACCGCGTGTCGGGCGCGAGTTCCAGACCATCTGCTACCAATCCCAGGAACTGTGGGAACTTTGGCAACTCCACGAACGCTAGACCAGGAGCGGGAGGAAATGGTCTCCATTTCCATCTTATCCTCCAACCACCACCCACGCCGTGAAGGTACCAGGCACCTCCCCGATGATTCATAGCGCCTCCGCCACCCTGTGCACCAGGGTCCTAGACCTCGTACCTCCAGGCCTTGGGAGTCTTTGACGTTCACCACCTGCCAGACCCAAAGGAACGATGACCCATATCCAGGCCCAGCTGGTCCTGGCCCCGCCAACATGCCCTCAAGTTTGGTTCTTCTGGAGAAGCAGATCGGTCGAGACGGTCTCGACCTTTGCACTCTCGCCTGTTTTCTCCATGCGACCCCCTTGCATCCGCGTGGATGTATCATCGCAGGGTTCGCTGAGTATTGGAGGGGTCTCCGTCATACTCTCTCTCTACAGATCGTCTCTTGGTGTGGTTACGCGGTAAGGGTCTGGCGATTCCGAACGGTCCGCTCTGTCAGAAAAAAAAAAAATCTCCGTGCTTCGTATTCTCTGGTTTCTATTCCCTTTTTTTTTTTGTTTTGCCCCTGGTCTTGGAAGCTCGAGCTCAAGCTCGAGCCTCTGAGGTACGATCTGGGCACTGACCCTACCCTATGTACTTCTACATGCTAAGTATAGAGGTGCGGGGCTCTTATCGCAGCGACATGACACTTTAATTCCGGTCAACTGGAATTATTGAAAGATGGGACAAACTACACTCGACCGTGAATCCCCAAACCTTCAGGGCCCGGCTGGGACCGACTGGCCGATCACTGTGCCTGCGTCGAGCTTGGTGTAAACTTTCAACCCGCAACTTTGCAACTTTGCAACTTTGCAACTTGCTTCCCACTTCTCCAACCCCCCTCTTCTTATCTGCAAACGGAAATGCGGGACACTGATGATCGGCGGGTCCCAGCCCGTTGTACGAAAACCTTGGGCTGCATTGTACAGTACTCGCATGACGGTGATTCATATATCCCACGGTACAAGAGTACTTTAATGTACTCTAAATTCCTGCAAATTCCTGTCTGGCGAAATCATGCGCCTTTCTGCTCGAGCCAGTTCAAAGTTCATATAACAGAAACGTGACGCCACCCGATCTCCAGATGATGTGCTGCACTTTCCCCATGCTCTCTCTCTCTCGTCTGCCCCCTCCCCCCCCACACCCTCCGGAGTTCAATACCGTAGCAACGCGATTGGTGAGAAGTTCGGGAAACACGCACGCTGAGACCCCGGTGCCCAGCCGTGGATCAAGTTGGAACTCGGCAGGATTGGAACGATCATCAAAACGCTTTGCCCCCCCTCGGACAGGGGAGGAACCGACCGAAGAACTTGATTGGATCCACACGTATACATCTTTTCGTACTAGACAACCCCTCAGCTGTAAGGGCCGGGTACCTGTAGGTACAAAATGCAGGGCGCCACCGCGAGGCCAAGTGGGCGCACGGCCAGGTAGCGCCAGGTACCGTCTGCAGGGCTTATCGATAAACATGACTCACGGTTCCCTGGTGACGTCGACGACTTGAATTCTCCGAACCTGACTGGCGACGGGAGGGGATCCGCATCGACAGTACATAAATGGGTGGATTCCATGGGTCTGTTTGGGGATAAGAAAAGAAGCTCCAGTCGATCACTGTCCCTCCGGTCTGTTCTTTGCCTTTGAAGCGGTCAGGGCGGCAGATGACAGGTCTCTTGCACTTTCTGATCTCCCAACACCAATCACCAGCTGTCGCGCTGCATCTCCCGGGAGGATCCATGTACCTGACTGTGTCGTGAGTTGTGCGTACCTGGACCCCCCGGCCACGTACGCCGATTATGAGGCTATTCGGGGCATTTCCGACCGTATCAGCACTGCCACTGTGCACGGCACATGTGATATCGCTGAGTCCTCGCCAGGTTCGATGTCCTTATTGGCCACCTTCAGCGAAAGTGTATTGTACCCTCGTCCAAGGCAACCCGGAGCTGCAGTGTGCGCGCGGTCCCCAGCCCTCTTCGCAACCCAATGCCTGGAAAGAGGTGCATCGTGCAGGGGTCATCTGACCATCGTAAATCCCCGAGTTCGGAGGCATTTGGTTTTGGTTTTGGTTTTGGTCGTGGTTTTACTTGGAGTGTTGGCTAGTGGTGTCACTGTGAGCTTCGATCCAAGGTACCGTCCCCTTCCTCCTGCCAGGTTCCTGGAAAACATGGGTGCCTACATTCCTGGGGTAGTTGGCCCGTGGTGCGTGCGCATGTAGATCGTGGATCGTGGATCGTGGATCGGTCCAAAGGTGTGCTCGAATTAGGTCTATGTGCTAGATAGGGTTTCCTCGTAAAAACAAACCGACTTCTCGCGCTGCGGGTCGCCTGTAGGGAAAACAACATGCTATGCTATGCTATGCTTTTACCGCCCCAGCGGCCCAACAACTGAGCTGACCATGACTGCTGCTTCTCGTTCCCAGTTGCCCACGTTGACGGTGTCGGTCCCTAGGCGTCCCTTTTCAGCTAGTAAGCTGCTGGTAGACACGTTGGATGCACGCATCACGCATTCCTTGATCTCGGACTTGAGTCTATCGCGATTGGATCGGAGCGTACGTGCAGACACACCACCGCGACTCATAATCTCCTGGACACGTGGAGAGAGGGAAGAGGCGATCGTGCGCCAATAGTATGACGGTAGCGAAGACGTGTCCAGCGCTTGTTGAAGTGGTTGTAAGAGGTTCATTTTGGTTGGTGTCTCGCAATCGGTAGGCTGCTCAGCCGACAAGAGAGGGTGGGATGGGGATCGGAGGTTTCTTAAGATAGACTCGAAAGCAACAATATCCTGGCATCGGGCAGAGACATCGGCAAGCGTGCGGTCCATGGTGGGAAGCTGGGACAGAGCTCTAGCAAGTGAGTTGACAGAGGTCATGATGGCTGTGTGCATGTATCCTTGTAGTGTCGAGAGAAGAAGCTCGGGTTTGAAGTCGGACACCGTGGTTTCGCCTCTAGGAATAGGCGACAGAAGATATAAAGTAGCTGCTGCGGTGGCCAGTCGCGATCGAGCGTCACGAGCTTGTTTGTAGCTCAAGGGCCCGGACTGGCCATTGGCCTGACCGGATAATGAAAATCGGTTGATGGTCTGCTGCGCCCTAGATTTGATCATGTTCTCGGCGGGAATCACGTATTCGTTGCGCAAGGTTCGGGTGACCTTCACCCGATCAAGTCCATAGCCCTCATCCTCATCTGATGTGGCAGAGAACATCTGCCGCAAACTTAAGACTGTGTAGGCTGCGCGCTCCAGTGCTCGGAAACCTTCTCTTGCGGTCGTATTGTCGTCAGATCCTGCTGTCGCATTCTGTCCTGCCGAGCCCCGACCTGTGATCCCGGCGAGTTGACTTTCAAGCTGTCGGCCTAGGGACAAACAGCGCGCAACGGCTCGTGCCAATCGGACTGTAGCCAATGACTTTTCAGCCGCGATTCGAGCCTCTTCAGCAGCCTTCCATTTTTCAATAACTTCTTTCTCCAATCGCTCGTATCCATGGGTCACGGAGGCAATCTGTGTCCCTGTCTCTTGCAAGATACGTTCTGCGGCGGCCGTTTGACCTTGTGTATGGGAGAGCAGTGGAAGTGCTGATTTTGTGGTCAGCGCATGAATATGGGTGTCAATCTCTTGGAGATCAAAAAGAACTCGTGATAGTGGCGTCGATAGGTCCAGGGGTGTATCGGTAGCATTGTTGGTGCTTAGCACGAGTGTGTTGGCGAAGCCGGCTGGCGAGAAGTCGGGGTCGAGGAAAGCCTCATAATCAATGTAGGAAGGCTCTCCTTCCGCCATTGTCACAGGTCTCGGTACCTGCGGTACTCAAAAAGGGCACCGTATAATCAATTCTGGGTAGAATGGGTTCGCAATCGCATCGGAGGGCAATCGAGGAACAGGTGGGTATCAATAGAGTGGGAAGTGCATGCGCCAGTATTTTCGCAGGTTCCGGGTCGGGTGAGACAGAATTGGCTATATACGGGTCCGTGATTGATCTCGAATGTAATTCAAATCGATGTTCGACCGCGTCGTGAGCTGCTTCTGAGCGAGGAGATCCGTGGATAAGGACAGCAGTTGCGACCTCCGCGATAATCCCACATGGCTCCGATTAGAAGGTCACATGATTCAACCCTGAGGCTTAAGGCCTGCAATAGCAACTCACATCTAAATCTGATTATTCTTGTTGATTCACTCAATCGTGTCACTATTTCTCGGTTCAATTCTATATTTTGACCATCATATGTTGTTCAACAAAAAAACACTACGGCACGGCATGAAAGACATAAAAGACAGGCAGCATCCGGCGGGACATCGTCACATACTTTGCTTCAACCCGCCGGGAAGTCTTACCGAATTAAGCGCAGATCTCAAATGAACAAGCCAAAAGATTGGTTCAAGCCGGAGAGAGTCCGTGACGCCCAACAACACGGCGCCGCCTTCCAATGACACGGGCGGGGTTTGGAGGGGCGCTATAGATAAGCACCTAGAGACGATCAGCCTTCTTTGTTCCTGTCACCTATACGTCTGTACAAGTAGACGGGCTTTCTCCGCAGCTGTTAAAAACCCGGTCGTCCATTTCAAGTCTTTATATTAGAGTCAAGGCTTTTCATTTCTATAATTCTCGCCATCATGTCAACAACGGCTACTACCACTCAGCAGGCTGAACAATCTGTTCTCTTGGCCGCCGAGCAGCAGATTCCCTCTGCTGCCAACGATGCGAACTTCCAGTCTCTCGCCCGCGGGAACCGAAATGGTACACTGAAGCTCCGTGGCATTCCCACCTTCTCTGATCCTGTTGAGAAGCGAAAGTGGATGAAGGAGCACATGGCCGCTGCCTTCCGCTACTTTGGCAAGCTCGGATATGGAGAGGGAGTATCTGGTCATATCTCTATGCGCGGTATGATCCATGGCAATCAACCTCTGAGGGAAAGATACTGATAGTTATAGATCCAATCCTGAAGGACCATTTCTGGATGAATCCCTTTGCTAAGCACTTCTCTACCATCAAGGCCTCGGATCTTGTCCTTGTGGATCACGAGGGATACGTCACCGAAGGTGGTGCCCAATTGCCTATCAACGAGGCAGGATTCATGATTCATTCTGAAATTCACAAAGCCCGCCCGGACGTGATCGCTGCGGCGCACACTCACGGTATCCATGGCAAAACGTGGAGTGCATTTGGAAAGCCGATTGAGATGCTTACACAAGGTTTGTTGCTCATTACTGTCTAAACCAGAACGCAGACTAGCTAACGCGGCGTACAGATGCATGCAACCTTTATGGCCGTATCGGCATCTATGATGACCATGCTGGCATTGCCCTCTCCCAAGATGAGGGTAAAGCAATTGCAAAGGCTCTTGGAAAGGATAACATTGCTTGCATCCTTCAGAACCACGGGTAAGTCTTTCACAGTACGCTTATCTCCTTTCAGCTGACACTGACTGGTGTCTCTTAGTCTCTTGACTGTGGGAACAACGGTTGACGAAGCCGCTATTCTCTATTCCATGCTAGAGAATGCCTGCCACTCTCAGCTTCTGGCCGAAGCGGCTGCGGCCAACGGCATTCCCAAAAGAATTATTAGCTCTGAGGTGGCTCAGTACACTGCTGAGTTTGCTCAAAACCCGGTAAGTGCAGTACAACCAAACCCGATAATATGCCTGTGGCGCTAACGGATCGTAGCACAACTTTTATACTGAATTCCAGCCGGAGTATGAGTTGCTTGTTGAAGAGACCAACGGAAGATTTCTCCAGTAAGCGTGCTCCGGTGTCTTCGATGCAACTTACCAGTTCAAGCCTGGCAATGCGTCCTCAAAATTATGACTTAGTAAAGACATTGAGATTCAAGTATAAAATAAATTGTTACTGTGTACTTAGTGGCCCAAATTGGTCCGGAAAGCGTCACCGTATATGGCTGAGTGACAAAGTATATAGACACATTGTGGTCGTTTTATACAGGTTAATCTCTATGGTAAGATCAGGAGCAGAAATTGTTCCCCGCACCATGCTTGGTGAGAGGCCCGAGCAGAGAGAGGATAAACCCATAGGAGTCAGATGACGCGAAGAAATTCCCGTTCCGTTTGCTGAGATTCGAGTCAGTAAGCGATGAATCATTACTTCAGGGGTAATGTGTGGTCTTCTTACCAGCACCCCCTGGTACTTCGTTGCTCGATCAATCAATCAATCAATCAATCAATCAATCAAAATTGTATTAACCTGATAAATCCTTTTAACACTAGAACACTAAGCTCGGGGCCGGAGGAGAAAAGGCTCGGATGTAAACTGCAGTGGGGCCCATCTCTGCGTAAAGTTTAGGCCTGGTGCATAACTCGGCCGAATCATCAAGATTAAATACTGTTGTTCACGCCTGTACTGGTCACCATTTTGATTGGTCTGAATCTCTTTAACAGACTGGAATGAAAATAAACTCGCCTGTATATTGGCTGGTCCAAAGTGGTAGTTTTTATTTACTTAATTCCGGAATGGTGCGACCGGATTATAGTGGCTCAAAAGTGATTAAATACAAAGGGTGTCCTATTTTGCACATTGAACGCAGGAATATATACTTCCACCAACAAAGGTACTGCCATGCGACTCACACAGTTCGCAAATATATGAACTGTTACTGAACTGGATAGAATATGTGGAAAATTGGGATTGGGAGGTGAACGACGGTGGAGAGTGACGGATGGGATCAGAAGTTTAAGGAAGCTGATACGCCGAAGAATTGAAAATATACCAAACTTCATGGTGAGCCTGGAAGCTCAAATATCTAGAATAGCGAGTCGCTAAATAACTCTTAAACTGGAATTACTGGTTTATAGTTTTATTAGAAAACTTTTAGTATATCGCTTGCTTTGGCAAACAAGAGCCCCAACGATCAGATGCTAGGTACGTCGGCTAGACACAATCTACTCCAACGACTCCAACTCCCCGCTCAGTCTGATATGCCACGGGGTCGGATGAAAGGAGCGATAAGAAACAGTGAGGTAATTGTGCCCCGGATATGACAAGCTTAATAAGATCTTTGGAAATAGGGTTTGGCACTATCATTCCATAAATTGAAGCTCAGGGCCCGGAGTCGCGCTAAATTGGTCTGCTCCCCCCATAGCATTTGCATATCCCTACCCTGCCATATTATCTCGAATCCATCTTTGATAAATCGAATCCATCTTTGATAAATAGTCTTTCGCGATAAAAGAGACAAACGTCAAAGCATTCTAGCTAAAAGCCATGGCAACTTCGTGGGAAGAACGTGCTGCGGACAAGCAAAACCGCATCAACGACTCTATACCTCAAGAATGGAAGATCCAAACCCTACCAACGGAAGACTCGGTCCTCGAGTTCCCCAAGAAATCAGGCATTCTATCGGATCAAGAACTTGCCATCACGCAGTCTAGCGCATCGGATCTGGTCAAAAAGTTGGCCCAGGGCGAGCTCAAGGCCGTAGACGTGACAGTTGCCTTTTGCAAAAGGGCCGCTTTGGCGCATCAGTTGGTAAGCAGCTTTTGTGACTTTTCGTTATACACGTGCTATTCTAACAGTCTTCCTAGGTAAACTGCTGTCTAGAATTCTTCCCTGAAACTGCAATTGCGCAGGCAAAGGAGCTTGATGCCTACTATGAGAAACACAAGAAGCCTGTTGGTTCCCTTCATGGGCTTCCCATCTCTCTTAAAGACCAGCTACGAGTGAAGGTGATCGCCCAATGCCTGCAAAATATCAAAAAAAAGTCAATCTTTTGTGCTCATTATTTCTTCTGTATAGGGCCTCGAAACTTCAATGGGTTACGTATCATGGCTAGGAAAATACGACACCACCGATTCCGTCCTTGTAACCCTCCTTCGGAAAGCCGGTGCCATCTTTTACACCAAGACCAGTGTCCCCCAAACACTCATGGTCTGTGAGACTGTCAATAATATCATCGGAAGGACGGTTAACCCCCGCAATAAGAACTGGTCTTGCGGTGGAAGCTCCGGAGGCGAGGGTGCTATGATCGGTATCCGGGGAGGTGTTATTGGAGTTGGAACTGACATCGGTGAGCCGAACATCTCAGGTCGTTTATTCCCGACTAATAGTGGTAATAGGTGGCTCTATTCGTGTTCCTTCTGCATTCAACTTCCTCTATGGTATCAGACCGAGCCATGGTCGCATGCCGTATGCCAAGATGGCCAATAGTATGGAGGGCCAGGAGACCGTGCATAGTGTCGTTGGTCCCATTGCGCATTCTGCGGAAGGTTTGTGGATTATGGACTGTCAAATAGCACATGCTGACGGTTCTAGACTTGAGACTATTCCTTACTTCAGTCCTGGCCGAGGAGCCATGGAAGTATGATTCGAAAGTTGTCCCTATTCCTTGGAGATATGCCGAGGAAGATGCTGTCAAATCGAAGCTGCAGACGGGTGGACTCACATTGGGATATTACTCATGTGATGGTGTCGTATGTCCAAGAGCGATCGTCTAGTTGGAATTTTCTGACCACTCCATCACAGGTTCTTCCACACCCACCAATCCTCCGCGGCATTGAGAAGGTCGTGTCAACCTTGAAAGAAAACGGCCATTCGGTTCACCCGTGGACACCATATAAGCATGATTTTGGCCACGACCTCATCAACAATATCTACGCCGCAGATGGCTGCACTGTACGTATAAGCGACAGTTCAGAGTCGTATGAATACTCACTCCAACCAGGACGTCCTCAGCAGCATAAACGCCTCAGGCGAACCCTCAATCCCCAATATCAAAGACCTCCTAAACCCAGACGCAGGCCAAATCAACATGAACGAGCTCTGGGACGTCCACCTCCAGAAATGGAACTACCAAAGCGAGTACCTCGACAAGTGGCGCGAGCTTGAAGACAAACTGGGCAAGGAAGTCGATGCAATCATCGCCCCCATTACTGCGACGGCTGCTATCCGCCACAATCAGTTCCGGTATTATGGTTATGCGTCGGTGATCAACTTGCTCGATTTTACTAGTGTTGTTGTCCCGGTTACGTTTGCGGATAAGAGTGTCGATCTGAAGAAGGTTGATTATCAGTCGCTTGGTCAACTGGATGCTACTGTTCAGGCTGAGTATGACCCTGATGCGTACCATGGTGCTCCTATCGCGGTGCAGGTTATTGGGCGTAAATTGAGTGAGGAGAAGACGTTGGCAATTGCGCAGGAGATTGGACGGTTGCTTGGGAATGCTGTGACGCCGTAGTCCGGCACATGCACCTGGTTAGATAATGTTCTATACAGCTGGCCACTTCTAAGATACTCTCGGACGTGAATATGGTAGAATGAAAGTCACATTGATGGAGACCAACTCCAGATTATAAATTGATATACTCGACAAAATAAACACAATGATCCATTCCTCATCGTTAGAACAAACGCCATCTATACAGATGCAACCGTGGCAGGGTATACAATAACGGGATGCAGAAAAGAGATCTAGTCATATAGACCAAGGCATCAAAGAAGAAAAGGAAAATTAGCCAACGAAATCATAGCCCGAAGGCATCCAAGGTCTTGTCTGCATTTCATACAGCGTGCTCGCCAGACGCTTTCATCTCATCCATTTCGTACTCCTGGAGACTGCGCTCTCGGCCGCGACCACGTCCGAAGCTGGACTCGGCTTGGCCGTCCGAAGCCGGTTGTAAGGATGACCCTGTTTGGCTGCTTCCGCCGAGTCCACCAAAGGCAATCGGTTTCAATTCCCGGTGCTGGCAGGCCCACATACCTCCGAAGGTCATCAACGAGGCGCTGGCGCACTGGAGGCCCCACCAGAGTAGGTTCGAGGGGAGGGAGTGGGTGTAAAGAATGGTGGCGACAAGGTGAATGAAGTGGATCGTAAGGGCAAAGTCAGGAACCAGCTTTGAGCGGGAGACGAAAAGCAGTAGAAAAATCACGCTAGGAATAGAATTAGTTGCACGCTCGTTCGAGTTGTTTAGGTCGTCCCAGCGATGGAGGCTACTCACCTAATGAAGCAGTTCAACATCCAAACCAGTCCCAGCATCCACCCAACCGTCGTATCTCCTCTCAAATAATCCCATCCGAAAATCAGGTCTAGCGAGAACGGCGCACCGTATACGACTGTCGTGAATAGGATGAGCACCGTGGCGCAGGCATAATAGGCAACCTGCAGCAAGAGGATCTTGCGGATGATCTTCAGTGGCGGGAGGTCGGTTCGCGACCCCGCTGGAAGGCGCCGGCGCCCGGGCATCAACTAGGGAGCCAGGGAATTCCCTTGGCGACCTGGTGAGTCTGAAGGTTTTGGGTTGGCTATGAGCGGTGCGCTCAAGTCGAGGCGAAGGGCGGCCGAGGGTACATGCGCTTACCACCAGGGTCGGAGATCGAGAACTGTAACTGTGATAGAAGCGTTCGATTATGAAAAGGGTGTAGAAAGTCGAGGAGAGCGTAAGGAGAGAAGAATTGTCTGTGGGAAGAAGCGGACAGCGTTGAGGCCGTGATCAACAGTCTTGGCATTCGCCGAGCCCGCGGGAGCAACGAAACAACTTCAGTCCCAGAGCCACTACACTCGAGCTCCACGAATTCGCCACACTGGGACATTGATTTTGTCCACGAACCCTCATTTATCTCCACACACAGCACCAAAGACATCCGTTACCTTCAAAATGGGCTGGCTCCCTTGGTCCTCCGGCGACTCCAATAAATCCTCCGACGGTGGCCGCATCGCTCCGGACCGAACAAGTCGCGCGCGCTGCTGGGAAGGACGTGATCACTTCTTCGCCTGCCTGGATCGGAACGATATTCTCGACGGAATCAAGAACGACAAAGAAGCGAGGCAAAAGTGCGCGAAGGAGGTAGCGGAGTTTGAGGAGGCGTGCTCGAAGACCTGGGTACGTACGCTTCTTACTTTTCTCTACGGTGCTTGATCTAGTTTCGGGAGAGAAATATGAACGCACTGCAATGTCGTCCTTTTTGTCAGTTGACATACTAACGAGGCTTACTTTTTAGGTCAAATACTTCAAGGAGAAGCGAGTGATGGAATACAATCGGGATAAGACGATCGAGCGCATCAAGAACGAGGATGCGCAAAAGGTGAAGGAATTGAAGTCTTCAGGCTGGAAGCCTACTTGAAAACTGGCTGGATGATAGTATCTAGCGGTTGTACATTATGTTACAATATCCACTCTTACCATGCATTTTTGATGACCATTCCATTCATTTCTCACAACCAGGCAAGCTTATAGCTCCGAGTAGCCGCCCAGGTATTTTCGGCATGTGGAACGATCCGAGGACGGAGCCTTGTACCCGCTCCGATCTGTTCCAGTGAGAATCAAAGTGGCATGATCCAAGCTGACATGTGATCTACTGGGATGAGAAGAATTGATGAGAAGCATCATACTCCGTCAATGGGCGTCATATTATATCCATTCTGCCCAAACCAGGTCAAGAAAGGCTCAAACATACACATGGTGAAATGGAATACACGGCAACTCCGACCAAAGACACTACCGTTCGCCCTTTCATCTAAAATATTCTCCTCATAAAGACACAAACGCCTGTAGTTGCAGATCGCTGGCAAATTCCAGCTTGAAAAATAAGAAGCCATCCTGGAATGATAGATAGCGAGAACGCCAAGCGCCAAGAAAGTAGCCGGACTTTCCCAAAAAAAAGTCACGGAGAAGAGATTCATTAAATCATTGTTTCCATTTTGCCAGGTGGTTTATTAGGTTCTGCACATTTGAACCAACTGGCTGCCCCTGTGGCTGTTGGCCGCTCAGACCCTTAGCAAGCAGCGAAAGCAAATGTGGATCTGAGACAATGGGGGCATTTGGGGGGTGGAGATTATAAGGTGGGGGAGGAAGAGGTTGAGGGTTTGGCAGCACAGGAGGCCGAGTCACATTGGTCAAAAGACTGGCGAGATCGGCTGGCGGAGGAGGATTGGGTGACGAGAAGGGTGATTGCGTCGCTGAGACTGGCTGCGATTGGGGGTTCGGGCGCTGAAGTGCTGATAAGAGAGTATGGAGGCTAGGGCCATCCAAGGAGCTGATCATGTTTGCGATACTGGGAGGGTTCGTAAGAGTAGGTAAGCCCGGTTGAGGCAGACCCGGCTGAGGCAAAGGCACAGCTTGCATAGGGGGAACCCCAAAGGCAGGATTGGGCGCGAATGAAGTAGGAACAGGACCGCGCTGCATTGCCTGAGCTTGGTGGAACATAACTTCGGCGGCGATATTAGGGTCGACCTCGGGGTAATCTAGATAAGAATTAGCGGTGTGGGGAACTGGGAGATATCAAGGCTACGAACCACTGAAGCGGACGTTATCTGGCCCCGCACTTCGATCGAAAATCTGCAGAGGGATCTTGCGAGAGAATTGATTGGGCCGGGAGAGTCGAACAACAGCTAGGACACCTTCGACGTATTGGCGATGCACCGCCGCTCCCAATGGGATTCGAGGACCTAGCACAAGCACGTCTACGCGCAGGCCACGGTTGCGAAAAGCATTTTCCACATGGAGTATAAAGTTTCTTAATCGGTCAGTAATGGCTTGTATCAAAGCGGGCGAATTTCACACATACCGGTCCACTTCTTCCAAGACAAGTACCTGCACCTCCGGCACATCTCGTGGGGCCCGTCGAGGGACCGGTAAACCTGCTTCCCCTTCATAGACACCGCGAGGTCTCGGGCTGGGGCTGCGATACCGACGATCCCTAGAGTAGGGAGAGCGAGGGGAGCGCGGCGAGCGAGGAGACCGGGATCGTCTACGGCGGTCAAACCGTTCCGGGGTTCTGTCCCGTGATCGATACCCATCCCGACCAGAACGAAAAGGTCGAGGGGAAGGTGAACGGGGTGAGCGTGGAGGCCGATAGTCATCACGCCTTCGGTGCGTGGGTTCATCCCGGAAATCACTGAATGGAAGCCGACTGGACTCGGAAGGCCGATCAAAGCGATCACCCGGAGGCCGTGCAGTAGCCCGAGCAGGACCGGTACGGCTGAATTCTGGTGACCTCGATCGTCGAGGAGGAGGGGCACGAGGCGCCTCCGTCGGACCAGGTCTGGTTGACCTCTGCGGTTTCGAAATTTCAAGATCTATGGAAATCAGCACCCTGCCAAGTTCGGTTCTTGTTCTCTGAAATCTAAACTCACGTATCTTGCGGCCTCGCACCAAAGCTCCCTGCTCAACTTGCAGGGCCGCATGGCAAGCTCCAGCCTCTAGAAATTGTATGAAACCGTAGGCCTGTTTGATAGATATTTGTGCCAATTTGCCGTATTTGTGGAATAGATGGAACATGTCTCGTTTAGTGACTCTTTCGGTGGGGAGGTTGCCTGTATATGAGATATGTTAGTTGACGAGTCGTGTAGCAAAAAGCTCAAGGCGATAAAACTGACCAACAAATAGTCTGGATCCCATCGGGAAGCGATCCCAAAGGCCTTCCGTCACATAGACTCTCTCGTCATGTAGGAACTCATCGTACTTCTTTTGAACCTCGGGGCCCCAAGGTGCATCATCATCAGAGGCCTTGCCGGTGCGGACAGGTTGCTTATCGGTGCGAGATGTCTTGATAGTCTCCTGAGATCCCTGGCGGTCTGCGCCCGAAGAGTTTGGATGCTGGAAACTGGCAACAGGGGGAGGGGGAGCGAGCCGGCGCCCGCGTCGGTCCCCGGAGCACCACCCGGGGAGGTGGAAGAAGTGAAATGTTGGGCATGGTTACTAGGGTGGGTTGCGTAGGCGGAAGATGTGGCAAGAGCGGGAGGGGGTTGCTCATAGGAATGGGAGGCATAATTGGGGTTAAGGGAGGGATCAAGAGGGCGGGCAGGGAGGTTCTGAGACTCTTCCTTGGGAGCATGGTGAAGCGACTGGCCTTCTAGATGGGAAGCGGCGGCAGTCGTTCCACCTGAAGACAGATTGTCCAGCAGCGTCTGGAAATTGACACCTGTATGGGAACCTGCATCTTCTTTCGCACCAACCCAGGGCGGCTCAACCTTAGCGGCATTTTCTATCTCGCTCGCAGTGGCGATGCCTTGGGAGACCGGGACCACCGGAGTCGCATGGGAGTGAGTGGAATCGGGGGGAGCGAGGCCAGAGTGAGCATTTGCGCCCTGGCCTTGCTCAGTGCCCGTTGAGTGGGAAGGATAAATATCCGCAGAATTATCATTCATCACAGTGTTCTCCGGCTGCTGCAGACCACCATCCAACCGTCCCTGGCCATCCTTCTTCCATCCACCGCGACCCGGGTGTTCCGGCCATACGGCGCGTTCATAAGTTGAGGTATCGTTGAAGACGGGGTCCATCTGGTTCTCCAAGACCGGGATATTTGCTGGCTCCGGGATGTGTAGCGGGCGAGGGCTTTCTGGAGTCAGAGTCTTGCCACGGAAGTGAAGGGCTTCATCGGGGGGGCTGGGCGTCATGTAGACTGGAGGGAGGTGGACGTTTCATCTACACAGAAAATAAGATATGTAGTCGGAGTTAGGGGAGCGTCAGGCGCCAGAGTGAATTTTGCAATCGCGCAAGCTAAGGTGGGGCGATCACTGAAAAAGATTGGGACCAGGCGGTCAGGGTCCCAAAATAGGGCAAACGGGACGAGGGGTGGAGTGGAAGGAAGTGGAAAGGACGGAAAGGATGGAAAGGATGGAAAGGATGATATAAGAAAAGGAAAGGAAATGGAAGGGAAAGGGAAAGGGAAATGGAAATGGGAATGGGAATGCAAAGGGAAGGGAAATACAAGGATACTGGGCACAGGTAGGTCATGCATACGCTGTACAACGGGGGGTCGAAGGCCTGCAGCTCTACTTTTACTATGACAAAGAACCTTTGGGACACGAACTAGGGGAACAAGGTATGCTTCAACGCTCACGAGAATCCCGCCAGTAGCGCCCACCACCCCCTAACTAGCAGCAGCGTCGTACACAGCATCCACAAAAACATCCACCGGTGCAAAAGGAGAGAGGGAGAAAAAAAAAAAAACCAAAAAGGCTGGCTCAGTCTGCTCAACTTTCCCTCGGAAGCGCTCCCAGCGCTTCACGCTTGGTCTTGGATTTCATTAGTCAGGACATACTCCACCAGCATTGCTTCATCTTCATTTTACTGCCAGGTTTATACTCAAGGGAAGACAAGAGGCCGGGCCATGTTACGACAACTCCAACCACTCCAACACTTCCGGCGGTTTGCTTCCAGTGTGCCCAGCGTGGCCCCTGGTTCCCATGCCTCCACCAAGTCTGCTGACCTGGACTTCGAACTAGCGAGGCAGTGGCTGAAGTCTTTGAATTCCCGCACCATTCCCCGCCATCTCGGCCAGATCTCATTCAGCCGTTCTAGCGGCCCAGGCGGTCAGAACGTAAATAAGTCGGTCCATGTCCGATCCCCGTCACTATACACAGGGCTAATCAAGTGGGGGCAGAGTCAATTCCAAGGCAACTCTGAAGCTGCCCTTGGACATTTTGCTTTCTCGGGTTCCATTGGTACTGCACGCTCCTCTAAGGGTCTCCCGCTATGCCGTCAGCCAGGGCCAGGCTTTGCTGATCCAATCTGACGAATCCCGGAAACAAGCTAGTAACGTGGATTCCTGCTATGACAAGCTCCACCAGCTGCTCCGGTCTACGGCCGAGGAGGTCATTCCGGGTGAGACTTCCCCAGAACAGCAGAAACGGGTGCGCGACTTGTAAGCCTGCACTCCATCTCCCATGCATCCCCGCCAAGACACCTAATAAGGACTACAGGCAGCGCGCTCAGAACGAGGCTAGACTACAAGGGAAGAAATTTCAGAGTAAGAAGAAGAGTGATCGGCGGTCAAGCAGGTCCGATTATGATTGATACACTGAATATACTCCGACCAACGCCTTTTGGAAATGCTCGTCCCTTATTTACTCCTTCGAAGATGCTCGCTCCGCATTGCGCATCGTCGCCAGGATGACCTTCTTCAACGAAGGGTCCACCTCCTCCTTCTCTGCAATGGGCTGTAGCCAGTTCACCACCTCGCGCGCAAGGTCAATGGTCAAGGGTGATTCCTTGAGGCGTGCAAGTGCGTTACCCAGTGCCCGCGGGAATTCGGGTGACGTGACCCGAATGCCCGTAGTTGGCCGTCTGATGTAACAGATCTGCGCACGGGGGCTGGTAGGCTGGTGCGCCCGAAGTGTCTCCACCACGTGCTCCAGAATCTTGCCCAGACACGGCGCCTCCTCAAATTCGGAGACCATCTCGTAGAAGTCGAACCCGAACTGGTCATCGTTGTGGAAGTTTTTCATGGCGGCATCAAAGATGGCGAGCGGAATGGCACCGCTCAATGCAGGTGTGGAATTCAGAGTCTGCAGGGCCTCCTCGTCCTCTCCCTGCGTGGGGTTGATGTCCTCCTCGGTGATCTTGGGAAGTGTGATCATGTCGGAGCTCAGGTCATCTTGCGCGGTCTCCTGGATTGCCTCGGACCGGGCCTCGTCCAATCCAAGAATTCGTTGACGGGCAGCCAGCTTAGCGATATAGATCAATTCCAGCTTGGCATATTGAATCCAAAGCATCCTGGCGCTCTTGCAGAATCGTAGTCCTCTTTGCATATAACTCCTCGCCTGCGACATATCCGCATGATCGTCGAGAACCGATTTGGCGGCGTAGATCCACAACTCTGCACTAGTAGGATGCAATCGTAAAGCGTCGGTGAAGATCATGGAGAGCTTCTTGTGTGCCTTTTGCTTCCGCGCATAATCGATGTATTGAATCCAGAGACCGAGATCGCCGTGGAATTTGCGAGTCGCCCGCTCGAGGATGAAGAAAATTCGTCGCTGACCACTGTGACCGGCCTGTCGAATCCCGAGTCGCTTGACGCGTTTCTTGCGCAGGGTTTCGAGGTTCATTTCGTACTCAACATATCGCACAAAGTCAACGGGCTGCGCGCCACGCGCATTGAGCTTGTGCTCAAAGTCGGATCGTTTTTTGATGATGGCGGTGATTTCATCCTAATCAAGATCAGCAGAGAATTCAACCCCCACGCAGCGATGCATACCTTGGTAAAAATCTTCTTCCGCTCGTACTCCTTGAGCTCTGGAACGGACTTCTCAAGGAAGAATCGAGCCTTGTCTGTGGCGGCGGACATGGCTGGTGATCACTGAAGAGAGAAAACCTTCAGAAAAAAGTTGTCGGCATCCCGCATGGACAAAGCACCGACCCCCGGATGTACGCTAAACTTGATCGGGTCTAGCGTACAACCGAGGACACCTGGGAAAGCACCGAAGGCTCCGATGTTTTTCCTTCTCAGGGGCCCTTACTATCTTCTTGCTTCATTGAATTGTTTTAATTCTTCACGTTCTTTTTATTTCTCTCTTTCTTACCGGTCTCTATATATCGGTGCGGAGTCTAACCCCTCCCTCTGCACCGCCATGGCTCCTCGAATCAAGGATGGAGATGCCGTGGTGACCGTAAGCCATCACGCGATGCGAACCTCGGCTGCAAACTGACTCAATTTTATCATAGATCAACGGCAAGTGGGTGTCATGGACGCACACGGTCTTCGCGTACGCCGCCTTCTTCAGCGCCCTGATTGTCGGTATCGCGTTGCATTATCATAAGATTGTTCAGAATGAACACTATGGCTACCCCGACGAATGGTTCCCCTCCGTCTCCGCCACCATTGGCGATCGCTACCCCGAGCGCTCTTTCTTCATGGTCTTCATTGCTATCACCTCCGGTCCTCGCTTCCTTCTTGTTTTCCTGTGGTACGTCCTCAGTGCGCGTCCGAACTACACCCTGCCGAAGATTGTTGCCGGTGTCGGTGTCTTCCGCACTTTGACCTGTGGAGGTTGGACCTATGTCACCTCCACCGACAACCATGACTGGCACGATATTTTCATGATCTCTTATTTGGTGGCCACCCTGCCGTGGACTCTGGGTTGCCTGGCCTTGAGCCCCAACAACCGCCGTGCCGTCAAGTACCGCAAGATTATGGCCAGCCTTTTCTTTGGAACTTTGGTGCCATTGATCTACTATTTCATTCAGCACAAGGTGCACAAGGTGCCCGGTGGTAGGTCAATCTCTACACTTTCGGATTTCGTCCGCTAATATGTTCCAGCATACACTCGCTACGCCTTCTTTGAGTGGTCCCTGGTCTTGTTCGATGTGGGCTTCGATGCCATCACTGCTCTCGACTTTGAAGGCTTTGAATTTGTGGTGCGAGATGTCAAGGGAATCAGCAGAGGGTATGTACCGTGGCTCCCAAAATGACACCCGCGACAAATGTATAGTGTTACGATTTACGTTGGTTGTTGTGAAGAAAAAAAAAGCATTTTCTAAATTACCTCATGCTTCCAGGCAGTTGAAGACGACTGCGGATTCAGTCCTCGAAAAAGAGTGTGTACAATCCCATAATCTACCCATGACCCTCCAGAGGTTAACCACGTAGTTTTTAGGAAGGGCAAGGCCGTGGGCAACACCTTCGGTGAAGGCTTCTTCTGGACTGAGATCATCGACGCTGCTGCCGATGTCTACAATGGATTCGTCTTCTGGACCATCGTCACCGGCCTTCCCGTTCTCGTGTGGTATTTCCCCTTGTGGCACATGGGTATCTCCGGCTACGAGGTTGCCATTGTCTGCTGCTGCTCGCCTCTGCTCTTCGCCATCCCGTCCCTGCGATACACCGCCACCAAGAACCTGTGCGTTCTGCACTTGCTCTCGCTGGTGGGTCTTCTCGCCTACAAGTTCCAGGATCCCGCCAATCGACTCTTCGTTACTGGATTCGCTCTTGCGACTTCTTGTGCCGCATGGACCGCCAGCTTCTTCGCCGAGCGCGCCAATTCGCCCCGCCTTGAGACTCGCATCATGGCCTGGGGTATTGGTTTGATCATGTCTGTGGTCGCCAAGTTCGCTTGCGCCACGAATAACCCACTCTGGCCCGTTATGCACGCCGAGAACGGCGGTTGGAACAAAATCGGTTTGTTCATTGCCATTTTCGCTGTCCTGCGGTCTCAGCGTACCTCCAACACCAGCGGAGGAGACTTCCTCCCATCCGGCGGCAAGAAGGGCTCCTCTATTCTGGCTGGTATTGGATTTGGTGGACTTATGTTCGCCATCGTGTCTCTTTTGACCGACTCTAGCACCATGATCTCGTGGGTCTGGGATGGATATCCGATTCGTGGACCCATCGCTGTGCCTCACGGTGCTGTGACCATCCTCGCCATGGGCGCGGGTCTGGTTTATGGGGTGTTCTACCCCACCGTGGCCGGAAGCTGGACTGCCTATGGCATCGGCTCCGTTGGTGCGGCTCTCCTTACATGCTTCCACCACTGGACCGGGTACTACGGTGCTCTTGCTCTGGCCTTCTATATTATGGCCGTTTCGCCTGTCTTGATCTCCTCTGGTGTTCGCCACTCTCCTGCCATCACTTTTGGAGTTGGTTTCATCTTCTATGTCTTCATGTTGCTCTTCCACGTCTGGGTTGTCGCCTATGCGTTCGTTCCTGGCGGTCCCCTTGTCCGTGAGCACACTGATTGGGTTATGATTACTACCATGCTCTCTATTGGAGCTGGTGTGTTCTCGGCCGCCACCTCCAACTCGTCCACTCGCTCCCGCAAGAAGCCCGTTAGCCCTAACAGCAAGAGACAGCGTTCGTACTACATTTACGTTCTTGCTGCGTTGCAGTTGCTGTCCATCTCAGTTGCCTATCTGCGCTTCCCTACCAACGATTACCAGCCCCACCACAAGGAGGACAAGGTTGTCACTGCTGGCATCTGGACTGTGCACTTCGGTCTCGACAACGACATGTGGGCTGCTGAGCGTCGTATGCGCGATGTTCTTGGTGAGCTCGAGCTCGATGTCATTGGTTTCCTTGAGTCGGATAATCAGCGTATCATTATGGGTAACAAGGATGTCACCCAATACATTGCCGAGGACCTTGGCTACTATGTCGACTTCGGCCCCGGTCCCAACAAGCACACATGGGGTTCGGCCTTGCTGTCCAAGTTCCCCATCGTGAATTCCACCCACCACCTTCTCCCCTCGCCCGTTGGCGAGTTGGCCCCGGCCATCCATGCCACTCTTGACATGTATGGCGAGATGGTTGACATCTTCGTCTTCCATTCCGGCCAGGAAGAGGACCCCGAGGACCGTCGTCTTCAGTCCCAGTACCTGTCCAAGTTGATGGGCTCTTCACCTCGCCCGTCCATTCTTCTGAGTTACCTGGTCACCAAGCCGCTCGAGGGCAACTACAACACCTATGTTAGCGAGGTGAGCGGCATGAAGGATATCGATTCCAGCGACTGGGACAGATGGTGCGAGTATATTCTCTACAAGAACGTCCACCGCACCGGTTACGCCAGAATCAGCCGTGACACCATCACCGACACTGAGATTCAGGTATATTATATCACCAACCATAACACAAAACCACACTAACAATCCCAATAGGTTGGCAAGTTCGTTATCGGCGAACCCGAACCCGAGCAACAAGTTCGCATCCCCGAGGAACTTGTCCCCGAAGGCCGTCGCTTCCCAGCCCTGTTCCGCGGCGAGGGTGTCCGCGGCCACCGCTACCACGTCTTCGACGAGCCCCGGTACTGGCAATAAGCCGTATTAGGGCATAACTAAATGACCAGTATTTTGTACTATTGCAAAAAATCCTTGCTATCGAGGCACCAGACCTCATGATTTAGTTACACGGAGAAATATCTTGGAAGTAGAAGGGCGGACATTCCAATAGCCATCTCCTAATGCAAATTTAAAATTTATTTTTTTTTTTGTCTTCAGACGGCTGCTTTCTCCGGTGATCTATGACCTATTTCTGTTGGGTGGAATTCCGAGGCTCATTGCAGGCTGCGCGTTTTCACTCCTGGCTTGGAGCTTGGACTTGAGTACCTAGGGTACTCTAATAATGCCACATGGAGTATCAATGATTGAAATGGAGATCAGCGGCTAAAGTGTTTGAATTGCCGCGTCTTCTACAGGAGCTAGCATTCCAAGGGTTGAAGTGGAACATGATGGTCGCGGAACAATCGTGCTAACATTAAGGGCCGCGTCTGCTTTGATGATTCAGTATTTGTCTGTCATTCCTCTGTGTTGTGCAACATATCAACCGCTTCGTCTGCTGGATATCCGATTGGATCATAGGAATCGCATCGATCCCTGGATCACCTGTACTAAATATTCGAGCATTGGGTCATGCACAGCCTCTATGACCTTCTTTTCATGCTTTGAGACTCCAAGATCTTTGGGCAAGGAGTTAAAATGGCCTGATATTTCTCTACGATATTGATTACTTACTTACTTACTAACTCCAAGTCATGTTTCGATCTGTGTTTCTTTACACTTAGGCTCCCATGCAGTTGGAATTCTCTCCACTAATTCAATCATCTGGGAAATCAAGGCCATGTCCTCATCAAAGTACCAGAATGGATATGCCGTGAATAGGAATGGATAAACCTTGTGTCCAACTGTTAGCACTACTTGTCAAATATGGGTTTCCGCCAGAATAAGAGGGAGTACATTCATAATCGCTCCATCAATCAACGTGATAATCAAAGTTGTCTGAGAGATAGTCTCCAGCACTCGCAATGTTCCGAGCTGAACATATTTCCTGGTTCCTCTCCCTGGAGAAAGCTCTCTCCAAATCCAAGAACCCGTAATTTTATCATCTTCATCTATCCTGTCAACCTATTCTGCTTCCTTGGCCAACTGTTTAGGTAATCCTCTGTCTAAGGCGTGCCATCGATAGGGGTAAGAGGTTCAATTTCTGGCTATCTAACAATCGCAAAAAGTTCCTCTTCCGTTGCTTCTAGTAGATTCGTGCAGCTGAACGCAATGTTCCGGCCGCTATTTCTAGCACAAGGCGAGTACAGTTCATACCTCAAAACAGAAGGATTGATATTATCTCCATGGTACATGCCTACACTGTGAGTTAATGTGAGAGCTTCCAAAAGCTGGGTCGTCGTCCGAAGTATGCTTTCTGGATTGAGTTTGTCCTGGCCCAAATGATAGTCTGTAAGTATTTTGTCAACGGTAGGGCCAAGTAGTTCAAATACAAAACACTGATGGACATCATTCAGGCCTTCATGGGTGAAAGATTCAAAGAGCCGAACAAGACATCTTGAGGAAAGACTGCCCCTGCAACAAGTATCTAGATGCGCCAAATTCTGTAGCTCTTTCGAGGCCTTCGACTGCCCAGGTGCTGTGAAATAAGCTACATTCAAATATTTGCATGAATGGGTAAGAGATGATAGGATTTGTTTGAAACCAACTTTAGATCTTTCGCGAGCCATACAGTGCAAAAGCTGCTCTCTACCCTAATTCGTGATATATTTCCCAGCGGCCATGTGGGAACGTTATCTTCTAGGGTGACCGGGTGTTCCCACTCGGGCTGGTATCTTACCAATGACTCGTATGTATAGAAAATTTTACTTGGACGGAAGAAAGATAGGCCCGTACTTCAGGATGGGGAGGCACTAGGGCAGAGATTTTGCCATTCAGAAGTCATGATGAGGCTGAGAAGGTGATTGCGCCGGGCCCAAGGGGGCCGGCCTTGATGACTAAATGCCCAGGTGGGCTTAAACAAGGCTCATCAGGGTACATCTAGGGAGATCGAATAGCTAAGTGGGTAAAGTATACCTCCTTTGTTCCTAATCTACGCAAACACGGGTTAGGCCCGAATGAATCCGACAAGGCACAGTGCACTTGTGCACACGAAGAACCTGATTTCGAGACTGGCTCTAAGACATACCCACTTTATGATTTAATCCCCAAGTCTCGGTGGTCACTGGAATGTGAAAAACCACACGGTAACCCAGGTGCCCGGGCAGAACGGGCTGTGCACTTCGTTTCCTCCCCCCGAATCAAGCTACTTGCTGTAACTTCTTTGTTCATTTCTGCTTTTAAAGTCCGCATAGACCCGGAAAATGCCTTCATCACGTACCAAATAGGCTAACTTGAAAAGTTTGTTGACGTGAACGCTCTTTATCCAAGGACAGTAGCCTGTCCACAGTTGTGTGATGAGCAGTCGATCTCTGGACAACCTAATCGATCAGATCGTCAATTGAGGTCCACTACACGCTCATCGTGAGTTCCACTCGGCAAGGTCAGATCAGTCTTGCCCCCAGCGGCTATTCAGCACAGGGCAATGACACCAACGGAGTAGCATGGTCGCATTCCAGAGGCGGGAAAATAGTAGCAAGATTGGGCGGATGATACTTCCACTTATGCGCACAGACGCAACGGCTCTTACGGCTCTCTTTCTGGTCTCAATAATCGAGTGCGTAGTAGACAAAGAATCTCCCGAGGAATGCGCCTTGCCTTGCTTACGGCGCTGGCGTGGCCTATTGTGTGGTCATGAACTCTAACTAGGGCAAAAGTCTTTGTCGGGCTGCCTTTCATGTGGAGTGGAAGATTGAAATAGGTCAACCTTGATTCTTTTGCACTCGATGTCTCCACTCGAGCCAGCCCTAAGGGGAAAGCAGCTCCCCCTTCGCAATCCGCAGGTCTGGGGAAATGTGTCGATCAGCGTAGCGATGTATCATCGAGGTAGCTCCTGTGGAGTATGGACGTAATAGTGTTATGAGTATTTACTTTCTAAGGGATGCCGACTGTGTCTTTATGTTATAACACCCACCAGAACCGTTGCCTTGGTCAGATGAGCCGAAGTGCAAGCTGCTTTGGATGGGAACAATATGACTCGTCTCGCTAAATCTGCCACTCTCCAGCTGACCATCTTGGTTTCTTCTTATCTACACCCCGGGCTTTCTATTGCTGATACCGCTGTCTTGCTGTCCATCGTCTAATTGCCTCTTGCAAAGCGTTGCTTCAACTCCCCAAAACCGCTTTCTGTGAGTGTCTCATCCAATATGTTGTGGTCCGGGCTACGAGGACATTTGACTGACTAGAATTACTCTCTTGAAGAAAACCGAGTCCAGTCTTCATCTCTATAATCTCCACTTCTTGCCGCCACCAGGAAACACTTGCATCGCAAATTCTGACTGTGCGATTTCTTTGTAACCCTGATCGAGGAATCTTGACACTAAATCGACCGTGCTACCAACAAAGAAGCCAATTTTGTGTCTAGTTTCTTTATCCTTGTGAGCCTCAAAGGAACCCGTGGAAGGGCCTCGAACTAATCTCTCGAAAAGAATTCAATTATATTAATTTGGAACAACGCTCTTTCCCTCAGTCTCGGTTTTGTGATTCTCTTTTCTCGACTGTGTCATTCTGTGAGTATAGTTTTTCCTTACTGTGAGTATAATGGCGATGACCCCCTCAGGCTCTACGCATAAGCTAATGGAGCTTCCGTATTGCAGTGAAATAAGATTTCCAGTATTAAACCATGGCAGCGCCTCCAGAGAAGTGGTATCAGCATGCCAAAGCCCCAAAACAACGAAAGTCATCGCCCTTAAAGACTATTGCGCTAGGGGATGGATCCTATTTTCCAAACGAATGGGATATCGAACATGTGGAAAGGGTTAGCCCTCCAGGGATCGAATCTCCGCCAAAAAGGCCGGCAAGGGCCTTGGTTCGAGACTTGAGCACAATCTTTGGAAAACGCGATTCTCGATTTGCTGCACATCCATACATGCGCTTGCGGGGAGGAACTGGTGGGCCTGGGCCATCAACTCTTCCGGCAGCTCCGCCAGTGACACCAGCAATCCGTGGATTACCCAAGATGGCCCATCCGAGGAAGGCCGGCGAAGAGATGTTGGTGATCCCACCAACTACGAGTATCTTTCTTGAAGGCAATCCTGGTGCTTGGCCGATAATCTATGTCGGAGACGATGCGCCGTGTCCTCGGGTGCGGTTCTCACTTGACCCAAAAGACCCTAATGAAGGGAAGGACCTTTCGAAAGACTTGATCAAAAAGGCCACCGGAAAGTGGGAGATCCCTGGCGCAGTCCCGACGGGAGACGTTCGATTGAGCCCGACTCATGCCAAATACAAGGCAGAGTACAAGGCACCCAGAGCCTTTGATTCAACAATAGGGCTTGGTGGATTGCAATGGGTATTTGACGCAGGCAACAATGAGGCTTACTGGAATGGGTTCACCAAAGACCAAATCATTGAATTCATGTACCGATCAGTCGAGGAGATTATGGGTGATTGGGTTTCTCGAGATCAACTTCGACAGTCAATCAAGAGCGGACCTCTTCAGAAGCAAGTGCAATATGTGGAAGATCCGCTGCCACCACTTCCTTCGCTACCCAGAAAATGTTTCCCCGAAGACCGATATGGATCACAGAATCTCGACGGCACGATGAAGAGATATGAAAACACTAGAAATTTCTGGGATACCTACATTCGGGACGATTTGGCTACGCGGCCCGGTGAAGCCAGAGACCCAAGGAGATTAGGGATGTTATCACAGAGACTGTTTTCTCATATGAGAGAAGTGTTTGATCGACCAGATGACGTTGGAAATCTGCTAGAGACATCTTCTGATGAGGATAATTCCTCTACAACACGCGTCAGGGAAGGTCGCCTTGGGACTCCCCGTCCAGGGCTACCCAGCCCTATTGTTTCTAGAACATACCCCAGGCGAAATCCCACAGAGGCCTTTAAAGAAACTTGTGGCGATCCAATGGAAATGGATCCACCGAATGACCCTGAACTAGGCCTTGACCCAATGGATACGACTGAAGATGGAGGAGGTCGGACCGCACGAGTTGGTGAGTACAAATGTGTTTGGGTCTGTGTTATCGTTTTGGTTCTCAGCATGTTCCTATGTCTATTTCTGTATTCGTTCAAAATCATCAGATGATGTAATTAGAAACGTGTCAAAAGAGTGTAGTTTCTATCCAGCGCAGTCTACACATTTGGACGAACAGAGCGGAGTATCTCTCGTCACCTGAGCCAGATTATGAATAGTCATTGGGTACGATGACCTCAAGTGGAGATTTTTGACATTCTTGACATCCCTAACATACTACAATTGCATGGCCCGTTTCCGAAATGATTTTGATCGCTAATGTTTTGATGATATAGATGAAGTGGTGGGCTTGCCGGAAGAGGAGGCCCCAGAAGTCGAGCAAGAGCAAGTTCCGACGGAATACGATACTGTTTCATCTTCTGGTCTATCTGAGGCTAAGTCTGGTCTATCTGAGCCCTCCTGGTGTCAGGAGAAGGAATCCGATAGTGATTCATCTTCTCTTTTGTCTTCTGCTAAAACTGGTCTATCCGAGCCATCGTCCAGCAAAGAAGGAAGAACCCCAGCGGTTGGTCCAGCAAGCAGAAAGAGGAAAGCATCCACGTCCCCGAAACCTACAAGAAAGAGGCAAAAGACTGGGTCTGCACCCACCCGCAGGACTCCTAGGCGCGATCGCAAAAAGCCAAACAGGCTGGGGTATACCTATACTGCTTCAGAACGCAGTGAAGAGAACAGTAAGTAGATATATTCTTGTCTCATAGGTGGAAACTAAATGGAAAGTCCTCGGTGAATGCTAACACGTCATTGTAGCTATAAGACCAATCACGATTCTGAAAAAGCCTATAAAGGCCCCTCAGCCCGCTGCTGTTCAAAGTAAGAGGCTCTATTAAAACCAGGGGCCAGATATAGAAGAACATGGAAGTGCCTCGGAAGAGGAAGAAGATGAGGAGGAGGAGTTGGCTGCAGGGGCCGCTGCGACTCTTATGAGCCACGATAGTAACGAAGGGACGTCGTACTACAACAAATGCGAGCAGATCTGTGATGACGCTCACGAGCGGGGGAAGTATTTCCCATCAAACACCGTCTTTCGTCGTATCAGGCCAAGGACTGGCATTGAGCTGCCGCCTGATGTGGCGAACAAAGCACCTCGTCAGCTCCCCCGTTCAAGTGCCACATTCCGGCCATTTGGCCCGAGAAAGTCAAACAAAAGTGAGACTATTTTATTGAGAGTAATGTGAGACGTGATTAGCAAGAGACTACTCCTAAGATCTAGCTGGAGAGAGTAGCGGTCATGATGATCTAGACGAGAGTGAAGTTTTGTTTTTAAGCTGGAAGAGACTTGTTAATGGACTCTGACTGTTTTGAAGGCATATTGAGTCGGCGTATTTTAGATTGCCACCTGTAGTAGAGAAGACTGAAACGGAATCCAAGTCGTAGAACTGTAATTCTGTACATAGTTCAGGAACCCCCCATGATTGGCCAGTTGAATCAAGGTCACATGACAGGTAGTGTACAAACCGCGCAAACATGGCCGACAAAGACAGCTCCGCGACAGTTGATTCCTCCCGATTTCGACCGGTCTTCTGTGATACCCTGTATTCGCTAGAAAACAGCTTGTGACTCCGGGGAAGCCTCCAATATCATGCGCTATCTCCTTTTTTAGAAGCAACATCCGGCCTTCAACTCGATTGGACGTGTTCCCCTCCCGAACACGCTCGGTCCAACGCAGTCGCAAATGCTCAGTCGCTGAACACCTGCAAGCAAGATGTTCACTTTCACTCCATTGCTAGGTGCGCAGTCATCGTCATCAAGGGCATCGCAATCTATCCTAGAGCTTGACGGAGGCATCAAGATCCTCGTGGACGTCGGATGGGACGATACGTTTGACACTCGTGACTTGGTGGAGCTGGAGAAGTTAGTCTAATCAACCGAAGTCTTCACTTCAGTGCTAACATTACCTTTGTACAGGCATATTCCGACTCTCTCCCTCATTCTTATCACCCACGCGACTTCGGCGCATATCGGCGCCTTCGTCCACTGCTGTCGAACCTTCCCTCTCTTTTCTCAGATCCCTATCTATGCGACAAGCCCAGTGATCGCCCTCGGTCGCACAAGCCTACAAGACCTTTATGCTTCGGCACCTCTCGCCGCGACATTTCTACCCAATGCATCGGTATCAGAACCCGGCGCCGCAACGGCTGCTTCTGCAGTATCCGGGGAAGGCGAAGGAAACCCCAAAGCTGCTGGCAGCACCGGAAAGGTTCTTCTCCCGGCTCCAACGACGGAAGAAATCGCTCGATACTTCTCTTTGATTCAGCCTCTCAAGTATTCGCAACCCCACCAACCGACTCCATCTCCATTCTCGCCGCCCCTGGATGGGCTTACGCTTACCGCTTACAATGCCGGACACACCGTGGGTGGAACTATCTGGCACATCCAGCATGGAATGGAGTCTATTGTTTACGCAATGGATTGGAACCAGGCACGCGAGGGCGTTGTAGCAGGCGCTGCATGGTTTGGTGGTTCTGGAGCCAGCGGAACAGAGGTCATTGAGTCATTGCGGAAGCCAACAGCTTTGATCTGCAGTTCCCAGGGAGGTGATAAGTTCGCCCCATCTGGAGGTCGCAAGAAGCGAGATGATCTGCTGCTTGATATGATCCGAAGCAGTCTGGCCAAAGGCGGTACTGTTCTCATTCCAACGGACACAAGTGCGCGGGTCCTTGAACTGGTTTATTCACTTGAACACGCCTGGCGTGACGCGGCGACTGGCGAGAAGGACGATGTGCTGAAAGGTGCCGGTCTCTATCTGGCTGGCAAAAAGGTCAACACCACGTTGCGCCTAGCCCGTAGTATGCTTGAATGGATGGACGAGAATATTATTCGTGAGTTTGAAGCTGCTGAAAGCGCGGACGCGGCTGGCCAAAAGGCAGGTGGACAGGGACAGGACAAAAGTTCCGGAAAAGGTGGAGGGCCCTTCCATTTCAAACATCTGAAGACCGTCGAACGTAAGAAGCGACTCGATAAGCTTCTGACAGACCAAGGCCCCAAAGTCATTCTTGCCTCAGACACATCATTGGCTTGGGGATTCTCCAAGGAATCTCTTCGACGGGTCGCCGAGGGTCCCAACAACCTTCTGTTGCTGACGGAATCATTCCGCACCAAAGTGCCCGAGGTTCAAGAGGCTCACAATACGATGTCAATTGGAAGTATGATCTGGCAATGGTATGAAGAGCGGAGAGACGGTGTGGCGCTGGAGAGAACAGCCGATGGGGAATTACTCGAACAGGTCCACAGCGGCGGACGGGAATTGACATGGACCGACGTACAAAGAGGCCCTCTGGATGCTGGCGAGCAACTACTATATCAGCAATATCTCGCCACGAAACGACAACTCCAGGATACCACCCAAGCGCGTGGCCAGGAAACACTTGAGACCGTAGCCGACGCACTGGACGACCGGTCAAGCTCAACCTCTTCAGAAGACTCGGATTCCGAGCAGCAAGGTCGTGTGCTCAACTTCTCAGCATCACTTGCCCACTCGAACCGAAGCAAGCTAGCCCTTACCGACGAAGATCTGGGCATTAACGTTCTACTTCGACGCAAGAATGTCTACGATTATGACGTGCGCGGCAAGAAGGGACGTGAACGCATGTTCCCATACGTTGCATCAAGAAAGAAGGGTGATGAATACGGAGAGTTCATTCGACCTGAAGAATACCTACGAGCAGAGGAGCGCGAAGAAATCGACATGCAACAGCGACGGTCTGACGCGCAGACCAAGCTTGGTCAAAAAAGACGATGGGACGACGCCACCGGTACTGGTGGCCGCAGACTTTCTGGAGGTGCGGCTGGACGTAAGCGCCAGCAAGTGTCCAAAGATGGCCAAAGGGCCGAGTCAGGTCCAGGTGATGATGCCAGCCTTGCTTCTGGTGAAGATGCCGATGCCGCTATATCTTCTGAAGACGAGGTTGATGGTCAAGCACTCGAAGGACCTGCGAAGGCCGTCTACAACAAGGAGTCAATTACGATCAACGCTCGGATTGCATTTATTGACTGTATGGGCTTGCACGATAAGCGCAGTCTGGAGATGTTGATTCCCCTCATCCAACCCCAGAAGCTGATTCTGGTTGGTGGAATGAAAGAAGAAACCTCTGCTTTGGCAGCTGAGTGCAAGAAGCTCCTGGCTGCCAAGGCCGGAGTAGATGTCTCTGCTGCTGCTGCCGAAGCCGCCGCGATCATCTTCACACCTGTGAATGGTGAAGTTATTGATGCCAGTGTCGACACCAATGCTTGGATGGTCAAGCTGAGTAACAGCCTTGTCCGCCGCCTGAACTGGCAGCACGTTCGCAGCTTGGGCGTCGTCGCTCTGACCGCACAATTGCGAGGACCTGAATCCACCGATGACGATGAAAGCGCAGGTGCCGACGCATCTGGCAAGAAGATGAAAATGGTCAAAGACGAGGCCGCCTCTTCCGCAGTCACCCCGACATCGAACAACGCCAAGTCTGCAGACAAATCAGCCCTGATCCCTCTTCTTGATACTTTACCTGTCAGCATGGCTGCAGGAACCAGATCGGCGGCCCGACCACTGCATGTTGGCGATCTACGACTGGCCGATCTGCGCAAACTGATGCAGGCGGCTGGTCACACCGCCGAGTTCCGGGGTGAAGGTACACTTCTCATTGACAAGTCAGTGGCAGTGCGGAAGTCAGGCACTGGCAAGATCGAGGTTGAAGCTTCGGCGCAATCATCGGCCAATCAGGCCACCCAAGGTCGCGGTGCCGGTAGCTTCTTGGCCGTGAAGAGGAAGATCTATGAAGGCCTGGCTGTTGTGGCAGGAAATTAAGGCAGGCTACGTATGTAATTTTACCATCCACTGATGTATAACTTGATCTGCAATGAAGAAATTATTCATGATCATCTATGCTAGCTCGTAAGGTTCTTTGAACCCTTTTCCTAGACTGATCAACGCACATAAAGAAGGCGTCGAACTTTTCTTAATCCAATCTATTCCTTTTTTCTGTTCTATGAAGTCTATAGAAGTGCCCAGCACTTCGTCCTAAGATTGTCGGATTAAGATTATTGAGCCGGCACATGCAGTAGTCTCTAGACGGTAATATCGTCAGGCTCTTCGCAGTCGTTTGTATCCTCTGAAGGAATTTCCTGGATGATGTCGTTGGTTTGGGGACCCGTGTATTTTCTGCGGAGAAGTGTTAATATTGGCTCTCCTCATGAGATGGACTGTATACCTACCCTCTCGCAGCGACCCACCACCAAACTAGGGAGAATAATCCAATGAAGGCAGCAACACAGATCGCGTAATTCCTATGACCAAGATTAGAAGGGTACAGTAGTAAGCATGAAAGGATTCTCACATGTTCGCCGGTGTCACTGGCAGCTGAGATGGGAAGAAAAGGATAGTGCTGATAAACAACACCCAAATGACAGCAACATAATTGATCAAAGTGCCCCATCTGCCAAGTGTAAAGGGGCCTTCGATGAACTTGACCTTCCTCTTGTATATCTGATGAGCGAGAATGACAGACACATAAGACAGATCAAGTGCCGGAGCCGTGACGCTGAAAATGGCAGTAGCAGTTTCTGTAGATCCAATGGCAATGCAATTGAGACCAGCGCTGAAAAAGACCACAAACCAGACAGCGTTGATGGGAGTCTGAGTATAAGGGTTGACCTTTGATAGGAACTCGGAAAAGGGCAGCGCGTTGTCTCTGGCAAAGGCGTATGCCATTCTTGTATCGGCCAACATGGCTGAACAGCCCGTGAAGAATTGCACCAAGATGGCAAAAGCCCACATGGTGGAACCGCCTACCTTTCCACCGGCGTTCAGGAAGATCTGTGCGGCGGGGAGGCCAGTCGGGCTATGCAGGATCTCATCAAACTCAGTGAGACAGAAACACATACAGACTGTCAACATCCAGCCAAATACTCCAGAGACCAACACCGCGGTCTTGATAGCAACTGGGCCTCTCACAGCGGCATCATGGGTTTCCTCCGACATGCTAAGATAGATGTGAGCGTCTATCGGGTATTGAAGTACATATATTAGGACTCACTGAGTCGTTCCATCATAGTCTGTCATAGTCCAAGCAACAGACAAGAAGCCTAAAAAGAACGAGAATACCTTGGAGCCCCACCCGGACCCGTCAGTGAAGTGGGTAAAGACCCACGAGGCGGGTTGTTTATCCGGAGTGAGATACAGCAATGCAATACAAATGCAGATAGTTGCAGATACTATGCTGCCGTTAGCAGCGTCCATTTTAGATGACGTTTTATCATACTGTTAATTGGAGCGAACCAAAGAATGATTCGGTGCAGGGTTTTTGTTGTCAGTGAACAGATCACGCCGATTATGCACAGCAGCCCAATCGATACCAAAACAGTCTGCAGTGCGGTCCTAGCGGCATGTCAGAGGACGAGCAGGGTCATAAAATGGGAAAAATGATAGACTCACGGTGAATAAGAATATTGGCCTTCGACCAGATCCGAGTTCATACTAACGCCGGCCAGTAGCATCTGGCTAACGGTATAAGCCACACTGGAGACACCAGCCGTCTGACCGAGCAGATTGCACCAACCCTGGATCCACGAGAAGATTGGGACCTGATCGGCCGGAACAACATGTTTGGTAACGAAATACATGCCACCGGCGGTTGGATAGGCCGAGACCAATTCCGCGACGGAACTGCCGATACACATCGCCATGCAGGAGCCGATCAACCAGCACCATACAGCCGTGGCCGGACCACCAGCCGATAGCGGCGAGCCAAATGTTGCTGGCACCGACCCAAGGACTCCTAGGATGGAGATGGCATACGAGACGGTGGACCATTTCGAGAACTCTCGTCGCAATTCCTGATCAGGTTGCGATTAGAGGGGGCCGATAAAGGGCGTGCAGGGTAACACGGGCGCAGGTACCTGTTTGTATCCAATTCGAGCCAACAGCAGCTCATCGTCATCCTGAATAGTCGCCATCAGGGAGGGGATAGGTGATATCGAATCAGGATCTTGAATTTGACCACCTCTAGGTTTGCGATCCGGGTCTGGGGGTTTCACCGTCTGGCCCATAAGTATAGATAAGGTTGGTGTGTAGGTAAGGAGGGGGCGATGGAAAAAGCAGAAAAAAAAATATAATATAAAAAGATATGCACTTACGAGGTCCTATGCTACAGATTTTATATCTACTAGGACGGTGACGCCAGATGGAGGGGCAAAGGTCCGATCCAGGAGAGTCGAAACGACGGTGAGATGCAGAACCCTAGGCCAAATATGGGTCAAATGTCGGCACTCGTTCCATCACGGAGACCAAGGCGATCAGCGCGAATCAATTGATTCGAACAGATGCACGTTCGCACAGGGGTGTGCTCAAATTGATAGTAACGTGGACAGGGATATAAGATCGAGATATTCAGTGAGAATGTCTCGAGGTAACTAAGACGACATAGCCAAGAGGACTACTGGTGGGTCTAGTTTGGCGGCGCCATGATTCGCGTGTCCGTCTTTGGAGACGCGTTGCAATCTGTGTCTGGATACAATATCTTGAGTAATAGATTAAAAGAGAATTAACGCTCTTAGAATTGTGTAAGCTATGTAAAAGGGTCGAGAGAATAATTCTAGTGTTTAGGCCCCTTTAAATATTCCGTTATAGGACGTTTCTGGAACAATGAAGAGTCGGCTGGGCGTTCCGCTTTTTTTTTTTTTTTTTTTTTTTTTTGGTTTTTAACGCTATCGTACCATAAAGGCATTATGAGTGTCAAACAAAAAAAAGCTGTCAAAAAAAAGATTGATTATTGCCTCCATCTTAAACGAAAAAAAAGAGGTGAGAACACGAAATACAGTCCTGACTGTTTATGGTTCGACACGTGAAGAACCTCGGAAGCACGTAAATCCGTGGGGAACTAAGGCTAGGTGGTCAATCCGGTATATCGTCAACATTCGCGGGGTGCTGCAATCATCCCTGGTCATGCTCCGCTGAGCTTCTTTTCTCTCTATTTCCTTGGATCCTAGCCGTGATTCATAATGGCTGATCCTTCCATGTATCACACAATGGGGGGTCAAGACCCCTCTAACTCACACTCGCAATTCCCCCTCAACAGCCCTACTCTCCAGGCGCTGCACCTCAACAACCATACTCTCCTGGTGCGGCTCCGCAGCAACCAGGAGCTTCCTACAGTAACCCGGCACCGAACCAGTGGTCTACATACGGTTCTCCTCAGCAACAGCCCGGACCCGCGGAGGCATACAATGCACAGCCAGTTCCCATGGGGGCAGGAGACCCGAACATGGCAGGGTTGGCTTCTCAGATGAGTGGCCTGGGCATTGCGCCAGATGCTGGAGCTAAGACACATCGGAAGAAGCACCGCCATGCTTATCACGATATTGGAACCGGGAGTGCTGCTCCTGCTAGTGGGATGCCCATGGCAGGCGCGCCGCAGCAGGATTCTCGATTCCTTAGCACTGGATTCAATCAGGATACGCGACCAGTGTCGCCGCTGGCTGCACTCCAGCAAGGGCAGACCGCGCAGCCGGGAATAGGTTCGCAGCCTGGCATGGCCGGTGGTGCGGATTCCGTCGCTACACAAGGTCGAATTGACCCCGAACAGATCCCAAGCATCCCTCGATCACGCGACGTGCCCGCTCAGTACTATTTCAACCATGTCTATCCTACTATGGACCGGCATTTGCCTCCGCCATCGTCAATTCCCTTTGTCGCCCACGACCAGGGCAACTCCTCACCGAAATACGCTCGTCTGACACTCAACAACATTCCCTCGACCTCCGACTTCCTCTCCTCTACCGGATTACCTCTAGGCATGATCTTGCAACCACTAGCACCTCTGGACGCCGGCGAACAACCCATTCCCGTGCTGGATTTCGGAGACGTAGGCCCCCCCAGATGTCGACGATGCCGAACCTACATCAACCCCTTTATGTCGTTCCGCGCCGGTGGTAGCAAGTTTGTCTGCAACATGTGCACGTTCCCCAATGATACGTCATCCGAATACTTTGCGCCCCTCGATCCATCCGGCGCGCGCGTGGACCGTATGCAGCGGCCAGAATTGATGATGGGCACGGTGGAATTCTTGGTGCCAAAGGAATATTGGAACAAGGAGCCCGTTGGTCTGCAGACCGTGTTTTTGATCGATGTTAGCCGGGAGTCAGTTCACCGAGGCTTCTTGAAGGGTGTTTGCGAGGGTATCGCGGAGGCCCTGTATGGCGAGGATGGGGCAGCAGATGGAACCGAGGGCGATGAAGCCAAGGCACGCAGAATCCCCACAGGTTCAAAGATCGGAATTGTCACATTTGATAAGGAAGTGCAGTTCTACAACCTTACTGTAGGTGAAATAATTATCCACAAGCAATTTGCTTCATACTGACAGCAACATAGGCGACACTGGATCAGGCCCAGATGATGGTAATGACGGATCTAGAGGAGCCTTTCGTACCATTGGGTGAGGGTCTGTTTGTCGATCCCTACGAATCTAAGTATGTACAGGTCAACATTCAATCTGCATATAAGCCTGCTAACAAAGTGAACTAGGTCCGTTATTACATCGCTGCTGAACCGGATACCTACTATTTTTCAACATATTAAAAATCCCGACCCGGCTTTGTTGCCCGCCCTTAACGCTGCTCTTGCATCGCTACAGCAGACTGGCGGTAAAGTTGTCTGCTCAGTGGCAAGCTTGCCTACCTGGGGGCCTGGACAGCTTTCGGTGCGGGAGGATCCCAAGTTACACGGCACCGATGCGGAACGCAAATTGTTCACCACAGAGAACCCGGCCTGGAAGAAGACAGCGACCAAGTTCGCCGAGGCTGGAGTCGGCGTGGATCTCTTCATTGCCGCTCCCGGTGGCACATACATGGACGTGGCGACCATTGGTAAGTCGAAACACGCAAAACCCACCATGCAATCAACTGATTTTGGATATAGGGCACGTCTCTGGCCTTACTGGCAGCGAGACCTTCTTCTATCCCAACTTCCATGCCCCACGCGATCTCCTGAAAATCCGGCGGGAGATGGCACATGTCGTGCAACGAGATACCGGTTACCAGGCATTGATGAAAGTGCGATGCTCAAATGGTCTCCAGGTGTCTTCGTACCACGGCAATTTCGTGCAGAATACTCTTGGTGCAGACCTCGAGATCGCGAGTGTCGATGCGGACAAGGCCATCGGAGTCATCTTCAGCTACGACGGAAAGCTTGATCCCAAGCTTGATGCTCACTTCCAGGCTGCATTGCTCTATACTTCGGCTGATGGTCAACGCCGGGTCCGCTGTATCAATGTGGTGGCCGCTGTTAACGACGGCGCCATGGAGACAGTGAAATTCGTGGATCAGGATGCCGTCGTGTCGGTCATCGCCAAGGAAGGTAAGTTCGGAGTCTCTAATACTCTACAGTTTGATGGGTGATGGTATACTAACCACCTGTTATAGCTGCTTCCAAGACACTCGACAAGAACCTCAAGGATATTCGTGCCAACATCTCTGAGAAGACGGTCGATATCTTTAGCGGATACCGCAAGATCTTTTCTGGCTCACACCCACCTGGCCAGCTGGTCTTGCCGGAGAACTTGAAAGAATTCTCCATGTACATGCTCAGCTTGATCAAGTCAAGAGCATTCAAGGGTGAGAGAGACTACGACCGCACGAGCACGGCTTTTGTTAACTTGTTTTTTTAGGTGGCAACGAGGCGTCAGACCGCCGGACTCACGACATGCGCATGATACGAGCCTTCGGCTGCACGGAGCTATCCCTCTACCTCTACCCTCGTATTCTTCCCATCCATAACATGAACCCGGAGGACGGATTCCCCAATGAGCACGGACAGCTCCAAGTACCACCAGCACTACGGGCTAGTTTCTCCAAGATTGAGGAGGGCGGTGTCTATCTCGTGGACAATGGCCAGACCGTTCTACTGTGGCTGCATGCGCAAGTCTCACCAAACCTTCTGGAGGACTTGTTTGGCCCCGGTCAAAACTCGCTACAGGTACTGAGTCCCAATCTCTCGGCTCTGCCGGTGCTGGAGACACATCTCAACGCCCAAGTGCGGAACTTGTTGCAATACTTCTCCACCGTGCGCGGATCTAAAGCGGTCACGATCCAGTTGGCACGACAGGGACTTGATGGGGCGGAGTATGAATTTGCCCGATTGCTACTGGAAGACCGGAACAACGAAGCCCAAAGCTACGTGGACTGGTTGGTACACATTCACCGGCAGATCAATCTCGAGCTTGCCGGTCACCGCAAGAAGGAGGAAACAACGGGTGAGAGTACATTGGCTAGTTTGTCGGCTATGCGGGCGCCGTATTGGTAAGCCCGGAGCAGCCAGATCAGAGGCCAGCAGGCGTAGGTCCCGGCACTGATCCCACCAGCTCCGGGCCCCCGTTGGGCTGCAGGCACCCTGGTCCTAAGCACGAAAAAGGGACGGGAGAACGCCGGCCCAACTGGGAAGGTGACTCAAAGTGGCTGTGGGAACTCCACCAGGCGGGGGGAGCCCTGGAGGGTTCAGGGCATGCGACACATTGGAGAGCTCTGTACACAGTAGTATACCTAGTATTGTTTATTAACCATTTTGATCTGGACCATCTAGCCCACCTTGATGGGCATACATCGCGGACTAAGACGGAAATGGGGTCTAGCGGGACACCGCACCCCGGGCACTAGGCCGCAGGTACCAGACGGATCAGCGGAAGGGCTAACATGTGCCCCCTCTCTTGGAAGGCCCCTCTGACCCTCCGGCCCAACAGGAGCGGTCTAGAATAATCACAGGCATTCTGGAAGATCGCCGGGTAAAGCCTTGGGACCGTTTCGGTGAACTTTCCAGTGTTTGCCTCCCCGCTCTACCCTAGTCAACTCCTAGTCTAGTCAGGTCCCAGTCCCACTCGTTAAGGTAACGTCCGGTGCTGGCCGGACGCAGTGTTGGGCCGAGACTAGAACGATCGGAGTATGCATAGAATATTCAATGTCGGTGCGCACATGATCAGTTGATGAGTAGAGACCAACCGTTCGCGGGTCAGGGTTCAAGGTTTCAGGTGTTCGGGGCCAGCAATTCCAATTACGAAATACAAGATATGATAGAATAAAAAAAGAAACCAGGATGGAAACCGCGCATCGCCACAGTCATTTGGTAAAAAAAAATCCAGACTTGATCGCCAGGTACCTAAGAGGCCGGGCGACGTCAGAGGCGTGTACGCAGTATAGAATGGAGAATAAGAAAATTCTGACGGTGTGGATTAGCCACAGATGCGAGATTTTCAGGAACAGAAACTGTGCGCGCGGGCGACTTGTCGAGGGGATGTGATAGGCAGGTGGAGTGGAGGGGGACACGTCGAAACGGCCAACATCCGGTCACCAGTCAGATCGGGCATCTCTATCCATTATCCGGTCTCTTTTTTATGGCAAAAATCCAGTCCGAAGGCCGCAGTGCCACCATGGTTCCTGGGGTGGCTATTTGATACTATTTAGGATCTATGGGTTGCCGAGGCCAAATGCCAAATGCCATGAAGAAGTTGTCCCAAGGTTTCCTTTTTTTTTTGCCGTTTGGAGGGACGGAACGTGAAGTGGAGTAGTGGCTATTACCACGGAACTAGTATGGCCTGGGATAAAATGCACGCACTTTTGTACCATACACGCACTGCAAGATTGCCATTTCCCATCATTGCTCGGGACTGTCAGGTACGAGCGACACGTCACTTCTGAACAACTGATTCTATATCACACCGCATACTCTATTTCATGGTAGATTGTGGAAAATTACCCGAGACAAAAGTACTGGACTTCGTCTAGTGCAAGGATGAATTGATGTATAGAGTGTAGAATTGATACCTGCCCTCTCCTCCAGGGCTACACTATACTCAACTTGGCGCCCTAAAAAGAAGAATCCCCTCTGTGGTCCAGACCATGAAACGATGCGACGTCAGGCGAATCGCTCCGTCACTTTCATTGACCCCGCCGTGATTCGCCTTCGAGGGTCCACTCATCTGATTTTGCCTTTTAGAGGTTCCACTGTTCCTAGATTCGATCCATGGATCAGGTCTGCGTGGCTGCACCCGACACGTTTTTTGCTGAATTGGTACCTGTCTGGGGTCCCTGCCAGGGACCCTTCTTAAAATTATAAAGAGGGCCTCACCCACCCCGATCTTTCTCTCTATCAAACCACGTCTCTCACTCCTTGAAGACCTACTTTCCTTTCCGAGATCGATTCTCGAGACACTCCTTCGTCTGTCGACCAGACCACAATCCTTACAAAACACTATCTATATATCAAAACCCACAGTCTTTTTGACCCAACACAATCTCTATCAAAATGATGTTCACCAAGACTTTCGGCATTGCCGCTGCCTTCGCCACTCTGGCTTCTGCCCTGCCCTCCGGCATGATGGTCCGTCGTAACGACACCGTCCCCGCCAGTGGCTCCGTCATGATCACCAACAACCTGAACATGGACGTCTACGCCTGGTCCGTGACCGACGTTGTCGGCTCCATGCAGACCCTGACTGCCAACGGCGGTACCTACTCCGAGGCCTGGCAGACCAACCCCAACGGCGGCGGTGTTTCCATCAAGCTGGCCACCGACCCCAGCCAGACCGATGTGCTCCAGTTCGAGTACACCCAGGCCACCGATACCATCTTCTGGGATCTGTCCTGCATCAACATGGAGTCTGGTTCCGAGTTCAGCACCTATGGTTTCTCCGTCCTGCCCTCCGAGGGCCAGTCCTCTTCTTGCCCCTCCGCTGTCTGCTCTGCCGGTGATGCCGCCTGCGCCGCCGCCTACCTGTTCCCTACTGATGACCACGCCACCCACGGCTGCCCCATCGACACCGGTCTGGCTCTTAACCTTGGCCAGTCTTAAACTGGTCAATACATGACATGAACCTGCCGGTTGACCCGCGCACTCTTTTATTAAGGGTCTTTACCTTTCGTCTCACCAGCCAGCTTGGTGATCTCTTTGTTTCTTCGTTTCACCCCAGTTGGTGACCTTTTTTTTTGGATTGGACTTGTTTCCACATGTTCGGTTGACTCGACATGTCTCCTCGCCGAGAGCGGTTGATCCCGCCCGGTCAGGACGTCGTCTACGAGCTATGATTTTTGATGTCTTTTTTGAATACCCCTAGGACAGGATATGGAGATTGGATCTCCGGGAGTTTAGAGAAAGGGGATGGCCATGATAGACTATAGAGATTGAATTTATCACGTTTGAAAAAAACCCTTCTTTGATACATCCATTCAACTTTCATTCAACTTTCATTTCCCTTTCATTTCCCTTTCGTTTCCCTTTCGTTTCCCAGCCTGTCATACTTCCACGACCGAAGCCCGAGGCACAGACTGCAAAACTTTAATCAGAACCCCCAAAAAATCTTTCACCGATTTCTTGGATAAGAAAAAAGGAAAGAAAAAAAAACGGAACAGGGAAAGATTGGCTGGAACCAAGTATGATTTGTTAACAAACTCAAACGTGGAGCCGCGCGCGAAAATCAATACTCGCTTCGAGCTGAGGGGGGCTCTAGATCGAATGATAGACAGGGACACTCTTGAATTTTTACAGGTTCCCCGACTAAATCATCCGATTCGACCAAATGCGCCCGGTGGAGACACTTCAGGGACAAAGCCTACTCGCGGATCGTAGATCCCCGTCGAAGACGTGTCGCTCCACAACGAATCATCATAGATCCGACCGTGCCGTCGTTTCAGGGCCTAGGGCTTTCCCCCCTGGTCAAACCGGTTCTCTAGGGGTATACTGTATACTGTATACTGTATACTGTAGGATGACTGATCCTATTGCATCAGCTCGGGTCGGGTAGTGCCTGATCCATTGCCCTCCCCGAAAGGTGCGACCCAACACCGGAAAACAGGTACTGAACTCTCTCTTCCGGCTTGGCCATTTGGGACCCAAGTGTGAAGGGTTTCTGATACTTTTGGGTGGTTGAGCCGGTCCCCGAGAGAATCTGGAACCGGTTCAACCACACTTGGAATATTTCACTCCATCCAATTACATTACAGTCGAATAACATCCGGCTTGTGCCCGAATGAATCGACCCAGACTTGACGATGAGAAAAACCAGCCCTCGAGCCGAGTTTCGACCGGAGTTGCCCGTTATCGGAACACTTCAATTTCCGTGGAGTAGGTGAGGCTGGTCCTGCCTCTTGTCTTCTATCTAACCGGACTTATCTGTCACCATCCACTGCAACATGTTAGACCTATGAAAATACAAGGAACGAGAAGCGATGGTATTCCAGAAGTATAGAAAAGAAATAGAAGACAAGAAAAACGGCATGGATGTCTATGGTGGAAGACCTTTGCAGGCGCGGTCCGGCATGGCAATCAGTGCCGGTACCGCCCAGTTCAGGCGAGTTCCTTTTATTCTCCTTGATCGCTTCTCGGACTTGATCTCGGAAGGTATCTCTTCCGTTCATACTGTGGCAGATCTCGTTCTTATAGGGGGCAATAGTTGGCTCGTTTGCAATTGCCAGGCAAATGGACAGACAATAAGGAAACCAGCCCTTTCTACCTTTGTCACTACGGGGGTTGACACCCCAGGGGCCGCGACAAAATGCTATAATACCTAAGCTCTAAAAAATCAGCTATTAATGATACAAGCGATTCCAAGATATTCACATTTGAGATCCTAATCCAGGACCGACTTTGCTTCTTGGCTCCCATCGGATCTGAAGAGGCGTAGATACAGTATTATCCTAATAAGATCCATCACAAGTCAGATACGGCCAGACAAAAAAAGTGGTCATAGCCTCATGTTCTCCCGCGCTGTTCCTCCGACTGTTCAGAAAGTTCAAGGCCCTGATATGCCAGTCCACTCCAACGATTGACTGAGGCTTGTCAAAATGAAGTATGTAAGCGCTGACTTCATTACCTTAATTGCACTTACATGAAACCCCTTATTTGGACCCCAGTCATAACGCATCTGAAAGTCTACATAGACGAGGCGTATTTTCTGCACTCTGACACGTGACAGTTCAAAGACTAAACATCTTTCATTAGATCGTCCTATGCACGCGTCGTCGTTGCTCGATGTTTTGGTCTCTCGTAAGCGCTTGCCACTAGACTGCGGTCTGGGCTGAAAATAGCACGTGAAAGAGCCTCATCTAGCGGGGGACTTGATGGGGCGGGCGGGCCTCCCAGTGTAATTTACATTATAACCCTGGGGAAGCTTTACCATTGACTGAACCGTATGATTACAGGACCTCTGCAGATAAAACCGTTGAGGCCGGGTGAGTAAGAAGGCGGATACCTCACCTCACGATTCATGGCCTTATAAAAGAACACTATGAGTGAGTAAATCTTCAATAGGCCGCGGTTCAAGATTAGCACAATAACGGAGAGATCAATGAGTGCCTTGGCGGTAGCAGCGTCATCTGGTGAAGGTGTGGTGGCGCCGACACGGTCGGGTTGAAACAAATGGCACCGCATCCCTTATGTAGTCGAGGTACTTGTCTCACGTTCAAAGCTGGGGTAGCTGAATATGACCATGTCCAATAGACGAGCCACAGTGTTACCCTTGGAAGAGATAGCGCCCTGGTCGACCGGAATTCGAGGAGTTATTGAATCCGTCCAGTCATATGATGAGATCACATGCGAAAATCTGTTTATAGCTCCACCAGTCTATTTTGAATAGAGTTGATGGACGCCACCAGCGGTCTCGGTTCATTTGCGAAGAGCCTCATGCACATGTTCCATCTCCGAACATCGTCAGATTTGGAACAGAAAAACTATGATATACTTATAACTAGCGGTCTGAGCTGAATATTATCATATCTAGAGTCATTATCATTCAAATATGTTGGAAATAGGGGTGTAGAAATATACATAGTATGGTAAGTGTAGCAAATCCATCAGCTTGTCCGACGAGATCGCCGCCATTCTCGCCACCGCTCCATCATGTGATGAGAACGCATCGCCTTGAGCAATGCGTATGCCACGAATCGATAGATGATCGTGGCGACTCCCAGTGCCATGATGTTTATTGCTCCGTTTTTATTGAGGTTGTAAAGTGCAAGTACCTCCTCTCCAGTATTGATGGGGCATTGGCCATTGGCGAGTCGCTCGGCAGACGTGCAGGTGAATTTTTGACCTTCCATCGAGTAGTGCGCTAGGTTGGCAATCGCGTACTTGATTGGCGATAGGTAGTTGATGCCTTGTAAAACGTCGTTGACGTTGAGACTCATCACGCCACCGAGGATAGTGGAGATGGATAGCAAAACAGAGGTGATGTTGACGGCGAAGCCGACGTGCGAGAACAGAGTGCAGAACATGATGCCCACGGACTCGCCGCAGTTGATGATGCAGAAACAGTTGAATGCACTAATGAGGAACATCTGCACTGTGCGTTTCATATTATCGGCAAATGCGGCCAGCACACCGAACACGAGGGATGAAATGATTTCGAACGGAATCTCGATTGCCGTGTAAGATAGCATGAATGTCTCAGCGGAATAGCAATTGTCTGCTTCTTCGCGGTAGAAGACATCACGCTCATTGGGGTAGATAGCGATGTTTTGAAGCATGCCTACAAAATAAAGTGCGGCAAATTCCTGGACGAATCCCATGCGAGACTGCACAGCGGCATAATCATTCTTCAGCGGTGCAAAGAACAGCGCCATGATGATGCCGATACCCAAAACTTGCATCGACCGCGCCATTACGAGCGGTGGCTGACGCCAGAAGTTGATAAACGACCGGCGGAGCACGATCGGGAAAGTGATCACGAATGGCAGCATCTTGCGACGAAGACTACCAAGCTCCGCAGGGGTTGCAATCCGAGACGCGGTGCGTCCCAGAACAGGAGTGGACTCTGACCAATTGGCTATGAGATGTTGAACACGCTCTCGAGTGATGGCTTCTCGATCTTCCTGTTGCAGATCAACCGTGATCAGGTCTAAAACAAAGTCTGCCGGATTGGTTGTCTGCGGACACTCGTGGTCAAGAGCCGCGAAGTGGGGAAGCATTTGTTGCCCATCGCCTGCGTAAACAGGATATCCGCCGCGAGCTAAGAGCAGGACTTGCGAGAAATGGGTGAATAGATCGGAACGGGACTGGTGAATGGTCATGATCAGGGTGCGGCCTTCGGCTGCCAGGCCCTTTAGGACCTCGATGATTGACATCGCTGTGAAAGCATCAAGACCCGAGGTTGGCTCGTCAAGCAACAATACCCTGGGGTCTGTGAGGATTTGAATGGCGATGGTGACTCTGCGCTTCTCGCCTCCACTAATACCCTTGATTAGTTCGCTGCCGATGAGATTGTCCGCACATTCTTTGAGACCCATCTTGTAGAGGATTTCTTCTGCCCGGCGGTTTTTCTCCTCTGAAGACATCCATGTGGGCAATCGTAACCCTGCGGCGAATCTTAAACTCTCCCTCACCGTTAGTGATGGCATCAGGGCATCGTCGTCCTGCGTGACGAACGAGGTCACCGACCGAATCACATTTTCCGATGGCACTGCACCGTTGTACAGCATCCGACCGTCTAAACGGTAACGGGTCCCCACCGAATCATGCAGGCGGCGGGCAATCGAGTTTAAAAGCGATGTCTTGCCACTTCCTGATGGACCCATGATGATATTAAGCTCTCCAGGAAGGAATTCCGCCGTGATGGGATGCAATATCTGAAGCGAGAGAGGGCGTTGCCACGGAAGCTGTTTCTTTCGAATCTCCAGGGCGTATTTATCCAGCGAGATGGCGACTCGTCGCACGTCTTCGGCAGGACGAACTGCTGTCTTGGCTTTTCCTGCAGAAGGATCGCCTTCTGACTTTCGCGCTTGGGCAATGTCGATGGCATAACGATTGTACTGAAGTAGCAGACCGGCCACAAAATAGTGGGCGAGCATAAATGCTACCAGCACAATGATAGGCCGCCAAATCCAATTCGATGGCATTCCCAAGCTCTGCATGATGTATCGTCCAGTATATTCCTTGCAAGCCGGATCGAGCGGATTGTCAGAGTATGGACAGGCATAAAATTGACCAAGTTCAGAGCCGTTCGGCCCAATAAACTCGTTCGCACACAGGGCTCCGAATATATAGAACGTATAGGCGCACCATTTGAGCCACCGCACATAGACGGGAATCTGATTTCCTTGAACAAAATACCCGCATGCAAACGACTGCAAGGTGAAGGACAAATTGCCAACCAGACTGGCACCAGGGAAATTTCTTGAGACGCCAATTGATACTGCAGCAAAGGTAACGGCGATGTAGTGCGTGAGCACGGTCAAGGCAAAGAAAATGAAGAATTGTGCTGCATCAAGGCGATAGCCAACCATGAAGTAGAAGATGACCGAAAAAAGTAGCGGCACCGGGAGGTCTTCAAGTGGGAATCGTGCGATTCGACGGCTGATGAGAAAGGCTGGAACGCCGACCACGCCTTCATTGCGCTCGCGATCAAAGAGACGGATGTCGATGGTCAATCTGTAAGTCTCATACAGCAGAATGAGATAGCCGTTTAGGCTGCTGGCTGTGTACAGGCTGCCTTCTCGAGAGCGGATCCCTGCCAGGCTTTCATCAAGCTGTAGGAAGATCCAGCCATTGATCACCGCCATACCAATAGCCTCGAGCAGGCTGCCAGCGACACCCATCGGGTCGCGAAGAGTTGTCTTGAATGTTCGTGATGTCAGGACGCGCACTTGTCGACGAAAAGAGACCTTCTTCATTGCTCCTATTTCACCTCCAACCGATACGGGTGCCAGAGGAGTTTGCTTCTCCTCGGTCTCTGTAAACGGTCGCGATTGCCACGCCTGTCGAAGATTGTCCACCCGGACATAAGATGCTGCTTCCAGAGTTTCAGTGCGATTATCGATAGCCGCCAAATCGATCAAAAACTCCGCAGGGTTAACAAACGGGGGCAGAATATGGCCGCATTGTTCGAAGTGCGCTACTGAGTCGCTCACTGATCCGCTGTACAATGGTGATCCCCGAGCCAAGAGAATAACATTGTCGAAAAGGCTCCAAATTTCCGAACGAGGTGCGTGAATGGAGACGATCACCGTGCGACCATCTCGAGCAAGCCGATTCAAGGTGCGAATAATCTGAAAAGCACTGGTGGCATCCAAGCCTGTCGTAGGCTCATCGCAGAACAAAACAGAGGGATTGGCCAGCAACTGCACACCAATACTTGTGCGTCTCTTCTCACCACCACTGCACCCCTTGTGGGCTGTCGTCCCAATACGCGTATCAGCACAATCTTTAAGGCCCAGCTCAAGGATAACCTGCTCCACGATGGCATATCGCTCTTCCTGAGTGGTTGGAGGTGGCAGTCGAAGATCAGCCGAATACCGCAGAGTCTCACGAACAGTCAAAGTTGGAACGAGAATGTCCTCTTGCATCACGTAGGCACTGCGGATGCTTTGGATATCGGCGTTTTTATTGAAGGTAGTATTTCCCTCTACGGTAGCTCGAGAAAGTGACATGCGACCGGCCATAAGATTGAGCAGTGATGTTTTGCCCGATCCACTACTACCAATGATAGCAGTCAAGCTGCCACTCGGCATGTTTGCGTCGACTCCATCGAGCACCGTCTTCGAGATGCCTTCGATTTTCTGACCCCGTAGACGACGCCAAAACTGTGATGGCGATGATTCCCATATCGGAGGGGAAGTATCGAGATGGAGAGACAGGTTTCTCACCTGGACATTCACTGGGTTGACGTCGTGCAGTGAGAGATTGTAGACTGCGTCCTGAAGGGCCGCGTGGAAGCCTGCGTCCTTCTGGACATTGATTTCCTCGACGATCTTGTCCTTGTCCATAGTGAATAGTGAGACCCCGACGAAATGCACCTTTCAATAGCGTACACCCCTAGATCCCCACATCCATCTCTCTGAACGATGATATCGGCGATGACTGAGGTGGAATACGAACCGAGGTACGGTGATGTCAAATGATCACAAGGATGAAGCTTTCAGGGTGTCTAAGAACCCGTAATTCACTGCGTTCTCACCGGAAATCGAAATCTTTAAACCGCCCACATCACAGGAATCAAATACATGTGAGAGCAGTATACCCCTGTCGAAGACTAAAGCTGCGACGATAGAATCACGTTTTCACTGAACTTGGCCTCGTTCGGTTTAGTTCTTCTGCTGCTTATCAGCTCTTAATATCCTCCCTTACGGTACATTACCGTACTTTACCTACCTTAGACGGCAGTATTTAATGTAAATGTGTTACACGTATCAAAATCCACGCCAAGCAGGAAAGAGTGCATGAGGGCGCTCGATCACCTTTTATCTCATAAAAATCTCCCAAATTTGACATTCTTCTTCTATAACACTACTTAAAATCAGATCAAAAATGCTTCTAAGAGTAACTGGAAAGTGGTGAAGCTCCCAAGAAGTCTCTACGGTCTCCTGTAGAGCAAAACTACCTTGGTAACATATCTGGTAAGACAGCGGTATCTACTTGAACAGGCGTAAAGGTAATTCAGGCTTACACTACGACAACGAGAACGAGAACGACGCGAGGGCCCAGAGCAGGATCCACCGCGCCCGTTACACCTACAAGACATAAATCATAATTCGTCGTTTCTCATCCTAATTGGCCACCCTTTTTTGAGTCAGCACACGTGGATGCCTTACATCTAAGCGAAGTCACTTGTCCCAATGGGGCTGTTGTAGCTCTTGTCGATCTACTTGACCGTGATCTCCCTTAATGCGATGCGATGCTTACCCCTTCTTAACCACACAGGTTCCCCGAGGCAGAGCCTAGCCCCTCAACTCATGTAGGCCTCAGCCGCAGCTGCCGAAAAGGGGTTCAAGGTTGTCAGCAACGAACATCCGCGGAACCCAATGGCTTACATTCACAAGAAAGCTTCCAAAATAGCTTTCAAATCGTAAGTCTCTTCACGGAGTGAAAAGCCCCTAATAGGAAAGTCCATGTGATGCGAGAAGTGGTTATATTTAACATCAAAGTCATGATCTATACAGGTCGCATCTCAAGAATGCAAGGAATCTAGTAGCCCTCGCGGGCGCCACCCTGAACAGCCTCGCCATTGGCTGTCTTCAACTCGTTCAGCATACCCGCCCGGATAACACCAACATCAGTGTTGACAGAAATCATATCGAATCCTTGCTCGGCACGCTTGCGAGCATCATTACCATCGGTACCTACAAAGAACGGTCAGAAATCCGGATCAAGGATGCAAGGTTCGTTCCAAGGCAAACTTACAGAAGATAGCAGCTTTTTTGCCATTGGCATGGGCAGCAGCCAAGATACGCTGAATAGAAGCCTCGTGCTCCTCGCCGCCGCGAGTAACACCTGTCTGCTTGGCAAGATCGAACGGCCCAATGAAGAGGACATCAATGCCAGGAGTAGCAGCAATCTTCTCAACATTCTCAACACCGGGTCGCGACTCAATCTGCACGCACACGGTCACAAACTGCTGGGAACCCTCATCGTACTCGGGGCCGGGGTTGCATCCGGGGAATGAGTGGGGGGCGAACATGGGGCCGTAGCCACGGGTTCCGAGAGGAGGGTACTTGCACCAGCTGACGATCTTAGCAGCGTCAACCTATACGGCAGGATAATGGTTAAAAAGTTTCTATAGGTTATTCAGAAGCTGCGTTAGAGTCGAACATACCTCTGAATGGCACATCGGAGTCATGATGCCGTGAGCACCGGCATCGAGAGCGCGCTTAATCATCCACTCCTCCGCCCAGGGGACCCGGATAACGGGGCTGGCGTCTTCAGAACCAATAGCATTATTAAGCTGTGTCACTGTCAGCTGTGCCAGCATCTTTTTTGGAACGTATCGGGACGAACCTCATAATAGTTGGAATCGGAAATCAAACCGTGCTCGGCATCAACCAGAACCCAGCTGAACTTTGTTGACGAACCAGAGGCACCGTGAATGATGGTCTTAGCAACAGCAGCGCTGGGGAGACTGTAGACATGAATTAGCAAATTGAAGAGCTTGCGCTCTTGCTATTGACCGAGATAGGCCTTCCAATGCGCCAAATGAAGTCATCGTGAAACGTACGTGAGCCAAAAACCGAATGCCGGCGAAGGGCCTTTGAGGCTCCGTTGGATAGCAGTGGTGTAAGACATTTTATCTGATACTCTGTGATGCTTGAAGCTCAATTCAGTGCAAGCAGAAGGATCACCTGAATGTTGAAATTGTCAAGAGGGGAACTTCGTGCAACGTGGGGGAATGCTCGGGATAGATGGACCCGACCTTTTCGCGGGGGTCCCGCGGGATGTCGGGGCGTCGGGGTTACTCCGCGCTGCGACCAACCCGACCGTTGTCCATTGTCCATTGTCCACACACCAGGATCGGTAGTGAATAAACTGCTAGAGACACCAATATAGATCTACAATATGCTTTCTAGCTGTGCCTGCATCTCTAAGATAGACTGCCCTTGCACTATTGTTTCTTTTTCCATATACCTAATCAAGCTGGAGATCGGGGCTTTGCCCGAACATGCTGGGTCGGCTAATCACCCGTTTAGGCATTTCTTATGGGGAGACTATGTCATTTATCGCAATTGGAAATTCCAACACCTAGATCTGTAAGACGATTCATTATTTCGGACAGGCTTGAGTGGCAATGTCTCAGAGGGTGGAATCACGCAGTCGAGTTCAACGGGCTTAATCGACTCGTAGGCTACTTAATACTCTGCACATTAGACGAAGTCTGATTGATGAATTGGATGCAAAATAAAAATTAATGTCGGGTTTTCGTTCTGAACAATAGCTGTCAAGCAAGCCAGATCTTCTCTGCAGTTTCTGTACAAAGAAAAGAAAAATGAAACAAGAATGAAACAAGAACGAAAAAGTCTGAGAGAAGAATGAGAGTAGAAGAAAAACAACAGTGCAGGAAGAACAGAAACGTCTACTGGGTATAAGCAGCCCTAATTCCTGTCCACGACTTGATGGCCAACTACCCTACCACCAACTCGAGAAGGTGTGCCAGCCTCCCACGCCTCCAACATATCCTCTGTACTACAGAAACGGACAATGACACACTCACTCTGATCAACGGAAACACCAACAGTATTAGAGAAGACACCTTCGATCTTGGCCCCGGGTTCTGCGGACAATGGAAAATCCACGTTGATTGGGAGGTGAATGAATTGCAAGGGTCGTGAAGCTGTGAATCTCGGGATAAGGCCTGGCACCTATGCCACATTACTATGGCCAGTAACGTAATTCACAAGCAAGTGGCCACCCGTAGAAAACCACATTGAATGCCAATTTTTATGAATTGATATCTCAGCAACCACGTACATACTATTATGAGTTACAAACTTGTCCATAACTATTCCTTGATATTACAAACAACATATAGCGACCTAGTAGTATAATAGCACGCTTCATGTTCATTATCCGGGAATCAAATCAGAAGAATGTGAGGTAAAAGTGAACAAGAAGTCTACTTGCCAATATTACAATTGAGAAGATCTCCTGAATCAGGCGGGAATTTGCTTTCACGATAGAGGTCATGAGAGCTGTGCCAATATTGTGCTATTGAGAGACAAAATAATCTGATCTCGAATTATGATACCGGGTATGCAGGATTGTTTGTATGGCTTGATTTGAGTGCGCATCTTGGTATAGAAGATGCTCATGAGAATGGATAGTCTTCTGAAAAACTTCTCTCGGCGCGTTTGAAATCCGCAGGCGTCATTATGTCAACGGGGGAAGAGCATCACGTCCAGGAACCAGGGTGGTTTCGGCTTGTATTCTGCATTACCGAGGATACCCTGAAAGAGGGCATTCAAATGTAAGCTTTCATCCTAACTGTGATCTTGAATCATTGGCGCCGAGAGTGGTTATAGAATATCCACTATTTTGAAGTACTAATTTATCCTTCGGTCGAGCACTTCTTCCCTGTGCTCTGCGCTACTTCATCAGTGTGCCCTACTCAAAGACTCGAAAGCTGTTGATGTGGTACTGTATTAAGACTTTCTAGAAATTGCCTTATTTCTGTAGCAACTGGCAAACAGCTTTTTGTAGCACTGTTCAAGGCCGCCGCCCTTTCAATTCAGAAGACACGCAACAGCGATGGGTGGTGAAGTCCGGTTGCTGCCTTAGAAGAAAACGGAGGCCACGGAGGTAGGGTATGTATAGCATTTTCGTGTGAAATACATCCTTTGAAGTTGCAAAATCGTGCTGTTAAATCAGTCTACTTAGGAGCAGCCTGGAATGTCCGGGATCAGGGTGTCGACAATTATACCCTATCGTGACTCGTGCATTTCCACTTTGTATCGTGAGAATCAAGGAAGGGGTGTGGAGGCATAACTGACTCGAAAACACTGTAAAAAAGACGTGATTCAACCGGGGGTCTGACAATATCTGTCTCCCCCGTTTGCATGCAGCGGTCCCTCCCAGTGCCAGTTGCCCAAATGCTACCCCATATTTTTAATCAACTGCGGTCAACTAAAAGCAGGTATCAGCAGTAAACTTGGTATGACCACGGGATATCCTGGTTTTTTAACGATATAGTCCAATGCAATGAATCGTCATTTTCATCACCGTGCGCGTAGCGTTGTAGTCTGGCTTGGAGCTTTGGAAGATTTTCCAGGCAATCTTGTGTGATGCGGCCATTTGTAACCCCTCATCTACATGTTGACCAATAGTCCTATGTGCAAGGACCATGTGTTCTCCAGGTCTGGATGTTTGAGGCTCCATTGTCGTCTAGAGATCATTGAAAAAAAAAAAAAAAAAAGACACTAAAATATGGAGGCCCTATTTTTCGACGTATGATAAGATGCAACTCTCGAGCATGATAGGCTGACAACTCTATCTGTGTACGATCAAGTCATAGCTCAAGTGGAACCCCGGCAAGGATCAGCGATAGACTATAAGATAAACTACATTTATGCTTGAAGCCAAAGTGGGGACGGGATCCATCAACCTTGGTAGAAAAATGACTTCATCTGCGACCAAGACTCGACTGTGGAGTGGACAGTCTTGATAAGGCCCAAACACGTGCTACACAAGTAACTCTAGCTCCCTCAGGGCTCTTTCCGTCAAAGTTTGGCAAACATATGATACACGGATATCCGCGAGGGTTCCAATTGAGGCAAATACATACAGAACAGAAGGATATTTACAGCACGAAATAATTCGAACCCGACCAGAACGTCAAAGACAAGACACCATCGTCCACCAGAACACATAACAGAACACATAACACCAGTCATCAAAACAAGATCCAATCCAGATCCAGCATCGAGCCGAACACCAGTCCGTCAAAACACCACTTTTTTTTAGGCTTGACTTTGTGCATTCTCGCGCAGTGCGAGACGGGGAGGATGTACGGTATGTCTCAGACATACACTTCACCTAGGTTTCCTAGGGAAGTCCCAAATTGTACGCTAGAAGAAAAACACCGCGGGCCTCCCCTGCATCTTACGATGCAGATGCAAGTCGGAACACATCAACATCAACATCAACATCAACATCAACAAAAAAACAATAACACCGCATAATACAGTCCCATCCACGAATGATCATTATGCTTAACGGCGCGGATTCACCTTCAGAGCATAAGGAAATAGATCCTCTGGAGAGGGGGACACGCCCCGCTGGGGGGGGGGGGGGGGGGGGGGTGATTTCCCCGGACAAGGACGGACAAAATAAACACAAGAATTGGAGGCCAGGGTATCAGATCGAAAAGTAGTAGAGGAAAAGGTGGGACTAAGTGATAAGGAAGTCCATGTTCATGTCACGGATGATTTTCTCCCAGTCCCAGCTTTCCTCGATGTTCGTGTCCATGATTTCCCATACCCGCGTCACGACCTTGAAGGCAGGTTCGATGTTGCGCAGGTTGGAGTAGGCTTTGAGAGATTCAAAGCCTTTTTGGATACGCTCGCGCTGCTGTTGCTCGAAGGCAGAGCAGCCGAGTAGGAAGAGGGGCATCAATACGATACTGTAAGCGCCTGCGTCCTCGGGCAAACGGTCAAGATATGAGAGGCCGTCGTCAACGACTTGAGCGATCTTTTCACTCGGGCGCGAGGCCCGGATTGTGCGGTATAGATATACCCAGGTTGACTGACGGTAGAGTTGGGCCAGGAACCAGTTTGGTGTTTCCTCCTCGTGAGAGGTCTCCCAGTTGCGGATGGCAGTGTCGACCTGGACAGCCTCACTCAGCGTTTGGTAATCCACGGCAGGCTCGTAACCCTCGTTGAACCGCTGGCGGATCCGGTCGCGGAGCTGGGTGATCTCGGAGATGTAATTGAATAGACCATCGAAGACACCCACGAACATCCCTGCCTGAGCCCCTGGTACGAACTCGGGCAAGCGCATACCGGCCTGGAGAAGAGCGGGGCGCCGGTCCAAAGAGGTCAGGGCGTTGGAAATGTCGTGGTACTGGAAGAACTCGACGATGAACTGCCGGAACTTTTCGTTCCGCGGCTGCTGTGATACGAGGAGGTAGCGGGCGGCGTCCATGTGTGGGCGGTATTCGCCGTTGGTCTCGCCTTCACAGATGGTATTTAAGCTGAGGGCGATCGTTGATGCGATTATCGGGTCTTCAACCAGTAACTGCTGCTCCTCGTCCTGGTCCCCGCCTTGGGATGACGACGCGGTGATGTTGTCCTTCAAGTCTTGGATCGCACGATGAAAGTGGAAGTATTTGCGTTCCTTCAGCTTCGGCTCTGGATCGAGACCGGAAAGATGCGATCCAGACAGACACATCAGTGAATGCATCAACCCCCGGTGTTGTGTGGCCATCGGCAGGAGAATCTCCTTGAACGGGTTCGAGTCATCGTTGACAAGGGTCAGCACGCGACTAAACCCATACACGAAATGATCGAGAAAGCGGCGATCGATGTCGGTTTCGATTCCGTCGATGAGGAGAGGCAGGCTGCGAGGCACGGATACAAGGGTCTGGGTACGGACAGCTGGGAGGGGGTGGTCAGTGTGTTTGTCCCACAGTCCAGATTGAAACTGCATACCATCGGCGATTCTTTGTCTCCCACTTTTCCAGATCTCCTTCGGGGGGTATCCTTCACACACGACCGCATTCTTCTGGCAGTTGAGACAGCTACAACATCGGGGTTAGTATTCTGGGCGCATGGTGGATGTCACGCGACTTACGCAGGCTTGCTCTCATCGCACTTCTTTTTCCGGCGACGACAGGTTATACAGCCGGTCTTCGATCGACCCTTGGTGACCTTGACCTGGCCTCCTGGTGATGGCAGCGGGTGTTTGCGTGGGCGCCCACGTTTCCGTGGAACGGTGACGGGAGCCCCCGCGATGTCCTCCCCGTTCCCCACATCGGACTGCTTGATGCTTTGGATATCCTCCTCCAACTCCTCAACTTTGGGTGCCGCGTCCATCTCTGAATCCAGCATAAAGTCGTGCGATCGGGCAAAAGCCATCGGATCGATGTTTACCGGCGACTGATCGGGGTCGCCGGCCCAGTCGGGGGAATCGGACGAGGTATCATCGGGGCTGGCGCCGGTGCTGGTGCTGGATGTGCTGGCTCGGAGGGATCCGCCGATATTTGAGAGAGTGGGCATGTCCGAACCAGAGCAGTGCTGTAGACCCGAGCCGTTCAGATGGGCGAGAAACGCTGAGTTCTGCATGGACAACATTGGAGGGCCCGGGATAGGGCGCCGACGGGAGAGTCCCAAGCTAGGTAGAGAATGTGTTGACTTGGGAAGGGAATGAAGCGGATATAAATGGGGCGGGGGAGGAGGGGTTAGGAGGCAAGTGTACTGTTTGAGCAGTACTTTTGACGGCTAGGTGGATCAGGCGGAAAGGGATCAGAGAGACCAAAATGAATGAGGGATATGTACCTATTTAACAGTTGGGTAATAGCCTGAGGTCATACGAATGGCCTTATGTGTTTAAACTTTCCATGCGGGGGAGGCTGCCAAGCATGTTGGATCTGACGCCCTGATTTGCAGTGACGAAGCGAGGGAATGGGGGCACTTGAATTGGAAAAAAAAAAAAAAAAAGCAAAATTATTCGTGGTCGATTCTTCCTTTTTGGTGGTCGGTTTTCTTTTTCTTTTTCCTTTTCCGGCAAGTTGCCTTGGATCGCCTCTAAACTCTACAGGATCAACATGGGCCAAGGAGCCCCATCACGCCCCATGAGGGAGAGTAGAACCTAGACGAAAGAGGCAATGGCTATGGTGATGATAATGGTAATGGTAATGTCAGAGATCTAGATCAGCTATGGGGGCTGCCTGGAACAGCCCGGGTGCCTCAGCTCCTATAACAATCCGGTTTGGATAATTCCGTACTTATGACCCCAGAAGGGCTCGGGCCCGCGTCTCACTTGCACTTGCAGCAAATCGTATACTCAGAAGACCAAAAACCTCACCCGTTACTACCCATTAGTACCCAGAAATAACACAACTTGGCCCATCCGTTAAGGGGGGAAGGGTGCAACTGATTTAGTTGGAGTACTTTGGTGCCCACACGGACGGCCGAGGGAGCAAGGGCGGTCTCCACGGGCCTGTCGGGCCCACGCGAACGACAGCTGGTCCGCCGACATTGAAATCTCGTTACGCAACGAGTCCCCTTTGTACGACGACAAATCTGGGGTAAGTGGGCCAGATCATCTCGACCAAGCACGGACGTCCGCCTGCAGGGAATTGACAAGGTTCGGAGTCTACGTATTCCTAATTCCTGGTTCCACCACCGGAGCAATCCGACTGGATTTTCCTAGGGCGGTTCAATAAACCGGAGATTGTGATCAATTGATTCATGGGGTTGAGGTATTTCTTTCCGACTGTTCGGGCCGTGGGTTCAGCCAAGGAACTTTGGTGACAGAAAGAGGCGGGCTTGTGACCTTCGGGGCGTGGGGGGGGAAGAAGAAAAGAGAAGAAGAAAATAAAATAAAATAAAAGAGAAAAGAAAAGAAAAGAAAAGAAATTAAAAGGCGGGACTGGGAATGCGACGAGCCTCGCCTGCGAGTGTATTGCTGTGCAGGGCCCCCAGGATCTGCCGGGTGACCAGAAGGGTAATACTCCTCGTTGATGCAGTCTGGAGTGACTGTACTGCTCTCTCTTGTCTGAGCCCACTTAGCCATCTTGGGCCATCAGCTGAGGGGCGGCAGGCCCAGATGGGGAATCCGCAGTGAGTTTCAGAGTTTCAGCCGATCCCATATCCCTGCTAGTGTAGTTGACCCAGGTACCGAATTGTTCTCGCCGTGGTGAAGGTCAAGCGACTTGATGCGATCCGATGGGGGCTGTCTCCCGATCATGTTCCCTTTTGTCAAATACGACGGGATCGACCTTGGGTACTCCGGGGTAGCCTATGCCCTGTCTCGCAGCTGCATCTAGTGCTGTCCCTTGTTCTGCAAGCTCTACCCCCTCGCTTCGCAATTGACATCCTCAAACACACTGGGTTCATCCCCAAATTGAAGGTTAATCCCGCCCCGTGGTTCAAGTGGAGTTGAACCATCGGGTGGTGCCGAACTATACCCAAGTCAACGAAGCCCCTCCCAAGTGGCTATGGGATTTTCGGAGCGAGAATTCTACACAAAAAAAAAAAAAGAAGAAGAAGAAAAAAACCAGGCTCAGACAATGTGCCAGTCGGCTGTGACGGTCGCGCAGAGGGTCAGCGGTGCCTGGCGCTTTTTGCGGTTTCTCCGAGCCAAAGGGGGATGATGATGATCCACATGTCTGAGGAAAGCAGGTTTGCCGAGTTCCCGATCAGCTTGGATCTTTGACCTCTCCGACTGCTCCGACCTCTCAAGTCGGGCCTGCTTCTGTCAAAGCCGTCCAATCACCCTCGTGTCAGACACATTCTCGCGGCTTCCACACGGTGGAGTGGGCCAGAACGGCACCCTCGTGACTTTCCATGTCATTATTATTATTATTATTACTACTTTCGGTGGAAACGAGGCGAAGGCCCGTCTAGAGCAGGTAGCAAAGGCGCCACCCTATAATATCGCTATAATACCAAGGCGTGGATGCATAAGCACGATCAAGCCACCGGACAGTGGTTCACGGCTCGGAGCACTAAGAATCACAAACGAGCCATGTGGACTTTGTCTGGTACAATGACGGAGGTAATATGCGGGATGGCCACCCAAAACCGCTAAGCGGCCGCGTGCAGGGGGTAAAAAAGATGAGGACGACCAGAGACAATGACGAGTCGGACCCGCTTGACAAATCCAATGTCATGATGCACCCCCAACTGCGGCTCCCCAATAAGAACCTAGTTGATGGTCAGTATACACGACGGTCGCTGGACCGCTTCTAGTCACCGAATGATTCAAGCAGGCGCCAAGAACGGGGCGATCATCGCGAGCTAAAAGTAGCGTTGCCCATCTTCTCGTTTAGCCTTGCTGTTCTCGTGTTGAGGTAGTCCTTTCCCCCTTGAATTCATTTGGTCATCTCGCAGCCCCATCGGCCCAACTGAGAAAGAGGCACCTGGTGTATCGCGCGACTTAGATGCACCCCGCTTCCTCAATCTCCGGTCGACGGATGTTTCACCTTCGGCGCTGACTATTCCAAGTCCATCTATTGGGCGATCGAGTATGGTGCGTGCGATGGCTTCATCAAGCTTCTGATCAAGGCCTGGACAATTCCCAGCTTTGGGAGACTTGAGTTAACTTAGACATCTCACTGTTCACTTCGACTTGGGTTGACCCTGCTGGGACAAAGATTCTCCCGGTTGGTCTGAGCTTCGGAAGAATTCACCCTGAGATTGACTTTCCGTCAAGTCCTCGACTCGATGTAGCAATGTCAAGCGACTGTCGTTCCTCTCCGTCGTGTTGTTTGCTGGATGGTGACAGGTATCCACAGAAGGTAGTTGGGCGTCTACAATCTTGATCGCTCAGGTAGCAATCCCGTCGCTGGTGTAGTTGTCGGTGAAGCGACCCATGGTTCCAAAGCAGACTAAAACAAGTCATCTGAGGAGGTTCCATTCTTCGTGGAATTCTAAATTCGCCCAACTGGATCTATTTTCGAAAAAAAAAAAAAAAACACCTGCAGACCTGGCAGGAAGTTGGCAGGAGGTTGGCAGGAGGTTGGCAGGAGGTTGGCAATTGGCAGCAGTATTGATGCCCAGGGTGTCATATTCATACAGTCAATTAGTGACCCCAGGACAACGGTCGACCGCGATAATCTTTCTTGCCAACCAGTCATATTGAAGAGTTGTAAGGCCATAGCTTCTCAACAATAGCGCGATTTATGTCCCTCAGATTAACTAGCAGTCTAATTTTCTCCTAGATAGGCCACGCTAATGACACCAGTGGCGCGAGTGATAAGATCTAGCGGCATATGCATGACTATCAAGTGCATACAGTTCCCCAGCGCACGGTTGTTGAGATAAGGGTTGACAGGTGCACTCGATAGATAACCTGTGGTCGTTGCGCCACGCATTGACTATCGAAAGATCGATCGTCTGATCCGAGCACCGCGATCGACACTTCGCAGAACTATTGACTGTCATACTTCTTTAAGAGCAGATTTTTTCGTCTAGAGGGGGTGTCTATTGGTTGACCCCTGAATGATTTCATGTAAGGCTCTCATCCCCAGGATTTGACCCGTCTCGGATTGGTATCCGAGTTGCCTGATCTGGAGCTTGGGACTGCTTGGTGATGAGTTCAATTAATGAATCCCGTGCGGGGAATGCAAATGACAAGTCGTGCATATACTACAGTTTGCGCAGGATCTATGTGGCGGATGTCACCTCAATGCATTGCAGGGTGATGACCGTTGTCGAATGAATGTGCTAGATCAGAGCTGGGTGCTGGCCTTGAGGGTGGGATAAGTTGGTGCATCTTGCCTACACATAATATTTGAGCCCCTGCAGGGCATTTCAACCCGGGTTCTCACGGTACATATCAAGGACGGGAAAACCGGAGAGCCGCAGAGGCGAAGAAGCACTATGTATAAGGGGCGCATAATCTACAGAAACGAACGCAAATTTTAGATGCCAATCTGATTATCTCTCAAACTTCTAGGGGGGAAGCCTTGGCAATGCAACCGTATATGAAATTCAAGCTGTCGAAGTTCCAAGCATTCGATGATCACTTCTTCGTCGGGCCACAGTTATGCTTCTGATTGCATTCTTCCTCCGTGTGGTTACCCCAAGCCTTACGATTCTCACCATGGTTTCCCGTAGGACTGGGGCTTGTCAGATTCCTTGATGCTCTTGTCGCCCTTGGAAGCAGAAGTAAAAGCCAAGGTGCTGCCACGTTCCGCGCGGTACTTCCAGTCATGATCCAAGAACTGCTCAATCGCGAGATCAAGTAAGGAGCCAGAGGTCTTCTTGGTGCTGTGGATGACCTCAATGAAGCTTTCTGTACTTTCGGGACCTTTGACGGCTGCCAGACAGACGTGAAGCTCCATCGACGGAGTAGTAGTGTCCCGAAGCAAATGTCTCTTCGCTTCTTTTAAAAATACCTTCTACTTCCGAGCGAACTCGCTGCCAGTCATCGCGCGGTGGTCGTGCGGTATGATAGCTACTGTTTGAGCTTCGTGACGGTTTTCGGATTGACGGGGAGCGAGGGCTGAATAGGCCGTGTTGAAGCAGCTGAGTCGTATGAGGCTCAAAAGAATCCGAAATTACTCATGAGCATCCTCGACGTTACCACGAGCTCCATAGCAGACGGTAAGATGGTAGATCGAAAATGAGGTACGGTCTGCTGGTTGAGCACATGGAAAGGATGAGAAAGGTAGTAAAGTGATTATCGCCTGTCGTATTTCGATTCTGGGTGTAATTTCATACGGTTTGACGTTATCTGGGTGCCTCTGAAGCGCTTCCACCGCGACAACACGAGCCGTGTTTGAGTTGAGTTTAGGTAGATACGCAGGTTGAGCTGGACGTGTGATGATGCCGATCAGAATGCCGCATCATGATGGATTCAGGCCCTGGAGTCCGGTCATGAGGCGATCGTGCCAACCTGTCCAGTCAAACACCATTCAGGGTTGGCACGACGTCATTGAGTCGAAGGTGTTCATCGTGAAGGGGGCGAGTGGCTGTGAAGAGGAGAGTAAGCAAGAAGGTCAATACTGTGCGGTGGCGACAAACAAGACGACCTCGGGAAAGAAACAGAAAATGAGAGTCAGGTAAGAAGACCAGAGACGGTGTAGATAGAAGAATAGAAGATGAAATAAGTTAAATATGGCGAATAAAAGAGATAAAAGTGAGAGATGAATGGGCAAAGTGGGCAAAGCTAGAAGGGGCAGTTGGTCTATCTCACGCAGAAAGTGAATTCGGAGTGTCATATGAAAGACGGTAAGATGAATTAAGAAAAGGTAGAGAGTGAGCTAATCTAGAAGCCTCATCGGTGCCTAACATCGTATAGAAAAGGCGTCTCCATATATTGATCGGTTTCAGGTCAATGGCTGCAGCCACGTAGAATTTTGAACATCAGCTCATGGCAGTAAATGTCTCCCATTAGCTGGGATGCTTACCGTGCGAGTGACCAAGGGTTTTACGGCCCTAGGAATTCAAGGTACCAGCATCTAATGCTCATCCTTCTGCACGCGGGTCATTTCAAGCGTCCAATAAATATTTGTTGCCTAGGCTTCCTTAATATGCAGGAGAAGACGCTGTGCCTCGACTCCCGTCTGGATTCAGTGGCTACGTTGACCACTAGACATGCCACTTTTACTAGTCGGGAGCATCATGTGAGTTAAGAACGATATCGCTTAGCTGGAATGATCCAAAGTGAAGGTGAAAAGTGGCTCGGCTTTGCCGAGGAGAAGAGAAGGAACGGCTGAACGATGAATAGCTTCTGCTCTGTACGGATCAAGAGGATTGTTGGGATGCTGAAGCCTTTGAGGCTATATTCACAATCCTATCGATGAAGAGATTCTAAGTTCTTTTGAATGTAAGGGAACAGTTAGCTACTGCTTATTCAGATTCTGGATCAGTAAAGTCAACCTCAGAAAGAATCTTGGCTAGGACTATTATACGCCTAGTTCTCAGGTTTATACACGACTTGCAATATCGTGGTTATCTAGTTGTAGTTTGGATTGACTTGACTCGAATATATTATGCAGGCAGGGACGGTAAGCGTGCTGGTTGTGTTCATATCAAGTAGGAATTTTTAAGTGTCTTAGATGCTCACGCACATGGATATGACCAGTAAGAATGTAAAACAATATATTGGGAAGAGCTTTGGAAGGGATAACAAAGATCAGGAAGAGGACATCGGGAAGGTGCGGAGGCCTGATACCCACGCATTCACCACCGTAGCAGTTGCTAGCAGCCTCAAGATCACTAAAAGTCCAGATATCCGCTAACCTTCAGATTTGGCTGCTTGCCTCATTTATCTGCACCCTCTGGTGGGAATTCGGGGAATTCGGGGGCCGAGGCTCAATGCGCGACACGTTTCAAGGTTAGCTCTTCCCGTGTCTTGTCGATCGTTACGCCCGAATTTTCGGGCCTTCTCTCTTTTTGCGAAATATCACATTTTGGGAAGATAAGATACCGCCACGGAAGGCACGGCTTTGTTATTCCCATGGGAACGCCTTTGGTTTCTTATGTGTGGACCATGCGTCGAACGCAGCCCTTGAGAGGTATCGTGCTCCAGAGTTTAGGACCGCCGATTGTAGACTCGGTAAACTCTACATTAGCTATGATTGAAACACATGCAGAGAGCCTTTGCCTATTTATAGCACAAGCAAGCCACTATGCCACTGTGGACTCTAGTGCCCCCGAGGGATTACAGGGATGTTCTAGACAATATGTATAGGTATACTCCAACGAGGGTTTATGAGGATCCAAAGACAATGATACGATCTTTCATATTGCCAAGGTTCCAACACTTCCTACATTGAACAAGAATCCACAAATGCATATTGATAAATGTGATCAAGTCAATTTGACTAACCGAAGTAAATACCAGAACCGTATCCCAGCCGTGTAGACCGATCCCAATGCAGAAATGTTTGACAGGGCCGTGAAGCGTAACCCGCGATCCAACACACATAAACAATGCAGATTGCCCCAAACCATGCAATGCTAACGATGACGCAGTATATAAAAAAAGAAAAGAAAAAAAAAAAAGCAAAAGTGGATATCACATAAACAAGACTTCCAGCTCAGTAAAAACAAGCTAAGTGGAATCGATATAACTAGAAACGACATTCGAGAAACCGAAGTGAACTGATCAAGTCATGGGAGGACTCCTGCTTGATCCGGAGAATGTTTGAATAGATATTGGTTGATGAAGGCTTACGCCGTAAACACCCGGTCCAGCTGGCGCAGTGCCCGCATGTCCTCGCCTGCGAAGCTCATTTTCTCGTTGGGAATATCCCGTGGTCCGTCGGCACCGCTGATGGAGGGTTGACGGCCATTGGGACTTCCAGGGCCAGTTGCCGGACCGTCCGGTCCTGCGATCGGAGCCAAGGATGTGCCGCTCATTAATGAGCCGATTCCAGGGACGCCGGATTCGGCTGGCTTGGGCGGGGTGCCCATGGGAACGAGCTGCTGGAGAGAGGCGAGAGATTGCGACTCTCGCTTCAGTATGTGCGGGCTTTGACCGACTCCGTTGACCTGCGACATGACTGATGTTGGTACTCGGGGCGAGGAGAGGCGAGGATCTGCTGCGGGTGGTCCGAAGGAGCGGGGGCTGCGCTGCTCGTGGATAGACTCGTGGATAGTGCGCGGCGATCGCCCTGGATATCCATGTGGTACAGCTGCGGGCGGACCGGATTGTGGATGACCTGAGTCCGGGTGGTGAGGACGATCGTAGGGGCCGGGCAAACCTTGAGGTGGGGGTGGCAGAGCGTGAATGTTAGGTGGGTGGCGTGAAGGTGTTTGATGTTGCGGTTGGCCATAGGGAGGGGGACCATTAGTTGCAGACACCGAAGGTAGATAAGCAGCACCATACGGTACGGCGACAGTCGGAGGGGTAGCCAACGGCGTGGGTGGCCAAGCATACTGGGGCTGATATGATGGTGCATGCGTGGTGCGCGGCGCATAAGCGCCCATAGGGTGAGGCGTGATAGGATAAGCGGCGCCAGCCATCGGACCCCGAGTGACAACTGGGAGGTTCTGCTGGTCATTGACGGTGGACTCTGGATACAAACCCTTCTGCGGTCGTACTTGTTGCAAAGCAGGGTCGGTAGTGGGTTGTTGCAGATTTGCCGCCGAGGGATGCGATCGCGAGTAGTAGCTGATCAAATGAAGATGCTGGCCGGTCGAGGTGGTGATACTGAAGGACTGCTTCATCAATCCGTCCGGCTTATATCGATAACCATCGGGGCCTTCATCGGTTCCATCACCCCGATCGTCATCACTACCCCGGCTCTCTGGCGTCTTGCCAACTCTGGACACTGAGCCTTGGGACACACTACCACCTCCACGCTTGCCCTCCATCTCGCGATATGTCAAAAAGCTGCCAGATACCCGGCTAGCGCTCCATGATTTGCCGTCGGTCCATCTTCGCATACCCGCTTCCCGCTCATCCCAAACAAACACGGAGCCGGATCGAATCGACTGTCGCTCCTTTTCTGAAAGTCGTCGCTGTACTCGCGGAAGAATCCCAACGCGACAGGCTTCGAAAAGAATAATTGCGTCCGCTGGGGTGCGGACGTGCCCGTAGTACGTCTCCATCCAACCTCGTAAGCTAACCGACGACCCCGACGGGTGAGTGACTTTGACGGCCAGGTTGTCTCCGGCTTGAAGATCGTACGGAGTGATTTGGAGCTGGGCGAAATCCCACGGTCCAGGCGAGTATATCAGTGATTTATTGATCAGAATCACTGAAAAGTAACAGGTGAGACGACTGTTCAACTGTTAAAGACTACTTTCCCAAAGGAGGTCAAAGAGAGGGGAAGAAGATGCAAAAGGTGTGGAGAGAGTGTAGGGATCCAGCCATATAAGAGGAACTGATTATCGGATATGGGGTAGGCTGAGTAGAGTGTATGAGACCGGTGTTCTGAGTGGGTAAGGCCGAGCTTTTTTACGTCACCCAACAGGGTTAGGCAGGTGTAATTTTTGGTTTAATCTTTTTATCTTTTCCTTTTTTGGATTTGCCTTTTTGGTATTTTTTTTTTTTTTCGTTTTCGATTTCCTTAAAGAGGGAAAAGACTGAAAGCCAGCCTGCAGAGATTTGTTGTGGGGCAGTGGATTGGGTGGGCGTAAAGAATGCCGACAATAAGGGAAAAAGGAAAATGGCATCAGAGTTTGGGGGGGCGAGTGGGGGTTTAACTTACTTGTCTTGGACCCCACAGGCTTAGGAAGGAGGTGGGTTCACGCCTTGTAGCCGGTGTCTCAGAGCAAAGAAATATTCGACGAAGAATGGAAAAAAGAGGAAAGAGGTAAGAGGTAAGACGAGTTAAGAAAAAGGGATTTTCTGAAACAAGATCAGCAGTCTTGAGCTTGCTATCGGAACCTTATAAAAGGAGTGAAGAATCATCGAAAGAAGGTTAAATAAGGGAAGCAGTCAAAGGGACCGAGCCAAGATCGGACGGAAGTTGCTAAACGCCGAGATTCCAAGAATGGGCGACCGAATGAGAAACAAAGATTACAAAAAAAAAAAAAACTTAATTAAATTAAAATTGTAATACAATAGCCTCTGGGAAACAGAGTTGGGTGGAGACAGGCAACTAAGCTTGAATGATGGAGCGAATGACGATCCGGATGTGATAGGGTAGAACCAAAAAGCACCTAAAAAAATTAAAAATCAAAAATTAAAGAAAGAAAGAGAACGAGAAAGAGAAAAAGAAAAAGAATGAACAATACATACATGCAGGGAATATGATTTGAAATCCGTTGCCGATTATCGCATGACTCCCTTTTATGCATGGGAACCTTGGTCGATACTTAAAGTCGGTCTGGTTGTGGCGAGGCTGAGTTCTCTGGTGGCGGCCGATTCATTGAAATAGCATAGGACATTATTTGTGTAGCTTATACGAATATACGATGTACGGATGTAATAAATGAAATCTAAGCGGTACAAATCATGTCAAGGTTTCTGACCCCTTGGGGAGAGGGGGTCGTGGAGCCGACAGCCTGACTTATGCTAAAAACAGACTCATGGCGCGATCGTTGCCGGTTAACTCGGATAAGCCAAGAGCTAAGACAAGACACCCTTTGGAGAGGCTGTGGTTCGTCATTCCTGAGTTGGCTATGTCGGTCTTGGAAGCTCTTGGAATGGCCTTGGCTAAGCTTACGGTGGCTTGACCAAGGAGGGGGGTAAGCACAGTAAGGTTATTCGCGAGCCTTGGCTTTGCCCCTTCGCAAGGCATCCCCATTCCAGGCGCGATGTGCAAAACGGGCCCATGTCAGCGCGTAAACCCGAGGGAAATTTACTCGAATTTAAAGAGAAGTGGCACCAGGGGAATGTGACTGGTCAGGTCATAGGTACTAGTATGGTCGTAAAATGGATCTGTGTCAGACGCATTCCGAAAGTGGCGCTCTGATCGCAGGAGCAAGGTGGTTAGTGCGCACTCCTGGAAGCTTAAGCTTAATCCAACACGAGGGAGGGCGGCGCTGAACTCTATGCTCGCTTAGAGAGTCCGCCTCCACTCCGGTCCATTTTCAGCCGGTTTCAATTCTCGCTGATGCTTGGCTTTCAGACTAGACCTGGAGAAGCCACCCTTGATTTCCTTTAAATTGCATTCTAATTACTTTAGTTATCTAATGGGGTATCATCGTCCCTCCATCTGTTTGACATAGACACGGACCTCGTCGGACTTTGTTAAAACTACTTCAACCGTGGTTATTGACTCGGACATGAGCAACTCCCGTTTATTTATTTTTTCTTACGACAGAGCCGCTTCTCCGGAGCAACAGGAAACACGCAAGTGGCAGGGGAGGGGGAAATGGACTATCGGGTTTAGGGACTAACGCGACCACGGAAACCCGATCCAATCTCCACTGAGAATCCGGAATCCGATTAATAAGATAGCGAATAGAGTGACGAAGTCGTTGCTATCCGCATCAAAGCGCCCAGGAATTCTAACGGCAGTTCTAGCCCATAGCCACACTTCGAAAATAAAAATACGAGTATCTCGGAAAGAAGCCACAGTGGCCTCGCCTCGTGAATCGTTTTCGTATCCAGTGACGCGGCCATGGTTCTGGTTTTGACTGCACTGACTGCAAAGCTTAGATCCTGGCACCAATAAACCCAAAATAAATGTCAATGTGGATAGCTGTCTTGTACTAGGACACACCATGATTCAAATCGGGCCCCCTTCACCCCCCTTTCTGCCTATCCTACCCGGGGGCATCCAGGTCCACATCAATATTTACCAAGTTTACGTGGGATGCACGGCCGAAGTCCTATGCCGTGTAATGATGGATGGATCGTCGTGTTTAAGTGCATGCAAACGAGAGTCATCAGAAATAGCCTGGGCCCAGGTCTAGGGGAGGAATCCAGGTTTAGGACCACCCCGGTTCGCAGTGCAGCGGGCTGACCTAACGATAAGGTTGGTCTAGGGTAATATTTCCCGCAAATGCAGCGAGCCCTATCGACTTGCAGGTTGACTCCCGTTACGGGTATGCGAGTGTGTTTTTGGTTTTCCAAAAATTAAAAATAATATATAGAATATATAACCATAAAGTAAGAAGATCCACGCGAGGGACCAATAACGGCGGCAGATAGCCGAAATCGCCCGGATACAGCTGTCAGCGGACCGGGGTAAGACCTAACGGATGAGTCTGAATCGCGCAGAGCTCGTAACATGAATCAGGTTTGCGCACGGACTCGACTGGCTTCGCGTATCGCCAACAAAGGCCTTCCAAGGTCGCACAGAGCACGCACACTATAATAGGGTTCGAAGGCTGATCCTAGCAACTTGCAGTTGTTGTTTGGCGTTTCCGGATATAGATTTCGAGATGGCTGGGGGTCCCATGTGTCGGATCCCCCCGAATTAGAGAGCCTTGGAAGGTGGGCTAGGTGCATGTTTCTTTCGGCCCATGGCTGCATCGGATGTCTCATATGTCGATACGACGTGACCTGACGGACCTGACGGACCTGACAGCGCCGGTGTGGGCATTTGACGAAAGCCTCATATTAGAGCGAAATTAAAGAGCGATAAGGGCGAAGAAGCTAGGCATTTGGGCGTTACTACGAGGAGAGCATAAATGCAGTATTGAACTAGTACGCTGCACCAGCAAGGATAACCGTTTCGAAATGATTTGCTCTCTCGGATAAGGCTGCCCAGGGTCCAGCCGATCGAACTGCGCTGCGGCAGATCACGAACATACCCAATACCGTCTCGGTTTTTTATTCATGTTTTATTTATTTTCGTTTTTCACAAGCAATAAGCTAACGCCTCATTTTACCACATGTCGCTCCTTACATGATGTACCATGTGCGAGATCTGTCGAGTTGCTCCCTGTACAAGGAACGTCTCCTTCACCCACTTCTATACAGGAGACATCCGTCCTATCCGCGCGTTTTACTGCATCTGGATAGTGCCAACAGTGGTTTATTCTTGGTAACGAGACTAGCATCTATAAGGACATAGTCCCCGGGGCCGGGAATGCTAGGATGCCCCCCAATCAGGCATAAAGTCGTGCTATCACACAATTTTCCCACACATCTCTCCCCCCCCCAAATGCGTAGTCCGGACAGAACCGACAGAAAGAAGAATAACCCAACACACACGCATCCGATCATCCGAGGCATTTTGGTAGTGGGCCGCGTCTCCGCTGCTCGCTAAAAGCATATCAAGTACCCGCAAGTCAAAAAGCCCTTGCGGGCCAAGCCGACTCAGAATTAGCCGACCGTGGTTCGAGATTGTCTGCAACTGCGGGTTTTGCTTTCTCCATGAATATGGCTCCACTGGGCACTCGGCATTTCCACTACCTTATGTCCGGGTGGCCGTGCGTTTCCTTTCGAACACGGTGTCTACTTCTTGACGGAAGGACGGATACGGATACTGCCCGGAGGCCTAATAATTATGCAGTCGCACTAGCACTGGCACTGGCTACACCGGATTCCGATCGTTCGGTCACTGTGCACCCCGATCACCCTGGTTTATCCTGACAATTAACCTCTGATCTTTGAAGATCGCCTTATTGGGTCCGGCTGCATTTATCAGATGTGATACTTGTAGATTACAGCTTCGTACAGCTTCGTACCGCCCGTAGTGACCTGTGGAATACAACCCTCTAATAAGCCCCCTCGGAGGCCCCGACGCTGGGCGATGACGTGCCCCTGCATGGGCCCCAGCACACGATTGGCATTCCGATCAACTTTAGTCGCGATATGGTTGCGCGTCATGTATTGTCACGCACGGTTGCAACCCTGGAATTAAAGGTTGCCAAGGCGTGATTTCGTGAAACGTCGCACGAGCTTATCTCCACCGACAGAATTAAGGTGTCCCGTGAATTGTTCAAATGGGGAATGTGCTGGGGCTGAAACCGTGACCAATTTTCAGTCGAACAAATCAGACTATCCACGGCATAGGATCATCGAGAGTGTACTGTTCTGTGCTTTCTGTTTCCCGAACGTTGGTGCCTTGGACTACCTAACTCACTAGTGTCATCCTCCTCCATCAGCCAAGAGAGCTATCTGCAGCGTGAATGGTGCCTGGGCTCGCCAAGAGGGCAAGTGGTCCCCCTCTTGGCTTTGGGCTTAGGGGCTAGGCCGTCCTGGTTTGTGGCAACTGTCATCGGCAAGCCTAAATTTACGGAATCCAGGTTTAGGGGAGTGAACCGTGGATGTTCGATACCTAAAATCCTAAAATCCTAATGTGGCGCAACCAGCCGACGGAGTCTTACATGAATCAGCAGAAATCAGCACAAACCATGTGGCGCTGCATTTTTTGAGTTTATGCGTCGGGGAGTTTATTCAGCCGAATACGAAGGGGTTACAGTAATACGAGTTACAAGTCACGAGGATTCCATTTGGGGCTGCCTTGTCTACATACATCGTTGCCTTTATTACTATTTTCTTTTTTTTTTCTCGTTTCTCAAGTCATCTTTTCCATCGCTCATACTTTACTTCACATTGCAATCCAGACTACATCATTTATGATACATCAGAACAGGGATAGGCATGACTCGGACAATGCCCGAATATCCAGCTTATGCTTAACCCCGGTAAGGTTGGGTCCCCCTTTGGCCCGCCGATCCTGGACTCCTGATTTGCATGGCCGTGCACACCTCCTCGCGAAGTCTATTAGATTAAGTCGTTCCAAGGCAGACATTCCGATCTGTCTTGACCCAACTTCATAATTCCATACCATAATTTCACAAGAAAATTTCCAGAGTGTCTCCACACGGAGCTCGGCAGGGATTAGGCGAGCTTGTCCATTAAATAAAGTATTGACCGGCGAAGCCGGCCCACGGACCACGTTTTGGCGGACGGAAACCTACGGTCCTGGATTAATTAAAAAAAAATAAAAAAAAATTAATTACTGATTACTGATTACTGATTACTTTCCCTAGTTGAGTTTATTTACTCGGGGGGCCATGCTAGCCCCGTTTTTTTGCCTTCGGTCGTGGACGCCTCCAAGCACACTAGAGTGCTTGGCCTTGCTTGGACCGGTCCGAGTCCCGGAGCTATACATGTGCTCTATACATCCGTGAGAGCCTCCCTGGCTCGCCCACGGCGCTCGCATGGATTCCTATTTTTAATAGACCTTCGTATACGGGGCCAATTGTCTTGAGTCTCGCCCATGCAAGGCCCTTTTGAATTCTTCCGCCCCCTGCCCCATGCGCCCCCCCCTGCAGCCGTAGCGCTGGGATCCTGGTCCTCGATCGCTCGAAGCTCCAAGCGTTCGTGATCCGCCGTTTTTGGGAGCCCCCTTGGGCGGCCCTTTCGGCCCGTTCATTAAAACTTGTTTTGCCGCTGAGAATTATACGAAACGCGTGGAATATGCACCCTTGAGATCAAGTAACGAATCGTATACCCGGCTTTTGGTTTCGAGTCGCTGATCCTGGTACTCGACGTGAAACGGAAAGTCGTGTCAGGGTGAGATGGGGGCGGATGACTGTTGTTAGGCCATGCTTTCTGTAGTGAAACTGGATTCAAAGGTAGTTTACGACCTGCTGTGAAAGCTTCACCTGAGTGTTGGTGTGATGGGGCCGGGCTTTAGGCCTAATGGTCCTGGCTCTTGCCATCTTTGGAGGTACCCTATACCTATAGACCTGCTGCATACACATCACGGCACTAGAAGAGCAAGTCGTTTGCCAATGCTGGGTGTTCGTTGTTAGGTCTATAGTACAGTTTTATATACACTCGCCAGTCGTGCTTTAACAATCGGCTCGGCCGAAATACCGTGGGAATGACACAACGTCTCGGACACTAGAAACTCCGGACAGGTAGCCCAGGAACCGATCAAATCCGAGTCCGAAGCCTCCGTGGGGCGCAGAGCCCCAACGGCGGAGGTCAGCATACCATTGGAGATGGCCCAGATCCTCGCTTGGGGACAGGTGAGGGTAGAACGGCTCGGTAGGGGCTGGAGCGTCAGGGTCCGTAGAGGCACGTTTCTTGATCAGGCCGTACTCGCGCATGTTCTGGATGATATTGGGCAGGCGATGCTCGCGCAAAGAGCCACCAGCGACTTCGCTGACCTCAGGGAGAAGCAGGTCAAAGCAGGCGACCGTCTCTCCTGGTGTGCTCTCGTTCTCACCGACCTGCGATGGAGCCATATAGAACGGCTTGATGGCTTTGGGGTAGTTGGTAACGAAGACCGGACTGCCCTGGTGAAGCACCTCGACAAGGTACTTCTCGTGTTCGGTCTGTAGACCTCCGTCCCATGTCGGAGGATGCTCAAATGAGGCACCGTCCTCTGCAACCGCCTGCTGCAGTTTTTCAATGGCCTGAGTGTATGTGATGCGATGCCATCTAGGACCGTCCATCAGGGCAATCCATCTTTGACGTAGATCCTTCGCCGGCTGATCTGGGCTGATTTCCTGTCCAGACTCGCCAGTCCGCTTTGCTGACAATATCTCCTGTCCAACGGGACTCTCGTATAACCGACGGGTCAAGTTACGAAGCATATTCTCCACCAAACCCGTGAGCGAATCCAAGTCATACATGAAGTTAGCCTCAGCCTCTAGCATGTAGAACTCGCTGAGATGACGCGGGGTGTCACTCTTCTCTGCTCGGAACACGGGCGTTAACGTCCAGACATTGCCCAATTCGGCGGCATATGCCTCGAGGTGTAATTGCGACGATACGGTCAAGTATTTCGGTGCTCGGAAGAAATGCTCGGTCTCGGAGTCGGAAGGCGCGGCGGCGCCCCGCGGAAGAAGCGTGAATGTTTCGCCTGCGCCCTCACAATCGGAAGATGTGATTATCGGAGGCTGAACTTGTGTGAACCCACCGTTGGGCATTGAATGGAAGACATTGCCTAGCTGGAATAGACATTCGGAGCGGAATCGGGCAAGAAGCGACTGGAACGGCGTTCGTATGCGAAGATGGGGGATTTGGCGGAGGTAATCGACAGTTTGATACTTTTTTTGGATTGGAAACGTCTGCGATTGAGATGCGAAAGTCAGGTTGCTTCTCCGCGGATATTGCAATAAAAGCTTACCTCCGGGTCCGATGCTCCGACAACAGTCACATCGGTTGCCTGAAGCTCATGTGTCTGCTCCTTGCCAGGCGGACATGCTTTCCATATTCCTGAGATTTCGACTGCGGCGCCAGTTGAAAGACTGAAGCAATGATCGCGTTAGATCTGATTCATGACAAGCAAGCTGCGCGTCGCAACTTCCGGGGGCAACGTACTCAGCAGCTTGTGCCGACTTCAAGATGGCCTGCAATGGTTCCACAGTAGAACCATCTGAGATTTCTGCAAAGGCAAACTTTTTTTGCTTTCGGACGGATCTAATGAATCCATTCACTTTGACTTCCTGGTCTTCCAAGCTGCAGGGTCCCTCCTTCTTGCTAGCTTGGAGGATCTGTGCACATCGAAGAAGTACGGGACGTGCATTGGGTGTTGAGCTAGATCCAAGTCTTGCGACAGACGTGGCGAAGGTCCGCCGCCATACCTGCATGGCTGAGTTAATAGTGCTGTGTTGGTTGAGTGATGGCCGGAGGTTGCGGGCGGGAAAATCCTCGGCGGAGTTCGGCCGACCGCCGATCTCGACGCCTTTGCTTCTCGCCTGGAGCTCGTGTAGGGATTGACAAAGGTTCAGTGATGAACATTCTCATATCTAGACATGTACCAACTTCAAGCGCTTTATTTTTCATGATTGTTCACTACCGACTTTAGAAGCCTGGGAGTTGACCGGGCCCCAGGTTCTACACATTTATATAATGCAGAAAGGATTCGAAGACATGAATTGAGATTAACTAATTGCTAGACTATTATCCAGTTTGGAACGAGGCAAGATCATTAAACATGAAAAATTCGTAAAATCCGAAAGCTAAAAGCCAAACAGACCTAAAGGGAACGATCCAGCTGTGTGGAATTTGAAGCCCACATGTGCAAGGATATCACAGATTCATCCTACTGTCGATGCTGTCTAGCATATGCCTTCCGTTCCTCCTCAATCATCTCGATAGCATCCAGGAGGCTGCCGTTTGATGCAGCCGCATAGACAGCCATTCGGGATCGTCCACCTTCCGCGGGAGTACCATAGCCCATGTCGACAAGCGAAGAGATGCAGTTGTCGATACTCTCGGCATATGGATCCTGAAAACCATTGGAATGGCTTGGACTAGCGTTTGTGGTTGCAGACTGGGAGGTTTCCTCAATGGGGAAACTGCCAGGGATGCTCTGAGTGGACGATGGTCGGGAACGCAGGCGCTCTCGTCTGTCCAAGCGCGCCCAAGTATCAATTTCGGCCCTCTGTCGGGCACTAGGACGGAGCGAGTCACGCTCAGTTGCTCGGCGTCTGAGAGGAATTTCGGCAGTGGAATCGTTTGGAGAAGCGTATTCAAAAGGCTGCTTCACTGTTTCCGAGCGTTTGACTTTCGGCAAAGGCTTACCGCCACTGCTAGAGTTTTCATTGTAGTCTTTGGCACCAGGTAGCTTAGTTGGCCGGTCCTGCATGTTGGCGCCCAAAGCAGTGGCACTATCAACAGGAGCATCAGTGTCCAGGCGTGATCGCGAATTTCTGCGGAAGGAGGCATAGTCTCCAGGGGATACACCGTGAGGAGGCACAGATGCACGATCTTGCCGCTGATTTGCCCGCAGGTGAGCATCCAACTGCGAAACTGGCGGGAAACGATTCATTCCTAGATCTATCATTTCCCTTTCTGTAGGGTGCCCTGCGCTCAGAGGAGGGGAATGACTGCGCCCCCAGACAGGAGGAGCATTTGAGGCAGAGTCATCTGCCAAATCAATTAATGCGGGAGGGGCAGCCCGAGGAGCATTAGCACTTGAAGAGCTGATTTCTGGCACAGACAAGACAGGCTCCTGGAAGGTAACAGACTTCGTGCGCTTAACCGAGCACTTGCTGTTCTCACCAACAGTCTCTTCAGGAATGACCTCCTCTTTTCTCAAGGCCTTCTCCTGGGGCACTGATGTATCGCTGACATGAACGCTCTCGCTCTGAGAGCTGCCCATTTGAGCGCCGAGCGAGCTTGATTTCGCCGCCTTGGACGAGGGTTGCGATGCAGGAATTCGTTCAATGGGCATCTGATCACTGAACTCAAGGTTGATCGCGTGACCATCAATGTGGAAGCCCTGCAGGGCATTCATTGCAGCCATCGCCGGGTGAATCGTAGGGAACTGCAGGTAGCCGAAGCCTGCATGTTTGCCCGACATGGAATCCAGAGGAAGATCCACTTCAACAATGAACCCTTTTGAAGCGAAGACATCCTGGATCATTTTTTCGGTGACATTGAAGCCGACGTTTCCGATGAACAAGATCTTATTCTCAGGTGTCTCTGTGTGATTGCCTCCATTTTTGGAATGGGTCTGTACTTTATATGGTGGAGGAGCCGATGTATGGTTGTGAGGAAGAGAGTTGAGAGGCTGTTGCATACCGTGCGGGAGGAATGGCGGCATAGGGGGCGGCCCAGAGGACCACGGAGGGAATGCAACCGGGGTGTAGTGACGTGGCGGAGGAGGATGATGGGCATAGTGACGTGGTGGGTGAGCGTGCAAGTGCCACGGTTGATTAGCATTAAAAGATGCCCAGCTCGGTGGCTGAGGGGATGGCTGGAAATGCTGAGCATAAGGCTTCCCATCGCTAGGCCAGTTAGGAGGGGGATGAGAAGAATGGTTCCAAGGTTGCGTCTCTTGCTCGATGTGTGGATTGGAAGCAGGCTGAGGTCTGGGGGCATAGGATGATCCAGAGTCTCTAACCGAGGTTTGACCAGAGGCCGTGATATCTTTCTGTTGCGTTGGTGTGTCCGACGGATGGATCTGGCTTTCCTGACTGGGGACAGGCGGGACAGGCACACTGTTAGGAGGAGTGAAAAAGACGCCAGGTGCAGCATTCGAGCTGCCAGTCGTAGTGCTTGTGTTCTGGGACCCGGCTCGGCCAAACTCGTTCTCAAATGCCGCGAACAAGGTTCGTGTACTCTGATCCAGATCAGTAGCAAAAGACCGCAGACTTTCCACGGCGGTCTCAGCAACAGGCTTGCCGGCTTGAATTGCTTCTTCTGCCATATGTCTTCCATTTTCGGGCAGGTTATTAAAAGCGGTTCTCATCTGAGCCTCAAGGTGTGTGAAAAGGGCCTGCAGTGAAGTAGCAAGGTTCTCTGGAAGCTCCCTCTGAGCCTCACTCAGTTGATGCCGCAGCTCAGGAATTCTTGTTCGCAACTCAGTCTGCATGACGCCGACTCCACCGCAGATTTGTTGCAGCATCTGAGCCATAAACTGTTCCACAACGGGAGGGATCCCATGTGAGCTGATGTTAGCAGATGGTTCACGGGCGGGCTCAGATCTAGTTCCTTGAGCTTGTGTATCAAAAGTCTCACTGGACTCGAGAATATTGGAAAGTTCGGCTTCGAATGCGGCCATCAGAGGCTGGGGATCTTCTTCGGGGGCGGTCGCTGGGGAAGTGATATCTTCCGAAGCTGATTTATTCACGGGTTGGACGGTGTTGATTGCAGTCTCTGCAGTAGTGGAGGTATCCCTCGTCATTTCCGCGTCCTTGGGCGCTTCGTTGGATGTGTTTTCAAATCGCCTCCACAACTCGAGCACAGAATTTGATCGGCGAATATCAAAACGATGCATCGTTTCGGCTTCTTCACGAGAAACATGGATGGAATCAAGGCGTTCATTGATGTCGACGGGCTCGTCTAGGCGCTCAGATAGCTCGAGAGAGGACCCGACCTATAGATACAAGTTAGTCATTTGATGATAGAAAAAACCATACTTGCGATGTGAGCTTACTGTGATTTGTTCATCATCCTCGTAGTCAATGTAAGCAAGCCTCGCTCGAGGATGGCTTGACGCGATATCGTCGTAGTCGGCCGCTGAGATCTGTACTACTCCGTGAGAGACTGGAAGGTCTGAGTTGACTCCGTGGGCCGGGGATGAAGACACGTGAAGGTCTCTGATCTGGAAGGGCTTCAACATCATGGGAGCAACGTTGTGAACCCCTGAGTCCAGATCGACGATTTACACGGATGGAATAGAAGCAGCGGGAGATGATAACTTGGACTTGGGGATTCACGAAAGGAGGTGGATGGAGGAAGAGAAATCAGGACAAGTCATGAGATAAACGACTGTTGCCTGGCACAAAGACTCTTGAAAAGGAGGGGTGTGAACGCGAAAGCAAGAAGTTGAGGATGATCTCACTTGACATTTCACATCCCCAGGCAACAGCGGATAAGATACGGAACCTGGAGCTCTCCCCGCCTACCGCCTGACTAAGGAGATGATTATCTTGGACCTAAAGACTTCGTTCTCTTAGTCCTTCTCAACCTGTTCGGGAATATTTTGCTCAATGACTTTCAAGATGTGTTCTTGCTCATTTCCAATATATTATTCGAAAATCTCTGTAAAGCCACCTAGAAAGACAAAAAAAAGTAATATTGAGACAATCTTGTCGGTCCGGCTGTATTTGCTGACTCAGCGATTTCCTTGCGGCCCTTGCAAACCTAAGGTGTCTACTCCTTCAATCCAGAGAGCATTTCTAAAGGTGCGCCTGATTCGACGCCATTTTACATCTCACTGTTCATACAACTCCCATCGACCGGGAAATACCAATGGCTGGTCCACTGGAAACGACCCTCTATACCAAACGCCTCATAACCTAAATCTTGCACGACCCCCATACCCCATTCGAGCGATCCACACCCAGCCTCAATGACCACCGAAAAAGCCTCGTCACGACTGCAGAGTCCTGGTGACCGCAATGTTCAGAGTGTAGTGTTAGGAGACCTTCTGTTCAAGCCATGGTACCAATCTATCTACCCGGAGGACCTGGTTGCTAAAGACGCCGAGTGTCTTCACGTTTGTCGGTGGTGCTTCCGGTATTCCTGTGACCGAGTCGCTTTTGCAGAACACACCCGAGAATGTGTGTATCGAACAAAACCGCCCGGTACGAAGGTATATGATCATAGTGGTTATGCGGTATGGGAGGTCGATGGGGAGGAACACAAGCTTTTTGGCCAGAACTTATCCCTCTTCGCCAAGCTCTTTCTTGACCACAAGACCGTCTTCTTCGATGTCGCGACCTTCCTATACTATATTCTCACCTTTACCGACCCAGACAATCCAGAAAACTACCACGTTCTTGGCTTCTACTCAAAGGAGAAGCTATCTTGGGATTCGAACAACCTTGCCTGCATTTGTGTCTTCCCACCATACCAGCATAGGCAGCTGGGAAAATTGTTAATGGGGGTGAGCTATAAGCTTAGCGGCTGGGATTCCCTCGGTGGTTACATTGGTGGGCCAGAGAAGCCTCTCAGTGACCTAGGCCAAAAAAGCTACAATCGCTTCTGGGCCGAGCGGATCGCAAGATATCTGCTATGCGGCAAACGTGGCGAAGGCGAAAACTCAAAGCCTAGCAATTTCTCCAAAGCCTCCAAAAAGAGACCCCCGCGTGAGACTATGACCGTTGAAGAGGTCGGCCAGGCTACTGGCATGTTGGCAGAAGACGTGATCACCGCCATCAAGTTCATGGGCGTTGTTCAGCCAGAGACACCGAGGAAGCGTAAAACGCCTCGTCTAAGCGGAGATGGTGGCCCGGCTCAGGTTCCGACAATGCTCATACGGAAAGAGGATGTCTGGAAGTGGGCTAAAGTCCATCAACTGTCATTAGAGGATCCTGTGAGAGAGGATGGATTCATTCTCCCATCTCCAATTGTTTCCGATGCCAGCCAGAGAGCTTCGGACGAGGAATAGCCTCTGCAGTGTGATTGCATGTACAATAATGTCTAATGTAACTTAGTAATGATAATAATGACCCCTATTTCCTCGCCTGTCGAACACTATTGATAGAGAGGTTCGGCATATGCTTGTAGACCAGAGATGCTATGTAATGATGGACTGAGAGACATCTACGCCTACCATCTACGGCTTGAAGTAAATAAGTTGCAATTAATGTGTGCATTTTTTGACTGGACTTTCAAATGCCGAAGCCATAAGTCCTGGGTCCATCTAAATCTTTACATGAAACACCGAACCTCATCAACCGGGAGCACATTACTCTTCCATACCACCAGGTCCGCTCGCCTTGCTCATCTGGCGAGCCTTCAGCAGCTCGTCACAGAGAAGCAGGTTCGACGCGATACCAGTGCTGGAGGCAATGCAGTTCCGAAGAACACGGAAAGAGTCGAAGACACCCTCCTGGACGGGGTCCATGGGCTCACCGGTAGTCAGGTCCAGGCCGACAACGTCATTGCCTTGAGCACGCTCGTCCTGAATCGAGGCCAGAGAATCCTGGATATCATGACCGGCGTTGGCGGCCAGAGTCTTGGGAATGATGAGGAGAGCGTCGGCGAAAGCATCAACACCAAACTTGGCCTTGCCCTTGACGCTGTCGCGGAAATTCTCTGATTTCAAATGGGAAGCACAGGCGATCTGGAAGGCACCAGCACCGGGAATGACACATTCATCAACAATAGTGTTGTAAACGGAGCGAAGACCATCGCGGACGGCATCCTTGACTTGAGCGATGTTGTGTGCGTTAGGGCCCTTAATGAGGATAGTCACGGACTTGGGGTCCTTGACCTCCTCAACGAAAGTGAACTTCTCCTCACCAAGCTGGTGCTCGTAAACAAGACCAGCCCAACCGAGAACATCGGGGGTCATGTCCTCCACACTATTTTGGGCAACACCACCGCACACCAGCTGCAGACGCTCCATGTTTCTCCGCTTGGCGCGGCGGAGAGCCATGATGCCGTTCTTGACAAGGATATCCAAGCTCAGAGGGTCGATACCCTTCTGGTTGATCACAACGAAGCCCTTCTTGGGGTCGTTACCGCAGACCAGCTTCTTGAGCTCCACAATCTTCGCCAGCTTCGAATCAACAAACTTGCGCTCGCTTTCCACTAGCTTATCTCTCTGTTCGGCAGTGGAGTAGTAGAAGCCGGAGTTAATCTCAGACTTCTCGTACTCCAAGCTGACGTTCAATGTCAAGATGAAAGCATTCTCCACGCGCTTGGGCATGTCGGGGTGTCTAGCACCGTGGTCCAGAGCCAGACCACGGATGAGCTGGGTATCGGATGAGGACCGATGTTGCATTGTCATAATCTCAATCATGTGCAAATCAGGTTTCTCGGGGGCACGGTGGATGGCGAGCACGGCATCGACAATGTCAGGGGTGAGCTTCTCGGCGAGGGCAAGGTTCAACTTGGTGGAGAGAGAAGTGCGAGCAACAGAGAGGAGCAGCTCGCGGTCAACAGTCCGCTCGAGCTTGTACTTGTCGAGGAACTGCAAGCACCGTGTTAGACTGAGACTGCTTCATCAATTTATTCAGTTCTTCTGCATACCTTCAAAGCCTCGTTCTTCGCAATCTCGTAGCCATCGGTGACAACACGAGGGTGCAGTCCCTCGGTAATGAATCGATCCGCCTGCTTCAGGAGCTCTCCCACCAAGAGGACAACGGACGTTGTGCCATCACCTGTGATGTCATCTTGCGCTGTCGCAGCACGGGCAATCATAACCTTGGAACATTATCAGAGAGGATCGGGGACGTTTCGTGGCAGTGGTGTCTTACAGCCGTAGGGTTTTGAATTTGCTACCAGGAGTTAGCATTCATGCTCCATTAAGAAACAGCTGGGCCTTTTGACAAACCATTTCACGCAGCAGAACATTTCCATCCTTGGTCAGCTTGATCTGTTATAGTACCTCCGCATTAGATAACATGATCCGAGAAATTCCAGAGGATAAGGGACGTTATGCATACTCCGCCAGAACCGTCCACCAGCCTATTGATTTTGTTAGCTATTGCATTCGTTAGAAAATTATCGACACTCACATCTTCAAGGTACCAGAGGGACCCAAGTTCGACTTGAGAACATCCTGGAGACCCTCACCAGCGGCGATGTTCACCTTCAGGGCCTCTCCTCTCCGCTAGATGAAATGTTAGTGCGGGCCACGGAGGGGTCAAGCTTAGGGGGGTGATAAATGCATACCCGGGACTCGGCCTTGGGGTTCAGTAGCTGAGTTGCCGACATGTCTGTAGACAAAAATGAATGACAGCGAGCTCGGCCCAAGAAAACAAATGTAATGGGGCAATGAGTGAGAGCTCGTTAGCACACAGGAGTTTGGATGCCCGCGCTGGACCAAGGCGGTGAGCGTGATTTTTGGCAAAAAGCCCACATTACCGATTTGCACTAGCGTTGAAAAAAAAAGAGCTTCCGAATTCTTCACTTTTGCCCGTCCGCCTTCTTGAACGTCCGTCCCAAACCCACTACGCCGATAGTCGTCTGTGGGCCTTTGCCGCTACAAATTAATCCTCTGGTCATTATCGCGATTCATTTGACCTAAGGATTCAGCACTATGGCCGATTACCTCCTGTTCGAGAGCCCTGTGGGCTACTCGCTTTTCAAGGTCGCCCTCCAGGGCGACGCTGTGGGCAACCGTTTGAAGGAAGTCCAGGAAGGTGTTAACGACCTTGCCAAGTTTGGCAAGATGGTTGACCTAACCAGTTTCCTGCCCTTCGAGTACGTTTTTTGCGATGAAAATCCCACAGGGAGAATTTTGCCTCGAGCCGTTCGCTAACGCAACACAGAAACAACAAGCAGGCCCTTGGTGAAATCAACGATGTCTCTGAGGGTGTTGCCTCCGAGACTCTGGTTTCTTTCCTTGAATTGAATCTCCCCAAGCCGAGCAAGAAGAAGAAGGTCGTTCTGGGTCTGTTGGACAAGGGTCTTGCTGGAAGTGTCAAGTCCGCTTTCCCCTTCGTGGACTGCGAGACCGGTGACACCAGTGAGGTCGTCCAGGACCTTCTCCGTGGTCTTCGTCTGCACTTCACCAAGCTGCTGAGCCAGCTCCGCGAGGGTGACTTGGACACTGCCCAGCTCGGTCTCGGTCACGCTTACTCCCGTGCCAAGGTTAAGTTCTCCGTCACCCGTGACGATAACCACATCATCCAGGCCATTGCCATCCTTGATCAGCTTGACAAGGCTATCAACACTTTCTCCATGCGTGTTCGCGAATGGTACTCGTGGCACTTCCCCGAGCTGTACAAGGTTGTCTCCGAGAACCAGCGCTACGCTGAGGTTGCCCTCTTTGTCCAGGATAAGAAGACTTTGAACGATGACAAGCTCCACGACTTGGCCGCCCTCGTTGAGGATGACAAGGGTGTTGCTCAGAACATCATTGATGCTGCCAAGCACTCCATGGGTCAGGAGATCTCTGAGACCGACATGGAGAACGTCATTGCTTTCGCCGAGCGCGTTGTCAGCCTGTCTAAGTACCGCAAGTCGCTTTACCAGTACCTCGTCTCCAAGATGAGCGTTGTCGCGCCTAACCTTGCTGCTTTGATCGGTGAGGTCGTCGCTGCCCGTCTGATCTCCCACGCCGGTAGCTTGACCAACCTGTCCAAGTACCCCGCCTCCACCGTCCAGATTCTCGGTGCCGAGAAGGCTCTTTTCCGTGCCTTGAAGACCAAGGGTAATACCCCCAAGTATGGTCTCCTGTACCACTCTTCCTTCATTGGCCGGGCCGGACCCAAGAACAAGGGCCGTATTTCGCGTTTCCTTGCGAACAAGTGTTCCATTGCTTCCCGTATCGACAACTTCTCCGAGACTCCCACCACCAAGTTCGGTGAGGCCTTGAAGCATCAGGTCGAGGAGCGCCTGGAGTTCTACTCCACTGGTGCTGCCCCCACCAAGAACGAGGTCGCCATGGTATGTTCATCCCCCCTAGTCTCTTGATAATATTTCATAACTAATCCTGATTTACAGAAATCCGCCATGGATGCCGTCCTCGCTGGCATTGACGTTGATGTCAATGAGAGCGACGCTGAGATGGAGGATGCTGATGCCACTGCCTCCAAGAAGGAGAAGAAGGACAAGAAGGAGAAGAAGGAGAAGAAGGAGAAGTCCGACAAGAGTGACAAGAAGAAGAAGCGCAAGTCTGATGTCGGCGAGGGCGAGACTGAGAAGAAGAAGAAGCGCAAGCACGACACCGATGCTGAGCCTTCGAAGAAGAAGCAGAAGGCATAAAAGCGCTTTTTCTTGGGACTGGGAGTCTTCGTCATGGCGTTGGGTTTTATTCTTTCTTTTCTATCTTGTTCACGACTCGATGGGCTCGGGGATCTGTAAATTATTGATTTAGGCCTTAGGCCTTTGTTGGCAATAAGAGTTGCTACATCTCGTGCTATATGAAATTCGATCCTCTTTCTCTTTCACTTGACCTTGACCTTTATTTTCTCTCCCTGATCAGTTGTGCGCGGGCCTGCTCTTTTCTCAAGGGTTGTACGACAATCATTGGCTCCCGCTTCAACTCACTTCCGAGCGTGATCTGCCCCTCTCGAGGTCTCCGCACTCAAGTATATGAGAGGGCTGCTATACCATGAACTCACTCAAATCTCATTGAGACGAGTGAATGGAGTTGATTCTCCAACCTCTGAGGTCTTTACATATAGGTGAGGTCGGCAGTGACGCCACCACCTTGTCCGCTTTCAGCCCCGCGATGATGTCGGCAGACCTCCCTCGATACTTCTCGCCCAAGCGAAAGCGAGAGCCTTCTGAGTCTGACTTCTACAGCCCATCAGCATCTCCCACATCTACAGTATCCGCCTGTAGTCTACAAGAGGCTCGGCTTCGCGAGGACATTGAGCTTGGACGACAAAGCCCTCGAGCGGCAGTGACAGGGCGGTTTGGAGAATTGGCCATCCGAGGAGACCGTTTCCCAGAGCCGCTACTACAGCGCGACTTCCACCAAGAACCCACTCCACAGTCCTCGCAGGAAAAATGTCCACCCGAAAGCCACCTCTATACGAACACTATGCCGGAAACCTTATCGACCCATAACGCCGAGCTACGTGAAGTTCGAGGCCACCAGCCGCCGACCGAACAGTCGACTGAGATTTCAACAGAGAGCGCCTTGGCTCCCACAACACTATCGCCTTCTAAAAACAACTCTGCGCCGTCACCTCGAAAACAACACACTCCCATATCACCTTCCAAGAACCGAAAACAACGACGATCACCCCCTCTCGCAGATGTCTCATCGAAATATTCCATGACATGGCATGATGATGAGATAACGGGTCATAATCCTACAGACCCGACCGATGACGGTTATGGGATCAATGGCGTGGGATTTAAACCTACAGCGGCCATGGCGGCGGCTCGGTCCCATAAACGACAGAAACAAGTCGCCGAGTGGAAGACGCGCGAAGCACGAGACGCTCGCGAGAAGCGACGAGCACGGAGGAACGAAGACATTGCCTTGGAGAAGATTCACCGTGTACACCACGGCGCCATTCAGAAGCGAGTCAAATTTGACATTTAAGCGGGGACTCAATCCCATATCTTTACACTTTGCTTGATCGCATTTTTGGGGGTTTAAACAAACCGGGCGTCTTCGGGTATTCGGAACAAACATTGCGAATTTTGAGATGACTCGACTAGCAATATGGACATGGGGGAACTATGATACACAGAGATGACTTAATGACATGATGCCACATGTGCAGCCGTCCTAGCACAGGGTAATATACAATCTTGAAAACAATCTTGAATATATCCCACCAACACCGTGACTCCAGCTCGTAATTAAGCAACGCTACCAGAACTTGTAGTTGGAGAGGTTCGTCCAACTCTTCCTCCGCCGATCCTCTTCCGCACGCTTGGTGGCCTCCTCGGCGGCCTTTTCCTTGTCTCTTTGCTTCTTATCTTTCAATTCCTTCATCAAATCGACCGCTTGCTTCATTCCGTGCATTTCCTCAACACGTTGTCTCCGACAGAGCTCGTAGGCTGCTAGCGAGGTAACGGCGAATACTCCGACTGCCCAATTTCCAGCGGACCATAATGAGCGCATACCTATGCCAATGAATTAGTCCTCAATCAATTTCCAATAACTAGAAGTCATGAATGTACCTCCAAAGACACCTCGCATACCACCAGCGCCGAATCCAAGACCAATTCCGGTCAATAGCGATTCTCGTGCGCAGGGTGCTTTGTGGAATGAAGACATCTCAGACATAGAGACTGTGCCGACGACATCCGAATATGAGATATCTTTGGGATCCTTGCCACGGGGCTTGTACGTCGCATTTGAGAGAGCATTCACGCGGTCTTCGGGTTCACCGAATGCATCCCATAACTTTCCGACTTGCGACTTGGGGAAGTCGTGCTTGGGTTTCTTCGGATCGGTGTTCGGGATACTGGCAGGAAGATGGCTGCCAGGCTCCTCGGAGGAGCCGGGCTCTCGTGGATTGTCCGACATCGTTATTATCTTGCCGTCTTCAAACGAGGTACAATTTATTGGACCACCGTCAATATCAAGTGGCGTATTGATGATCCGGCGCAGACCGATTCAGATAGTTATTCCGGAAGATCGCTGACTCAGCCACGCGTAGACGCGGACGCGTCGAAAGAAGTGATTGAGATTGCCTCGATCGGTGCAAGTCGCAGGGCCATTTCTGATCCCTCTTCCAGACATTGGTCGCAGGATTGCTTTCCTGCCCCCGCGTCTTCTCCTCCCTGACGATATTATCTTTGTTTTACTCATTTTACCTGAGATATTTCCTCGCCATCTGCCCGCCCTGCCTTCCGATTTGATCTGAGCAGCCCGGCCGGGCGACAGTGTCGCAATGCCGTCGCGGAAACCCAGCAAATTTGGGAACAAGTTCCGAGGAGCTGCTGCATCCTCTGGTCCCCGACGAACAAAAACAGTCGAATTCGGTTCCCTGCGCATAAGCGAAGCAACATCTCAAGATGAGAAATTCGAGGCCATCCGGCTGGCCAACAGTATCGATGAACAACTTGGTTTCCCGCGTTTCGAGTCCGGCGAAACAAGGGCAGGCTGGCTCGTCAACATGCACAGTACGACAATAGAGGACTCCAATGTGCAAGGTGGCCGCGCCGGTGTCGACTTCTATTTTCTTCAAGACGACGGGAACAGCTTCAAAGCGACGGTCGAATACGAGCCTTATTTCCTGATTGCGGTGAAAAAGGGCCATGAGATGGAAGTGGAGGAATGGTCTAAGAGGTCATTCGAGGGTTTGATCAAGAGCTTTAAGCGACTTGACAAGGAAGATCTGAATCTCCCAAATCATCTTCTTGGACACCGGAGGACGTTCATCAGGATGAACTTTGCCAATGTGAGCAACCTGCTTGAAGTGCGGAGAACTCTTCTTCCTCTGGCCGAGAAGAACAAGAAGAATGCAGGTGTAATGGACGCATACGTCGAAATGTCTAGGTTTGTCTTCCGCCTTGGTGGCCTTGATATCGTCATTTTCTGATTGGGACTTATTTCTACAGTGCCACCACCGGTTTCGACCTTTTTGACGACGAAATAATTAATGAACAACGACCTAATGCCAACACGCAAGCGAGTGATTTTATTGTTGATATTCGCGAGTACGATGTTCCGTATCATGTCCGGGTGTGCATTGACAAGGGTGCGTGATTTTCATTTTCGGATGTCAGAATACCAGGCTCACAGTCTACAGATATTCGCATCGGAAAGTGGTATAATGTGCAGGCAAAGCACGGCGAGATTTCGTTATCCTGCCTAGAAGAACGACTTCAGCGTGCCGACCCTGTGGTGCTTGCCTTCGATATCGAAACCACAAAACTACCCCTCAAGTTTCCTGATGCAGTGATCGATCAGGTCATGATGATTTCCTACATGATTGACGGGCAAGGATTCTTGATCACCAACCGAGAAATCGTTTCCGAGGATATTAACGACTTCGAATACACACCAAAGCCTGAATACAACGGACCTTTCATTATTTTCAACGAGCCCAACGAGAGGGGTGTATTGGAGCGCTTTTTCGAGCATATCAAGATCGCCAAACCCACTGTTATTGCTACCTACAACGGTGACTTTTTCGATTGGCCGTTCGTGGAAGCGAGAGCGAGCGTCAACGGAATTGACATGTACTCGGAGATCGGCTTCAGAAAGAACAGCGAAGACATCTACCAGGCCGATTACTGTGTGCATATGGATTGTTTTGCGTGGGTGAACCGTGATAGTTATCTGCCGCAAGGAAGTCGTGGCTTGAAAGCTGTGACTGTCGCCAAGCTCGGCTACGACCCAGATGAACTTGACCCCGAACTGATGACTCCATATGCGAGTGAACGGCCCCAAACTCTCGCCGAGTACTCAGTTTCCGATGCTGTCGCAACCTACTACCTATACATGAAATATGTGCACCCCTTCATCTTCTCCCTGTGTACCATCATTCCTTTGAATGCCGACGAAACACTGCGAAAGGGAACTGGAACTCTCTGCGAGATGTTGCTCATGGTCCAAGCCTATCAACATGAGATTGTTCTTCCCAACAAGCACAAGGACCCACCCGAAGCCTTTTATGATGGCCATTTGCTTGAGTCGGAAACCTATGTTGGTGGTCACGTCGAAAGTATCGAGGCGGGTGTTTTCCGAAGTGACATCCCGGTCGCCTTCAATGTCGACCCCAAGGCTATGGAGGAGCTTATTCGAGATCTAGACCATGCCCTCAGGTTCAGTATTGAGGTTGAAGAGAAGAAGTCCATGGACGATGTGACGAACTTCGAAGAAGTCAAGGCTCAGATCGCAGAACGTCTACTCGACTTGCAGAACAACCCTGTTCGAAACGAGGTGCCTTTCATCTACCACTTGGACGTCGCCTCTATGTACCCCAATATCATGATCACCAATCGATTGCAACCAGATTCTTTGATCAACGAATCAGACTGTGCGGCATGCGATTTCAACCGCCCCGGAAAGACCTGTGACAGACGAATGCCGTGGGCATGGCGTGGTGAGTTCTTGCCTGCGAAGCGCGACGAATACAACATGATTCGACGTGCTACCGCGAATGAACGATTCCCCGGTAAATACAAGAATTCCCCAATGAGGTCATTCGGCGATCTCGGTATCGAGGAACAAGCCGGAGTGATCAAGAAGCGACTCCAGGATTACAGCAAAAAGATCTACCACAAAATTCACGACAGTAAGACGATGGAACGAGAGGCCATTATCTGCCAGAGAGAAAACCCATTTTACGTCGATACAGTGCGCGACTTCCGTGATCGGCGATATGATTTCAAGGGCAAGCAGAAGGTCTGGAAAAACAAGACTGATTCTTTGCAGTCGTCAGGTGCTTCTGCAGCTGAAATTGACGAGGCCAAGAAGATGATTATTTTATACGATTCACTCCAACTTGCACACAAGGTCATTCTGAACAGTTTCTACGGCTATGTCATGCGAAAGGGATCGCGATGGTATTCCATGGAAATGGCTGGTGTTACCTGTTTGACGGGTGCCCATATCATTCAGATGGCACGAGAGCTCGTTGAGCGCATCGGCCGACCTCTAGAGCTTGATACCGATGGTATTTGGTGTATGCTTCCCGGTACCTTCCCTGAAAACTTCACCTTCACTCTGAAGAATGGGAAGAAGTTGGGAATTTCGTACCCTTGTGTCATGCTTAATCACCTCGTTCACGCTCGTTACACAAATCACCAGTACCAGGCGCTCACCGACCCATCGACTTTCAAGTATGAGACTCACAGTGAAAATTCCATTTTCTTCGAAGTTGACGGGCCCTACCGAGCTATGATCCTGCCGACCTCAAAGGAAGAAGACAAGAACTTAAAGAAGCGATATGCCGTCTTCAACCACGATGGGTCTCTAGCGGAACTCAAGGGATTTGAAGTCAAGCGAAGAGGAGAGTTGAAGCTCATCAAGATCTTCCAAACCCAGATTTTCAAGTTCTTCTTAGATGGGACGAACCTTGCCGAGACGTATGCCGCCGTGGCTCGAGTTGCTGATCGATGGTTGGATGTCCTCTACGAGCAGGGGGCAACTTTAGCTGACGAAGAGCTGATTGATCTCATTTCGGAGAACCGAAGTATGTCCAAGACTTTGGAGGAATATGGAAATCAAAAGTCGACATCTATCACCACTGCAAAACGCCTCGCAGAGTTCTTGGGCGAGCAGATGGTTAAAGACAAGGGTCTCAACTGCAAGTACATTATCTCGTCAAGGCCGAGGAACACCCCTGTTACTGAACGAGCTATTCCTGTGACAATTTTCTCTGCAGAGGAGAGTGTCAAGCGCTTCTTCCTGCGAAAATGGCTCAAGGAAGACCCCGGAGATATAGATCCTCGTACCGTCATTGACTGGGATTATTATCTTGAGCGTCTGGGGTCCGTGGTGCAGAAGCTCATTACCATCCCTGCTGCGCTTCAGAAGATTCGGAACCCGGTCCCACGCGTTGCTCACCCTGACTGGCTGCAGCGACGGATCAACCAAAAGGACGACAAATTCAAGCAGAAGAAGATGACTGATTTGTTTGAGAAGTCCGAGAAGGCTCCGCTTTCTTCCATCTCCGCCAACATTCTGGAGCACCGGGTTCAACATGCCGGTGACATGGAAGAAGTTATTGCAAGCTCGACACAGAAAATCAAGTCTCCTGAAAGCAAGGTTGCTCAGAAGAGGAAGCATCCAGAGAGCGCTCCCAAGACATCGCTGGATCCTTTTGCTACTCTGCCGGCAGTCATGCCATCCATATCAGAGGATTATGAAGGGTTCCTCAAGTACCAGAAGCAAAAGTGGAAGATCCAGAAGCAAGCACGGATTCGTCGTCGCCAATTGTTTGGCGAGCGGACCAATGTTGCCACTGACTCCCTGAGCAACTTCTTCCGCAACCAGGCCCAGATGCTGTACATCAGTACATGGCAGGTTCTGCAGCTCTGTGAAACCGGCCGGCCAGGTATTGTGCAGGCCTTCGTGTTGATTGATCAAAAGATTCACGCACTCAATGTTAAAGTACCGCGGCAATTCTTCGTGAATTTGAAGCGGGACTCTCTGCCCGACATAGATGTGCCAGAGTGCGAGGTTGAGAAGGTCAATCATACCCTTCCTAATGGACATCCTTCGGTCCACCTCTTCCGTGTGTCGTTGACCGAAGACAAGTTCCTCGAGGAGGCTGATAAGATGGATGCTTTGTTCCAACATCCCAGTATCGAGGGCGTTTATGAGCGAAACATTACACCAAGTATCCGAGCAGTGCTGAAGCTTGGAAGCCACTGTACTTTTGATGAAGAACAGCGTGGCGTGCTCGGTGACGGTTTGGACAAAGGCTTTGATCTCTCTACTCTGCTTCATGCCACTTCTGACGAACCTTATTTGATTAATTCGTCCTTGGCATACCATTACCTATACCACGTTGCCTCCGGAGATCGACAAGTCTTTGCCCTGTTCTCAACGGCTAAAAAGGAAGCCAATATTGTTATCCTGAATAGGACCAGGGATGCCCAAGGCCTGCCAAATGTCGATAAAATTTACTCCGAGCTGCTTTCTCGCAAGCTGCAAGACACTGCTAGTGATGCAGCACAAAATGCGTTTGAGTACCAAGAAAAGATTCATTTCAGGACGACCCAGGTGATGACTCGACGGAAGGCTCACCTCGAAATTGGTGACTTGGTGAGGAAACTCCGCAGTGAGGAGACCCAACCAGCTATTTTGATCATTCAGTCCCAGCAAAAGGACCGACTATGTCACGAGATTCCTATTTTGAAGGAATATCCCACCCTGTTTGTGAAACCCGAAGTTTCGGACATGGATCTTCCACCCCTCGGCTGGCAATCCTTCATCGCAAGACGCCTGGTCACCCATTACCTGTATCTTGCAGCCTGGATCCAGCACCTGACCCTGCTTGCTCGTTACGGAGATGTGCCGCTTTGCAACTTGGAGACAGATGATCCTCGCTATCTAATCGATATTTCGTATGCTAGACGACTTCAGAAGAGCAATGTTGTTCTCTGGTGGTCTACGGCGCCACGACCAGACCATGCCGGCTATGAAAGAGATGATATCGTTGATTCCTTGGATAAGGTCAACATGCCAGCAGTGAACTCGCCAAGTTCTTATTCAACAGTATGCATCGAGCTGGATGTTCGCAACCTTGCCATCAATACAATTCTCACATCCTCCATTGTCAACGACATGGATGGGAATGATGCCCTTTTAGCCCCCTCTGGTGGCGCAGAAGACACAGGGGTTCTGTACTCCGAGAAGGCATTTGCATCTGCTGGCGCGGTTGTTTTGCGAGAGATGGTCAAGAACTGGTGGACAGAAGCATGCGCTGGAAATAGCATGGCTGATATCATGGTCCAACATTTGATTCGATGGGTGGAGAGCCCCGTCTCGTGTCTCTATGATCGATCCTTGCACAACTACGTGCGACTGCTCTCCCGCAAGTCGTTCCAGAGGTTGATGGCCGAGTTCCGACGAGTTGGTTCAAATGTGATCTTCGCCAGCCCGACCCGTCTTCTGCTTCAGACCACCAAGACCGAGGTCGGCAATGCCTACGCTTACAGTCAATACGTGCTGAAGTCGATCCGAGCTAATCCTCAATTCCACTTCGTCGATCTTGAGATCAAGGAATACTGGGACTACCTCGTCTGGTACGATGAGTACAACTATGGAGGTAAAGGCTGTCGGGAAGTAGTTGAGGCCGACAAGCAGGACCTCGAGACCGTCATGCACTGGCAACTCAGCCGATTCTTGCCGACGCCCATGCAAACTATCTTCCACGACTGGGTTGTCGAGTACATCGAATTGATGCATACTGCGAAGCGACCAGATCAGCAAGATGCCGAAATCTCTTCTACGCCCCGTTTGACCCAGATTCCCATCGGGCAGTCCAGTCAAGGGGATAACCAGGAGCTCACGGCCGTACTCGCGGATCGATTCTCGAAGCCTCTGAAGAAGCAGATTTCTGGTCTTATTCGCCGCCAGCGCGATGAGATGCTCCATCCCGAGCTCGCATCCGACTATGCCTTCCCAGTTCTTCCTGGCGTCCTGGTGGATCCCCACGGAGACAAGCGCAATCCGGCACTAGAGCTGGTGAAACTGCTGATGCAGGTTTTGAGTCTGTCCAAGACAACTACCCTGGAATCCCGACTTTTACGTCGGGAACTACTGGCCCTGTTTGAAGTGCGCGAATTTAGCAAAGAGGGTCGCTTCGAGAACCCTAGCGCTAGCCTGAAACTGCCCGAGCTTACCTGCAACGCCTGCTGTCTCATCCGCGACCTGGATCTATGCCGTGACGAAGACGTACTTCCCGACCCGGGGGATACCAGCAAGACACCCAAGCCATGGCGCTGCCCCTTCTGTCAAACCGAGTATGACCGGTTGGCGCAAGAGGAAATCCTCATTGGCCAGGCGCACGGTCTTGTTGTTGAGTGGCAGACGCAAGACCTCAAGTGTTCCAAATGCAGCGGTCTAAAGATCAGCGAATTTATGGAACACTGCTCTTGCAGTGGTGCCTGGGCTCCCACTGTGGACTTGAAGGAAACGGAGAAGAAACTGCGCGTGTTACAGAGCGCTGCCAAGTTCCATAGTCTGCAACTGCTCGAAGGCGTTGTGGAAAGTGTGCTTGCACAGATGTAAGCTGTTTTATGTTTTAATGTTTGCATGTTTTTCTTTGCCATTAAGTGGCTTTTCGGGTCACACAAGGCGTTTTCAAGGTTGGGAGTTGAGCATGGCATACGCGGCATAGTTACTCGGTGTTGGGTCAAAGTGTAAATAGCCTCTGTTTGGCGATCCTCGTCGATCTCGTAATGTGAATCACTTGTATCTTTCCTCTTCTTCTCTTCCCACTTTGCCTCTCTTCTCTGGATTTCCGATATCTCTATTTGATTACAACCCCTGCACACCTTCGCTCCTTGGTGCTGGAGAGTAAACAATCTCCTGTGAGTGGCCCTGCGCGGGCACCTTGGCGGGGTTCCGCCGCACATATGAACACCACTGCTGTGCCACAGCAGTCGGGCTGACTCGTCTACACAGTTACATATAAATCACTCGCGTGTATTTACTGCGCCGATAACCCTCGATTCGATCTCGCCCTGCCTGAACCTCCCCCTTCTCGCCCGTACTCTCCTAATGGCCCAACCTCCGAGCGGTCAGAGACCGATGGTCCAGCCGTGCCGATACAAGACGGGCAAGACCCTCGGCGCAGGCTCGTACTCCGTTGTTAAGGAGTGTGTACATATCGACACCGGTCGCTACTATGCTGCGAAGGTCATTAACAAGCGTCTGATGGCGGGGCGCGAGCACATGGTACGGGCAGTCGTTCCTACGGCGGAGCACACGATGCTAACCACCGTCCCCGCGGGGACATGCCCAGGTCCGAAATGAGATTGCAGTGCTGAAGAAAGTATCCATGGGCCACCAGAACATCCTTACACTGGTGGACTACTTTGAGACCATGAACAACTGTGCGTTCAGCCCCGGCGGCTAGCTTTGTCTTCGACCCGATGCTGATGCTTGATGCGCTTTAGTGTACCTTGTCACCGACCTCGCTCTGGGTGGTGAGCTTTTCGATCGCATCTGTCGCAAAGGCAGCTACTACGAGTCTGACGCCGCTGATCTTATTCGCGCCGTCCTTTCTGCGGTGGCATATCTCCATGACCACGGCATCGTGCACCGCGATTTGAAGCCTGAGAACTTGCTCTTCCGTACCCCGGAGGATAACGCAGACCTTCTGATCGCCGACTTTGGCTTATCCAGGATCATGGATGAGGAGCAGTTCCATGTACTTACCACAACGTGCGGTACACCGGGGTACATGGCACCGGAAATCTTCAAGAAGAGCGGGCACGGAAAACCAGTGTAAGTCTTCACTGGACGTGCGTTCCCAGTACACGGCTAATACTTTATGCCACGTTATAGTGATATCTGGGCCATTGGCGTGATCACCTACTTCCTTCTATGCGGATACACCCCATTCGATCGTGACTCCAACCTGGAAGAGATGCAGGCCATCCTCGCCGCGGACTACTCCTTCACACCACTGGAGTACTGGCGCGGCGTATCCCAGGAAGCGCGCCAATTCATTAAAGGCTGTCTGACAACCGACCCAACCAAGCGCATGACCGCTCACGAAGCCCTGCAGCACACCTGGATCAATCCTCCCTACGACCAGTCGAAGATCGGATCTGGCGAAGACCTTCTTCCCACCGTCAAGAAGAACTTCAACGCACGCCGCACCCTGCACCGGGCTATCGATACCGTGCGCGCTATTAACAAGCTGCGTGAGGGCGGCGGTTTCATGATGGATGGCGTTATGAGCATCGATCCGAAGCCTGAGCGTGTTAATGGAAATGAGGTTGTTGCTGAGGAGCAGAGTCAGGCGAACGAGGGTGCGAGTGAGGGCGGTAGTCCCATGCAGATTGATAGTCGGGGTAATGCACGTGGGCAGACGGAGGCGCAGATCCAGGAGCAGGAGCGGAGGGTCAAGGCCATGGTTGCTGGATTATGGAGTGGCCGTGGGGCTCATGGAAAGTAAGATGTGTACACACTTGGACGTTATCTACTCTGGACTAGGGCACTGGTGTCCAATCCATATTTCGAGTCTACATATCATGACCAATTGCAATGACTGATGAAATCATCGGCTCTCTCCAGCATTGGAAGTATGTCATTCAAAGTAGATGAGGGAATGGTCCCCTCTTGTCATTGTATAGTGCCATTATATATATCAAAGAATCATTATCATCACCATGAACCCGTCTAGAATTAAACGGGGTCGTCTAGAAGCATCCACAATCAGGCCAAACTCAAAATGTCCCTTCCATCGTCTAGAGAAAGCACCCAGTTCCGCCAGTCCTGCCAGTCCTTATAACTAGCCTTGGCCTTGAGACCCTGATACCGAACAGTCTTGAAATCCGAGACCTGTTCCCACGACTTCATTCCAAAGGGAGTACTCGATGCTCCTCGAAGGAGTTTTCGTGCAGCACTTCCAGCACCGCCATCCCAGCCCGCTTTCCGCATCAGGCTCTCAACTGTCTCTTCTTTCGTCCAGCCCTGTTCGGTGGCTACATCGGGGAGATATGTGGCGCCGTGGCGCCGGCCGCGATGTATGAACGAAATGCGGATGCCGTGTGTGCCGAGTGTCCAGTCCATGGCGTCGGTGCAGGGTTCGAAGGAGCCCAGAAGGGTTAGAGCACATTGGAGTGAAGGCAGGAGAGATTTGGGAATTGGGGAGAAGCGGGAATCGTCGAAAGCCCTGCATTTTCAAGATGTTAACAAAGATGATCCTGGCCTTGGAGTTGGGTTCGTAATGGCTTCGGCTCTTTGAAAGAGAAATGATCCACGTACGAGGTTAAAGCGTATGACTTGAGCCCCGCCGCGAGGTCCTTTGCCTCGAACGTGCCTATGCACCCGCGAAGAGACTTGGAACCGCTTCGAGACAGCGTATTCCACGTCACGAATAGTGGGTATCGTTGCTCAGACGACTTGGAAATTCCAGACAGTACACTAGGAGTCGTCATCGCTGTAGAGGCTGACAGATTCGAGTTAGATGATGTGTTAGAGGTGCTTGATGGCGTTGTGGCCGTGCTGGACGAGTCGGACGCCTGGCTCTGCAGACGTTTAATGCGAGGGATTTGCAGGGCCTTGGGCCGACTATCCTGTTCGGCATCCTCATCGTCATTTACAGACTGCTCGTATTCCTCATTCGCGAACTTTGATAGTTCCTTAGACTGCTCGTACTGTTCCCAGAGCGCTTCTATAGCTGCCAAACTGGCGGGCTCACGATCCTCAAACGAGGCATAAAGACTCTCAAAGCAATAGAGGCACTGGGCTTGGTTTGCCATTTCTGCAAAGGGTTTGTGTTCTTAGCTTGAAGATGAACTGACACAGAACTGGCTTCTGCACTGCCGCACCACTTCAGATCCTTGAAGCAACCACGAGCCTGGTGGATAATGACGACTGCGGGGTCGCAGACAGGATAGAAGGCTGCTTATCGGGGACAAACCCAATGGAAAGCGACCCGTAACAGACTCGGAGCAGTGTCGAAGGTGATCTGAGGAAGTTGAGGGGGGCGGCAGTGCGAGGGAGGACGAGCGACGCCTGAAACACTAAGACAAGTGACGAAATGACCGAGTGAAGGCGGGGAGATATGGTTCGACACGTGATGGGTCCTTACATAACACCTACAGCCTGAGAATCTAGCAAGAACGAAAATATACAAGTTAGTAGGAAGAGTTTTTACCATTGAATGGTATTCCATTTCAGTTAATGGTGATGTACAGCGAAATCAAAGGCCCCCACGCCAGATCATGTTGAACTTTTTTGGTCTCCTGGAAACCAGACCCTCCCGCAGTTGAATAAGCGGCGAGGTGATGTTGCTCGTTTCATATGCTCAAAAACAAAGAAAAACAAAAATTACCGAACCCAGACCTAAGGTTGAAAGAGCAGACCTGTATATAAACCCCAAATAACGCACCGTGTGGTATTTGCATCTTACCGACGCTTTCGTGATGTTGAACTCGCGAGATCCCAAGGATCTCTCTTCGTAACTTTCATATCATGACAGTCACCTCCCCACTATAGTCCTAGGGGGACTAATTTAAACGGGCAGGGGGAAAGAGCTGGCCCAGCCGGCAACCTCCTTGCGGAGAGCCAGGATCTCAGGGACGGTGCCGGAGGCAACCTTGGCCTTGAAGTCCTTCTGCTTGTTGGCCTCCTTGGGGAGCTCGCTCTGGACAGACTTGCAGATGTTGACGGCCTGGTCGACGTAACGGGCAATGCGCTTGAAGTCCTCCTCACCCATACCACGGGAGGACATGGCGGGAGCACCAATGCGGATACCACCGGGGGTCAGGGCAGACTTGTCACCGGGGACGGAGTTCTTGTTGCAAGCAATGTTGATCTGCTCGAGGACAGCCTCAACACGAGCACCATCAACCTTGCCACGGAGGTCAACGAGGACCATGTGGCTGTCAGTGCCGTCGGACACAAGCTTGTGACCGAGAGCCTTGAACTCAGTCTCAAGAGCCTTGGCGTTCTTGATGACCTGCTCCTGGTACTGCTTGAACTCAAGGGTGTCGGCCTGCTTGAGAGCAACAGCCAGAGCGGTGATGGTGTGGTTGTGGGGACCACCCTGGTGACCGGGGAAGACGGAGAAGTTGATGGGGTTCTCAAGATCGTACATGATGTCCTTGCCGGCCTTGTCCTGGCCACGGACACCCTTGCGGAAGAAGATCATGGCACCACGGGGACCGCGGAGAGACTTGTGGGTGGTGGTGGTGACAACATCGGCGTACTCGAAAGGAGAGGGGATGACGCCAGCAGCGATCAGGCCAGAGATGTGAGCCATGTCGACAACAAGGTAAGCACCGACCTTGTCAGCGATCTCGCGCATGCGCTTGTAGTCAATCAGACGGCAGTAGGCGGAAGTACCAGCGACCAGGATCTTGGGGCGGTACATCTCGGCGTTGGTCTCGAGCTGGTCGTAGTCGATGATACCAGTCTCAAGGTTGACACGGTAGGGGAAACTCTCGAAGTAGGTAGAGACAGCGGAGATCCTGGTAAGCTTATTAGAATCGATTGGATGAAAGGTGATGACTGGATGGAAATCTTACTTCTTGGTGGGAGTAGCATAGCCGTGGGACAAGTGACCACCGTGGGGGAGGTCGAGACCCATCAGACGGTCATGGGGACGCATCAAGGCCTGGTAGACCTGCAGGTTGGCAGGGGAGCCAGAAAGGCACTGAACGTTGACACCCCACTTGGCGGAGTCAAGGTTGAAGGCCTTGAGGGCACGCTGCTGACAGGTGATCTCAATAGCATCAATGTGCTGGTTACCACCGTAGTAGCGAGCACCGGGGTAACCCTCAGAGTACTTGTTGCACATAGGGGAACCAAGAGCATCGAAGACAGCGCGGGAGGTGAAGTTCTCCGAGGCAATCAGGACGACGGACTCGCGCTGACGCTGGATCTCAAGATCCTACAAGACGACAATTAGCCACCGGCTTCCAAAAACAATGTACAAGATAGCTTCATTGAGCTACTAAATCAATTGGGGTATTCACATACCATGATCTTGGCGATCTCGGGATCACTCTCCTTGAGACTAACGTGCATTTGCTGTATGGCATGATGAGTCAACGGTCTGCTCTAGCATGAAAGAAGAAGAATACTTACAGCCTTGTGGGCCTCAGACAGGGCGTAGGACGACATTGTGATGAGAGGTATCTCCTTAAAGGGTTAGGAGAAAATAGAAGAGGGAGAACGATGAGATGAAGATATAGGAAGGGAAGAAGGAAAAAAAAGTAAGAAAGTTCGTTGGTGGGGGGAGGGGAAGGATCGCCGAGTGCCTCAGGCATCACCACGGATGTCGCGATATCGGAGACTTTCACCAGATTGGGGCTGGGGACCCTGTACGAAAGCTGTATAGCTCCTCCATTTGGCTACATTTCTTTTTGTTTGTTCCTAAGTGCATAAGTACGCACTAATGTAGTTCCATTCAATCACATTCAATCATGGTCTGGCCCATCACTGGGGCCGATTTACTTTCTTGTCCTTCCCAAGCACGATATGTGCTTGATGCAACTTGGGACTCAGGTCCCGGATGAGATGATCGCTAAAGACACATTGGGTATTCCTTTCCATGAATCCAATAAAAACGCCTAGGGAATTGGGGCCTGCAGATCCAGCATTATTAGACCCCAGATTATTGCCCTTTTTTGTCAAACAGTGTGTTCTTCATGCTGCCACCTCAGCGCGGTCCGCCTGATTCTTTCCTGCGCGGCTCCCAAAGTCTGAGATCACAGCCCGCAGACGGGCAACCCGGTCCTCAAGCTCCTGGATTTCATTTTCTTGTTCTTCCACGGATCGATGCACATCTGGAAGCTCCTCGACTACGCCGCGCGCCTTCTGGATCCGAATCTTCACCGAGCTGGTTGCCGTGGGAAGGTCTTTGGTATCTAGATGCTCCGAGGCCTTAGGGTTGAGGATAGGAATATCGGCAGCAGACTGTGAAACTCCAGTGTCGTTGTTTCCACCTCCGGGGATGCTCGTAGGAGCTTGTTGGCTTTGTGATGGCGCGTTATCCGAAGCTCCTAGAGCTCCATTGGCTTCGCCAGGAGCGTCACCGGGTTGATTGGACGGCGGCTTTTGAATGAGCAGGCGAGAGAGAATGCCATGGAGTGGTGGGATGATCTCAAATGTTGTCGGTGAAGGGAAAGACACTGGTTGTGATGCGGTCGCGTCTTTGGGACTCTCGGGCGCGACCGAGGATTTGGGCAGCGGCGTGGCTGTAGGTGGCGATCTAGAAGCCATTGCAGATCGAGGTAGAATCGGAACCCGAGGGAAGAAGTGTGAATAACGACCAAAAGCCGGGGACTGGGGTAAGTATTTAGGGAAGAGTCGGAACGTGCTGTGACGTCGGGGCTAGAGAACCAAAAGCGTCACCGGGAATGCCCCTCCTTCACCGGTAACATTTTCGTTGTCTTGACTGGCGCCCACGATTTCCTTCTTTCTCCTCACTATCTACCTTGGTAAGCAGCTCCCCAACTGTATCCTCGTTATCTTGACTAGGATCATCCATTGACTTGTTATAGTGGTGTGATTCCGATTACATACACCCCCACCATGGCTGTCGACCAGAAAGTCGCTTTGAGTATGATCTACTTGCCCCCCAGGTCCCCAAAACCCAGAGCTAATTCGTCCTTCCAGTCGTAATTGACGGCTGGGGTATTGCGGGCCCCAACTCGCCCCCGGAGGGCGATGCCATCGCCGCCGCCGAGACCCCGTTCATGTCCGGCTTCGCCGAGGCCAACTCGAAGACTGCCCAGGGCTTCACTGAGCTCGAGGCCTCCTCGCTGGCCGTCGGTCTCCCCGAGGGACTGATGGGCAACAGTGAGGTCGGTCACCTGAACATTGGTGCTGGTCGTGTTGTCTGGCAGGATAGTGTTCGCATTGATCAGGTCCTCAAGAAGGGTGAGATGAACAAGGTTGAGAACGTTGCCAAGTGCTTCACTCGCGCCAAGGAGGGTAATGGCCGTCTGCACCTGTGTGGTCTGGTCTCAGACGGTGGTGTCCACTCCAACATCACTCACCTGTTCGCTCTGCTCGAGGTCGCCAAGAAGATGCAAATCCCCCAGGTCTTCATCCACTTCTTTGGTGATGGCCGTGATACCGATCCCAAGAGCTCCGTTATCTACATGGAGCAGCTGCTTAAGAAGACCAAGGAGCTTGGTGTTGGTGAGATTGCCACCGTCGTTGGCCGTTACTACATCATGGACCGTGATAAGCGCTGGGAGCGTGTCGAGATTGGTATGAAGGGTCTGATCACTGGCGAGGGCGAGGAGAGCTCCGACCCTCTTCAGACCATCAAGGAGCGCTACGAGAAGAAGGAAAATGATGAGTTCCTGAAGCCCATCATTGTTGGCGGCAAAGAGCGCCGTATCCAGGGTTTGTATCCCGCTCAAACTGTATCAAATACAACCATTAAGCTAACCTATCCCAGACGATGACACCGTCTTCTTCTTCAACTACCGTTCGGACCGTGTTCGTGAGATCACCCAGCTGCTTGGTGACTACGACCGCTCCCCCTCGTCCCGACTTCCCCTACCCCAAGAACATCTCCATCACCACCATGACCCAGTACAAGACCGACTACACCTTCCCCGTTGCTTTCCCTCCTCAGCACATGGGTAACGTCCTTGCCGAGTGGCTGGGCAAGAAGAACCACTCCCAGTGCCACGTTGCCGAGACTGAGAAATACGCCCACGTCACTTTCTTCTTCAACGGTGGTGTTGAGAAGCAGTTCCCTGGCGAGGTCCGCGACATGATTCCCTCGCCCCGTGTGGCCACCTACGATCTTGACCCTAAGATGAGCGCCGCTGCTGTCGGTACTAAGATGGCCGAGCGCATTGGCGAGAACAACTTCGACTTCGTCATGAACAACTTTGCTCCTCCTGACATGGTTGGCCACACTGGTGTGTACGAGGCCGCCATTCAGGGTGTTGCCGCCACCGATAAGGCTATTGGTGAGATCTATGAGGCCTGCAAGAAGCACAACTACATTCTCATGATCACTTCCGATCACGGGTAACTTACATCTCCAACATTCATGTTTTCATAGATAAGGCTAACAAATCCTACTAGTAACGCCGAGGAGATGCTCAACGAGAAAGGTACTCCCAAGACCTCCCACACTCTCAACACGGTTCCCTTCGTTATGGCCAACGCCCCCGCTGGCTGGAGCCTCGCCAAGGAGGGTGGTGTCCTGGGTGATGTCGCCCCTACCGTCCTCGCTGCCATGGGCATTGAGCAGCCTTCTGAGATGACCGGTAAGAGCTTGCTCGTCAAGTCATAATTAGAAGTGATTCGCACATAATTCTTTGGCTACGAAATGAATAAATGAACGATTCAAAGATGTTGATATCTATGCGGTGTTGCGATTTGCCTCGGTCCTGTTCGGTTTTCTTATAAATGTGATAGATGGATCAGCAAAAATTAAGATTGGTCATAGACGTCATATTCTCTCAACTGGGTGACTGCGTAGCCACCTTCTTTTCCAAGCTATACAGAATTTGAATGGGTATATCTTCGTGGCAAGCATCGCCCGTCGTTTTCATCTTCATGCATCGTTGATCCTCGTACCGAATAATCACCTCAAGTGCAGAAACTCTCTTATCGCCTACCAGACTGCACCGCAGCATTAACCGACACCGTCTCCTTCCTTGGTGTGTACCGGGCATACCGAGGCCTTTCAAGTTGCGCTGTGCATAGCAGATCAGGGTTCTAACACTTGCATCAACGTGCTTCACCATCACCCATCGGCATTATCTCCGCCACATTGGGGCTTCTCAAGCTCACGCGGAGGCAGGGGCAGCTTGCTGCTGAGCTTGGGCTTGGATTGCCATGACCTAAAAGGTAATATGTCAGTATGGGTGCACCAATTATTGCGGATTATCATTACCTCGGCGCGCTTCTTCTCACCCAATTCCTGCTTATCTTCGATCTCCTTCTCAATTCGCTTGCTGTCGAGGAAGGGTCAGTGATATATTCCCACCAGCCAAGATCAAGCCACCCACATTTCCTTCTCGATGAACTCCAGGCGGCCATTGACGGCCATGGTGGCTTCGGTCTTATCTTGCTTCAAGAGGACGGGTCCGACGAGCTTGTAGATGTTGGAGTCATCGTCCAACTGGTTGAACTCAGCCTGAACACCCTGGTTCTCTTGCTGCTGCGACTCGAGCTTCTGGCGGGCATCGACAAGACCCTCGAGTTCTAGAATCCCGGAACACAATTAGATACGGAGAATAGTAGAAATAAATAGCAGGCCAAAGCTTACCGGTCTGCAGCTGGTCAAACTCGTCCGAAAGGGACTGAAGCTGTTTCTGGGGGTCCATGGCTTGTGTTGGCGGGGAGGTGGGAGAAGGGAAAACCGATCCAACTTCTGCCCGCGCCCGTCAACACCTCTCCCTTCGCACTACAATTCCATCCTCCACACCCACCGTGCATACCGCGACCTCTTTTTCTTTTTTTTTCTCCTCTCCGAACCTCTTATCCGAGTCGGAGTTGCTCTCGCTTAAGCCGTTGCCTAGCACACTACCCTTAGGCCCCCTCACGCCCTCCCCGCTTTATCACTCCGCGCTTGACTCGCCACTCCGAGACGTGACCAGGCAGGGCCACGCTTGCCAGCATGAGTAATACGGATTTCCTGGGGCGAGCGATTGACACGGTGAAGAAGGCAATCGAGAATGATAATGAGGGCGAGTACGAGAAGGCTTATCAGCTGTACTACTCCGCATTGGAGTTGTTCATGCTGGCCCTCAAGTGGGAGAAGAATCCTCGGTCTAAGGAGATGATTCGCGCTAAAACTGGCGAGTATATGGACCGCGCAGAGAAGCTCAAGAATCATTTGGCCTCGGGGGATCGAAAGAAACCTAGCGCTGTAGGCGCAAACGGCAAGATTGCGCAGGGAAGTGGGAAAGGGTATGACTTTGGCCTATTACAACTTATTTACAACATCCTGCTCCTCTTTTGGACTAACGGTCCGCCGTTAGTCCGTTGGAGCCAGCAAGAAGTTTCAATGATATGATCTGGTACTAACGGAGGTTTACAAACAGGAAAGAAGATGACGACAACGGCAACGGCGAGGATGCCGAGGCGAAGAAGCTCCGATCAGCCCTCCAGGGAGCCATTCTGTCAGACAAGCCGAACGTCAAGTGGGAAGATGTTGCCGGTTTGGAGAACGCCAAGGAAGCCTTGAAGGAGGCAGTCATTCTTCCGATCAAGTTCCCACACCTGTTTACGGGCAAGCGACAACCCTGGAAGGGTATCCTTCTCTACGGCCCCCCGGTACCGGAAAGTCGTATCTCGCCAAGGCCGTTGCGACTGAAGCCAACAGCACGTTCTTCAGTGTCAGCAGTTCTGACTTGGTTTCCAAGTGGATGGGTGAGAGTGAAAGGTAAGAACTTAGGCCTCAATTACTATGTATCATACCTTGAGAACTCTGGGCTGACCCTCGCAGACTTGTTAAGCAACTCTTCAATATGGCCCGTGAAAACAAGCCAGCGATTATCTTCATTGACGAGGTCGATGCCCTGTGTGGACCGCGTGGTGAAGGCGAATCCGAGGCGTCACGCCGTATCAAGACCGAATTGCTTGTCCAAATGGATGGTGTCGGTAAAGACTCTAAGGGTGTCTTGATTCTGGGAGCCACAAACATTCCCTGGCAACTCGACGCTGCCATTCGTCGACGATTCCAACGACGAGTTCACATTAGTTTGCCCGACTTCAATGCACGAATGAAGATGTTCATGCTGGCCGTGGGAGCGACACCGTGCCAGATGACCCAGACAGACTATCGGTCCCTGGCCGAGATGAGCGAGGGTTACTCCGGTAGTGATATCAGTATCGCTGTGCAGGATGCTCTGATGCAGCCCATCCGCAAGATTCAAACAGCAACACATTATAAGAAGGTAAGCCGACTTAAAACCGCTCGTTTATTAAGTGGAATAGATTGCTGACTACATCAACTACAGGTGACCCATGAAGGAACTGAGAAGCTCACTCCGTGCTCGCCCGGCGACGCTGGTGCCACGGAAATGAACTGGCTCGACGTGGAAGCCGAGCAACTCCTCGAGCCACCGCTCGTTCTGAAGGACTTCATCAAAGCCGTCCGTAATTCCCGTCCTACTGTCAGCCACGAAGATCTTACAAGGAACTCGGAATGGACGAAAGAGTTTGGCAGCGAGGGAGCGTAAACGGTTCATGTTTCGATTTTCATTCCTGGTATTCGGTCGGCATAAATCTCATCTTGGCCAAACTCGTGCAATAAATAGACAATGTCTCACCCAAGGTGTTATTGGGTTCTTGGCTCGGCTTCGTGCTTGAGTGGCTACCTGAAGAATCTGGTGTTCAGAAGCGTTGATGATTTCATGTTTGCAGTATTTTGGCAATGGCGAGGCGTTGATTGAGCAAATATCCATGTTTTTACTTATCCCGGCGGACTTTCGTCAAGAGGAAAAGTCGTACATATATATGTACTACCTCGATACTGTATATTTTTGGACCCAATATTGGGAGTAAATCTGGTGTACCCATTTCAATGTTGGACGTAGAGCGGCATCTCCTTGCTTTTCAGGCTGTACATTAACAAGCCGAGGCTTACTGCAATGAATAAATACAAGACAATATCCACAAGGGTCAATTTCTAACAAAACGCTACTCAGAATCATAATCGGATCAGACCGATACCAGGGTGACTATGCTCCAACAATGCCACATCTCTGCAAAAGACAAATCCTTTCACAAACCAATCCAGTTAAACGCCCTGGAAAGAAAACACAACCTCAAAGGAGGAAAGGAAAGAAAGCAGAAGTTGTATACTAGACATGACGGGGAATCTCTCGTGGCAGAAGGGGCGACGCTTGGAAAAGAAGATGTGCAAAGGAATCACAAAACAAGACAGAAAAACAGTAGCCATGTAACCTATTGTCGTTTACCGGGCAAGGGGGCTTTTGGTTGAGCTTTCGCGACGCTTGAGCATCTCGCTCTTAGCTCGTTTTAAGCCTTCACCCAGCTTCTTGGCCCGGGACCATTCCTGGCCCATCTTTTTCATGCGGACAGTGGCCACGACTAGGGAAATAGCAGAGCGGAGCTTGCGGCGTGGACTGCGGACTGGGTCGCGGTCGCGAGATTGAACGCCCATATCAGAAATCATGCGGAGGTCGGCTTCATTACTGTGGGTGGTGGAGCCATGTTAGCTGGATTTTATCGAGTATAGAAGACGGGGGAAAGGGTGGACTAACCATGCAATACGAACGCGTTCACCAAGTTCCATTAGGCCCTTGCTCCATGCCAGGTCACGACGGAACTTCTCTTCGCGGTGCAAGCGGGCACGAAGCCAGATGATTTCCTTGCCGAGACCGCGAATTTCTTTTTCGTGTCGAGTCTTGCTGGATGATTTGCCCGTCGAGACCTTCTCTAGGGCTTCATTGTAGCGTTGTTGTAGGGCTTCCAAATCCTTGGTGGCTGCTTCGGCCTTGCGAACGCAGAACGCTCGCTCTTCACGGATTCGGCGAAGTTGGTTCTTGAGCTCGTTTAACCGCGAATCTCGCTCAGAGACCTTGAGCGCCAGAGACTCAGCCTCAAGGGTCGATGACTTGAGTAACTCATGCAGGTCTTTCTGATCCTCTTCTCTCATAGCAGCTCGTTCAAGGTCACGGTTCTTAACCTTGACTTCTTTGAGAGCTTTGTGCGCATCCGTTAATTGCTTCCGTAGAGTCTTTAGCTCTTCGTGAAGCTTGTTAGATGGGGAGTTTTGCAGAGACTGCGAGTCAAATTTGTTGATGAGAGCGTCGTGAAGGTCTCGCTCCAAATCAGAAACACGGGACTTCAAGGTACGAGTGGAAGCTTTTTGTTCGGCTTCGCGCTGAAGAAGTGTCTTTTCGCGCCTACGAGCCTCTTCCAGGCTCTGGCGAAGAACTGACAGGTCTCCATGGGCGGTTGACTGGTCGTTCTCCAAGGGAGCCTGGTGCTCAAGAAGCATCTCCAGTTCCTGAACGCGCCGCTCAAGCCGTTGAACCTTCGTCCTGGCCGTACTTAACTCGCGGTCCCGATTGCCGGAGCCCACTAGCACCTTGTCCTGGAGACGATCAATCTCAGCCGAAAGGCGACCCTCTTCTGAACTGGCACGTTCGATCTCGGAACCGAGCTGCCTTTCTAGAATTTCCTTGGCCTCCATGAGGGCATCCTTGTCATCTCGCAATCGCTTCGTTTCGCTTTCAAGTCGGGTCGCAGTTCTCCGGAGTTCAACCTTCTCACGATCAAATCGAGTAGTGTCATCGGCAGAATGGCCTCGGTCGAGCTGAGCGTGGAGCTCATCTCGTTCGGCTTCGATCTCGGCCATTGAAGTTCGCAGGTCGTGCAATTCAACGTGAGCATTGGCAAGTTGGTCGCGAAGAGTTTGTCTGTCGGCGATCGCCTTCTGCAATTGATTTTCCACATCAGAAGAGCCCTTCTGCTGTCGGCCCTTTGCGTACTCTTGCTCATCTGCCAAGCTTGATTGCAACACAACAACCTCATCTTCCAGAGCCTGTACCCTCTCCTTCAGGGATTGCTCCTCACGCCGAGAAACACGAAGCTCCTCCCTCACAGTCAGAAGATCAGAGCGCTGCTCATCCAGAGTCCGTCTCTTCTGGGTGAGCTCGTCACCGAGGTCTTTGATTTGGCGATTCAGCACAGCTTCCTCTTGCACGTGGCGCTGCTTCTCGCTATCGATAGCATCTTGAAGCTTGTACTCTTTGCCGGAAAGAGTGTGTTCTGCTTGCTGCAGCATTTCGATCGTTCGCTTGAAGCCTGCAGCTTGTTCTTCTGTGCGCTCCTTTTGAGACTGGAGGGTCCGCTTGGTGCTTTCCCACCTGTCCTGCTCAAGAGCAAAATGTCCTTCTTTATCCTCAATCTCGTGCTGGAGAGCTTCGATTTCGTCCTGCAAACGTTCAATCTCCACCTTGTGTTGCCAGCGAAGGTTTTGATTGTCTTGGGCGCGATTGGTGGCCTCTTCAACAGCTTGCTGGAGCTCACGAATTCGAGACTGCGATCGAGATAACTCGCTTTGCAGGCTGCCGGATTCGTCAGTCAGTGCTTGGTGTCGAGTCTGCAGAAGCTCTTTCTCTTCCGTTCGGCGCTGTATATCGTCGAGGGCTTCCTGAAGTCGAGCAGATATCCTTTCTTGCTCTCTCTGGGCCAAGTCGCGTTCGTGCCGAGCTGATTCGAGATCCTGACCTAATTTGCCAGCATCACTTTTCAGGTCCAGTTGAATAGTTTGATAGCGCTCCTCTAGGCGCGCCACGTAATCCGACTTGGTTTCGGCCTCCGATCTGAGAGCGTCGTTTTCCTGTCGCAAAGCACGAACTTCTTCCTCGAGCCTCTCTGCTCGGTCCTCCATTTGTCGACTTAGACCCTTGGTCATGACAGATTTATTTGACATCTCATCCTGCAATTCACGAAGGTCGTCTTCGGCTCGGTCTTTCTCATCCGTGGCTTGCCGCGCGAACTCGTTCGCTTCCTTGACTTCTGATTTCGATTGTTCGAGACTCTCCTGCAGTTCTTCGACCTGTTCTCTTGCTCGGTCGAGTTCGGCTTGAATTTCAGCAGCTGCATCGCTTTCCTTGCCGTTCTGTCGGAGCTCTTCCAATTCCTCGTCGCGCTCATCGAGAACTCGGTCCTTTTCACGTACTGTGGCCTCGAGATCTTCAACATCATCGCGAAGTTTCTCGACTTCTTGGGATTGACTGTCCTTAAGCAATCTTAATTCTTCACGAAGTTCTCTAAGCTCCTTGTCCCGGGATTCCACCTCTTCGCGCATGATATACATCTCACGTTGTGTTTCTTCGTCGGTTTGTCGTCGTCGGGACTTATCTCTCATTTCCACGAGTTGCAATCGATAATCCTCCAAGTCGCGTTCGGCCTGCAGGAGACTCTTTTTGTATCGGGAGATGTCACGCTGCATAGTCAATCGCAAGACCTTCAGCTCGGTGTTCTCCCTAAGAGCCGCGCTATTGTATTCGGGACCAGCCTTCTCGATTTGCTCCTCTAGGTAGTGAATTTTCAGCTTCAGGTTCCAGTTGTCTTTGTCAAGCCGGTCGATGATCTGCAACAGTCAGAATTTGTTCAAGCCATAGTTCTCTGAAACAGATACATACCCGTTCTTGCTCCTTCAATGTCATGTTCTGTCCATCACCCAAAACTCCGGAACCATTGCGTCCCAATAGGCCGGGCAGTGGCGTACTCTGGGCGCTGCTGCTGGCAACCTGAGGAATTGGCGTCGCTTGATCGGCTGTCGCATCATCTTCATACATATCAGACATGTCGATCGTAGGTAAACCAGGGGTGTAGGCCCCGCCCCGGCCCTCTCGTAGGTAGCCCGGAGTCTTCGGGTCGTCCATCCCTCGAACCGCAGATCCGTTCCTCAGAAAGTTGTTCTTGGTCGCGCTCCTCATGAGTGGCGTAAATTCGCCTTTGGCCGGACCTGCTGCGGGCAGGTGTCTCAATGCGGTTCTTGCTGGCCTCGAGGAAGTCCCGGCACGCGGGGTGCTGGACTTGTAGCTGGCTGAGTCGCGTTTTCTTCCATCTCCAAATCCTTTAATCACATCATTGTCTTTCGAGGGCGTGTGGAAAGAGTTTTCCACGGAGTCGAGGGCGGAAAGGTGAGTTCGTCCCACGCTGCGAAAACCGTTGGTCAGGTAAGTCGCGTTCCCGTCGACTTCGGTGCGCGGCGTGTCGATATAGGGGAACGCCATGGTAATGGGGCCGCGGAAAATTCCGGTTAACACGCGACCATCACTCTGCAAAACGATGGGACTGGGTTGAAACGAGCTGGACGGCGTGTTGTGACGAAGCGCGGGCGAAGCGTCGGCGAGACTGTTGATGTCTAGCCTGATTAGGCTTAGTCCGCGAGTCACGAGTGGGTCGCGAGCTTCGCCGCTTTTTTTCCTTTTTGCGGAATGCCATGAGGTCATGTTGAGCTACAACTAGCTACTCAATCGACTTTAATCATGGCGACTGAAGAGGATATCGCGTGGTTCAAGTCCACTTTCCATCCTATCCCAAAAGCACAGCTCCCCGACGACTCCGTCGAGTACTACGTTTACCACCTGCCCTCCCCCGCCCCCGCCGTTATCGATCAGGCCGTCGAGACTCGTGCGCGATTGCTTGAGGTCCAGCGCACAGCCGCGGAATTGACCAAGGAGTTGCTGAAAGATTATATCTGGCAGCGCGAAAACTTCCGATTGGAGATTACCAAGGATGATGGTGAGAAATTCCGTTTTCAAGATTGATTTCATCCGTGTTCTCCATATCAGGCGCTGATCGCGAAATGCAGGGATCACTTCGCTCCACGGCCGCACCAACTATGGAGACTCCATCGAAGATGAGTGGGTGGTCGTGTACATCCTCCGCGAGTTAACGAAGCGCCACAAAGATATTTGGGTCAAGGTCGGAGACAGTGACGGCGAGTTCCTGCTCGTCGAGGCGGCGGGCACGCTCCCTGCATGGCTGGAACCCGAGGTGGCGGATAACAGGGTGAGCATCAATAAGCTTATCTTTTTAACTGACGAGACTTACACTAACCTGTTGTTATTCAACCAGGTTTGGATTAACCAAGGAGACCTCAAAATCATCAAGCCAAAGAAAGACACAGGAAAAAAGGTCTCAGAAACATTGACCCTGCCAGAAGCACACAAAATCATCCAAGAAGAACCGAACCGCTTCATACGGTCCAGAATAATTCAGGAGGAGGCATTCTATCGACTGCGCAACTATCCCAAGCAAATCTCCGAGAACCTCCACCACGCGATCGTAACACTTCCGCGCAAGGTCGCGCACCTATTACACCGAAAGCCTGCATACATATCGCCTGTCGTGGAAGCCTTCTACATTCGTGATCCTATAGCCATGCGTCCTCTCAAGTCGAAGGATGCATCTGATCTCGTTTTCAAACCCGAAGACTTCGTCACTGTGAGCTTGAAGTTCACACGAGTGGGATACGCCCAATTGAAGAGTCAGGAATTTCCTACACCAAGCACCTGGGAGGGAACATTACCTCCACCTGAAGATCTGAAAGCGTATGCCCGCGCGGAGACAGGCATGAAGGTGTCTTGTGGACTCGAAATGCTACTCTACGATCCCCACCATCAAGACAAGACTTCTGTCAGAGAAATGAAAATTTGGCTTGAGGATATTGACGATGGCGAGGAGCATCTGACCGGGGACTTAGAGATTGAAAGGGATTGGGACAAGCGGGAGGATGACGAAAAATGGTTGGACATCAATTTTGAAGATCTGGACAGGGAGCTCAAAGGAGGCAAGAGCGAAGAAAAGACCGGTGGTGACTTTGGCGACGTAGGCGCTCAACAGAATTTGCAACGGATTGTCGCTCGTTTCGAGGAATTCTTGAACGATAATTCTGCGGGCTTCGACGGCGCAGATTTCATCGATGACTTTGGATCAGACTCTGACGTTGATGATGACGACGAGGACGAACTCAGCAGCGATGGAGAGGACAAAGACGCCTCATTTGATGAAGAGGAGTTCTCACGGATGATGAAAGAAATGATGGGGATGCCTTCTGGACCCGGGAAGCCCTCCTTTAAAGCGCTGGGAAAACGCGTTCAAGAACTCGACGCAGATGAAGAAGATGATACGGAACAGATCAAGGAACTGTCTCGGCAGATGGAGGCTGAATTACGAGGAACCGGAGTTCTCGACCTGAACAGAAAGCAACAGAAGCTGGCTTCTGGGGAGAATGCATCTAAAGGGAAGGCTACCGAACCTAACAACCCAGATGATCAAGAGGATTATGATGAGGATGAAAACTCCAACATTAACCTTGCCAAAAACCTGCTGGAGAGTCTTCATGCCCAGGCAGGTACTGCAGGCCCAGCGGGCAACATGCTCTCCATGATGGGCCTGCGGTTGCCGAAAGATGACCGCCATTGATGACATGATGCCCATGAGTCTGCCATTTCATCTATTTTGCATTTCTAAAATTAGCCATTATCTGCACCGCCACTGCGAAGTCTGCAAAAAACAGAGTGCGGCAGATGTTTTCCATTTCCGAATGATGTCGCCCTATCGATCTTGACCAGAACCATCGAGTTTGGGAGCGCCTAATCAGATGAGGAGACCCTTGCGGGGCTTCCTGCGTCTTTGAAACCCCTCCAATGGTATCATCTCTGCAGCTTTGGGGTTGATGTTTGCAGAGTGGATATAAGACAGTACGAGCCAGCAATTGATATGCAACCAAGGAATGGCTTGTTCCAGGAGGGAATGAATGGAGTTGGCATGACCTATCTGAGTCAAGAGAAGACAAGGAGAAGACAATGCACAACCACCCGCTACTTCATATGCCTTGTTACTTGTTAACGACGAGAAGAACTCTATGAATGCAATTTTTTCTTCCAATTTTAACATCGTTAATTGCGAGTTTAATCGAAAGATAGTCTGTTTCGCTTGCATGTTGTAATAAGAGCCATTAGCACGAGGCACAAAGCGAGATATGCCGTCAGAGTTTGTAGCAGACACGCTTCCAGTAATCCCGACACCATGTCCTCCTCCTCGAGCCATGCTACGAATGCGATCACCAACCTTAACCTCGCATTGATTCTTCCCACTAATATTAACCGTAAGGCCACTCTTTCAAATCCACCCATTCAAACCACGACCTCCATCTACAACGCTAGCCATTCCATATAGACGGAAGACTCTACGCGCTCAGAAACGATACCTGCATGCATATCGATCTGAAAATCCAGCTCGCGCGCGACGCCGTCGCCTGCAAGGTACATACGCTTACCACCACTGTCGCGGCGTAGACTATACTCTCAGAGAATTATGGGGTACCGTCACTCCACGGTCTCAGTATCGGTAGTCCGTGTGTTTATCATGTGGCAGTGCACACCATCTACGCCTTGTCATGAGGGTCCTGCTGCACTTCCTCCGGTGATGGTCTCGTAATATCCGAACTCTTTGTGGGAAGTCCAAATGTGGAAGTTGCCGTTTTACTGCAAAGGCCATGCTTTATGGCACAACTAAAATTGAGACACTTTTGATGTTGGTGCTGACCCTTTTTTTTTGCCGCGCTCGCCCCATCTGCTCAGCGATACCATGGACCGATTGACGAAGACTGACATGCAGATTGAATCCACAGTGATGTGGCCTTTCGGGGTAGCAGATGACTGAAGATCAATGAGTAGCATGGAGGAAAGCACGCTGACTTCTGTACCTGGAGGATTCACAATTGTTGGGGTCTTGTCAAGGACATCGGTCACCCGGCCCCTTGAATCTAATCCTTAGGTCGACCTTTGCTTGCTTCTCTCATCTGAAGCTTATATTGCGCCAGGGCCGTCTGTCCTACGGATTTTATGGAATGTTAGAGATTGACATCAATGGCCAATGGGTTAAAGGTTGAGGCTTCAAAGGTCGGCGCTAATTATTGTCGCATTGTTACTGTCATTGTCACTACTATACCTTCCAACCTCTTCTCTCTAATGTTCGTACCAATATTTATGCCACCGACAAGCTCCGCTAGTCTTAATATTAATATTTACTGAAAGGATTGCGATAAACGCATAGCTCTCTAGTACGCTATGAAAGCTAACGACGAAGAGTTAGTGCGAAAATTTTCTAAGATATAGGACTAGTGAGTTTATTTCATTTAACTCAAGCGGAGTGACCTCTCGCACATGCGACTAAGAAAGGTAACTTTTTGTCAGTCAAGCTCCTTTTGCAGAAACCGAGCGGACATTTTAACATATCCATTAGCAGCGGTACACGCTAAGTGAGTGCTATGTCGAACCCTTAGAGGCCAGACAACTAACCGATGTACAGTAGCTTGCAAAATCGCCCTGCGCTTTTGCGTTCGCTTTTTGTTTCTCGACCGCCAATGCCAAGCTAGATCTAACTGCATACGGTTAGCTTTGGTTCTATTCTTAGCTCTGTATATTGCATAGTATTGTCACAAACTGTATTGTAATTAGTTACAAGCTTAGCTCTCTTCCGGCTAAGTCGATTTTATTTCCAGTAGGTGCCACCGTGAAGTATACATATCGGGAAGAAGTCAGGATTCGGTGAAGCTACATACGTAAAGTAAAATTGTTCGAGAAAGAGTAGTCAGACTAAGTCCAACATGAGTGGAAGATGATGAAGATATTTCACGGTGATCCTCCTTCGATCGACTGCTTCATGTCTTGGAGAGTGCGCTGAGACGCCAGTCGATCTGGATGCTCTTCATCAAGCGTTCTCTCTTCTACCGCGACGACATGCTCAAGAAGCTCCACAGCCTGTTTGATTTGCCCGTTGAATTGATATGCCCTTGCGAGTTCGTGTTGAGACGCCAGTCGAGAGGGATGCTCTTCATCAAGCGTTCTCTCTTTTACCGCGACGACATGCTCAAGAAGCTCCACAGCCTGTTTGATTTGCCCGTTGGATTGATACACCCTTGCGAGTTCGTGTTGAGACGCCAGTCGAGAGGGATGCTCTTCATCAAGCGTTTTCTCTTCTACCGCGACGACATGCTCAAGAAGCTCCACAGCCTGTTTGATTTGCCCGTTGAATTGATATGCCCTTGCGAGTACGTGTTGAGACGCCAGTCGATCTGGATGCTCTTCATCAAGCGTTCTCTCTTTTACCGCGACGACATGCTCAAGAAGCTCCACAGCCTGTTTGATTTGCCCGTTGAATTGATATGCCCTTGCGAGTACGTGTTGAGACGCCAGTCGATCTGGATGCTCTTCATCAAGCGTTCTCTCTTTTACCGCGACGATATGCTCAAGAAGCTCCACAGCCTGTTTGATTTGCCTGTTGGATTGATACACCCTTGCGAGTTCGTGTTGAGACGCCAGTCGATCTGGATGCTCTTCATCAAGCGTTCTCTCTCGCACCGCGACGACATGCTCAAGAAGCTCCACAGCCTGTTTGGTTTGCCCGTTGGATTGATATGCCCCTGCGAGTTCGTGTTGAGACGCCAGTCGAGAGGGATGCTCTTCATCAAGCGTTCTCTCTTCTACCGCGACGACATGCTCAAGAAGCTCCACAGCCTGTTTGATTTGCCCGTTGAATTGATATGCCCTTGCGAGTTCGTGTTGAGACGCCAGTCGAGAGGGATGCTCTTCATCACAATTGCTTTCATTCCATACACACACATCTTGGAAAAAGGTGACGGATTCTTTCGCTCGTCCATCAGCTAGAACACAATCTCCAACCTTAGAAAGTAGGCTGTATCTCTCACTCAAATCTTTACTTTCCTCTCTCTTAAGAATTTCAAGGGCATGTGGTAAGTATTCTCTCCATGTCCCACGATTCGTGTATTCATCTGATGGAAAACACTCCTCAATATGTTGCGTCGCAGTCGCGATAACCTGTTGTGTCTTCTGTGCCCCTTCAATCCACACTCGTGTTGATAGCTGTACGAGGCTATGCATATCAAAGATATCCCCTTTGTCTCTCCTGCTCAGAAATCCATAGCCACATAGTGTGCCAATTGAAAAGTCCATCTCCTCTTCTGAAGTGAGCGTAGGAAGAATAGACCGTGGGATTGCCTTTGGCTCAAGGAAAGACATAAATTCCAACAACTCAGCAGCAGAGGGATCAGAGCTCTTCACCTGATTAAAAGAGATAAACCACGTGGCAGTCACCGCGTTTGGCATTTTTCGGTAGCGAGTTTTATCACGAAAGTCCCTACTCGCTAGACGCATCCGGTCTTCTTCGGTTTTATGCATAAGCTCGAGATAACGTGTGGTTGTTCCATCATTCCGGGAAATATAGTAAGCGGCCTGTGCGATAGCTAGAGGTAGTAAGTTCAGCTCCTCCAGTAATCGCATGGCGGATTCTTGGCCACATAATGAATCTTCTCCGATAATCTTCGTGAGAAAAGCAATCCCTTCCTCTGTGGTCATCTTTTGGAGCTCAATGATATCATTTCTTGCGAAAGACACCGCCACCTCGCGAGAACGAGTAGTGAGCAAAGTTACACCTTTATTGCTCGAAGGGAAATATTGATCAAGCTCATCGCAAACTAAGCCTATTTCATCGGCGTTATCGATAACCAAAAGCCACTTTCCGGCTTTATCAGAGTTGAGATGTCCCTGTACTAATTCCATAACATTTTCATCGCTTGCGTTTTGATGGATCTGGAGCTCGTTCGCAATTTGCCAATAAACTTGTTTGAAACTTTCGAGGCTAAGAGCAGGAGCCCAAAAGATCGAGCAGTCTGATATATACTCCTTCACCCACAGGGCAAGCTGAAGCGCAACTTGGGTTTTGCCGATGCCACCTAGTCCGAACAAGGCTAATTTTTCGGTATTGGCTTGGATAAAAAGCTTCTGTTTGAGCTCCTCTAACATGGATTCACGGCCGGTGAAGTACCGATTTTCCAAGAAAGGCATTATATAGTGGGGTTGAGATCGATTCCCTTGTAAATAATCAGTGAGCCTGACCGCTGTTTTTGGGTTCCCTATTGACTTACAGGGCCTGGTGTTTGTCTCATTTATCCCTCCTACAGGTGAGTGGAAGTTCAAAGTAACCGGGCCATGGCTCACGCCTATCTGGGCCCCTAAATTTGAATGCCCAAATGATGCTGAGAACGCCATATTTGTGAAGGGTCTTGGTCTCTTTCGGGGGGAAGTAGCTCGCCAGCGTCAGGCGCCGCTGCTGTGGCCGGGATGGCAAGGGTGATAGGACAGAAAGGTCTAAATCACTTGGTATAGAAGTATTTGAAGGCCAAGAAGTTAGCCTTTCATCAGAATCGGGAGAGGGCGATAAGGAGTGATTGCGGCGGAAGCACCTCTGGTTAGCCTAAGGCATCCGAGTTGAAGAGGGGTACTCCCTAAGCGCCCGCCCCCATCAGCGAACAAGGCATTTCAGCCAGTCATTACGCACAACGATTGCGGACTGCATAAAGGGTGTCGCATCATTGGTCACTGAGTTATGATCACGCAGCAGCAGAACTAACCAAGTAGCCTTGAATGCAGGACACGAGGTGCTAAATTCTCAAACTTCCTATCTCTAACGACGATATTAGGTGGCATCTTACGTGAATCTAAATGCATAGTCCTATTGTTATGCTAAATAGCAGATGTACTTCCACCCGACTGAAGACTTTTGGGGAAAGAAGAGTTAAAACAAGTACATAGGAAGACAGGGAAACAGAGAAACATCTATTGGTGCTGCCAGAGTAAATGATGAGCTGCAACAATGCACGGAAATATATATATTAGTTCTATACAGTACAACGTGTACAGTACGACATAGTTTAATCAACAGTTACAATTGTCAGACCTACATAGCGAAAATGGCCTTCAGCACTTCCTTCTCTTACGCCAACCACATCCACACACCACTCCAGAAATTCCTGGAAATCTCCATCCGGGTCATCCCCAAACGACTGCCAGTTCCGTTTGATAAAAGCTTTTAGCTCTGCGAAAAACTCTTCGATCGGATTCAAATCAGGAGAATACGGTGGAAGATACACGAGCTTAACCCCTGCTTCAGAGCACATTCGATGTATCCGCTCAGAATGGTGGAAGGATGCATCATCCATCACTAATACCGATTTAGGCTCCGGCCATCTACCACAATAATGAAGAAGCTATTCAATAAAGTCTTCGAATATCAGACCATCAGTCGAGCCACAGAAGACGCGGGAAAGAAGAGCACCATCTTGGCAATATGCCGGCAAGATCTGGTATCGCTGACCACGATGGAACTTGGCCACTTGAACCGGTGTGACCTCGAGCGGGGCCCAACCTGTTCGCCGATACCCTATCCGCTTGTCACATCCAGATTCATCTATGTAGACCGGGTGATACGACTCAAATTCCGATAGATTATGGAGGTAATAGTCTCGTAAATCCGCGTTCCGCTCCTTCGCTTGATTCTGGGTTGTCTTCTTCGATCAGCCTTTCGCGGCCAGAGCCCGACTGATAGTGGAGTTGGCGACGCAAACATCAAACTCCTCCCGAAGGAAGATCGCCATCTCGTCGAGGTATAATCCAGGATTTTCGGAAAGGTGTCCACAGAGAGCCTCAACGATAAGTGGAGTGATACTTTTGGGTCGGCCGGAGGAAATTGGGGGCGCCTTGGGACTGCCGAACAACCGCAGGTTGGAACGAATATATCGAACAGATTGTTTACTGCATCCTGCTGTATTAGCGATATCAGTAGTTCTTAGGTTGCTCTCGATCATATCACAAATCAGCTGCCGCTTCAATGGGGATAAGTTTGGAGCCATTTTTGTATAATCGATGGGTAGTAAGGAGTGGAAAGAGCAGGAGCAACAGAAAACGAGGGGTACCCGCGGTTGCATACGTGTTGTTCATCGTCTCGTTCCTTACCATACCATTTCAAAATGTTCTAGCCAGGGGTCCGTCTGAGTCTAACTGATTATGGCGAAGTTGGTCTTGGCAAGTGGGGTTGGGAAAGAAGGAGAGTGTGTAAAAGCGCAAGGCGATTTTGCAAGCTACTGTAGTAGTAGTCATCTCCGGTCTCTTTAAATTCGACAGTCTACAGTGCCGGACTCCGTAAATCATCCTCTCAGCGATCATCAACGCTACTACCCAATCCAACCGGTCTAACAAAAGCAAATACATCCCACCACCAGGACTTCGGGACGCACTGAACACACTGCAGTGCCTTACAGGTCGAGTTAATCACTTACGCTAAAAGCGGCTACGAAGAAGTGGCCCAAACCTGGACATACCTACATATCCATCTTCCTGCGGCAGCTGCAGCACGCAATACAACCCGAGGGGGCAAATGACCGATCTCCAGAAATCGCCACGGCAATCATGGCACTCGTGGGCCAAGTCAGCTAGCGATCACCATTTCGACGCCACCGGCCTCGGGGTGCTTCTCGACACCGAGTTGCTGGATGAGCTTGCGCATCTCTGAAATGGGGCAGTGGATCAGTCAGGGAGATGATTTCCCGATGGCAATGGGTATGGGGCTGGTTCCACTGATGGGCATTAATTGTACCCTCTTTACAGGAATCTGAAAATGGAGAATTGGAGAATCGGAGCTGACGGATAGTGATATGGACGATTTTACGGAGTTCCGGAGGAGCTTGTTGGATTTGTAATGGGACTTTTGTATAGCGACACTATTGCTGAAATGAGGATGTGGCTGGATGTCTTAGTGTCACTGTGACAGTGCAAGTAAGTGAATCCACGAGAGTGGAGACTCGGTGTGCCTACAACAGCAGGTCACGGAGAACTGAGTTGCCTGTCTCCACCGAGGGGCACCATACTCACGCTTTCGAGCCGATCGGGAAATTTAGAGAGATGTGAGGAATGTGCAGCTCAGAGATCATTAGCAATTGAGTAGATAGCGCCATGTGCGTATTATCTTAGTAATTCATCTTAATCTTAATCTTATTATATCTTGATCTCTGCGAAGCGCCACGTGAGAGTTAATCCTGACGATCGTACAGTCTAAGGCAGCCTAATGTAGCCTAAGGCAGAATGATCTGGAAAAGATCTAGACTAAGAGCCTTCCTGATCTACCTGCAGAGCAGCAACCGAGGCACAAGCCCTACGAGACTAAAAAAGCCACCTCTTCACCTACTTAGGCAGGCACTAACATGGTCGCAAGCGAGTTGCCTCGAACGTGTCCCCATGCGCACATGAACGCCTATTAATAATATGGACATGGCCGGGCCCATAGAGAGACCTCCCAAGCCGTTAAGCTGTCGTGTGCCATTGTCTAGTGGCGGGAAAATTTCCACAAGGGTTCCATAAGAATAGTTAGTGCGGGCGGGGCCCTAGAGAATTTTGGGCCGGGAATCATCATAGTGGATTCCGGACGAGGCCTTCATACTGCTCTTCCATGGGCCCTATTGGCCCAACCCTTGTTTTGTTTTTGTTATGGCTCTTTAAATGCCTCACTGGTAGATGGAGGGGCCAGTGAAAGTAAAACCGGAGGGCAGTGGACGGAAGAGCGATATTCCCCTACCTTGGAAATGGATATGCACGTCGTATAAAAGTCCCGTGAGGGGAAGAGGGTTGGGAGGTAGGGATTATAATCAATCTAGACATTTGCTCTGGTGCATTAGTTCGGGTAATGAATCATGTCGGGAGCTTCATTCGTTTTGGCTTTCTAAAGCGTGTAAAAAAAGGCGTGGGATAAGTTGCCGAACAATCATAATCAACGGAGATTAACTCCGACCCGGTTGAATCGCTCGATGGAGGAACGGAAGCGACTATCGAGGAGCAAAGTCATGACGACGAGGCGCGGGGAGTTAGAATACGAGGGGGGGGTAAGCAATACAATTCCCAAGTGCAAGTCGACATCCCTGTCGTTAACCCTTTCGAAACGCCCTAACGATGTGAGCGATTCGAAATTTCCGCGATTTCCGCACCGCTGGGACTTCTGGAAGGAGATCGGCCAGATCGCCCTGGAACCGAGGGATTGGCGAGAAAAAGCAAAAAGGATCTCCCCAAAATGTACCATCTCCATATGGATCCATGTAGGGTGTTTGGGGACCTATAGAGGTCGGGACCAATGTAATTCTTAAAAAAACATCCGCGCAACGGCGGCAAATCGGAGGCCCAGGAATACGCCTTTTGGTACCGGAGGTTGTCCCCAGATTATCCCCCGACGCGTCCCGTCTTGCAACGCTAGCCGGATTACGGATTACGGATTGCGGATTACGGGTTACAAGTTACAGGCGACCGGCGACAGGCTACAGGCTACAGGCTACAAGTTACAGGTTACAGATGGCGGATGACGGTCTGGCGGTGTGATGGACAGGGTAGAAAGAAGCAAATCTATCTTCACGGGAAGACGATAGAGGTCAGCCCCCTTGGGGACATGTCCAGCTGATAGATCAATAATGGCGATGAGGCTAGCAAGTCCTAGGATGTCCGGAGTACAGGAAACGACCCTCTACCCTTAGTGAAACTGACTACCGGGACAAATCCCGACACCCGCATTCCCACCTCCTGTTTGCAGCCACCCCACTTACAGTCGGCTTCCACCGATGCGGACTAGCCCTTGGGCCACTAGGGACTTCATTGTCGGGCCGACTATAACTTCTCACATGCTGATCAGGGGGAAGAGAACAAAGAAAGTAAGGAGAGATTGAAAGAATGTGAGATATAGAGATAAGAGAGAAGAGAAGGAAAAAAACACAACGGACGTATATAAACGACACAATACATGGCCGCGAAGTAATTGGAGCAGCCTCAGTGGACTGAGTGGAGTTATTCGATTCTTCCATCGGGCTTCCATCGCCTCAGAGGTTGGACCCAGATCCACTCCGGTGGTCGACCGAAGCCGGGAGAGATGTAACTTTGGGCCGTGGCAAAAGCCCCTTCTTATCCCTTCTGTCTCTACTTTATAGTCTCTTTCCCTTCCTCCTCCGGCAACCTGGTCTGTGGAGCCCAGGCGCATACCAGTCCTTGCCAATCATGGTACTTCGTCATGGACTAAACTGACTGCCCCATGGATTTCATTGTACGTTTGGCCTCACTGGCACCGGGACAGCGCACGCCTCGAACTCAACTAACTCTTTCCGCAGCTCTCTCTCACGCACTTCTGCGAGGTGCATGGCCCCACGTCCATCCTCTGCTCGCAGGTCCTCCCATTCGCATGTACGCAATGTCACCCCGAACATGACGCTTCCTCGCCCCGCGATCCCTCCAAATCACCTTCTCTCTCCGAGGCCGGCAGCTCGAAGTCTCCCAAGATCGAAGATCACCCGTATTTCCTGCGCCCGCAAGTGTCTTCGCCTGAAGACCGATCCGACCGATCCAGCCGCGTCGGCGGAACAGACGGCGATTCCTGCGCCAGCTGTAGCCTGTCTCTCCCCGAAGATGTGAGCAAGCAGCTCCCCTCCGGTGCTCCTGGAAGCCGCGACGCAAAGGGCAACAACGGAAGCCCGGTGTTACGCTCACGCGAGGTCGTCTATTCCTGTGGAAACAGTCACTCCGACGACGATTACACCCCAGATCCCCATTCCCACGCCTCCCCTCCTGATTCACTACACTCATCATCGGTCGCATCTGACGCATCATGTCACACACACATCCTGACCTACCTTTCACTTCGTGGTCCACCGAATCCCGCGGACTACGCCCTTCTCCGCCGCTCCTCAATTCGCACTCTGAGCTGCGAGCTGCTACCCCGCGGACTATCTTCCGGGCCATTGTGCTTCGGTGACTCCGTTGCGGGCTACACTATTGCATACATCTTCCGTCTTCCCGATCCGATGGCACGCGGAAAGCGACGCAGTTACGCCCTAGTGGCACTCGCCGGAAAAGACGCAGGAAGAGCGTTTCGGGCGTGTCCTGTGATCTGGCGCGCATTCGGCCGCATCGCATCCAGTATTGTGAACGCGGCCGAGCGCTTCCAAGAGGAAGAGAAGCGCCGCGAAGAACAGACCAATCCTGGAAACACTGCGCACCATCGACAATACACGCCGGTTTCTTCCTTCCTTACGGGTCGTGCCATGGACCCGACCGGACAGCCGCGGCGCCTCGGTCAAATCCGGGCCCGCAACTTGGCTGAGATTGTCGGCAACGAATACATCTTTGCCGAACTTCACGCGCACTTTGTCGCTCTCCTGCAGCAACTCGGTAACATGTTCGGAGGGGTACCTATCTCCGATGAACGCTTTGTTTGCAGCACAATGGGTGACGACGAGAGCACTTCTCCCCAACCGATGTTTGTCTCGAAGAAGCGCCAGTCTGTTTCGAAGCACGATGGTAACGAGCTCGACATGGCCAATCTCGACATCTCCCCCGGCCCGAAACCCATCCCTATCAAGACTCGTCGGTCTGTCGTGGCCTAGACATCTACCACTTCCTTTTACGCTCTCCCCATTTCCACCTTTTTGAGATACCCGCGCGATTTGTTTCTCCGATTCGATTTCTTTCTTCCATCTACTTTTGTTCTGCGGCTCTGCGAGAGGCTTCGACCTCGACGTCTGATTCCAAGCCGCTGTTTCTTTATTTGCTTTCTAGCGATATTGCCCTCCATGGCCTCCGGATTCTGCATATCAAGCTGGCTTTTCCGTTTCTGCAAGATGGGTTACTGGGCATAGACTGGCGTCTTACATACACGGACACGGAGTTTTATTTTGGGTCTTGTTATTCCTTCTGGTTTGTTTTGTTTCTCTCGGGCATCGTGCTTTCGTTCTTTCTCAGGATACCAGTTATTACATGCTTGCTGGCTTATGACGGGGATATGATGGCGACGAGATCCCAGAGACATGTATTCTATGTACCATTCCAACACGATTTAATGACAGTCACTTTGACTGATGTTCCTTTAATTTGTTACCTCCTAACTAGAAGTTGATCTCTTTCGTACCTCATGTTTAGATGGCCAACATGTTCTATACGGCCCTAGTATGCCGAGGTATAGCGCAGCGAACAGTGGCTCTGTTATGATGCTTCTTATTGGGCCTCCCTAAACTTGACTTTATTCAAACCAGGCTCATATGGTCTCTTTTCAGGCCACTATGAGTCAATAATCGCAGTAAAAAGAGAGTGACTGGGTCTAGAAAGTATATAGCTGGATAGTGCTACTCCGGAAAAACTCTCCCCGTCGGGTTCTTCCGCACCCGGGCCACAATCAAAAATCCCACCAAAAAGACGTCCAACAAAGACCCGCCCTCATCACCCCTCAAACAACAGCCAAGATGGTCGCCTTCGACAAGTGTGAAACCCGGCCGCCTCATATCGATGTCATCCTCAATGGCCTCGACCGCTACAACCCCGAGACTACCACCGTCTTCCAGGACTACGTGGCACAGCAGTGCGAGGACCGGACATTCGACTGCTACGCCAACCTGGCCTTGTTGAAGCTGTGAGTGCACTCCTGTCTATTACACAGACACACATTTCTGTTTCTATGATGAAATATCTTTTTCATACACGTTTCCTATTACCTGACAACCCGTCATGAATGGGGTTGTTGAGAATTTCAATACCTGAACACAATTGCAATGCCATTGCATTCAATTACTCAGAGGCTTTTCAGCTTTCTTCACAGAGCAGACATTTTCAAGCTGCATGCTAACACCTCAACCCCTCTACAATAGCTACCAGTTCAACCCCCACCTCCTCCAGGCCGACACCGTCACCAATGTCCTGACCAAGGCCCTGACCGTGTTCCCCTCTCCCGCCTTCTCTCTCTGCCTCGCCCTGCTCCCCGCCCACAGCCAGCCCTTCCCCAAGGCCAACGCCCAGGCGGTCTCCCAGAACAACGACTTCGTCGAGTCTGTGCAGAAGCTCTCCCAACTCTCCACCCTCCTCGAGTCCGCGCAATACACCCAGTTCTGGTCCACCCTCAACTCGGATGACCTGTACGCCGACCTGACCGCCGACGTCGCCGGCTTCGAGGAGCTCATCCGTATCCGCATCGCCATCGAGGTTGGCAAGGCCTTCCGTACCGTCTCCGCCGAGACTCTCGAAGCCTGGTTGGACGTGCGCAGCCGCGACGCACTCGAGAAGTTCGTCGCCGATGTCTGCGGCTGGAAGGTCGAGAACGGTGTCGTCTGCGTGCCCACCAACAAGGAGAACGAGGCCCGCAGCGAAGTCAAGAGCGAGCGCGTCGGTGTCGACATGTTCGGTCGTGTCATCCGTCGTGGCTTCGAGCTGCCCCTATAAATGGCTTTGACTTTGACTTCGACTACTGCCAAAAACCTTCTTCTTTATTTCTTGTTTTTTCTTATTCTCCGTCCCTTTTCTCGAAAGAGCGGGTAAAAAAGACATGAGTTCATGAATCCCCAATCCGTGACGACGGTGATAGATTTCGCATGGAGAGGCTCGGAGATGAGTCGGGATCTGGCGCATCCGGCGTTTCTTTTTCCGATTTATGCCTTTTGTATTGGAATCTTGTGTTTTGATTCTTCTGAAATGAGCGGATGATGACATCTGGAGAGAGACGCCTTGTTCATACCACCATATCTATGCAGAGCCCATTGGCTCACAATAAAAACATATAGCTATTCCAAACCTACACTGGAGACTTGTAGATGTAGGCGAACCGATTGAAGTGGCATATGTGCATTCGTCAATTGAGATCTATTTTTTTTTATGCTCCGACACCTCCCTCAAACTGGGTATAATCAAGTACTTGAATCTCTTTACTTCAAATCTTCCCACTGCACTCCAGCCCACTCCTCGCGCCAGCCAACCTGACCAATCGTCTCGGGTCCACAATCCTTGCTGCAAACACCAAGAATAATAGTACCCCATTCCATACCGGCGTCGCCCTCACCAAGGCCAACGCCCGGGCGTCCCTCCTCCAACACACTAATAGCATGCGGCGCAAGCTGCATTTCAAACACGCGCGGACTGCCACAGTAATCACAAGGCGGCAAGTTCCCACCACCTGTGGTGGTCACATGGCCAGCAGAGTGCTCAGTATGCAAGCGCTTACCAACCTGGTCTGCGTAGTTGTAAAGCAGTGGCGTACCGCGGTATTCATAGCGCAGCACTTGTTCCGGGTTATGCTCAAGGCGCATAGAGAACTTCATAAAAGCCCTGTCGAGCTCCGACTCAAAGGTATCCTTCAGCTCAGCGGTGCCGCTGCTCTGGCCTTCCTCGTCCATAGGCTCCATAGTCACGTTATCGGGTATCTTAGGTGTAGACGGGCGAGACATAGTCTCGTACTCGGCGTCCAGGAAGAAATTGGTATAAGGAGCGGGGAACTCAGACTGTGCGGGCCAGGGAGTCTGAGCCTGGGATTCGGGCTTGGGTTTGGTGGCAGCAGAGGGATTCGTAGGGCCTGGAGACGAAAGCCGGACTTTGTCAGCGAATGATTCGGCCAGGACATTGATTGAGGGCGTGGACGGGGCGGGGGCGGGGACGGGGGTCGTCGTTGCGGGCTTGGGCGTCGCGAACGGATTGGCAGCAGACGCCGCTGAGCCCTGGTTCGACGAGAAGGGATTGGAGAATGGGTTCGCGCTTGCAGATACACTGCTCGTCAACGACGTAGCGCCGAATAGACTCGCGCCCAGATCTGTCCTGGGCTTGGGGGGTGCGCTTGGCTTCGGCTCCACCTTCTTCTCCTCCTTCACTGGCTTACATTGTTCCTGGATGCTCTCCCAAGTGACCTTGCGGATTGAGCGGTAGGCGCGGACGCTGCCTGGTTTGCGGTTGCAGGGCTTTCTAGGGCATCCGAAGATGTAAAGACGGCGCTCGTCGGTGGGGAAGTGGTCGGGCAAGTCGCCGTGCAATTCGAGGAGTAGGATCATCGGGCTATTGCAGACTTTGCAGTTTGCATAGTCGCCCGGAGGCGGGGTCTTGTCATCGAGCCATTTCTGTAGAGGTATTGTCAGTGCGATGGTCTCGCCTTGAATGTGGGATCGTGCATACCGGCCAGCCGCCCAGGTGGCTGATGGTGTCCTCGACGACTTCCTCGGCAGCGTAGCCGAGTAGCACACCGGTTTCGGTAAAGTCTTCGTCGACACTGGAGTCGCTGTCGTAGGGGTCCATCGTGTGTTCAAGTGTGTTCAAGTGTAAAAGAGACCCCTCTCAAAAAATTGTTGCGATAAGCGATACGCGCGCCCCACTTGTGTTCTGGTATTCTGGTATTACCCGTCATCCTTCCCCCAACCTCACATCTCAACTTCATTCTGTGGTATAGTTGCCATTATGTCCGTGTCTGCAGGCAGGCCGATCAATGTGTGGCTTCTTTACATTCTTGCCTTCCTCTTGCCTTTCAGCGATGCGGCTCAGCAGCAGCCTTTGCGGACAAGTACAGCTCCCAAACGGGTGGCCGTCATCGGTAAGCCGTTCCGCTCTCCATGGGTCCATATGGCCCGCCGAATTAAGTACACAACAGCCATTGCAGAGCTAATCTAGCCTGCAGGAGCCGGAGCAGGAGGCTCGTTTGCAGCATTTGAACTACGCAAATTAGCAGACAAGGCAGACATCCCTGTCGACATCACTGTATTCGAGCGGGCCTCATATGTAGGCGGACGCTCGACAACAGTCAACGTGTTCGATCACCCAGCATACCCAATAGAATTGGGAGCTTCAATCTTCGTCGAGGTCAATCACAACCTGGTGAATGCGTCGCGTGATCTCGGTCTTCACGTCCGCAGTGCAGATCACGGGCGACCTCAGGAAACCGATGACTCCATTGGTATCTGGAACGGAAAGGAGTTTGTCTTTACTCTAAAGAATAGCTCCAGCTGGTGGAATATTGGTCGTCTTTTCTGGAGATATGGAATGGCTCCACTGCGTGCTCAAAATCTGATGAAGAGCATCGTTGGCAAGTTCCTGCGTTTGTATGAAGAGCCAATTTTTCCATTTCGCTCACTTTCCGAGGCTACATTGGCATTGGGTTTGATCAATGCTACTTCTTCCTCTGGGAGTGCATTCCTCGGTGCGAATCAGGTGTCTGAACTCTTTTCCCGAGAAATTATTCAAGCAAGCACGCGGGTGAACTATGGTCAAAACTTAGGATTGATTCATGGCTTGGAATCTATGGTTTGCTTGGCTACGGATGGCGCGGTTTCGATTGATGGTGGGAACTGGTTGATATTTGCTGGTGTTCTCAACGCCTCTGGGGCCGATGTGAGGTTGAATACCACCGTGACCGCGGTGACAAGGGACGGCGATGGCACAGTGCGCATTAATTCACACCAGAGTGGCGACGTTGACTCGGAGCATTCTTCATCAGAGGATGAGTTTGATGAAGTCATCGTTGCTGGTCCTTTGCAGTACTCTGGAATATCTGTCTCTCCGCCCTTAGAGCACATCCCGGATGACATTCCATACGTGAAACTGCACGTCACCCTTCTCTCTTCTCCCCACCGCATTTCGCCACATTATTTCGGCCTCACCAGCCAGGGTGCCCGAGCTCCAGAGACCATTCTGACCACCCTTCCCGAGGGTCTTGATCTCGGGTCGAATCCAAAGGGCGTTGGACCCGCTGAGTTTTGGAGTATTAGCACCCTCCGCACAGTGGACCGACTCGTCATGAAAGACGGGAAGGAGAAGATGGAGCAACACTACGTGTACAAAATCTTCTCACCAGAACGGCCAACAGCTGAGTTCGTGGCCCAAATCTTTGATATTGAATATACCAATGGCGACGGGTCCGTGACAGTCGCCGAGGGCAACACTACCATTGGAGACTTATCCAAGAACGATATTAGCTGGTTCCATGAGAGGCTCTGGCACCCATACCCCCTCCTGTATCCACGGGTGACTTTTGAGGAGATACTCCTGGCACCGGGTATTTGGTACACCAGCGGGATTGAAAGCTTCATCTCGACCATGGAGACCAGTGCCTTGATGGGCCGAAATGTGGCAGCGCTTATGGTTCAGTCGTGGGAGCAGAGTGAGTCGAAAGAGAGTGCATCTTGGGACGCGAAAACTGAACTTTAGCTTTCTTTGTGAATGTCTCTATGCGTTTCCAGATTTAGCCTCTCGGATCGAGGATAATACTATTTCCTACTTTACTATACGTATTCTATGATCCTCCTCAAGGGTTCATCCAAAGGAAAGGGCTAGGCCATACATATTCACAGACTGAACGAAGTGGAGAAATAATCCGGACCCTCCCGAGGCAGCGGTTTACAAATGAGCGGGTTCTAGAATATCTGACGATCGGTTCCACTCTGGTGGAGATCGAGACCCTGCCAGTGTATAAGCAAAATTGGACCCTTTCCATGGAATACATCTTCACTGAGATAAAATCTTCCCCAATCGATTCCAATAACCATCAGATCAAGTTGACCTTTTCCAGATCATTTGCCAAAATCATTTGGCCGACTTCGGCAGTTGCTGTATAAGCTAGGGGTGGCAAATCCCGAGATTACTCAAACGACCACTCGAGGCCGCCATGCTACCATCAACCTTCACAGCGTCTTAGAAAGCAAGACCAGGTATTTAAAGGCTGGCTCAGGAATGCAGTGATTGTTCATTATTGAGCAACCCCCATTCACTTGAATTTCCTTCACTGAGAAAGTCTTGAACCTCTTGGAGATATCATTTCTACAATCGTCCACTGCATCGCCTCAACATGCCTCGTATGATGCGCAACGTCTCGCGCCGTATCCGCGCCACTTGGCATGCATACCAACAGCGTATGGCAGCCAACGCCGAGTTCTGGGATGAACCCAGCCTCAGCCGAAGCATCACCGAGGGGACCATCTAAGCCGAGTGATCGCCGAGGGGGTCAGGACCGAGCGAACACCGAGCCTCCCTAGCGCCAGGAAAATGCAAAGCGGATCCCGTCAGGCCTTAAACTAGTGGAATAGTTTGGGTCAGGACCGTTTCCATCCGATGGGCGCCTGCAAAGCTTGCTTTAGATCGGGTTCATCAGGAGTCTCGGTCCTCCACCGAGCTGCATTCCATGGCCCAGCTAGGTACACCTACCGACTTGGGCAATCGCCGCACCATAAGAATTCCGTCACTCAAAATTAATGACTCCTTCCGTCCCGTCTGGGCCCTGGTCGTTGGATATTTAAATCTCTTTGGTTGCGCTCTATAATTTAGCTATCAGAATCAAACCTCCTTCAAACGTCATCTTCCCAACCTTTTGATTCCTCAGTCCTCGACCTCCCTTCCCATACATCATGTGGACCTGGTGGCACAACATCACACATCGTGTGCAGGCATCCTGCCACATGTGGAACCGCGACCTTTTGGCGGCCAAGACGCATCTCGATGACGAATACACCTTTACGCCGGGCAGATATGCCGGTCAGGGATACAACTAGATCAACTAGTGTGGTTGCCTCACTCGCTGAAACCCAGTACTTGGCCTGTGCGCGCGATAGACTTGGAAGGATCTGTCTGACCTTGTACGTTTCTTTCCCAATCCCAGCTTCACAATGCAAATACTAATCTTTGCTATAGCAATCAACGCTACGACTTTTATGACTCGGCCGGTCCGAACCTACCTTCAAACTCCTTGAATATAATAGACTACGGGGAACGGACAGGAGACCTTTGATAATGAAGAGCCGTAACGCTCGAATACTTTGAAATTTTGAATTCTCAAACTTGAACTCTTCTATGCACATGAATCATAAACGGTATTCAACTATCTAAACACCTGGCTTTTGTTTTTCTATTAAACCTTTTGAACCGACCCTTCAACCAAGCCCAGGAAGTCTATATTTACTCCATCTCAATGGTACCCGGGGGCTTGCTGGTGAAGTCGTAGCAGACACGGCAAACGCCATCCACCTCGTTGACGATGCGGGTCGAGACCTTGGTCAGGAACTCGTAGCTGAAGGGGTAGGGGGTGGCGGTCATGAAGTCGCGGGTGGAGATGGCGCGGAGGAGGATGATGTTGGCGTACACACGCTTGTCGCCCATCACGCCGACGGCGCGGGAGGGGTCGAGGGCGGCGTAGGCCTGGCCGATATCGTCGTAGAGGCCGGCTTCGCGGATCATGGAGATGAAGATGTTGTCGGCCTTGCGAGCCATCTCGACCTTCTCCTTGGTGACCTCGCCGAGAACACGGATGGCGAGACCGGGGCCTATTGTCGGGTTAGATGGATGCTTGCTTGTAATATTAGAGTTCAGTGCAACTTACCAGGGAAGGGGTGGCGTCCGACCAGTTCGGCGGAGATGTTCATCTGGCGACCGAGCTCGCGAACCTCGTCCTTGAAGAGCTCGCGCAGAGGCTCGATCAGCTTCAGGCCGTGGCCGGCCATCAGGCGTTCGGCAATACCGCCGACGTTGTGGTGGGTCTTGATGGTCTGGGAAGGACCCTTGAATGAGATACTCTCAATGACGTCTATCCAAGATGTTAGTTTGAAGGTATTGGATGAATGGCTCATTGATACTCACCAGGGTAGAGGGTTCCCTGCAGGAAGAACTCCACCTTGCCATTGTTCTGGGCCTCGATCTTCTTAGCCTCCGCCTCGAAGACATCAATGAACTTGCCACCAATGAACTTGCGCTTCTTCTCAGGGTCGGACTCGCCCTTCAGACCAGCCAGGAACTCCTCGCTGGCATCAACGACGGTAAGGTTGATGCCGAGCTGATCCTGGAGAACCTTCTTGACAAGAGCGCACTCGTTGAGACGCATGCAGCCGTTGTCAACCAGCACGGCGTGGAAGCGGTCGCCAATGGCCTCGGTCATCAGCTTGGCGGCCACAGTGGAGTCGACACCACCGCTGACAGCACCGAGAACCTGGCCCTGGGGGCCGACGAGATCACGGATACGCTTGATCTCCTGGCCGATGAACTCGGACATAGTCCAGTTCTGAGAAGCACCGCAGATACCGACGGCGAAGTTCTTCAGGAGCTGGCCACCCTGGGGGGTGTCTGAGATGCGTTAGTATTTGATGACAGCGTTGGCAATGACCGGTATGGGAGACTAACGGGTAACCTCGGGGTGGAATTGAATGCCGTAGACAGGCTCGGTCTTGTGGGCAATGGCGGCGTATTCGGAGTTCTTGGTGGTACCGATGGTGTGGAAGCCCTCAGGCAGATTGCAGAGCTTGTCACCGTGGGACATCCACACGGTCATAGCATCCTCAAGACCCTCAAAGAGCTTGTCGACGTGGCCACCGAAGCGAGTGGCCTGCAGATCGGCGTGGCCGTACTCACGAGCAGTTCCAGCGACGACGTTGTCAGCGTGCAGACGGTGAGCGATCTCCTGCAGACCGTAACAGATTCCTAGAATGGGGACACCGAGCTCGAAGAAGGCGGGGTCGATGTGAGGAGCATCCTTCTCGTAGACGGAGTAGGGACCACCGGAGAGGATGACACCCTTGGGCTTCCAAGTCAAGTCGGCCAGCTTCTGAGTGCAAGGCAGCATCTCGGAGTAGACATTGATCTCACGGAGACGGCGGGTGATCAGGTGGGTGCTGCAGAGAGTTCCGTGTTAGGTTTCGGCGCATATCAACGCAATTGGGTTTGCGCCGGTTGATCGCAAGGAAGAACATACTATTGAGATCCATTGTCGAGCACCAGGATGGTGTCGAAGGTGTTGTGGGGGATCACCTCGGTGGACATTGTTAAGGTTGGAGGTCGAGGTAAGGGTATAGAAAGTCGACACTGCTCCTGAGCAGAAGCAAGTAAAAGAGTCCAAGAATTCAATGACTCAAGACCCCCGCAAAGCAATGGGAAAGAAGATTTTCCAGATTTTCTTAGAGGGGCTGCGATAAGAAAAAAGTCATCGCGGGACCGATTGCTGACTTACCGCCCACATGACGAGGGGCTCCTTATCGATAAGGCCATCTATGCAGCCTAAAAGAACTACTATTCGCAAGAGGACAAATGAATAAGATGAGGTCTAGAGAGGAAAGGAACAAACAGTATAGCAGACGCACAGTCTTAGGAGTCAGAACTTGAACTCGAATCTACGAGCGAAACAGAACTTTTCGAGCTTGGACTGAGGCTAGTCCCCCATTCTATTTCTTTACCACGGAGCGCCCTCTCGCGTCCGAACAATCTGCGGCTGAAGAACCACATTGAAACCCTTCTACATTCTCAGAGTAAGTTCTAATGTGAAGAACAATCAGGTATAACCATCTTATAAATTTTGTATGACACGACTTTGGGTTAAAAAATGAGACCAAAGGAGATAAGGTCAACTACGCACAAGCAGATTGAATAGTGGCAGGCAATTGAAGGAGCCCCCATCGGACTCGACGATAGCTCGCAGGTTTGTTATCCGCGAGTCGAAAATCACGCATAGACTCCAACTAGTCTAAATTATTAAAACAATCCCGCGGTCTGGGGTACGTCAAGAGCTTTCAAGCACTTCCATGTGAGACCAGAGCCTGGAAGCTCTCAGCATGTACCACAAGCTGCTGAGGTTGCAGAGAAGGGAAGAATAGGTTAGAGGAAAAGAATAGACATAATAGGTATATCGAGAGAGAGAGAGAGAGAGACAGAGAGAGAGAGAGAAAGAAAGAGGTTTAAAGGAACTTTCATTCTGGAGCAGCCTCGTTCGAAACAGTGACACCGCTCTTTCTTCCACCCAAATGCAGAACTAAATTGTGAGAAATCAGCAGAAAAATCAAACATGAGTTTCTTAGGGACGACCCTGAGGCTAGTGTTGTGACAGACGCGTAGCAAGGCCAGATGGGGACCAGGTATCCCCGAAATGTCTCAGGGGCCATTTTGCGATATCATATTTGAATGATCCAGAATTAGAGTTCAAATAATGCCCATCGTTTAAGGGGCTATCGTTTAGCAGAAGGACGCGTATAACAATCCGACTCGAGGGGGGAAGAGCGTTGGTTTGAGTCTTGAAAGTTGACAGGGGAGTCGGTATTTATGACCTGCCAAGTTGGAGTCAACGCCCACCTGCAGCCACGCAATCACTACCGATGTTCTATTTACGCTAAAATATAGACAAAAGTCAAATTCTAGGGTCACGTTCCCCGCGTGGTGGATAATGTACCCATCATGGTGCTGATTTGATCCGGTAAATTGAGGTTCGGGATCATGGCAACTCAGTTTTGCAGGAAAAGCTAATGGCTATTCTTGGATGTCCAAGGCACCAGGGGTTTTTGTGGCATTGACATCTGTCATATCAATATACCTGCCAGAATCTTGGCCTGGCATATTTTTGAGCTACTCAATGCGGAATGCTTTCAAGGTCATCAATATCTCACTTATTCTGTTCTTACGTATCGGAGGCTTCTTGCGCTTTAGTTTAGATGACCGTGTAGAATGAATGTCATCTCTCAGCTGATCTGGATCTTCGGATCCTTTGTCAACTCCGGTAATGATTGTCGAAGCGATGAATATTATGAACACAATAAGGTTGTCAAGTTGAATAGAATCCTACAGAAGTATTTCCCCGTCCACGCGTAGAGGAGCACAGGCGCATCGTTGTTATTCTGAATTTGCCCATAATCAACAAGTTTGAAGACACATCGGTTGAGAATGCCCCCATTGATTATATTGTGAGCCCCAGCGGAGCTTTGGTACTTCAGAATTGCAGTTCCAGTGTTGCTGGCACATTCAATTCACTAAGAAAAGGGAACCACGTGTGTCAAGGTCTGGACCAGGATGACTCCGGGCCTACGTGAATTACGGAGCTTTCAGCATTGATAGCATTATGTCCATTGTAATCATTCTGAAGGACCGTGCTTTGCTGTCAGAGAGGGGTGTCGGGAGCTGAGAAACGCGACAGGTTGGAATAGACTGGTGGATACCTCCGGGGGTTTCCTGTGCGACCATGGATGTCAGCTCAGACTCAATTGAATCCAAGGGTCCGGGCAATAGTAGCCAGACTGGGCGATGATTTCATCAATCCTCCGGGGGGACAGTGGCGTAGAAAAGTAGTGCAGATGATCAATGCGCACTCGCTGTCGTTCTCGCTCGTTCTCGCTCGTTCAGGACGGTCTCCGGTTGGAGCCCGCGTCCTCCGCGAACGAACCCACTGTCGACCGGGAACTATACATTCCAATGAACCATTCTGAGCCTGCCAATAGTAGTTTGCGGGGTCCGCAGTTCTTTCTCATTAGCTCCTCGCATATCTTGATTTCTATTGTTTTTAGGAGTCTCCGGAAATTTGGCGTGATCCGAGCCCTGGAAATTCGACGTCCATTCTCCGAATGCAGCTCTTGTTGACGTAGATCATATAACATAGCCCAATAACAAGCTGAATTGGGAAAGAAATGAAAAAAAAGGCTACACCAAGCTTATTTTTTGGGGTTCCTCGGGGAAATGCTGGGACTCCATCCAAGGTCTAGAGCTTGGGATGATGTAGGTACAGCCTATATGGCTGTAAGTATCCCACCTCTATATAAGGGATCGGCTCGCTCTTCTTTCTTTCGACTTCCTCAAGAAACTCATTGCCTTTCAAGTTCTGTCAATATTTATTTCTCTGTGGCAAAATGAAGTTCTCCTCTGTGGCTATTACCGGTGCCGCGCTGGGCCTTGCCCATGCCTCTCCTGTCAAGCGTCAGGCAATCACCGATGGTATGTTACCCGAGCCGTTACTCGAGAAATTATACTGACAAGAGGTTGCCATGTAGGTGACATCCTGAACTACGCCCTAACTCTTGAGCATCTCGAGGCCACCTTCTACGCGGAGGGTCTTAAGAACTATACCCAGCAGGACTTTATTAGTGCTGGATACATGGATCCGTTCTATGCCAACTTGCAAACCATTGCTTCAGACGAGCAGACCCACGTGCAGTTCCTGACCCAGGCCCTATCCGGTATGTTTTATTCAGCATTCTTATAGGAAGATGCATACTAACTATTCATTCTCATTAGCTGCCGGAGCCTCACCCGTGGCGGCCTGTACCTATTCCTTCCCCGCCACCGACGTGAAGAGCTTCCTTGCCCTCGGCAGCATCCTGGAGGGTGTCGGTGTGAGCGCCTACCTCGGTGCCGCCGCCTCCATCATGAACGGTACTTACCTCACCGCAGCCGGTAGTATCTTGACTGTCGAGGCCCGTCACAGCGCATACCTGCGCTCCTACCTTGGCGAGAAACCTGCTGCTCAGCCATTCGATAACCCTCTTGACTTCGATGAGGTGTATACCCTGGCTGCGCCGTTCATTACCTCTTGCCCGTCGAGCAACGGCATGCTCCCCGTGAAGGCCTTCCCCACTCTGACGGCAACCTCGACCGGGACCATTATGAGTGGCTCGCAGGTCGCCGTTATGGCTGGCACTGGCTTTGACATGTCAATGGATACCTCAGATATCTCTGCTGCCTTTGTCACCGTCACTGGCCCCGTCTTTACTCCTGTTACCTCGGACGGTAGTGGAAAGTTCACCGTGACTGTTCCCGCCGGTGTTTCTGGACAGAGCTATGTCGTCCTTACCAAGGGCAACTCCACCGTTACTGATGATACTATCGTTGCTGGCCCCGCTATCCTTGAGGTACTTTGATTTTGTATTTATAAGAAAAAGTTTCGCGGTTCATGAAAACTGACGGGGTTGATTCGATAGGTTGGTGCCAAGATGGGAGGTATTGTGGGTGGATGCAGCAAAACCATGTCTGGCTCGTCTAGCATGACTAGCATGTCTATGATGAAGCCTACTGCGTCGCCCTCCATGTCGGTGTCTGGTTCGATGACTTCTTCGTCTGCAATGGCTAGCAAGTCTCCTGTTTTCAACTCGGCAAGTGGGATTTCTCCGAGTGGAATCTTGAGTGTTCTCATGGCCGCTGCTGCCGCGTGTTTCATGTAATATTTTGCATGCGATTCAGTTGTGCGGACGCTTGAACTTCAGCATAATGTGTATTAGGGGAGGCCATGATTGTCATTCTTCCCACGGGTGAGCCTGGTTGTCTGCAGGCTTGCATAATATAATTAATACCCTCGAGCCATGAAAAGACGTATACTTCCCCTCAATTCGCAACCGTACCGCCACTGTCTCTCTCTTCGTATACCCTTGTATGTGTGTATGGGACCTGTACAGCCCGACCATGTATGAGATGACGTAAACTTGGAAAGTCACTTACATTCCGCTAAATCCGGGATCATGTGGAGATAAAGAACCCCGGCCTTGAGATTTGAGTCCCCTAGTAGCTTTCCCCCCTGCATATACGCCCACAAAAGAAATGTCGTGAACGGCCCCGTGTCATGCCACGCCGCGCCCACACCAAGTCCCGCTATGGCTGTGACAACTGCCGCCGGCGCCGGGTGAAATGCGATGAACAAGGCCCACCCTGCACAAACTGCATTCTACGGCGTCTAGACAATTGCGTATATTCGCGTGTTCTCCCAGCTTCGCTTCTGGCTAATTCCCGCCGTCTAAGCCAACCCAGTATCTCGCCACGCGAAGACGTGGTCCAACTGAATGGCTTCAGACCCGAGTCTCCTAGCTCCCCACTCAAGAACCCCCAGGTCGATGAGCTCGAGCTGATGCACCAGTTCGCTACGGACACCTATCGGAGCCTCTGCGTTAGCGATGATGAAATTAGCACTTGGCAGGTTCTTGTTCCGCGGCTGGCACTTAAACAACGCTACTTGATGGATGGGATACTGGCACTAGCCTCGCTGCACATCGCCACCACGCGCGAGCCCGCCAATGCTCTTCACTATATAGACACAGGCTTGGAGTACCACAGCCTGAGTCTTGAGCCCTTCCGCCGAGCAATCGACAATCTAGCGCCGGAAAATTGCGACGCGGCTTTTGCCCACTCGGTCATCACGACCGCGATTAGTCTCGCCCTGCCGCAGCTGACAGTGACGCGCGAGAATGCAACCCGAATGACAGATAACATGACCACCGTCTTCGAGTTGCTTCAGGGTGTCAAAAAGATCTTGACGATCGGACAGTCATGGATCAACCTGAAGCTCTTCTCGCAGGGCGCTTTCTGGAAAAATACATCAGCGACTCTGGATGCGGATACAGACAGCGCGCTGAACCAGCTCGCCACGCTGAACGAACAGACAAGGGCGAATGGCGACGAGATTCAATTCTCCATTAATAACAATGCCATTACCCATCTGCGACACTGCTTTACGAAATTTGCTGCTTCTTCCGACCCTGCGCCTGTGCTGGCTTGGTTGGCGGCCGTGGATAAGGGGTTTGTGGATAGTTTACGGCGACGACAACCTTTTTCGCTACTTGTCCTTGCATATTGGGGTCTTCTTCTTGCGGAGCTAAATGGGCAGCGATGGTGGGCGCTGAATTCTGGGCGAGCGTTGGTTTCGGAGTTGCTTGATGCACTGAGTGCGGAGGATTTGCTGTGGGAGAGCTGTTTGGGCTGGGTACAGCAGAGAATCGCATCAAAAAATGGTTGACCCCTTTCACGATTGTTTAAAGATGGGTCATTTGCATACCCAGGTAATTCAGCAGACTGACCCCGAGGTCATTGGAGGGTTATTTTTGTGAGTACAGCTTGAATCTTAATGACAACACCGCCGTCCCAAACACGTCGGACGCGATACTTTTCATCATGAGGACCTCACTTTCTTTATTATTCAATAAAGTACAATGATTATATACAAATATAGTGGGGAGGTGCAAAGATACAAGTCTAAACTCGCTCAAAGGGGATATCTCATGCGGCGCTGGCATTAGAGACAACAAAAATGGAGGGAGGGTGGGAAAGGCGCACAGAAGGCAAACCCTTTCAGGAAAAGTGACGATCAAAGACGGCAGTGACATCTCAAATAACCCCCTGCAACGTCATTGGCACCTGGATGGCATTTTGCTTTAACCAGGTCAACGGCCAAGGTTTATTAGCCCATTCACGATCCATAGTAACCGCAGCTTCTAGCATAATGCCCAAGGGAAGATCAATTGTGAACCTAGGGCCATATTCAATTTCTTGTTGGACGGCAAGATTGGCTATTTGGAGCTGGAGATCACGCCGTGGGCCCATTGGCACAAACCCGGGCCGGTTCAGGTAGAGGAGTGGCTCCTCTTTGAACTCATCTGGGAGACTCTTGATGATATGCGCTGGGAAACGGCGAAGGCCACCCAGTTCCAAGCCACTGATAACATTGCCAGCGCTGATGCGCCAGATATTACCAATCTGGTCGTTGTTCGAAACGACCGAGACGTTGCGGCAGAGAGAAGTCAAGACGCATTGGCGCATTTTGTAGGTCACTTTGTCTTCAGTGCAGGCAAAGTGCCACAGAACACGGCAGATGTTGTAGCGGCGAGCTTTAAAGGCCACCAGAAACAGGAGTTCGTAGGTTGCGCTATCGAGGCTGAAGCTGGCGCGGTTTAAAAGTTGGACGGTGTAATGCATGGCGTTGTAGATGTTTGAACGGAACATTACCACGATAGGATTGAGGCATTTGCTTTCAATCCGTAGGTTACGATCGTGGCTGACCTTCAGCAACTGTTTCACGGCATCGTAATTTTTCATCCGAGTAATCACGTGGATCATCTGGTTAAGTAGCGATGAATTGATCCAGTTGGCCCCTTGTGTCTGAGCCATCAAATCAACAAAAGATTCAACTCCTTTGCCACTTTGCAAATGCAGGTGTAAAGAATCATCGATTGTCAAACGAAGAACGGTTTGAACCGTGCCAGGGTCGTCCAAAAGGCCTTTCCGCGCCATGCACTGGATTATGTTGGCCTTACTGGCAGCTGTGACCATACTCTTTAGCAAGGCGATCCATGTTAAGGTGGTTGGATGAATATATTTTCGTCGCATAGAGTTCAAGAAAGCGTAGAAAGCGCTGCTATCCATGCGCCGCGCGGCCGACTCCAGAAGGATGTTATAGCTGTCCACAGTAGCAAATGGCTCTGCCGAATTGAACACCTCTCGGACAGAGCTGAGCATCTCGTGCTTGCATAGATATTCCAGGGCGCAATTCAAAGCCGCAGTTGAGAAATACTTGCGGTTTTCATCTCCTTGAAACAATGCCAACAATTCCTCTCTAACTAGTTCCTTGTAAGCAACGCCAGGCGGGCCAGAAGGCTTTCCGGACGACTTTTCCTGCACCCAAGTCAAGTCCTCGATGTGCTCCAAAAAGCTTTTCATGGAAGTAATGGGCCGGCGGAATTTGAGGACCTGATCCAGACTCAGGGGTCTAAGCTTCTCGCGAGCCCAAACACCACGGACCAGAGGTCCGTATATCTTCTTCTCGCTCAGTAAAAGGAACGAGGAGATAATAGGAGCGGGCGGCTTAGCCATGTCGACGAGTGGGTCACCGACTGCCTGCAGCCATTGTGCGCGAGCGATCGACTCTTTCACCAGCTCTTTGGCATTTTCCGAGCCCGACAAAATCGCTTTGCGGGAGAAACCATCGCCTTCTGCTGGTGGAAGAATTCGGACCCAGCACCCGTTGCGAATAGAAGAGAAGTAGATATTTTCCCTGAAAGAGTGATCCGAGACACCGAGCAGCAGTCCCACAGTCTCTTCGGGGATGAGGATCTCCGAGTGCTTGGATCTCCTCCTCGGTATCAATCTTTTCTTGTTCTGCAGATGATTCAGAAAGGCCGTGACTTGGCGCCATGTTGGTACAGATTTGCCTCGCCTCGTGGCAGATTGCCTTGCATCAAAACTCGTCCCAATAAATCTGCTAGCGCGTAACAGCCTTTGATCCCGAACGGATATTCCTTCGACCGAAGGCTTAGGCTTCGACTTCAAAAGACCTCGCGACCCTAGCACCCTCCTCCGGCGCCGTCCTCTTATCCGTGTAAGCTCAGTCGATGGGACATCGGGAAGAACGAGTGGATGATCGGCAGGCTGCTGTGGCCCTGCAGCAACACCCTGACCTGACACTGCGTCTCCCCCAGCTTTCTTGCCTCCATCAAACTTCGTATCTCCAATCTCCGCCACCAAGTCCACATAGTCATTCGTACTACCGCGAGCTTTTCTGAGGGAAACCGCACTCGAAGAGATCCATTGACACGATTGACTCCGTAACGACGGCAAAGGGACACGAAGGCAGACGGCGGTTCGAAAAGGGGCACGGCAGGTTTTCGCCGGAGCTGCAGCGGGCGTCAAGGACGTGATCGGTCGGTGATGGCGGTGGGTAGACGCTGCCCACCGGGGGTAAAGGAACAGCAGAGGTTCATCGGGGCCGGCCGCGACGGCGTCCAAGACGACAGAGAGGCGCCTTCTCAGACATGGATGGCCACGCGAGAACATATGTGACGATATGCTAGCATGGGCCAGTGAAATTGGTTGATTCAGAGGTTGACGGAGCGGTCTCTTTGCTCCGGAAAAGTCGCGCCGGCAATTGAGGCAGGCGGTGGCCAGGGGCTCCGGCCTAGCTCCGATCTGACGACTGCCCTCAAACATTCAAACTGTTCCACTCGGAACAGTGCCATGACAGAGAATAAGATTGAAATAAATGGAACGATCATTTCTCGAAGGTATAAGGCTAAAGACAGATTCTAAAACACAGGATTAGGCCCTTCACCTGGGCACGCTATAATTATAGCTCAGTAGATGTGCCATTCACGCCCAACCTGAGCTGCCTTAGGAATTCCCTTGATTCCCTTGCCCTTGAGAACATGCAATGGCTCGTCAGTAGTCTCCGCTCGCTTAGCAAGCAGAGAGTCATGTCTGGATACAGGTGTAAGGTCAAGCAGGTCTATAGCAGACTCGCCTTGATTATCAGTAAATACTTCTGGGCCGATAATATGGCTCCGGGCGCTTTCTGCTGCTCGAACGAGGTTATCTTTCTTGCGTTGAGCTTGGTCGGCATTATCGTCGCACTCGGTGATTCCCTTGGATAGTTGTTGAATGATGCCGACAAGATAGGTCACGAATTGCCAGCGTGATGTCTGGAATAAGAACATTGACATGATTTCGGGGATCTGTCACATATATCAGTAACTCGTAACTCGTCATTAGCGTGAGCGTTTCTCGGCTTACCCTGTCGTTCAAATAATACAACTCCTCGCCCCCATTCTGCACAAACTTTTTCAACGCCTCGATCCTCTCTCGATCAATCGAAGCAAGCTTCAACTCATGCATTAAAGACGGAATATCAACAACCTCCTCCGATGGCACCTGCTCATCCGTCTTGGTGCTAACACGACTCAAAAATCCAGACTCAACACGACTCAGTCCAGCCACACTCTGCGCCCGACTCGTCACCTTCGAAGAATGAATAGTGAAATAGTCCTCATTAAGCATGTGAGACCGCTCATAACCCGATCGACCCCGATGTTTCTCAACAACCTTGTTCCTCAATCGAACCCAGCGTCTCCGCCGGACGAAAGAGTGTAACCACGGATGCGTGCCGTGCCACTGCGACGAGCTAAACGAAAAGGCATACTGCCATCCCTGCTCGTCCACATCACCGGACATGTCTACGTACCATGCCTTCCAGGCCCATTCCCAGCTCGGATCTGGTAATTGGGCATTGGTGATATTGACCGCGCTGTCGCGCTTATCCTGCGTCATCCAGGCGCCGGGGTCGAAGTTCAGGAGCGAACTATGCGAGTAAAGGGGGATACCGAAGAAGAAAGAACCGCGCTGGTTTTCATAAAGAACATCCAGTTCCGAGCGCGTCCTCGAGCCTTTGGTGTTGGTGGTTTGCTGGTTCAGTGCACCTGACTGGGAAGTATCTGTGTGGCTCAAGACTTGCGATGGAGCAAAGTCGACTGTTTCTGCGTCTTCTGGGGCCTCTCTGGATCCTATTCCATTCTCATCCAAGGCGAAGAGGGCACTTGGTCCCGCGCCTGAACTTGCTCCCGATATCGATCCTCGCACTCGGGACGACTCCCTACTCGGGGAGGTTTCTGTCTCTGTTGACGAGACCCCGAGTTTGTCGGGTTGCCATTTTGCGTATTTCCTTTTCGCCAGTTGGCTCTGTACAGATGCTCGACTCAGATGCTTCGTCAGTGTTCCTTGGCGACCGACCGTGGAAGTTCGTCGAGGGGAGTCCTGGCCGGATGATTGTTGCGGGACGGTGTTGTCCACGAGGGAAATGCTCTCGGTGCTGGCCATAGTCGCGACAGAATCGAAATGTCAATTCGGCGATCAATCTCTCCGAAAGACCCTGGAACCCTGGTCGTATCACAAAGGTCGACAAGGCAGATTCATGGATCCGAAAACCAGGTCGCATTAAACCCCCTGTAGTGGTTCTAAGAGGTAGTCGGATCCGGATTCGAGGAGCACAGCAATATAGAGTATTAAGAAAAGGAATAAACGGAGAGGAAGGAAGGTCGCAGTTGGGAAAATCCAGACGGGTTATTCCAAGGTCACCGATGACATCGTTTGCGGGGAGGCACCTGCCAAGCCCAACGCGTGCAAAAGTGAACCTCGAATCAACACAACCTGCCAAATCCAACAATGGCAGCGCCGCACCAGCGCAAGATCGAGCTCCAGTCTCCAGCAGACTTCACCTACCTCTATGCCAACACAGTCGCACTCTCGCGCCAGAAACTAGACCAGGCCCTACCCCCTTCCGCGAACAACGATGAACCCGACCCGATGCGCGAACGCGTAAAAGAATTAGTCGACGAGGTAAGTTTACAAGCCCATAATTCCAGAACTACGAACTGATATCCAATGGAATAGTACATAAATCGGACCTTCACAACAGCCTCCGCCTCAATTAGCATCAACGGAATCGACTCCTCATCCCCCCAATTCCCGTTCCCGGCCGCATTTACCGCGCCAGAAACAGTCGAGTACGAAGCCTACGATGCAGAGCTCGCCTCGCGCGTAACATCCCTCTACGCCCAGCTCGAATCACTCACTACAACCGTCGCCCAACTACGCCGTGGTGGGCCGCAGGCAGCGGCGAGGGATTATGCGGCGCAGTTGACACAACTGTTGAAAGAGGAAGACGAAGAATTTGAAAATTTGCTCAAGGAGAGCGAAACGAAAGTGCAGGTCGGGGCAGACGGCATGGACGTGGATACAAAGACTGGGTCCCGACAGATGGATCCTTCGTGGAAATTGGATGTACAGCTTGGGACCACCGAGGTGACGGAGCGGTGGCAGAGTGGGGATATGGCTGATGTGTATGAGGATGCGTTGCGGACGTTGCAGCGGTTGCAAGGCGAAGGTGAAGATATTGTGGTTGGAGAGGGGAATGCGCTGGCGACGACGGTTGGGAAGGCTGAGCGAGCTGGACGGGCAGCCGAGGTGGTTGAGGGTATGTGATTTGGGATTTGCTTTCAGGGTCAATGGCGGCGTTTAGGTGCCCGGGGGTAGCTGGGGATCATGATACCACATCTTGTTTATGTTGGCCGTTCTTTTTATTTATTTCCTTTTTGACTCTTACTTTTTTACTTCACAATGGATGCTCAGCAAGCAACTGTACTATGATATTCTCCTTGGGCCAACGGCCGCAATTTCACTATGTGCTCTCCCGTGTATACACTCCATAAAACAAGGAAAGGAAAATAAAGCCAGCCATCTTCACTCCCCAACTCGCTTTTAAGAAATGTCATTCCGCCCAGTCCCTTCTATGTCAGCGGGCGAGCCGCGGATTTTAAAAAGGCAGAAAACATGTATGAGGAAACATGGCTCTTCGTGATATCTAGATCAGAAGTGAACAGGAAAAGCCAGGCAATCAGTCCACGGAGATATGGATGGGTGGTCGGCGAGGGTGTTGAATCAGACGCAATGGTCTGCGATGATGTGTCAAGTTCTTCCACTATAGACCGGCAAGATTAAAAGACAGATAGGTCACACATCGGTGAGATATCCCCCGGCTCCATAAACCGATTGTTTTGTTTTTGTATTTTCTTTGTGTACGAAAGGCGGGCGTGGAGCAAAGTACGCCCCCGGTGGATGCGAATAGCGAGTGGAATGATTCGTTTCTATGAAGGCTCTATGCGGTGGCCTCGGCGCCCTCGTGGGCCTCGTCGCCCTTCTTCTCGACACCGGCATCCTCGTTAACGACGACGTCCTTCTCAGCCTTGGGGGTAGCCCAGGCAGGGGCGCGAGCCCACTCGGACTCCTGCCACGGGCCCTGGTCGGAGAGCTCGCAGCCACCCTCGCACTTGCAGGAACCGCCGAACTCAGCGGGGAGGTTCTCGGGGGCGACCTGGGCGAGCAACTCAGACTTGTATCCGCTGCCGAGAACGTGGATCTTGTTGACGGTGACCGGATCGAGGAAACCCTTGACAACGCTGAAAGCGCCGCTGAAGCCCCAGGGGGCGTTGATGATGTAAAGCTTGCCCAGACGCTCGGGGTAGTAGTTCTGGGAGATATCGGAGGCCTGACGAACGTAGCCGTAGACTGAGGGGATGCTGGTGATACCGACACCCTTCAGGTCCATAATGGTGCAGCAAGTCTCAAGCAGCTTGCCGGCCTTGCGAGAGCAGGCGGGCAGACGAGGGTCGGCCAGCTTCTCGTACTCGCAGACGAGGTTCTGCAACATGCGCTCACCGCTGGTGATCTTGTACATAGCGTTGAGGTCGATCTTGCCGAGCTTCTCGATGTAGACGGGGCGGCCATCCTGGGAAGGTGCATGTTAATTTCTCTTCCTAGGAAACAGACGAAGGTAGATCATGGGGAGCCTACCTTGTCGGTCTTGTGGTAGTATTGAGGGTAGTACTTGAAGACATCGGGCTTCTCCTTGTAGTCGAAGGTGCGAGGAAGGTCATCGGTGCCAAACTCCTTGCGCCAGGCCTCGCACTTGACGAACCTAGACAGCCACGTTAGATAAGGGCTTTCTCCACATGAGTGGCGGGGAGGAAGCTTGCTGGAGCAAGGCCCCAACAAGTATGGGAACTGGGCAACATACATGGCCTTGGCGAGCTCGACATCAAACTTGCGAGCGCGCAGGAAGCGCAGCATGGTCAGGGTATCCAATCGGTCGGTGTACCCCTCCTGCTCCAGCTTCGTGCGCAGCTGGTGAACCTTCGCATCCTGCTCCTCGGTGGTGTGGCCGGGGTGGCCACTCTGGGGCTCCGGTGCGGTGGTAGGGAAGTCGTACGAATCGTACTTGGGGTCGATAGGCAACGCCTTCTCAGCAGTGGCCATTGTGAAAATTTGATCTGAAGATGGGGGGGGGGGGGGAAAAGGGAGGAAGGAAAGTTGAAGCGGGAGAGGGAGAAGAAGGGAAGGCGGGAAGGTGGGCGTAAGTGGCCACTTCGAACCCGGCATTGGGGAGGATCCGCCCTTGGAGTAAACAACACCCGTGGGCACTAGTCGATCCTTTCTTTTGGCAATTTACAGCGGGGCGTGGGAAATAAATTAAAGTACGGTTTAGGGGGCTTCTGGTCGAGCTAACAAGAGGATTGTCGATTGTACATTTCTATATTGTATTGTATTGCACTGCCGCAAACGGGACATTTGGAGGATTAGCCTCTTGGTTTGTATCTCGGTACAAATTCGTCCATTGAAGGATCAGCACCGTCAGAATGCCCCTAAAAATCTCTAAATCAGCCGAAGGAGAGATGAGGGGCACGAGGCGGTGTCGGTAGAACGAATCAACTTTGCAGGTCAAGATTGGGGCTAAAGCAGGAATACGGAGTACGAGTACATGGCAACGCTATGGAGCCCAAAGTAAATTCCACCTAGAGTGATATTATGGGAAGCATCGGTACAAATTGGAAAACAGATGGGTATTCAAGCAGAGACGACCGTACGTCACAAAATCAGGTTATTATACAGCGCATTGAGACTCAAGGCCCGAGCGGTGATGGGACAAACTAATAGGATTACAGGACGGAGCCCAAATCAGGTCAATCAAAAACAAAAAAACTATGCGCTGGGTATAAATTGCAAACATCCACAAAGGAAAAGGGAAAAGCAGACAGCGTCCAAGATCGGGACCCCGAGCCAGCGGGATCTCTCGATCATCCTCCATCAAATATGTTCGTATATCGGCAACATTCACTGCCATCCACCCGGGTGGTGTGGACGGGTCAGAGTCATTGCAGAGCATTCGTCCAGTCCATCGAGAGTGGAGTGGGTATATGTATAACGGATTATGTCCCGTGTCCATCAGATCATCACATTAAGCCGCATGGGCCAACCAACCGAGACGATTGGGTCAGAGAGACATAGGCTGCTCGCCCGGTAATCGGTCTCGTTTCAATCATTAGGGGAGACTGGAAGTCTCGAGAGCGCGAGGCCCTTACCATCCCTTCTTTCGTGCAAATCGTTTGTTCAGAAGAGTCAACACCTTGGTGACATTAAACTGAACGTATTCCAGGTCAAGGTCTTCCAGGTTGTCCTTCTGCATCTCCAGAAGATCATCGAGCTTGAGATCAAGCTCCAACAGTCCACGGGCTCGGCCTGCATTCATTGTTAGTATCAAGGGTTCGGGAATCAATTATCAGCGTAGGTCAGTACTCACCCTTGTAGTGCAGGCTGATGACAAATGTGCCAGGGAGAGGGCTCTTGAACATGAAGTAGATGTTCGCCCTACGGTTTTCAGGCACATTGCTGCGTCGGATAACACCCTCCTTCTCCAGTTGCTGATGAGTGAACTTGTACGGACCAAGTTCTTGGTGCTTCTGGGTCTTACGCTGCTTGCCCTCGGACTGACTGCGGACGTTGTGGAGGTAAGACTTGTAGGTCTCCAGCTGGCCAACCAGGTAGGCATTGTGGTCGCGAATAGTAGCAAACACCTCCTCCAGCTTGCGGGTTTCGTCCAGAACATTCTCCTTTAGAGAACCCAGGTGAACCAACTCCTGCTCTACTTCGTCACGGAGCATGCTGAACTCATCCGAGCGATCAATCACGCCCATGTCCTGCAACTGGCTGAGCAGTTCCATCGTGCGGATACCCTTACGCACCATCACCGCATCGTTCTTGAGCGTAGCAGCCGCTTCGGCGATGCGGTCCAGTCGAAGGGGCCGGCGAGCGACTGAGGAGTTTTGAGGCAGAGATCGAAGGATCTGGACAAAAGTAGACTTGGCCTCCATGAAGAAGACCTCTTCCTGAGTGATATCCAGAGCAGCGGTCAAGTCATCCAAAGCGGTTTCCCATCGACTGAATAGCGGAACATTGATGGTTCGGTTCTCCTTGCGAGGGACCTGTAGGGGCGCCGCGCCCAACTCCCCGAGGAGCAACGAAAGGTGAGAGTGCTGGTCTTGGGCAAGAGCCGCGCTGTGCTTCTCGAGAAGGGAGTGCGTGGCATACATCTCATTGAGGGTGATTTGCAGTTCGAGGTCGCGCTTAGACAAAGCGACGTAGTTGTCCATCTCAAGACTCTCGTAGAAGTCCTGAACTTCGCACAGGTCGAGGAGAAACTTGTTCACGCGCTCCTTGTTGGACTCGACGAAAGGCTGCAGTCTGGCCATGTAGGGCTCCTTGGCGTACGAAGGCTTGTTGGCCAGGTTCTGGATCATCTTGGCGATCAAGGTCAAGGTACGGCGGGGCTTGTCGGTTGGGGTGGCATCGATCAGCATGTAGGAGCGCGGAGTGACAATGGCGGGGTTGATGAAGCGCAGGAAGAAGAAACCACCGATAAGAGTACAGATGGTCTGGTCTTGAGCATCGGGATACTTGCGACGAGACAAGCTGCGAATCTGTTTGCAAATCCATCGGATACCATACGGGGTCTCGTCCACGGTCTCAATGATGGTGGTCAAGAAACCGTTGGCAATGTCGGTCAACATCTTCAAGCGCGGGGCAATGATGGCCTGGACTTGCTTGTTGGCCTCGGCATCCTCTGCGGTCACCGAGCGAGCCAGGTAGTCCGGAAGAGAGCCAGTCTCTTCCTCGATCTGCTTCACCATACTCTCATACACCTTCAGAGGGTTGATTTCCAAGTCCACGTCGCGCAACTCGATCAAGGAGTTGATGCGATCCGCGAGAACCTGCTTCAGGTAGCTTTGACCGGGACCGCGGCGCGTGTAGGTGGTCATCATGCGAGACACGGGGGTATTCTGGCGCAGGAGGGAGGAGTACTCGGGCGTGTTGTCGAATTGGTAGGTGAGAACAGACTGAAACATGGTGAGCAGCAGGTGCTCTTCGCGGCTCTCGTATTGGTTTCCGTAGATGGTGAACATGACGGTCTGCAGCAAGGAATCGATCTCGGCCATGGAGACCAGTCGACAGAGATGGGCAATGTGACGAGGCTCCGACTGCAACAGAAATAAGAGATTGCCGTATTTCTGAGTTTTCTCATCGTTCGGGAAAAACCCTTCCTGCGGGTCGGCGGTATCGTCGAGATGGCTGGCGACCTCATTTTGCTGCGGGGGTGTGAGTGATCAGTTTTCGGAGGTAATACTTTCACAACATCAATCTTACCTCTTCCAATGCCATCCGGTTCTGAATCAGGAGGGCAATTCGCGAGTCCAGGTATCGCACATCCTTCTCCAGCACGAAATTCTTCTTGGACTGGGATGAAATCTTCGACTTGAGTTCGCGTAGGTGTTTCTGCGCTATGCAGGAGTCAGTACACAAGCTTGGAATACGGGGAATTTCGAAACGCACCTCGCGCCAGATCATCCGAGATTTCCAGGTCCCTGTCCTTTGCGGACATGGACAGGTACAGAGCGGTGACCGACATCCGCTTGGATTGGCGGATGGAGCGAGTATCGTGCGACGACATGGTGTTCTGTCGTGCGACTGGTTGAAACGAGGATGAGGACGAGGACGACGCTCGGGAGATTCTCGATGCGGGCTGAAGCATGGTCGCAACGGACATGGTGAGGATGGGCGAAGATGGGTTTCGGGCGAGGGTTCAGGGTAATTGCACTGCCAGACGAGCAGTGTCAATAGAGGACCGTCGCGCGAAACTGGAAGAAATCATTAGACGCAGTATTCTGGAGGAGTCGAGGCTGGTTCATACCAATTCCCTTCGTATCCCCAGCGTTGGGTGTTATGAGGCGCAAGATGGGCACAGGGGTTGACTTTCTCGACGGGTCAGGGGCGAGGAAATCACGAGTGTATCGGCAGGATTAGGCGACGCGACGTAGATGCCCTGACAAGATACGAGATTGGAGTATGAAGGAAGGGAGGAAAGTAGGGAGGGGAACCTTTGGAGGGGAGGATTATTTCGTTAGTTTGGTGTTAGGGCGGTTCTGGGGAAAAAGGGACAAGGACAGGGCAAAGGACGTGTGGATGCGGTGGAGAAGGCAGACAATCATGATTTCCTCCAAATTAGATGGGAAAAAAAGGAGAAGATAAACCAAGTCTTCCTATCGCTCGCTTTCTTACTTTACACCCTTTTACACACGCTCTGTTCATGCAAGGAGTCGCGTCCACCGTTTTTTACCCCTGGCCCAACCCAAAACCCACTTGGGGCTTCGCCACCCCTTATCCGATCTCTGGTCTTACGGTACCCGTACCCAGGTACCTCCTAGGATGTACCTGGGTACATGAATAGGGGGAAGGTTCCACTCTGAAGAACCTTGATGTCATCAACGGTACGATCCTACGATCTTGAGGATAGGATGGTTGTTCTTCCAGACCTCCGTCTCCATCCTCCATCTTCCGTACTCCGTAGCATGGGTACCTGCATCCGAGCATGGCCCGCACTGACCCGGTGGGGATCACCTTGGCTCACTCAAGTCCACGAGACCTCCATGTGGACGCATTTTTGTAACAGGGTTTCAGGTTGATGTCCTATTTCTAGAGAAGAATGTACCGTACCTGCCTCCAACCTCTCTCAATCCCCGATGGAGTAAGACTCCACTTGATCGCTCTACGGGGCTAATGCAGGTGCAGCAATCGTTCGACACTATCAAAACGGATGTCTCAGACGCAAGGCACACGGATCTGAGCCGAGTTGGCACCCGGCTCCTTCATCCGACATCGTGTGGTCCGCGTGGATGGAAATTGGACCTTGAACGCGAATTCCCTTTCTCATTCCATGGTCCCAGCGTGACCTCTTATCGCATCCCGACTGGGCAATAGCCGATCTTCGACATTCGTGTCGAGAGGGGGGGGCCCCGGGGCTTCCGCACTCTGGGACCTCCCGGTGTCCCAAGCTTGACTCGACCAAATCAAGACGGTGCTCGACTGCGGGGGTGCATTGAACGCGCACTTGTCCGTTGCTTTTTCCCTCCTTGACTCTGGTCAGGCCCTGCACTTACTTGCATTCCTGGTCAGTGCTTCAGGGGTAGGTGGATCCTATGTGGGACCCTAGATGGAGACCTCAAGAGTTTCTCCTGATCGCAAGATGGTGTACGGAGGCACTCTGTCCTACTCAACTTTGCGCCCCTCTGATCCAGGGTCTGCATGCTGGACGCCTGAGACACCCTACCCGAGAGATTAAAGAGAGCCAAATACAACACCGTAGCTCATAGAGTGATGATCTTCAACTCCGCACTAGCGCACTAGAAATTAACTCCATGCCAAGTGTATCATGGTCCATCAACTACACGGGCCACATGCATCCCTTCCCGTCCGTCATGAAACGCGCCAACTGCCGTCGTAAATCCGTTGCAGCTACCCCCCTTCTCATACTCGAATATTCCAGGCAATCTCGTGATCTTGGATCTCAAATACATCCTGGAACACCTGGTCCTTGGGTAAGCGAGCGGGAGCACCGGAGCACCGGAGCACCGGAGTATCTCTAGCCTCTGACTTCGGACCTTGGCTCTGGGACCACTGAAGAAGATCGCTCGGAAATGTATTGCCCGCCGTCGAACCTTACATTCTTGTTGGCGGGGAACGGGCCATGCGGTATGATGTAGCTCGGCTGATCTGGGTCTGCGCAGTGACAGCATTCAAGCTTGGAATTAGAGCTGCGATGTGACTCACATTGAGCTATTGTAATATGCTGGATATGCAGTGGAGATGACTGTCAAGAACGCATGGGATTGGATCCATTGCCAAGGGTTGACAAATCATTGTCCGCGCGAGGCACTATTGAACTTCAATCAACTCTGAGAAAGACATCTGCAAATTGATCTAAAGATATCGACACGAGTCATGCTACTTACACACACGTAGAAAGAAACCATACCCATGATTCCACAGCTCCATGATTACCCTCAGTTATCTTTCTTCTCACCCTCAGAGGCCGCTTCACCCTCACTCTCGCCCTCACCCTCTGCTTCTGCCTCTGCCTCCACCTGCTCCGGCGATTTTCCAAGCCAGAAGCGAGTTATCATTCCCCCAAGGAACATCTGATCGATCCATTTAATCAACCCGTACAAGATCCATCCCCAGCCCCACAGCGAGATACCCATCATGCTGGCCACGAGGAGGATCGGCCCGAGAATAAGCAAAGACAAGACCGCCCACAGAATAACCGACACAATAGCGAACAAGAACACGCCCACTAAAAACACCAACAGCGGAACAGCACAGCAGATAGCCTGACAAATAAGGAAAGTCGAAGCAATCGGCTTCTTGAGCATAGCCTCATACATGGCCGCCTGCTTAGGCGGCGGGAAATACCGATTCACCACCCATTGAACAAAGTACTCGAAAAGGTCAACAGCCTGTGGGAATAGCCCAGCCATCCATCCGCGGAACGATCCCCATAGCGCCGTGAAATTAACTTCGGGCTGTTCGCCTTGGTACTTCTTCTCGGCCGCGTCGTCGGATGGGAATTCTCCGGGGAGGATCGGTTCCGTGACTGTCTTAGTCGTGTCTCCGACTGTCTTGGTTGTATTGCGCACTCCCTTGGCCGGATCGCTCGCTAGCGTTTTCACGCCCCCGGTCGCCTTATCGGTGACCTGGTTTACAGGCAGGCCCTTGCCGAGACCGCTGGTGACGGGGTCGAGAGACATGGGTATGTGGAGATCGGGGAGCAGGGGAAAATTAAATAAGAAGAGATTTTCTTTAATCTCGAATAGAGGATCAGTTTGGGAAATTGTTTGTGATGGGGGAACTCGTGAGGACTTTGATCTATATCAAGCGATGAGGGCATTTGGGCCATGACGTAAGGGGCGTCTGATAAACTTGATGAAATATATTAATTTCCCTAACTGCTCCATCTTCCAAGGGTGGATGTAACTGCACTGGCTGCAGAATAACGACAGGTGTGGCTGATGCACCACCATGGCTGTGAGTTTGATTCGATGAACGCCACAGCTTGTGGTCATTTCGTGGCGAGAGTGGCTTAATAAAGGTTTGGTTATCTCGAGGTGTATCTCTTTACGGCAGCCAATGTTTGACAAAGGCAAACAAATATAACAACCTGAGGATACAGGATAGTCATTCAGAGGTCTTCCTGAATGAACACGGAAAATACAGGACTGGGTCGTTATGTGTGTGAAGTAAGTGTTTGAAAGTCTCAAGCTTAGCCCTACTGGCTATATCAACGATTTTCAATCACATTGCAAGCGAAAGGCACATCCCTTTATCGATCATACAGTCTTGGAAAGCCATAAATATAAACCAGGTACATCCTAACCTCAATGACGTGAGCCGAGTGAAACTTCAGATTCAAGGTGGGCCGGCACCGGCACAGCTTTTGTTGCTCTTCGTCTAATTCAAAGGCTCGAGCCCGAGGATCGTAAATCAATACACTTGATTCGTTGAAGAGGCATTATCTGTGCTAGTTTTTCTTTTCTATTTGAAGACCAGGAGCTTTTTTCTTCCAGCTTATTCCCACGGGGATAAGAAGTAGTTCAGACCTCTAGAGAATAGACCGACGACCCATGAATGATGTGAAATATGAAGAAAACCGCACCAGAAAAATAATAGACCCAGAATGAACATATACACGAGAACTTGAATCATTTATGGAAAAGATTATCGTCGACCGACCCGCCCAAGAGTCAATTTGCGGCTACTAAGCCAAAATGTACAATGCGAGTTACATGAAGACTAGTATAGTTGCGGCCTTTTCTTTTCCCCTTTTTGCTCTTCTCCTGGAATTCACAGTCCTTGGATAGACTGGTGAGTATACTTCCTTGATACAACTCACTTGTCCTACGCTCCTCGGCTAGTGATTATCTCCAAATGACTCTTCGAGAGCTAGTACGCTCTTCGCGGTCATCTTTGAGACCCTTTCCCTGCACTTGGACTCCAAGAAATGCATTGATCGCACTGGATAACTTGAATGGAGGGTAATGTTGAAATCCGGACATGTGTAATGCTCCCGGGGTTCGCCTATATATCTCGAACCAGACTATACAACCCCTCAGAGAGGCTTCCACCCGATGCCCAACAAACCCGATTCCAAGCACAGTCATTCTGATCACGCACACAAGAAGATCCATGGCACCAGATATTGCTATCGTCGGAGGTGGCCCTTGCGGCCTTGCTCTCGCCGGCATGCTTGAGCAACAAGGCATCGAATACATTGTCTTCGAACGAAGCGCCGAGAACGTTCTACCTCGGGGAGGCTGCTTGGATATTCATCGCAGCAGTGGCCATACACTTAAAGAGGCAGGACGTTTTGAGGAATTCAAGAAATATGCTCGCGCTGGGTATGCCACAATCCACAGCCTTGGGGGCTAGGGTGGCAACAAGATCGGTTCGGCTGGTGAAGGCCATGATTCGCCTGAGCTAGACCATGGATAGTTGCAAAAGATCTCGCTTTCTTCCATTCCAAATGTGTCATTCGTCATTTGGTATATCCTATGAACATGCAGATATTCACTCTCTTGACATCTTCTAGGTGACCCCAGTAGAGCCCAATACTCAAGTATTATCTTCCTTGTACTATTTATTCACCCCTCCAACCCATTCCATTCGACCCTTGAGCAGGTGGCAGGTCAAGTACCAATGGTTGTATGCGGTCGATGCAAGCTCATTTGGATCCAACGCCAGGGTGACAGCAACTACAGAAATGGGCCTTTTATTCTCGGGATCCGTCGACGTTCTAGCCGATGAGCTCGATGTATCGGATGAAGATGCCGTCAAGCAGATCCTTCTACAGGACGATTACTTCGGCTGCCGTATGCCTGAGTTCCACCACGTGATCCAGGACGGAGCCGGACCCATTAGAGCATGGCTTCTATAATATATTCAACAGAGTATCTGCATTCTGTCCTTGTTAGTAGCCGTAGATCATTTCGGTCATTGGGTCGTATTTGATGGGCGACATAGTCAAATAGTGTATCTAAGCAGATCCCTATCATAAAACCATCGGGTAGTGGGTCGAAATGAGGGTGGTAAACTATTCCAGTGAAGTTTAGCATCTGTAAAATCTACCCGACAAAAGAAACCCACTGAATCTTACGTCTTGACGTTTATATATCCAAGGTTTTTGTTTGATTGATGTTCTTGGCCTTGGGAACATGGATTTGAGGTCGTCAGTATTGATGACATTCACGGAGAGCCGGGGAAGTGACCGTAATCCGACCTGTTGATGCGTTGCGTAGAAATTGCTATTTTGGTGTTTTATATCGGCGGCACTTAGACGTTCCATCGCATTTCGGAGGGCCTCGCCATCGCCCTCTTATGTTTGATGAATCACGCATTTTGCTGGAGAGCCATGAGAGTGGAGGGAAGCTGGACGCCTTGCAAGCTTCTGATAAGGTTTATTCTCATTATTTTACTCCAAGCTTCCTCCGTTCCTGAATAAGCATCATAGTCTAGTTGCCATGTGAGTCGGACGACCGAAGACAATGCAACTCCGGTTGAGCTTCATTTTAACTCATTTGAATGACCCAAATAGGTGCGGAGGGCCTCTCGGGACCCGAAGATATGAAGCTGTCCCATACTAGTGTTTGGTATGCTCTCCATGCAAAAGTGAAACAAAATCTCATTGAGCTGATATGCTGCAATACCCATACGCCGGTTTTATGTAAAAGTGCAAGTCTATCTATTTTGGTCGTTTCCCATAAAGCATATCATGAAGTATCATGCCGGCACATCCATCATACAAGACAGTGGAGTGCATGGTTCCATGGGCCACGAAACCCTCAGCTATTCCCATTTCCTTGTGTAACACTAGCCACGACAGGAGGAAGGGGTGACGGATAAGGTGGTCCGTAGGGATCAACAGCCGTTCGAATAGAGCCAGTGCCTTCTTTCAGGTAGAGAACAAGACGGTAGGCCGAGTTGCCATTCAAATAGTATCGGTGTAGTTGCTTGCTGCGGAGGAAGCCAAGGCGTTCGTAGAGTTTCATTGCGGCGGTATTGGTGATCTCGGTTTCGAGGGCGATCTAAGACACGACACATGCTCGTTAGCAAGAGATAAATATCGTATTGAGAAATCAAGAAGAAATATACCTCGTCGGCGTCGCGCTCAACCATGGCGTCAATGGCCATGCGCACTAGCTTCGTCGCAATCCCACGGCCCCGGTACTCCTTGTTCACAGCCAGCATAGCAATATACCCCCTTAGAGGGCCACTGCGGTGCGGCTCAAGCTTTGAAATGACTACACCAATCATCTCGTCTTTCTCGTCCATCGCCAGGAAGCAAAGGTCGCCCCATTGGTACAGGAAGTAGCGGTAGACGTAGATGCTGTAGGGCTCGGATAGGTCCTTGCCGATCAGCTGGCGCATGCCGGCAACGTATTCATTTTCACGGGCGCCATCGTACCGCACGTAGTGGATTTCATCGGGGGCATCTTGGTTCATCGCCGCGGCGTCATGGAGAGAGGGAGGGTTGGGAGGTGGTTGGTGGGATGAGAAGGCGGAGCAGCAAAAGGTCCCGATTGCCATGTGACGCCGATCTATCCGCAACGGGCATCTTATTGGGATTCCCGTTTAGCTTCTCTCATTCTCGTCCCCCTCGAACCTCCGTCGAATTGAGGTTGGGCTTCATTATCTCTACCTTCTGAGCGGTCGCTATGTTGCGTCGCCGCACGGGCAAGGACGAGGTCCCGGCCTCGGACTCGTCCCGCACTAGCAGACCCCAGTTCAACCGGCTCAAAACAGAAGAAGAAAAGCTCCGCGAGGAGTTTGGCGGTGCGAAAGTCAAGCAGCTTGTTATCCGACCTCGCTCTAAACGTCGAAACGGGTTCATCTTCGTGCTGGGCGGCTTGTTCGGTATCTTTATCGCCTTGTTCTTCGCGAATCAGCAGGAGGTCATTAGCTTGGAATCGCTGTTGGACTTGAACCTCGACTCATTGATTGATGCCATCCCGCAAGGAATCATTAGCGACGCCAAGCAATTCACTGTATGGCTCTCTGCCCTTTCTTACCCATCCAGCTGTGCCTTGCTAACGAAACGGCATCCTACAGCAACATGACCGCGACACTGTCACCTACGATTCCTTCTCTGTCGGGCTACACCTACAGTCACAGGGCGTTAAGGCCAAGCATCCCGTCGTTATGATTCCTGGAGTCATCTCCACCGGTCTCGAGAGCTGGGGAACCGGTGCCAACTCGCGGCAGTACTTCCGGAAACGACTATGGGGCAGCTGGAGCATGATGCGGGCCCTAGTGATGGATAAGGCTGAGTGGAAGAATCATGTTATGCTCGACCGCGAGACAGGTCTGGATCCGCCGGGCATCAAGCTTCGCGCGGCGCAAGGATTCGATGCAACCGACTTCTTCATCACGGGCTACTGGATCTGGAACAAGATTCTAGAGAACCTCGCGACGATCGGCTATGATCCTACGAATGCATTCTCTGCTGCCTATGATTGGCGATTGTCGTACCCCAACCTCGAAGTCCGCGACCACTACTTCAGTCGACTGAAGTCTTATATCGAGACTGCGGTCGAGGGAGAGGGTGAGAAGATCACTTTGGCGTCCCACAGCATGGGATCACAGGTGGTACTCTACTTTTTCAAGTGGGTTGAGAGCGAGGATCATGGCAAAGGTGGCAAAGACTGGGTCAACAAGCACATTGACTCATGGGTCAATATCAGCGGATGCATGCTTGGCGCCGTCAAGGGACTGACCGCCGTGCTGTCTGGAGAGATGCGCGACACAGCGCAGTTGAACGCCTTTGCCGTGTACGGGTTGGAAAAGTTCTTGTCCAAAGAGGAGCGAGCAGAGATCTTCCGTGCGATGCCGGGCATATCTAGCATGCTCCCCAAGGGCGGCGAAGCCGTCTGGGGCAACGCAACCTGGGCACCAGACGACCGACCGGGCCAGGCTGTGAGCTTCGGCAACCTACTCAACTTCCGGGAAACTAACTCCTCCTGGACGCGGCGCAACCTCACTACGTCCGAAAGTCTGTGGTACCTTCTGGACCAGAGTGAAGACTGGTACCGCAACCAGGTACTGGGCAGCTACTCGCACGGAGTTGCACACACTAGAAAGGAAGTCGAAGCCAATGAGAAGGACCCGCGAACCTGGCTCAATCCCCTCGAGACGCGTCTACCTCATGCCCCCGATATGAAGATATACTGCTTCTACGGCGTGGGCAAGCCCACCGAGCGCAGTTACTTCTACCAGGAGGAGCTCGACCCATTGACTAACCTGAACGTTAGTATGGACACAACAGTCACCACTGACGAGAACATCGACCGCGGCGTGCTCATGGGCGAAGGCGACGGCACAGTCAACCTGCTCAGCACAGGCTACATGTGCGCCAAGGGATGGCGCATGAAGCGATATAACCCGGCAGGGACAAAAATCAAAGTCTTCGAGATGCCTCATGAACCCGATCGCTTCTCGCCTCGTGGTGGCCCCAACACTGGTATGTTCTGCACCTACGACCGCTATTACCAATCTCTAACCCAGTCCAGGCGATCACGTCGACATCCTCGGCCGTGCCTCACTCAACGACCTGATCCTCCGCGTAGCAGCCGGTAAAGGGGACGAGATCGAAGAGACCTTCGTGTCGAACATCCGCGAATACGCGGATCGAGTACAGATTTTTGACGATGAATAGACATGATTGAATGGGAAGGGCGCCGGACTTTTGGTTTTCGTTTTCGGTTTCTATTACATTCTGATATCCACTTACACCTGTCGAGTTTTGCGTATTGCAATTTCTAGATGGAGGCATGGTTTGTTTCTTGGGCTTGCGGGTCCTGTATAGTCTTTTAGCGCTGTTCGAACACTCATTCAATGAAAGACTACGTTTAACCTCAGTCTATGTTTATTTACGTACGAGACGAGACACGTTTCGAAAAAAAAAATAAAAAATTGCACGTTCTGCAAGATGCAAGGCTCCTGACGTAAGAAACCTTCCCCCTCGTGTACACTTCGTATTGATTACCTGATGCGTCTCAGCCCAACAAGGAAAAGCAGTCATATGACCGAATCTAGAACCAAGCGAAGCCTGCATCACGCATCAATGACTCGATTCGGTCTCGGGTAACTTTGATCTTCGTCTAACAGCTCCCAGACTGAGTGTGAACCTTGGGACTTTGTGCAGCCTCAGACGGCTACAGATGATGGACGAACAATATTGAGGGGCAGCCCCTCTCCGGCAGGCCTCGGAAGGGCACATGCAGAGTTGAGCCCGTGGGATCGACGTGCAGTAGAGCGAGTCGATGATCAGCAAGGCGGGGTTTCAACTTGTCCAAGTGGCATTCCAAGGTGGCGCGAGGGATCTGCACGGGCTGAGACTGCTTTGTGCGGTCTGACTTGATGATTCTCACAAGGCAAGACTAGCAAAATACGTAAGGGTAATAGACACAGTTTGGAACTGAATAATAATGTACAATTCTTCATAACTTCATCTAGGGATTATGAATAACGCTAACGATATCCCCAACGGGGTGGCCCCGCTGTACTCCGACTCACACACTAACCCTCCTCTCCTCCCGAAGGAGACAAGACATTAGGGTTCACACATTATGGTGCTGGTCATTTGGATTCGCGCTTCATTCCAGCCAGAAGCGAAGATATCGACGCAGGGTCGGCGAATCGGCCTCCGTCAGCCGTTCGCCTCCCTCGCCGCCCCATCGCTGAGCTCGTAAGAGTCCCAGCTATCCACCTGCTCTGGAGATCCCCTATGGAATACTCCCAGGCGACGCCGGTAATCACCTGCCAGCGGCGAAGGCATCAAAACGAAGGGCAGACCGAATGAACGATCAAAGGCATCCCTTCTTCTATGTGCCGATGCAAAAAAACACAATGTCATCAAAAAAGCAAAAATGTCCAAGTTTTCTATTGCACAGCGAGTGGGGTGCAAGCAATGGCGCCGAAACTTTTGTTCAACCGAACCCGAACTCCCCAGTTCCCAGGCGCCAGTCATAAGCGATCGACACGAATGATAAAAATGTTTGTGCATGTGGACGAGCCCGGCGCGAAGAATAAAAGGTAGCTCGTCCAGTCGGAAAGTCGTAGCGAAAGACATGGGTCAGAATAGAATGATAAAAGTGCAAACCGTTCCCTGGAGGAAACGTCTGTATCTGTACAAGCGAAGGTTTCCGACGGTGGCAGAGCGAGTCGCAAACCCCAAGCAGGTGGTTGGGGCCGCCACCGGAATTAATATTATAGACGGAGAAAGTCACTCCACAGGCGGAGTGAGGAGACATGTACAGCCAGAAGGTGAAAACAGAACCTTCGGCTCAAGGCGGATCGAGAGCCGCGCGAACCGGAGGTTTTCAAGGGGATTAAAAACCGGTAGAGGTGTCGAAAATGGCTCGATGCAGATAATGGTCCCAACATTGTCGTCAAGTAAAACGCCGTTTCAAAAAAAAAAAATAGAAAAATTAGATGCAATAATGAATAAAGGTCGATAATCGGTATATGCATGTCGAGGGATCGTTTAGCGGCCGGCCTCGATGTCGTGATTGGAGGTCAGAGTCTCGCTCTCCCACGTGTAGTGGTCGTCAACGGGGGAAAGGGAGCCTGAAGAGATCGAGGACGAAGAACCCACGGTCCACTCGTCGCTGTCCAGGTTGAAGTCACCGTCCAGGCTGGCGAGGTCGTAGCCGAACTCTCGTGAGGCGTCACCAACTTCAACGTAATCGTAGTCCCAGCGGAACATCTTGTCACTCTGGGCGCGAGGCAGGAAGCGAGTCTTGGCAAAGTAGAATGCCACAGTGGCCAGCAAACCACCACAAACCAGATCCACAGCGTAGTGGTGGGAGAGGTACATGGTAGCCCACCACATCCAAAGAGTGTAGGTGACCCAGAGGGGCTTCAACCGCGGGAAGACGTGGCTCATGAACAGAGCCGCAAGAGTGGAGTCGGCCGCGTGGAGCGAGGGGAAGGCACCGAAGACTACGGGTGACTGCCTGAAACCCGAGGTGTACAGGTCGATTCCAAGAAGCTTGTCGATACGAGCAAGACCGGCGGGGTTGCCTTGCATCGAGTAGTCTGCCGGGGCGAGACCGTACAAGTTCTCGTACCACGGGGGTGAGCAGGGGAACACCAACTGAATGGTGACAGCACACATGCTAATATAACCGAGAGTCCGGGCAAAGAGGGGAGTCGTGCCTGGAGGACCGAAGATAAAGAGGAGTAGAGAGACGACAAAAGGTGCTCCATAATGGCAGAGGCCATAGGGGATCCACGCCAAAATGTCAAGCACGACGTTTTGGTGAGCGGACAGGATGTTGCTAATGTTGGCACCGTACAGGATGTTCTCCATCGCCGGCAACACCCGGACCCAGATGGCAGGCCGCCAGTCGCTAGGAACGAACCTATTCACGAATTCAATTAGCCAAATTCAGACCGCCACGCGCCTAACATTTTGCCTCGCGGGGGCGCATTCCTACGGAGTGGCAATGCGGGTGTACAACTTACTGGCATCCATAGAAAAAGATAAGCCATCCAGCAATGGGCAAAAAAGGCAGGAAGAATTGCCGGGTGATGGGCAGAAGCAGGGAAAACAGTAGTAGAGTCGAGATCGCAGTCTTGCCGAGCGGGCCAGCAGATTGAATGATCGTCAAAGAGAAGATGCCGATAATGAGAAGCAGGAGGTACTGGAAGTCGTACATCGTCCACCTATGCGCTTGAAGGGAGCGCAGAGTATCGACAGGCGAGAAGGAGGTCTGCAACGTCGAGATAGATGAAGTGGGCGATAAGCGACTCCGGAGCTTCGAACGGATCTTGCGGCGCATTCGATGCGGCACGAGCATCTGGAATGAACGCCATGGCATCTGAATCTGGAGTTTACCGAACTGGTTCTGTGTGCGATCCTTCCATGACGGATAGGTATTCATCTTCGCGGCGAGTCTCCTTCTAGGAGACTCTGGATCACTCGAGGAGAAGGGGTTAAGGGTCGAGGGATGCCGCGGGATGAGACGGAAGGAAGTCGCGGAGTGTTCGGAGGGGGCGAATTCAACGTGGACAGGCCGGCATGCGAAGGATTAAAGAAGAGGGTAAGCAAGGCGCGGAGCCTAAAAGGTGTGAGAGTAGGAGGAGGGGGCGAGGTAAGGATTAAGAAGGGGAAGATTGCATGTTGAGACGATTCTGTATTGTGTATTGGTATTACCGCGTTCCCGGTTTTGAGTCCATGGCGTCACTAGTCCCCTTCAGGGGCCCGTCTCTATCGATGCAACGTACATATGGTCATATGCGGTAATCTTAGTATTGGAGGCACTACGTAGGTTACTACTTGATCAACGGCGACGAACGTGTCGACTCTGTTTGTATAAACAAGGACTTGAGTAACCAAAAAAAATAATTCTCCGTATTTTATACAGCGTCCGGAGAAGTGCCGGGCGGATGCGGCGGAACGGAGTGAACGGAGGCCGATCGGGCAGATGCACGAGAGATCACAAAGCCTTCCGGAGATTACTGCATTGAAAGACCGAATATACCAAGACCGAGGCTGATTCTTCTTGGTCATACTATTCTTTGTTCTTCCACTATGTCCTCATGACTTAGACCTTAGCGGTCTTGGAGGATGGTAGCCCACAGGACAGATATCTGATCTATAGACTAAGCTCGGTCCTGAAAGAAATTAATAAAATACCATGCCCAGGGAAACTATCCCTTGAGAATAAAAAATTAAATAAGGCAGGACAGCTGTGTAGGGAGTGTATTAGTCGGGACGCAAATTTTCGCAAATTTTCAATATAAGATCCATTGCAGGAGGCCGATTGGTCAAGAGCTCCTTCCGCGGCCCATCGTTCCGAGTGGTATCCAACAGTATCCTCAGCTGCTCCGTCCAATTTCGCTTAATGCACCAAAGTTGTACAGACCGTATTTCCAGTATTGTAAGGTGTGTGTCGCCCTGGTGATTATTCACCTGGAATAAGGCTCCAACGGCCGTTCCAGGGTACTACCCCCCTAATTATTATGGCCGACTCAGGGTGTCCCAGGGTATCACATAGGGGCAGGCACTTAATATCGACTACCGAGGCACATCCGCAATGAATGGCCCTGCTACTTGGCGAAACAGCTGATGTTATCGTGTGTGATCGCGTGTCGGGTCGCGTGTCTATGAGACAAATAAACGGCGAAGCTGCTTTTTAGAGCTCCTTACCAGGTGGAGTGTAGCTCGTAGCTCGGCACAGTTGAAAGGTAAAATGAATACGAAAAATTAGAACTAGCGCTGCACTACCGAACGCTATCGTCATTAATGGTCCTGTTTAGTACTGGGTCCAGCGCGTAGATGAGGATGTGCAGAGCATAGTCCAAGTGTCTCAGTAGGGGATGACCAGCCACCCGACTTTCTTCGTCCTTGTGGCGCGATTTCAAATCCCACTGCTCAACATCGGGGCTAGCGCATGTATTCTTTCTTAAAGGTATAGTGAAGGATGACCGTCTTGCCGTCCCCCAGTTTCAGATTCTTGTGACGCGCGACCGCGGCCAATCATGAACCATCCCTGGGGTCAAAGCTCCCGTGTGCCTGACGAGGCGTCTCGTTATCCTTCAATCGGTATCTAGATAGTGTGAGCAAAGGCTTCAATGATCGAAGTACAGAGTTGAAAGTAAGGAGTACAAACCGTACAGTTGTAGAGTATTTTTTCACGACCGCTAGAATTGGCCACTGACATCAAATTTGCATACCGGTGGAGCTGACCCCAAATCCTGGCGACGTCGGCATAGTCGGTTCCAACTTGATGTACTGGCTTTCGAGATTGTCTTCGCGCTGCTGCGGGTCACTGCCTTCTTCTGTGTCAAGTCAGTCATGGACCATCGCGATAGTCTCAGATGGGTCTGACCAGCGACACTGTTTGTCTCTAGCCACCATATCATGAAGTAAAAGATGCAGATGTGCGCAACCACAACCAAGAACAGTGCGATTCCAGTGAAGGTGATCTCTGGGCCCATTGATTTTCGAACGTCGAATTCGTACTCCTCGGAGATGGGTGCCATTGAAGTCAGGATGAGTGAGGTACGGTCTAGAATGATGATGGTGATGATGTTTTATTTTTATTTTTATTTTTAACAAATGATAGGCTCTGAAATGGAAGTAACGATGATCATTCTATTACTGAAGGTGTTTTTAGAGCTTGAGTTAATGTTGAAAAGCATCCTCACTTTGCCTGGTTCGACGTCGCCATTGCCAAATTGGGGATCGGAAGTAGACTTGAAGGTATGGTACATCGCAGTTGCTATTCCACCAAAACATCAAAGACCATATCAAAGACAATCCCACTGGCTTTCGGATTCTCCTCTACGCCGATACTGCCATTCAGCTTGTCAAACTGTACAGGCGCGACCGATGATTTCTCGGTCCCCGTGGATTTAGCTCTAGCTCGTTCCCGCCCGCGCATTTGAGCTCACTCTTTACAGGGCCCTCTATTTGTACACAGATAGCAAGCGCCACAGATAAAGATCCCAGACATCTGCGAAACTACGTCTGCAGCCCTATACGCGAAACATCTCGAACTCCACGTCAACGCTCTCCTCGAACCAGACCTATCCCCAGACTCCCATGCGATAATCTAGCGGCACCACCACCAACCAAAAGGCAATACTGCAAAGCGTCTACATCCCAGTCTTACCTTCTCAGCCTCCAACGACGCGGAACCCGAGATCAATCACAGACCAGAGAGCCATACCAAGAGCCGGGGCGCGTACAAGATACGGCCGTCTCGGTGCAAAACCAAAGACGGTAACGAGAGATCCGAACGGTCGACTGTGACAGCGTAATACTCGGATTCAAAATATAGCACACCGTATACTCGTACTCGTACACTGACGTTGACCAATCTCGGGACTTTCGGTGGTTGCCTGAGCACGAGGTGGACCGCGGGGGAAGATGAAGCAAGGCTTACTGGTTACTGACCCTTAATCTCGCGCGCGTCCGAGACGTGTCCGATTTTCCTCGCTGCGCCACCTTCCGAGACTATGTATGCTGACCTCATAACCGTTTCTTGGTGCATATGGGGAATTGGGTCAAATCCACTCAAGGCTGCTTGCTCCGCTTTCTGTGAGGGCTGGAATGTACGTGGTGCAGTAGGCTGATGGTATTGAATTTGGGAGGACTATTTTTGGATAGTTTCGGTGCTTACCGGATCTTGGGTTGGAGCTGAGAGCCTTGTTCGGGCGTAGAATTGGGCTGAGATTTCTTGCTGATGAAAACTCTATATACTCTTCTCCGTAATTATTCTCCGTTGAAGTATGGTTCTGAGCTAGTCTCTTCTCGGTTATTCTACCTTTGACCTTCAGTGCAGCAAGATTGCAGGCAGTGGTGTTCCGCTATAGGGACGTCACTATCGATCGAAATCGAGCCTCCCGATCTAGCAAGCCCAAAATGAAAACCTGGAGAACTGGCGGTCTACAGTGGCATGTGGCATGAGCCTGACATTCCAACAACCTAGATTGTAACAAACGCCACGATACGATTAGAGAAATGAGGATACCAATTACTTCCAGCTCGATCGCAGCCTTGTTTCTTACGGCCCCCACCGGCGACAAGGCTGGCCCCTATGCCGGTTCGCCGTCCTTGGCATTGCCCAGCCAGGTGGGTCGGTCATCGTGGCATTATCTAGGCATCACTTGGTATGTGCAGCCTCACTAAGCCACAGCCACACCCATGATCGTCCCTAGTATCATAGCGCATCGTAGATCAGGAAGTGTCCTGCACAAGCGGGGCCCGAAGCGGAGAATGCGCAGCACCTCCCCAAATTGTCAATTTCCTGTAATTAATCGTCAGAAAATTGAAATGCTACCAGGATGTAATTTCGGAGTATGTAATAGGCAATGCCTGAAATTTACTGTGGCAGTGGTAATCTAGAAGGGTGCCGGATCCGCATGGCAACCGGAATGATGAGCCCATGAGAATAGTATGACGCAATGGTCATGGTTCTCGAATCGCGGGCCGATACTACACCACGTCGACACAGGACTGTCGGGATTTGTTCTTGCGGATAATCGGGATTTATGAGTGGGGTGACGCTTACCCTTGATGTGGAATTTGCGGCGGCGGTGGTGGTGCCGATTTTCCACGGATCTGGTACCTGGAGAGGGCCGAACCATAGACCTGCCTTATCCGGCCGACTTGAAGCATGCAAAGAAGTATGAAAAGTATTGAAGCTGATACAGAAGACTTGAATTGCAGTCGATGGAGATAAAGAAGTCCATTGAGAAATAAATGAGTCGAGCCACCCGAATTCTATATACTGTGGATGCTTTTGCAAGGCGCCTTGGCCAAGGAAATATTAACCAGATAACGCCAACCCGGGGTCATAAGAGAGATGCCATGTCGTCAACGCCGAAAAAAACAATATGAGTCAAAGTTGAGGGTATTATGGGGTATCGGGGTGGGTTTTAGTCTTGCTTGGGGTGGTCGGGTTGATCTCCATGAGCCATCATCTGGAAGGCCTTGACCAGTCCCATCGCCGAACCAGCAGCAATACCTCCGACAAGAACCATTTGCACGCCACCGACGAACCCCTTGCGGACGTTCTTGCGACCCTTCCAGCCACTCACGAAGCAGGTCTTGCCGTATCCGAAGAGGAACAGGGCGACGACCATCGTGGCGATAGACCAACGCAGGGCGACGAATGCATCGTGGGGACCGACGAAGAAGTAAGGCAGAAGAGGGACGAATCCGCCGATGAAGTAACCCAGGGCGATAGTGAGCGCGCAAGTGACTGCTCGAGATTCTGAGGGCTCGGGGAGAGTGTGGTGGAAGTTCATGAGGAATGAAGGGAGCATAGGCGAGATAGCCAGGTGGTTGGTGAGCTGGGCCACCAGCTCTGAGGGCAACTCATAGGGCTCGAAAATGTCGGAGATCGTGGTCGAGACGGAGCCGGGGTCGGTCACAGTTTGTGATTGAGTTTCCTTCAATGTAGCCTTGTAGGATTCCCTGTATCAACTGTCAGTGGGGCTGTTGCTAATACACTTCTCTCGTCGTCTGAAACCCACTCTTCACTCTTGGCTCCGAGGTATCCACCGAGGCCCATTGAGATGGCACCTGCAATGAGCTCGGCCATACCGCCAAAGACGACTACCTTAGTATCACCAAGGGCAGACAGGCCAGCAGTGAGGGCAAAGGGCACTGTCATGCCGTCGGAGAGACCGATGATAGCGTCGGAGACGGTGCGACCGTCAAAAAAGCGACCAGACTTCTTCTCCTCCCGTCGGCCCTGTTTCTCGCCGGCCTCGACATCCGTCCGCAGACGCATATGCATATCCTTCTCGTCGTCGGTAGCCGAGCTACGATCGGACAACCGTGAGTAGCTCGACATGAGACCGCTGAATGAATTGATCGACATTTTGACTATTGACTAGCAATGGTAAAACTGCAACGACAAGTTCGAGAAGTACAGTAGCACACGACAGGAAAGAAGAAAAGGACAAGAGCGGCGGACGGAACTTAAGTCAGATCGAGTAAAGCCATGTGCCTCGCTTGAAGGTTGCACCAACGTGCGGAGACGATAGCCCCTTGTACATGGAGAGTATCAGAGCCTATCGAGATGCACGTGCTTGGCATTCCCTGCAACTAAAAACTAGCGCACAGCCCGTAGTCTTCTACGCGGACGCGCTAGGGCGAAACGTGCCGCTGGTTCTGATCTGGTTGGACTATTGTTGGGCTGACATAACGTGGCTCTCTCAGGGGTGAGCCAATCAAGTCATCTCTATTTGCTAGCAGAGTAAACGACTCCACCTCTACTCCATTTCTAGATTGAAATGCTTGATACCCGTGCCATCGACTAAGGCGCCTTGCCGAGTCCCGACATGTTCTAGGTCTGCATTCCTGTGAGAATTCCTAATCGCCTCACCCCCCCCCCCCCCCACCTTCCTACAGGGATAGGATTCTGCGGCAGAGTCTAGGGCGACCATCCGGCGGTCTCCGTCGAGTAAACAGTCCTGGTGCAGAGAGCGATGTGGGCATGCTCATTTTTGGCGTCAGCCATCCCCCTCGTGGTCGCTTTAGCTTCGGTCACAGGCCCAGTCGAGTTGGGCTATCTTGCTCGGTAGATGGTGAGGACGGAACTATGGCGTGTACGCAGGTACAAACGAGAAAAGGGTGGAGAAGGGTGTGTAGATGCTAGGCCTACGGTAGAGAAAAATATCCCATTGAAGTGGGCATCTTCCGGAATGCTTCTTCTATAAATTCCCTTTCTTCCCTTGCATTCTGCATCCGCAAGGAAGGTGCAGAATTCCGATCTAGATTTCCCACGCAACATCCGGACAAGCCACGATGAAGTCGATCGGGAGCCTAATTTGTCTTGCAGGCCTGCTCATCCCCGTATCAGCCCATCCTACGGCCCGAAATTCGCAGATCTGGGGCCAGCTGCGGGAGAATGTAAGTATAATAAAACCAGTTCAGCTTTTTCTCCGTCACATCTAATCTCAATTTAGATCAAACATGTCGTCTATCTGACCTTGGAGAATCACTCCTTTGATAACATTGCGGGCTACTGGGACTTTCACGAAGGCATTGACAATCTAGTCAACCGAAAGTTCTGCAACGAGTACACCAATGCCAATTGGACCGTGTGGGGAGAGCCGCTTGAGATCTGTGCTGGTCCCTACGAGACCGAGGTCCCACTCACCGATCCCGATCACAACTTCGCCGGGGTCACTTATGAGATCTTCCGCAAGTGGAACGTCACCAAGGACGATGTTCCCAATATGGCCGGCTTCGTTGAGCGTCAGTCTGAGAAATACAGCTCTACACCTGGCGATGCCTCCTTCGTGATCCAGGCCTACAGCCAGAAGAAGACGGCGCTGCTTGCTGAACTGGCGCAAAACTTTGCCTTCTTCGATTCCTACGTATGTTGTCATCCACCCATTCAAGACAAAGAACGAGATAGCTGATGATTGAGGGCACAGCATGCTGAGCACCCTGGCCCGACTAACCCTAACCGCCAATTCGCGACCTCGGGATCTAGCTGTGGCTTCGTAGACAATACAGACCAGGCTGCCGGTTTCTACAACAATGTCACTGGAACCAGCTGTGCCACATCAGTCTTTGAATCACTGAGTAATGAGGGAATCAGCTGGAAGAATGTAAGACGCCGAAATCACTTGAATTCTTCTATACCTCAGCTGACGATTCCTAGTACTACGAGACTGATATCGTCGATGCGTTTAACTACAAGGTAAGCATCCCTTCCAAATAGCGAATCCCAGCACTAACACTACACAGTGGGTCCAAGACAATGCCATGGACCATTTGCATCACGCCGATCAGTTCTACCGTGACCTGGAAGAGGGGACCCTACCCGCCTTCTCATACATCAACCCAGAGTGTTGCACCATTGATTCGATGCACCCAACCAGTCCCATGGCGTCGGGTGAACAAATGATCAAGCACCTTTACGATGCACTGCGCCGCTCGAAATACTGGGACAACGCGTAAGTGCAGCTTCTAACCGGTCTATACCAAGATACTAACAAGCATAGTCTGCTGATCATCAATTTCGACGAGCACGGTGGATTCGCCGACCACGTCCCCCCACCGATGAACATCCCCCAACCCGAGGATAAAATCACCTTCAATGGAACCTCGGAGGGACACAACATAACATATGACTTTACTCGTCTCGGTGTCCGGTATGCTTGGCGAAGTACCTTTACGAGTTAAGAAACTGACGGTTCATAGCGTGCCCGCCTTCTTGATCTCGCCCTATGTTCCAGCGAACTATCTCATTCACGACGAGGGTACCATGTACGCTGAAAACTCGGCCTACACTCACACCTCGATCCTGCACTTCCTGCAGGAGCTGTGGGGATTGGAGGGTCTCAACAACCGAGTGCAGTGGGCCAAGACTTTCGAGTCGGTCTTCACCGATGTGCAACGTCATGATACACCCAAGACCCTTGGGACTCCGACATGGTATGGTGGAAGCGGACAGCCCGAGCCAGATACCTTCTACCGCTTGAACCAGGACTATTCTTACTACGCTTCCCTGGATTAAGGTCGACCTCACTAGCTCTCTGGTCAAGATGGCGCGGGAATGGATATGGCCACCCGTGAACCCCACCTGCATGAATAACGAAACATGACTAGCATGTAACTTGTTAATCAAAAAATGTTACCACCGTTTGTACAGATGTAGATTTGCAATCAAAATGTATTCAGAGAAAAGATCTTTGGCACGCAAAGAATGCTATGTACAAGGCCGTAAGGCGCGAATTCCAATATCCAAAGTCGAGATGGCAATGCCATCACAGAGAAGATCCCTGGGTATAAGGCATGATCATACATCGTGACGCATTGGGCGGTATCAAGAAACCGCAAGGATGGAATGCAGATAGGAGTTGAAGTGGTGAAGATCGATCGAATCAAGAAGACCAAAGATATGAAGATGAAGTGCTGGCTATGCCACGCAGAAAAGAGAGCCAGTAATATCTGCGTCGAGCCCTCGAGTCCAAATCACGGTACCCAGTACTCAGTACCTTGGCGAGGGTATCGGCTCGAGCGCTGACAAAAGACGAAATGAAAGTAAATTAAAGCGAACTGGGCGTTTACTTCGAGTGCCTAACCAGCAAAGTCAGTAAACATCCTACACCCAGGATCAAACCCAAAAGCAGATAACATACGGCTTGCGCTTATCACCATTCTTCTGTTCGGCACCACTCATATCCCAAAGCCGACTCTTGTACGCGGGAAAGGAGGTGTGATTCCACATATTGACGAGGACACTAGAATAGATTAGATTAGCGACAACCCCCACGCATTTTGAGAAACAAGAGAACAAACCTTTGAGTACGATCCTTATACGCCTCATCCTTGACCTCCTTAACCTGCACCTTCATTCCATCCTTGCTGAAGACCATATTCTTCTTCTCCATCTTCGCGCGCGTGTTCTTGCTGACATCTTGCACGATGGTGTACACTACGTACCCGACGCCCGCGACGATCGCGACGAAGAGGAGGAGAAGGACGAGAGGGAGGACGCTGTGCTTGGACTTTGCCATTGTGAAGCGTGACGCTGAGAGGGGTGTGGCTGGAGGAAGGAAAGTGAAGGGTGGAGGGTCTTTTGTGCTCTCGGCGCCAAGGGTTGAGTCGCGTGTAGGCCTGGGGCTTTTGCTGGGCGCTGCTGCCTAGAGGGCGTTGGTATGCAAGAAGTACTGAGGTTTGCAAGTTCCGAAGGAAAGTAAGGGAAAGAAGCGAAAGGGTATAGGAAGTACTGCAATCCTGCGCTAGAAGCATCAGGGGCTTTTCATAATAACGGACAACGGTTCTGGTTCAGGCCCCCGTGACGTTGGTGTTGATTCGACGGGAAGGATGGCTGTGCGGCGTGGCTTGCCGTTCTATTCTTAGCTTTCATCTGGCCTTTTTCCATTTCTAGTTCCTTGTTTTCTTGTTTCCATATCCTAGTTTACTGACATCTGAATACCTTCATTTTTATCCATCGTAGATCAAGACTGTTGACACATCCTAACGTAGCGCACTGCAAACCTGGCAACCTTCGGCTCGATCGGTGGATAGCCGTCTCATTTGCGTCATCATGATAGAATCCCAAACTCTGGCGACCGTCTTGATCTGGGGAACTCTAGCTCTCATTCTTTAGAACTCCGAAATCCCGACTGCTGTAAAACGTTCAATTCTATCCCTAATCCCTAATCCCTAGCCCACCATGTGCGACGTACCCTTCTTCCCCATCTTTCCCATCTGTTTCCAGTGCGGCACGGACCAGAATCCGTGTCATTGCAAGGTCGTCGGGCCGACTCTAGGTGAGTCTACTATCTACTTCTTTCTTTCTTTCTTTCTAGGAAATCGCTCAATGCTTACGGCATTCGTGGATAGGATTCTGTTCTACCATCATCGCGGCAGTATGTAAACAACAAACGATATCCGTGGCTGAGCTAATGACTAACTAACGCAGGTGGTTTGTTGGCCAGCTTCGATCTTTTGTGGCTGTGGCTGTACCAAGACTGGACGAGAGTATGTCCTTGTGCCTTGTTCCTAGTTGGTGGTGTGGGCTAATGTGAGGCAGTGTGCTCGCATACCCGGTTAAACTGAATGGACAAGTCAGTAATGCTATACCATTTTAATCGTGAAATGGGGTGCTGGGCACCTGGGGGTTTTATATAATTGGGACGGAGTTTGGATTTGATTTATATGTTTAGCCTTGATGCTAGGGAATGAATATACGTTTTTCAAACAGGTATCGCACTTTAGGCTGGGGTTGACAGGGCTGGGGTTGACAGGGTCTCCTTACGTTTGAGTGCGTAATGGGCGTTGGAAGACTTAAATCCTACGGGATTGATACAATGGCAAGAAGTAGTTCTAAGGGTAAATTCCCCTGTCGGATTCGATTGAATTGAGGAAATTATCAAGGGTCCATTAATCCAGAAGTGGAGACACTATTAGAGCAGACGAAAACAAGGCTTGCTGGAATACAATGCGGTGCAGAATGAGGTATCCAGGTCAAAATAAAAACAAAGGCAACGGAAGCAGGCAGTTCAAAAACAGACAAATTCCTCCAGCTGCTTTATCCATCTAGGAGCCAGATCACAAGAAGCATCTACTTGAGCTTCTCCTTCAACTTTGAGAACCAACTGCGACGCTTCTTCTTCTTGTCATCCTTACTGCTACCCTCTGAGGTAGTCGTAGTTCCGGCAGTCTCGGTAGTGCTGGACTTCTTAGCAGGCTTCGGGGTGCTCACTGTGTCGGTAGGGACGGTCACAGGTCCGTCGGTCACAACTGGGCCAGTCTGGGTGGCGGTAGCAGGTGTGGAGGTTGGTGCCGGCCCAGAAGAGCGACCCGGGGGAGGAGTAGACATGGGAGACACATCGGCGGAGTCGAAGCCAGGAGCGGCGAGACCAGCGGCGAGGCCGGGGGCAGTGGGCTGAGTAGCCGCAGAGAGGGTAGGAGCCGGAGTGCCGGCCGACTCATTCAGGTTAACCTTCTGTCGGAGTTCTTGCTCGACCTCCTTCTTCTCTTCAACAGCCTCCTTGTTGGCTGCTGCTTCGGGGCTCTGGTGAGAGTTGGTAATCGACTCTTTCACGACCTCCGGGACATCCTCTACGGGTTTGGTGCCGTTTGTCTGCTTGCTGCTCTCGAGAGGAACAGCGCCGGCCAGGGCAGCAGTGGTTGAGGTAGGAGCTGCCGACTGGGTAGTGTAGTCACGGTCGCTGGCCGGTTGCTTGTTCTTTTCGAGAGGGACCTCAGCAGCCAGGGCAGCGGTGGTCGAGGTGGGAGCGGCCGACTGGATGGTGTAGCCAGGATCGGCGGCGGTCTGCTGGTCGTTCATGGCAGCCCGCTGTGCGGGTCCGCCCATAGGCAGACTGGACTCGGGAATGAGGTTTTTGGAGACGGGGGGCACGGCGAAAGCACTGGAGGTAGCGGTGTCGGGCTGAGTGCCGAGGGGCAGACTGTCTCCCTTTTCATACGACTCCTTGTCCAGTTTCACGGTCGACTCGACGGTGTTGCCATGGACCGAGCTTAGGTCAGGGACCTTCTCGCCAGGGTTCAGCTTGATCGGGTTGCCGTAGCCACCCGAGGCGGGAATGGGATTGACGGATAGGATTTGCTCGGACTCCTGTGCCGGTGTCTCAGGGAAGGAACCGGGGATTTCACCGTTGGCCTTCTCCTTGGGGACATCCGCAGCGAGGGCCGCGGTGGTGGAATCGGGGGTGACACCAGACATGGTTGCGGGTGCGGGGCGGGAGGAATCTTGAATCTCTTCAGGCAGGAGCACGTTGTTGACGTTGTTGTGTCCGTCAATCTCTTCGCGTACACGACTATCGGTTGTCCAGATGCCGTCAACAACAAACTTCAAAGACAAGTCAGCACTGGGACGACCCAAGGTTCGTGAAACAAGCGGTTTTATAGTTATGGAGTGAGACCGGCCGAGTGACGTCAGTGGATGGCCGGAGCGTCATGGAAAAACCGGGGGTTGCCTAAAGGGCTGCCTGAGGCTTGCTATGGCTCTGCTCACCGCAACGTTTTTATCTAGTGCGGCGCAGCAAAAAGACCAGGGCAGGGGGTATAGATCAAAGAGAGGGGAAACCGACCTTGTAGTGAACCTTCTCAATGGGCAGAGACACCTCCTTTGCGAAGCCATCGCTCACCCGGTCAAGTTTCACCGTCTTACCCCAATCGTCGAAAGTGCCCGTGACATATACGTCGTTCGCGTCGTAAGGCCTGCAAATGCGACGGACCGTACCAGTCAGCTATCCAATTCTTTCCGTCTCTCAGTGCGACTCGATCTGATCTTGGAAAGAGTCGAGAGAAAATGAGGAGGGGGAGTTGATGCGACAAGACTTACCATTGGAATGTAAAGATCCCCATTGTGAGTGAATGGGCCAGAAATGGACAAAGATGTGGCAGAGGTGAAGGTGAAAAAGTTGGGAGGAGAAGCAAGCTATCGGGTGGGGGGTGACACAGACCATGTTCTCGCCCTTTAGTCTTTAGTCTACGGGCCCTGAATCCAGGTGAACCTTACCCTATAGCTTGGATACTTGGGGGATTAATAATATCACAGGTACTGTGGGCACATGAGCTCCGAGAATCGAGAAAAATCAAAAAATCAAAAAAAAAAAATCCAAATTAGAGAGTAATACAATTGACATGTGCCTATGTAGGTACTGTACAGCAAGTTGCGGTCGCATTAATGAAAAGTGGCTGGGGAATAGTGATCGGTGACAGACGGGTTGACTCCTGTTCTGTGCATGGACATGCGCCCAAGGGGGCCTGATCGACACTACATGCTACCCGCACGCAATACTAACTTTGCACTGGCTATATCCCAAATTCAAAAATATTCCAAGGGAGAAGTCAATTATCCCTCCCTAGTCTCTCCCCAAGACAGGCTGAAAACGGTAGGGCACTAGTGATAAATGAATGACCTCAAGAGTCACCCTCCGCCCAGATTTGCCACCGAGTCCCACTCCTGTGGCGACCAATGTGCAACGGTCATCTCCCTTCGACACCCGCTGCGTGTTCTAGAAGACACCTGGAAGACGCCGTAACGAAGCTTTTTTTTTTTTTTTTTTTTTTTCCTCTGCTTTTCGCACCTTGGGCCCGGTCGTGTGCTTCCCCTATATGTAGAATTAGAAAAGTTAAGCTCGGAACTCTGGATCTGCCGGCTAGCAATCCGCGGGTGAAAGTGACGTCGATCGCCATAGTTAGCCAGTAGTGTTTCTGTAGTGGACTGTAGTGAATTCGGTAAGTCTAAAAGGTGTATGGTATGGTCCATGATCGACGAAGAAGCTCAGACCAACCGCCCCGACTTTACTCCTCCTCTACCCCTCCCCTCTCTCTTTCCCTTTCACAGCTCAATCCCTGAAACCTGGGGATCTTCTCCTTTCTTCTGGAGTCTCGCTGCCTTCTCTATGTAAGTGTCTTGGATCATCCCGAGATCTCCTCTCCTCCACTAGCTGTCCTCCCACTTCCCCCTCCCCCGGAGCGGTTTGTCTGGGTCCGGCCTCCAATTAGACTCATCCATGACCCATCCCCACTCACTGCTGGCCGAGCCTGCCCCTCCATTCTGAACATCTTTCTCCCTGCACCTTTCCTCTTGTCTCGATCTTCTCCTTTACATATCCCATCCTAACATCCCCACCTCAGAGCAGTCCAGACTCTCACCTCGCCGTCTTTACACCTTTGCAACCACACACTCTCTTTCCTATATTAGTCTGGCCGGAGCCGCGGCCCCTCCGGCCTTTACAACCGCAGTCATGGCGGAAAGCTCCAACTCTTTCCCGGGGACCAACCCCTTCATCAACACCAAACTCGAGAAATCCCCTAGCATCCAGAAAATCTCCGAGGATGAGGAATTCGAGGTGACGTCACCAACAGACATGACATTTCGACAGGCCAACGCTGGCTCGGGGAATGCCAACTTCGGAGGAAGCGCTTTCAGCGAAGGATCACAAGGTGGAGGCCCCGGAGCCTCATTTTTTGGCCAGAGTCCTTTCGGCACGGGAGCTGCATCGGGCGAGGGCGAGTCGGAGGAAGGCGGCCTGGGCGCGCTCCCCACGGGATCCGCACGGCAAGGCTTCCCTAACAACTATGCGTTGGGTCGTCGTACCTCGGTGTCGGCGGAGTCGTTGAACCCCACGTCTGCCGGCGATGAAAGCTGGGCGCCCCCGCACCACCCCAAGACTGACGAACAGTTGGCTCGCCTCAAGACCGCGGTCAGTGGGAACTTCCTCTTCTCTCATCTCGATGATGATCAGTTCAAGACCGTACTCGATGCCCTGGTCGAGAAGCCCATTCCCGCCAAGGATATCAAGGTGATCTCGCAGGGCGACGCCGGCGACTACTTCTACATTGTGGAAAACGGTTCTTTTGATATTTACATCCACCCTTCTGGTTCCGTGCAGCCAGGTCCCGATGGCCTGGGCAACAAGGTCAGCTCCACTGGGCCTGGAGGCTCGTTCGGCGAGTTGGCCCTGATGTATAATGCCCCACGTGCTGCCACCGTTGTTTCCACCGAGAAGAGCACCCTATGGGGTTTGGATCGCATCACCTTCCGGCGGATTTTGATGGACTCGGCGTTCCAGCGGCGCCGCATGTATGAAGCCTTCCTGGAAGAAGTCCCGCTTCTCTCCTCCCTCAAGCCCTATGAGCGCGCCAAGATCGCCGATGCACTGGATACCATCAAGTTCCCTGTGGGAGCTACCATTATCGAGGAGGGCGATCCGGGTGATGCATTCTATTTGTTGGAGTCTGGAGAGGCGGAGGCGCTTAAGGGCGGAGCGTCTGTCAAGGAATACCACCGGGGCGATTACTTTGGTGAATTGGCTTTATTGGACGACAAGCCACGCGCTGCGAGCATTGTCACCAAAACCGAAGTCAAAGTGGCACGCCTGGGACGAGATGGTTTCAAGAGACTCCTCGGACCCGTGGAGGAGATTATGAGACGGACCGAATATCAGTTGGATGCGTCCAAGTCCCCTGTTTCTGCTTCATGAATGTGATACGATACGATGAAAACGATTTGGGACATGACATGCAAGACTTGGACTGCCAGAGACCCTGAGTCTAGACCTTAGGTTATCTTTTTGAACGATTTCCATTGTTCCGTGTGCGCCCGTCCCCCATTGTTATTTTATTACTCCAATGACTCCTTTCTCTATCCCGATGCCCCACCGATCCAACGCTCTTTATGACCTGTATCTACTCTTTATCTGCGGCGCGGTCCCTGGCACAGGTACCTAGGTACCTATTGTCGTCCTTGTCATACTATCTTGCAGTTGAATTATTCATGTTCTGAGATTCTCGGGACAGAGCAAATTGACTAGAATTTATCAAATGATATTTTATATCCCACCGTACACCTTACCATGCAATGTAATCACAGGCCTATCTAGCTATGCCAATCGTTACCCGTATACCCAACGCCCACTGTAATGGTTCACCTTGAAACAACCAAATCACTACGCAACACCCACTTCTCCCCATTCGTCACTTCTTTCCCTTCATGCAGCATGCATTGATCCCCATGTCGATGGAACAACGCCATTCCCATCTCTGGCACCACAGTTATCGGCTCAGGGTTGCGATCAGCCCGTGTAGGTTCCGGCAAAAATACCGTCTCGCCGCCAGAGCAAGTAGTCAGATAAATAAGAAGGGTCCAAGTCGTGCGCGCAGGCATGGACTTCGCCGCCCCCAAAGGAAGGAAGTTCAGTGCATTAGATTCGTCATCTGCGAATGATTAGCCTACACCTCTTTTCATTCTCCGTGTAGATAAAGACGCACAATGTTGTGCAAAGAACTGCCCCGCTGAGTATCGATAGATGCGGATATTAGGATTCAAGCCTAACGGCTCTCCGCCCCAGACCTCTCGTGCTCTCCGTGCAAGTTCTTCCGGCGATGGAGCAGTCCTATCCTCGTCATATTCATCGTATTCATCCTCACCGAATCGCGTTGTGGCGAGTTCTTTCATCGCTGTCCCGCTCCATAACAACTCTGCGAATCGCGCATCCTCTACCTGGAACCGATCATTCACGCGTACCGCCTCGTCCTTCTTCGGTTTCCCGGGCGTCGTAGTCATAGGTAGGGACGCGAGAAAAGAAGCGTATGTCTTGCATAAGGAAGCGGGGGAGGAAGTTGTGGATCAAATAGATCTGATCGGGGACGAGGGCTTCGAGGCTTAAGTCGGCGGCGGGGAGGAGCGGGCGGAGAGGAGGCCAGTCTGGGGTGGAGATACTGGGCTTGGCCTGGGTATCGGACTTTTTTGGCTTGGGCATTTCAAAATTAGAGAGTGTCTAGATGTGTAGACGCAGAGGGGGTATGGGTGCTATGTAAGGTATTTTCAGTGGGGAAGTGGAGGGTTGTGCGATAAGATGAGCCCGAGGTTTCTGCATCTTCTCCAATTTGCCTCCGCTCCCCCCCCACAGCTTGGGTGACTTGCATAGTACAGATATGACACCGGCTAGAGGAGAATTTATTGTTAAGTTGAGATAGCTGGAGGAGGGGTACCCTCACGGTGAGCTTCTATTATCCCTCTGCGCTGAGCGCTGATCCATTGGAGTATAAAACTGGACGAGCCGAATGGCAGCGGAGTCAAGCCGACTATCTCGAGAGGGGTCGACTCCACTTGCAGATTTTGGCAATTCTACTTGCTAACACGTCAATGGGAGGGTTTGAAGAGCATAGGGGGGAAAGGAAAGCCAAATAGATCTCTCGATCTAGAGCAGACCGATTCCGTAGATCTAGACGGTGAGGAACCAGGCACCTAACGTGGTGGATCTGGTCGGAGGTCAGGAGCGGGGCAACAGAGAAAATTTGTCCCGGTAGATCGTTGAGGCCCCAGGGGAGATCCGTCCATGGCAAGTTTCTTGAGAAACTCTATGCTCTTTTTCTGTTTTCACGGCTTCACCCTTGACATTCTCTACGACCATTCACTCAAAATCATGCAGTAGACAGAAGAATCTTCAAAAGTACGGGCGTCTGCAGCCACCATCTCGGCAGGCCCTCACCGCCCGGCCCAAAGTGAGAACTTCAGCTTTTGTTCCTCTTCTCCTCTTTTCCCTCCGCTAGAGCCATGTCGTCGCAGACCATGACGGCGCCAGCAGTGGGCCATCGACCGCCTGATCCAGGCCACGATACGCCCATGTACGACTATGGTCTCCCCCAGAATGACGGCTCTCCCCCGAACGAATCGAGGAGCGACTCCGCAATCCGCGACATGCATAATTCTGCCCCAACCTCCAAGGGCTTGCCTACCACCCCGATCGGTGTCAAGTCGGAACCCTCCGAAGACCAGGACTTTCCCATGTCCGAGAATCAGAAGGAAATCAATACCCAGTCCGCCGCCGGCGCCCTGCTCGCCCAGCTCCTCGGAAATCAAACCGCGCCGAATTCTGCTGCGCCAGATCAATCGACCCGACAACAAGTGGATCAAAAGGATGGGAGTTTTGAAGAGTTGAATAGTCATTTTATGGGTCAATCCGGCGATTTCACCGCGACCATGGACTCGAGTCAGCAGCAGGACCCAAATTTAATATCAAGGGGCATGTCCAACGGCGGAAAACCTTCCGTTGATGTGCTCGCGGTTGCCGAAATGGGCCCCCAGGAAGGAAACAACACGGCGCATAGAGGGTCTGACGCAATGGACTTCCTCTCCGATCCCAAATCGGGCATGGATGAGCCATCTCTTCTGCCCCCTTTCGATTTCGCTTCTGCCGCAAATAACCCGTTCGATGCTCTGCAGCAGAACGAGCTTATTACTGCCGCGTACCTATCACAGGGCGCGGACTTGTCGGCACTGGGATATCAAGGTGGAGCGGCATCAATCGCCGGGTCTGAGCCTCAGATCCAAGCGTTTGCCAAGTTAGAGTTTGACGATGGTCATTTTTATGTCAATACCTACTCGTTTATATTGGGGCGAGACGTCCGCGCTGCGCGCGCTGCCCATCATCGAGAGATCCAGTTCCGGCAGGCCGTGCGAAGCTCTCGAGCGAAGAGTTCAAGTGGAGGCAATACCTCGCACACGCCCAACCGTATGAAGCGCGAGGAAAGTGGCCCAATGATAGGCAGTGTTGTGAGCGACCGGGGAGGTATCATGGGGTTTGACCCAGATGTTCCTCCGAATCTTCCAGCCAATGTCGAGCTCAGCCGACGATCATCAAAATCTTCGTTTGATGGTTCTGGACCGCCGCTGCACGCGAACCCGGCGCAATTAGAGTCGACTACTGACTACAATGCGCTCGCAATGCAATCATTGCAAGATGGTGCTGGAGAGGTCAAGCCCGTTGATACGATAGCTTTGCTCCCATCTCCTGACTCCTGTCCTACTATTCCTATTCATCCCCCCTCGACGATCGACGGCAGTGCCGCAGGCCACCGAGGTATCTCTCGCAGACACGTTCGCATTTCTTACAACTTCGACCGCAATCTTTTCGAGATGGAGGTTATGGGTCGTAATGGCGCATTTATTGGAGCCGATTGGCTTTCCCCAGGGCAAATTCGCCCGTTGCATAGCGGTGATTATATCCAGATTGGTGGAGTGCGCATCCGCTTCTTGTTACCAGATGTTCCTATCGGTGAAACTGGAGCGGACCGGATGGAAGAGAAGATGGCAGAGGAAAAGGAGGCGCAAGAGTCGATTGATGTCGACGTTGATGTTGATGCCGACGCCGATGCCGATGCCGATGCTGATGCCGACGCTGATGCTGACGCTGACGCTGACGCTGACGCCGACGCTGATGCCGACGCTGATGCAGATGCAGAGCACGAGATTGACGACATGGACAGGCAAATCAGCGAGAGTCTTGATGGCAAGGATTTCAAGAAGAGTTCCAAGAATAGGGATGATTCGAAACTACTGGCTTCCATCGAAGCAGGTGGGGATCAACCGGCTCGCCGCCGCGGACCTGGCCGTCCTCCTAAGGATGGGATCATGTCCAAACGTGAACGGGCCGAACTTGCTCGAGAGCAGAAGCTGGCCGCCAAGCGCGAGGCCAATGGAGGTGTCACGCCGCCTCCTCTTGTCAACACCAAGCCTAAGGCTGGAAAGACGGTTTCCAAGGAGCCTTCTCAAGCCGAGTCGCCTACATCCTCCAAGCCCGCCGAGAAGCGCAAGTACACCAAGAGGAAGAAGGGCGATGGTACCCCAATGGATTATCCTCTGCCTTCAACAGAAGGTGGCCACTATGCTACGGAGCAACGGCCTGAGGAATATGTTAAGCCTCCCCCGGTCAAGAAGCGCAAGCCATCACGGTCACCGTCTCCCAACTACCCTCCCGAGTCTGCTTATACCCCTGAAGACCTGGCGAAGCCTCCTTACAACTATGCCGTGCTCATCTTTGATGCTCTCACGGAGGCTACCATTCCGATGACGCTGAAGCAAATCTACCGTGCATTGAAGCTGAAGTATCCCTACTTCCGTTTCAAGTGCGAGACAGAGGGCTGGACATCCAGTGTTCGGCACAATCTTAATGGCAATGGGCATTTGTTCATGCATGCAGAGCGAGATGGAAAGGGATGGTCATGGCAGCTTCGTCCTGGTGCCTCTGTTGAGAAGGAGAAGAAGAGACGTCCTTCGCCTCCTCCCCCTCCGCCTCAGCAGCAACAGCAACCTGCACCTCCTCCCCCGACGTACATGTCTCCCATGACGCATTCCTATCCACCCCCTTCGGGGGCTCCTGCTCCTATGCCGAATCACCATCAGCAATTCCAATTCCCAACTATGCCATCCACCAAATTCCTTGCTCCATCAGCAACTCCGCAACAACACACAAGTCCTTATACCCCAATTACAGTCGAAGGAAAGGTATATCAACCGGCCCCATCTGCTCCCACTGTCGCCCCTCCTACGGCTCCTGCTCCGATCCCTGCGCCGGCTCCACTTCCAGCTCCTACTCCCGCTCCTGTTTCTGCACCCGCTCCATCTCCTGCCCCTACACCTGCACCGGTCCCGGCCGCTGCATCTTTCCCCATTCCGAGTGCCATTCGCAGCAGCCTCCCGGCCGCCTTCGCTCAGACGATACCTTCGACCTACACCTCCCCCTATGCCAATAATCCTGCTCCACAGGCTTCTCAGCCACAGTCACAGACTCCCCAGCCTGGAGCAGGCGCACCGGCGCAGCACCAATCCCCTTATGCGCCTCAAAAGCCATCTCCTTCTCAACCCCCTCACCTGAACGCGCAACCCCAAGCTTTCCCGCCACCCGCAGGGCCATCATATCAACCCCAGCACCAGCAGCACCAGCAACAGCACCAGCACCAGCCGGTCCAGTCGCAGCAGCATCAACATCAGCATCCGCCGCAGCATGTGCCCCAGCCACACCAGCAACAACAGCAGCACCAACAGCACCAGCAACGTCCGCCGCCTCAAGCACAACAGGCGCATTCTCAACCGCCTCCTCCGGTACAGCAAAATTCCGCACCTCCCGGTCCGCCAGAGCCATCCTCGTTCACTGAACGCGCGAACAAGGCCATCGACGACTTTGAAGCCGTTCTCATGGAAGACTACGAAGACAAGAACTACATCCGCGAGGTGCTCCGGAGTGCGCGCGCTCGGGTCTTGGGCAATGCCACCGAAAGTTCATTCCCAGGTGGTGAGCCCAAAGACGAAGCAGTTATCATGGACGTGCTGCGCAATTTGGTTGGAAGCCTGAAAGACGAGTAGAAACACCCTTCTCTCGTCATGAATTACGACTTATTTTCACCCGCTTTGGGGCACGGGTCCCGGCTTTTGAGCTTGATGCAACCCGGTTCTGCTGCCGTGTTCGGGTTGATGATGGTAACGTCTCGAAGAGCGCTCGACCGGGAGGGAAATGGTCCTCCCTGACGATCTTATCGAGTATACGAGTCTTATGTCTTTGTTTGCGTCTGGGTTCTCTTTGAATCTTAATGATATCCCTCTGTTCTGGCAGGCTTCTAAGCCTGAGCCCGTTTTTTCTGGATTTTCTTTTTCTTGTTTGGGGTCGCTGGCTAAACTGTAGTACTCGAATTGCAAGTACTACTGCGCCAGAAGGGGGGTTTCCTCATATTCTCTACACTACGTGGGTTTATGTTGACCGCCCTTTTTATAACTTCCCGATATCCCGACTCTGGGCGCATGTCTGAAAAATACAAAAGCTGAGCATTATAGAATTACTAAATCCACATTTCATGGATATTACTCTTCCACTTTAGTCTTAGCTTATGCTGTATTCAAGAACGATTCCTTCCATTCGACCCGGTCCGCGGCATAATTGCCTCCCCCGCGCCAGAGCGGAGGGGGGTGTGCCCGAATTCTTCCTAGGCGGGGTTCAGGGAGACTTCTGCCCGACTCCCGCATAGGTAGAGTCCGACAATAACCGGTGAGACATTCAGGATTTGCCCCGTCACATCACATAGCTATAGGCGTGTAGTTAGTGGCGCTTATTCTTACTATGGCGGTGCTGTCAGCAGTAGTTCAATGTAAGATAGGCAGGCATCCACGTATATTGTGTTTACGTGTAGAGAGGGGGCTATGGGCACAAATCTGTTCGCACTGGTGGCTTAGTGTTACAAGTGGCCTACGCAACTGGGAACTCTGGTTCAGCAGCAGATACTTTGATCCTAGAACAGAGTGACGCTAGGGTCCTGCCTAGAGGGTACCTGGCCACCTCAGCGGTGGGGCTTTTGTGTGTTTTGGTTAACGCCGCTTTATGAAGGTGCAGACAGAAGGATTGAGTGGGATTTAGCCTGGGCTCGGCTTGGTGCTCGTAAAGAGCGCTCGTTCAGGTACAGCCCACGAATGCCTTAAACAAGGTTTGGAATGCAGTATTGGAAGAGAAGTGTTCATAGATGATGGATAGATTCTTTCTTCAAGTATTGTAAGGACGCACTTCTCGTCGCTCTTTCTCAGGTGTTTTTTATAGCTCTTGTAATCTCGGGGCTGGGGTATTGTTAATCAATGCTCCGCGCATAATTTGAATGAAACCGGACTAGAGCCTTGACTAATTATGGACTCCACTGGCTCTCTTTCTCTTCCACCCCGCCCTCTTTTCAAGGTTGTTTTGAAAGAGTGGGCTCTGGGCGAACATTTATCGAGAATGGGATCCGAACGAAGTACTCGGTACGGCGTGCTAATATATAACTTCACCTAGGATTACCATGAAATACATGGAGGTCAGCAAAGCAGGCAGCCTCGGTTGGATATATATTTCTTGCGTCGAAAGGCCGAAAGTCGCTTTGAAACCACTACCGATGGCTTTTATTTTGCTGGAACGTGCCGGTCTGACGGAGCCTCTTTATGCAGAGACCCCAATGTAGTCCAGAGAGCTAAATCCCTCAGGTCAGCCCCAGAGACATATCCAGCCCCGGAGCCAAAAGCAGCAAGAGAGAGCACTAAAACAAATACAGTATGGAAAGCCAGCGTTCCCACGTCGGTCACTGGGTACCAGGGCAGCACCAATGGGATGGGCCACGGCGGTCCGGTGTCAGTTCGACACGGTGTTCGCCCCTCTCTGCTGTCACTGCCCATGCGACATGACGCTATGCAGGCCGCAGGGATCACCGGTGACTCAGAGGGGCCGTGGCAAGTCATCGGTCCTTACTTGGTCGTACGGGTGATAGAGCGTGTGATCATATAGTGTTCTATAGTCTCTGTAGTGAGGATGTGCCCTCTGGATCACAGGTAATTCAAAGACCGAACCCCTACGGAAAACCCACCGTAACTTAGCAACGGCAGGAATGTCTAGTGCAACGCTTGGGCCGATGCTGCTTTTGCGGGTCTTAGTTGGTCTCGGAGGGTTATTTTCACAAGAGTATTTTACCGCTGACTCAGGTGGACCTTCCCTTTTCTGCTGCCTTTTTTAGATTTTTTTTCCTTGTCCAGTGACACGGGCGTTGCATCACTGGTGGCCAAAATGTAGTCCGAGAACATATTGGGATTCCGTGTCTGTACTGTAGATGGCCTCGGGAATTATAGCTGAGGAATCAGAGATAACATTAATAGGGGCTGAATAATTGTACATCCTTTCGGTTGGGGCAGGTTCGGGTTGACGTCCCCTGTTTTTTCTTTCTGTTTTTGGTGATTTTTCACCTGCGGCAAGAAGAAAAGTGAGTCGAGGCCCGCGTCACGTATTGTCACGGGCCACCTGCTGCCCACACAAGTCTGAACTCCCTTTTCACCTTCTTTCTTCTCTCACCTCCCCTTATTCAATCTATCTTCCCCCCCTTTTTCTTTCCAACGAGCTTTTCACTAAGTGTCGTTGCTGATCTCACGAGAGTGAGTTCTGCCTCTACGCGAGGGAATTTAACCCCCCCCCCCCCCCATTTCTGTGCGTTTTTTGTGTCGCCCGGTCTCTTTCGACGCGTGTGTCCGATCGAAAACTTGCCGTCTAATCCTCTCGCCTGGAACTCTCTCGACTGCTACTGAGGAAAAGAACCGATCTTCTCCGCGAAAACAGACCATCAACTTGGACACTTCTTCACTCATTTGTATACGGTCTATTCGGTTGAAGTTTCCCCTCCATGTCATTCAACTAGAGACGTCCTCTACTACTACATTTGAGCGACGCGCTTGCTGAGCAGCGCTCTCCTATCCCCAGGATCAGGACGTGGTGGAGCAGTAGACGGTTAGTCTCATACTGTCGGCTCAAGTGAACTCGGCAGCTGACATATATACGTCTACAGCACTCGATCGTCTACCTCCCCCTCCTGAACTGGTACTCCCCCCCCCTTCTTTGAGATGCCGTCTTTCTTCGCTCCAGGCCACGGCCTGCCCCCTACTCCTCCTCACGTCAACAGCGGTGGTCGCCTGGATGAACCCGCCTTCTATCCTATCAACCACGCAGCGTTCCCGCCACGATACCATCAAAACGGCTGCGAGTTCATTGAACAGTTTTCGCAGTCCATGTGCTACGCGAAACCTAACACGATGAACCTGCACCCGGCCTCGGCGCACGCGATGCATCCCGCTCGGGAAATGCACCACATGGGTCAGCCGATGTATGGCCCGATGACAACTACTTTGCCCCCAATTCGGAGCAACATTCAACTGCCGCCGATGGATAGCACTATCCCTCAGCAATATCGTCGCCAGGAAATCCCCCCGATGCAGCAACAAGAACAGCCCCGCAAGGAGGAAAAAGCGACTGGAGGCGTCGCCGCCCATCTGGATTACGAGATGGACCGCATGTCCGACTTCGTGGCGGAAATGACCCAGGGAATGTATGAGCTATACAACACCAAGATCACCCTAGCAGATATTGACATCGTGCGAAGCATCTCCCCAGGATCTTCGGTCCCCCCACAGTTCCGGAAATACGTCTACCAGATTTTGTCTTCGACCCGACTGCCTAGTTCGACCATTCTTCTGGGCCTGTTTTACCTGTCCTGCCGCATGCGCATGCTGTCTGCCCAACGGGTCTTCCAGACCGGCAGTGGCCAGATCTACCGTATGCTGACAGTCGCCCTTCTGCTAGGAAGCAAATTCCTGGATGACAACACCTTCCAGAACAAATCTTGGGCAGAAGTTAGCAACATCCCCGTGTCTGAGCTAAACAAGATGGAGTTGGAGTGGCTCTTCGCCTTTGAGTGGAAGATTCACGACCGCATCTACGACCAGCAGGATGGGTTTGTCTCTTGGCGCCGACACTGGGAGACCTGGCGTGCCAAGGCCAATGTCCGGGCTCAGCAGGAGTCTCGCCAGACTCTGAAGCCCCTCGACACTAACCTCATCCGACACCAGGCCGTCTCCAAGCCCCTCATGTCCCCCGAAGGCCCCATCCCGCCCCAATATCAGCGCAGCTCTCACATTGAGAACTCCTGGCTCAACCCAACTGCCTCAGAGTACTCTCCGCCGTCCGCTCCTCACAGCGGTCCTAACACGCCAGACTACTACCCTGTTGGTCCTTGGGCATACTCGAATCCCCCGCCGCCCTACTCCCGGGCCTGGATTCCCCCTCCTCAGTACATGGCTCCCTCCGTGCCTCGCTCGCAGCCTCCGTCCTACCACCACACGCCGGCGTATGGTCTTCCATTCGCCCAGAGTGCCTGGACCGGCCACGGCTCATCATGTGGCTGCATGTACTGTGCCAAGCATATGGAGCATTACATGTGCAATAGCGCCTTCCCTGCACTGCAGCCTATCGTTGCAGGCTAAGCCTTGCATTGTTTTACAGCTTTGTTCCCGTTATTGCTGATTTGATGACTCACGGATGGAATTGACGACTCCTTCACTGCCCGCACGCGGCTCTTCGTCTTTCCGTCACTTTTTTTTTTTTTTTTTTCTGTGACTTTTAGAATTTCTTTCTTTGACGGTTGGGTGACTTTGCATGCTTTTTTCTACTTGACTTCGACGATACTGTTCTTGTCTTTCTGATCTGCTTCGATGTCACGCCCTGAGATTTCTTCTTTCTTGACTCGCTGGCCATTCTCAACAATTTTTGCAATCGGCACTCCGCGTCACCCCCGAAAAGTCCCTTTTTCCCTGCGATCTGCTGGTTCGTGTCGGCTAAGCGAAAAACTCAAAAACACCAAAAAAAAAAGAGGAAAAAACGCTCCCGCGGCGACATTAGCACGTCCCGGCCACCTTTGCTCTCATTCGAACTCAACCTACCGAGGTTGAATGATGGTGTCACGCACTGCGACTCATCGGATCATTTCGAATGTTCCCCGAGGCCGGGACCGCAGTCACGACGATCACGAATACCCTAAAATCTGACCTTGTTTATTACCCATGATCATTCGGTTCATATCAGCTCATCTCTTTCTACTACGCTTGGCATTCCAGTCTGGTGATCACCTATAGATTGATGTTTCTCTTTCTTTTTCTTTTCTTTTGCCTTTCTGCTTGTTCCTTTCATGTCGGTACATTATTCCCATTCCTCGCGCTACAATCAGTTGCCTGGCGTTAATACTTCTCTCAACATCCAAACTTCAACTACAACTTCGCTCTTCAATCCTTTTTTCTGAGCTTTTGATTTGTCAACAACTTGACTTTGATTCTCAATTTCTGAATTTACGACCCCGGTCTCCTTTCGGTTGGGATCTCTGGATATTTGGGTCACTGAACCACTACGGAGTACCCCCGAAGGAGCCACGCGCCATTCTTTACCCAGCTGGACGGTGTTCGGATACTAGGACAGGTGTTTCTTTTGGATTCCTGTGGAGCTGTATCATCCTCATTCCTCATCGATCCAACTCTGGAAATCACGCCAGCTTCATTGCCTGGTGTATGTAGTCTATAAGTTTCGCTTTCCACTTTTCATTTCCATGTGCCTGCCCCGTCGCATTTACCTATTGCGTTTCTGGGTTGCTGCTTTCATACCTGAGATGGTTGCTAGCGGCTATGGCTTTTGTTGTGAACTGCGAAGATGATACATTCTAGCACAAATTGACAAACTATTATCTTTGTCATTACTTTTTCGGAGTATCTAGTATTCCTTCTCTCGAGTCCGAGGTGAGGTCGCTGCTTTGCCCTGCTCCGCAAGACTCGGTAGAAAATAACGCGCTGATATTATAAACCCTTCTTCCCTATCCACGGCAGAACTAGATAGGTACTTCAATTTATTCCGTGTAAATGTAAAATGCACTTGTTCATGATCGTCGCAGTCGTAACAGTTCGCTCGTAGTTGATCCCATATCCATGTCCCAGTAGACCCAGTAAAACCATGTTCTTTTATCCTTGAGATGTCGCATCAATAATGTATAAACTTCCCTCAATACACGCTACCGCGAATACTCTGGTCCTTCTCCTGCTGCGCCTCCAGAGATCTATTCTCTTCCTGCTGATAGCCGTGCGTCTCTGGCAGCTCGGGTGTCACGGCGCCGGATCGTGTAGACATGTCATCACCGTCACCGAGGATGTTGGCCATTCTGTGCGGAGGCTGCGAGGTCGATGAGGAATTCCGGTGGTGGGTATGCGAATGAATCGGGTGGTGATGGTGATGATGGTGATGGTGGTGTGCGCGTGAACGTTTCGTATCTTTCGCGCTTAACTCGTCGTCGCCGTCATCTTCAAGGTCCTGGGACGGCGGAATAAGGCGCGAGACTGGCGAGACTGGTGAATGTTTGACGGCGGTTGATTGGGAAGACTGGGAGGCATGGTAGTCATGGTCGTCGCCTTCATCGCCTTCGTCGTCGGATGGTGCGCGGCTGTTCGCGCCGCTCATGGAGCCGCCTCCGTCGCGCCCGCCGAGATGCAGGAGCGCTAGTTTGAAGATATTATTGGACGATGATGTAGACGGTGGGTGCAGAAGGTGGTCTTCGCTATCTCGGTGCATGCCTAGGGGAGGCCGTCTTGGGTGGTTGTCAGATCGGTTCTCGGAGCTAGACTCGCGAATGGCCCGTTCTCTAGCAGCTTCCTCGTCGTCTACCGGGAGTCGATTGTTGGATGCAGAGGACCCTTTTTCGGGTGCACTGTTATTTGGAAATGTGAACGATCCGTCAAAGGTGTCAGACTGAGTCGAGGCGTGCTTGAGAGGCGATGGATGATCGGGCGCGTTCTCATCTACTGACTTTTGACGCAGCGAGTCTACTACTCTCGCTCGTAGAGATCGCTTAGCGTCACCAGTCAAGTTATGAGTACATCCATCAGGGCAGCCACCCCATTTCCGACGGATGGGGATATGGTCTGTAGAGGGTTTTGGAGCAGGCTCCAAACCCTTTGTAGCGTGTTCGCGTTCTTTCTCAGCATCTCTCTCCTTTTTCAGGTCGGACCACGTGCGTAGCTTGTTCTGAAGTGTATATTTGCCGTTGTCTTGGTTGAGGGTCATGATCACAAACTCGCAGTGGTTGATGTTGCGCAGGTCTTCAAAGTATTCCACGCTCCAGTGGTACCACTTCATTAGAAACACTCGGGTCATTAGACCGTGGGTTACAAGGACGGCAACACTAGCCATGTCCTCTTCACCAAAAAGTCGCCACAGAGACTCGTTGAAGCCGCTCACTCTGTCATAAGCATCTGCTGCAGACTCGCCGTTGGGAATGCGGTAGAAGAAGTGACCGTAGTCTGCTCGTTCCATCCACATCCTTTCCATTTCAGTGGAACATGGTTGGAAGTTGCCAAAGTCTTGCTCTCGAAGCCGGGGCTCCTCGTACACCTTGATTGCATGCCTCGGAAACGGAGACGGGGCAGGCGAGTCCGAGGTCAAGGAGTTGAGCATGCCCTCAGCGGTCTCTCTCGTCCGGCGATATGGAGACGAAAAGAAGTGCAGAGTATCATCGGGGCGTAGGAGGTCACGCAACCGGCGTCCAGCCTCCTGAGCCTGGCGGTGTCCCTCGGGCGTGAGTTTCACTCGGTGATCGGGGGTAGTTTGATGGATATCGCGGTTCTTGTTGCCCTCGGATTGGGCATGACGGACCAGAATGATCATCTAGAGCCACAAATAGATCAGCATATAAGCCCGCACGCTCTCAAACAGCACGACTCACCCGTGGTTTCCCCATGACTGAAGAGGTATGCGGAACTGCACTAGGGATGCGGGGGAGGGGTCAAGTTGAAGTAGCGGCACGATCGAACTTGACAGATGCAAATCGAAGTCGGCAAGAATCCGACAAAGTCCATCTATGACAGACCTGCCGTTGTTTCAAGGGAAAAAAGCAAAACGAAGGGAAACCGGAGGATGCGCAAACCTGCCGCACGGACCACCGAGACTTGCTCCATTCAGCGCCTGCGCTTTACGCAACTCCGACTTCATCAACCATGGCCGACTCGCTGTTGGAGCTGTTGGCTCCGCACTTGGATACACCCCAGACTCGGGATGCTACGACTGCACAGTATCTCAATCGCTTGTCGACCCTGTCTCTGCAGTCCCTCCAGGACACCGAACCCCAGTCCCTCGCACAATCCTCCCACTCGACTCTCCTTTCTCTCCAGGCCTTGTCCAACCGCTCACATCGCACCTTCATTACATCCGCCGATAATTTGACCACGCTATGCACCTCTATCCCACAATTAACTCGCGAGGCCCAACAATTGCGCGATGCCCTCCCAAAGCTCGACTCGGAGGCAGTTGGCTTCTCCACCAAATACAGCAAGATTACCGACAACCCCGCCCTGGAACGGCGGAAGAAGGCGATGCAGCTAGCGCGAAATGTCGACCGACTGTCTGATATCCTAGAACTGCCGACCTTGCTGTCCTCTGCCGTCTCCGCAGCGTCTGCCAACTCCGGCGCCGGCGCCGCCTCTACCACCTATTCCTCCGCTCTCGATCTACACGCGCATATCAAACGACTTCAAACATTATACCCAGATTCACCATTAATTCAAGATGTGGTCGCACAGGCAGAGGATGCGATGAAGGATATGACAACCAACTTGATTGCGGGGCTTCGGGCCCAGAACCTACGATTAGCAGCTAGTATGCGAACCGTGGGCTGGCTGCGACGAGTGGCTCCGGATCTGGAGACTCTTCAGAGTGAGGGAACTGCCGGTACAGGAGAAGGAGCGCTGGGCGCCATCTTTCTGATCTGTCGACTGGCCCACCTGGTCTCGACCCTGGAGGCTCTGGACCCGCTCCGGGAACTTGCAGACCACGAATCCCAAAGAAGAATGAAGAGCAAGGACAAGTCCGAGGCCTGGTCGGATGGCCAGCAAACCGACCGTTACTTGAAACGATACATTGAGATCTTCCGAGAGCAGAGCTTCGCTATCGTCTCGCTTTACAAGAACATCTTCAGCTCCGAACAGTTTGATTCGGAGCTGGCAGTATCAGGTCTACGGGCTGCGGACAAAGCGCGAAAACAGTCCAGTCGACCAGATGACCCCTTACAAAAACTCCCCTCAGCCCTCGCCACATTCCCGATGCACCTGGTGCAATTACTTACCGATACAATGCGAACGTATCTTCCCAATGTCCGGGATCGCAGCTCGCGAGAGTCTCTGCTTACGCAACTTCTGTACTGTGCAGCTAGCCTAGGGCGCCTGGGGGGCGACTTTAGCATGATTCTTACTGAGCTGAGCGGGGAAGAGATCAACTACGAATGGGAGGAAGTGATGCGCAAGCACCGGGCGCTGGCAGGGCGGCTGGAGCAACTGACCAGCCGAGTATCCGTGCACTAAGCTTGAGCCTTGAATATGTAGGATAAAGTATCCAATTCCAATTCCAACACCAATACCAACACCAATACCAATACCAATATAGATAGACTTGAACGGATCCGCGGGACTCGATCGCCAAGAAGCGTAAAGTAGTAGATAGGTCCGGGCGGGTGTCCGCCTTCCCCGTGGTTGCGCGTGTCACACCTCTTTCACCTTCACTTCACTTCACTTCACTCATTTCATTCCTCCCCCTTTCGAGATTGAGACCGATCCCTCGAATTTACTTTCGGTTCACATCATCTCACCGCGGAGTCATGGCCGCCCCCACCATGTCCACGATGATCGACCCGACCAAACAGGCTGAGTACCCCATCGTGCTGGGTGAAAGGCTAGCCAACTCGGACTTGAGCCGTCTGATCAATGTCAACTACAATTACAAGACAAAGGCCGCGACACCACAGCAACGTTCGACCATCTCCCGTTCCTCCCAATCCAGCGATCTCTACGACCTCTCGGTCACCGATAAGGCTCCCAGCGCCGATCAGACGTTGACATATTCCTACAAGGGCAGCGAGGACCCGGCGGCAGAGCGCAATCTGGTGCTGATATTTGATCCCGACCGGAAAGTCTTCGTTCTGGAGCCCGTGTCGACCAAGCTCAACTTCAATCTGCGGTCGGCCCCGAGCAAGTCGGAAAAGCAGGTCCTGGAGCAATACGAACAGCTACGGATAGTGGAGGGGGAGGAACACACAACATCTGGGGACGACCGCAACACTGTCACCACCAGCGAGGATGAGGGTCCAGCCGATGAGAGCAACCCTTACGACTTCCGGCACTTTCTCCCTAAGCAGGGTGCAAGGAACGTCAAACCGGCTTCGGGCCACTCGACGCCGGAGCCTGGTAGCACAAGCCGGGCCAACACGCCTCTCATGATGGCGACAAAACCGGCCGCCAAACCCATGCCGCGGCCTAAGAAACAGGCGAATCCGCTTCGAGAGACGAAACATCCGGCGAAGCCACCAGCGAGCGCCAACCCACCCAAACAGGCAGAACCGCCCGCCCAGCAATCCACTCGCGCAGACCCACCTGAGCCTGCATATCGTCGTGATTCCATCTCAGATGCTGGCACAGCGTCCCAGCAGAGTGTACAGTCTCCCGACTCAAATATCATTGTTGATGGAGATCTGATCATCGATATGGGCTCACCGCCACCGGCTCGAGCCTTCAAAGTCGATGCATCCTTTTTCTCTTCCAACAATACACCGACCGATGGCCCAGAGGATGACGGGGACGGCGACGAGGAAATGGGAGACTTCCGACTCCCATCTCCAGCAGGACATACCAAGCCAGCGTCGGTGCCCGCTGCAGCCCCGGATGGTGATGATATGGACGACGAAGATTTACTTGCAGCAGAAATGGAAGCCGCATTCGAAGAAAGTGCCCGGGAAGAAGAGGCGCGCAGCCAGCAATACAGTCACGCCGCGTCGCGGTACAATGTGGCTAGTGATGACGAGAGCGAGGTCAGCGAGGAGGAGTAAGATGTCCAGTTCTATTTTTATTTTTTTTTCCATTTTGCATACCATCAGCGTGGCGCTAGGGGGCAGGACTAAGATACCAAGCTCAGCACTGCAAGTTCGCCGTGTGCTTTTCTTTATCAACTTCATTTCATTTACCTATCTCCGTGGATTCTTTTCCATCTACGGAGCCCAGTCTTGCATATTACCGGACAGCATCATTGGACAAAAATCAATACCATTTATTGTCAGGCTCAATACTAGCTACCCTTGATTTTCCTTTGATGTCCCCCTTGAAGCTGAAATTCCGTTTCGGCTTCATCACAGGCTCCACCTTAGCAACCGGCAACCAGGGTATATCTGGACTCTTGATGAACTGCGAAGCTGTTTTCCTCAAAACAACCACTATTCCCTGATTCTCCTTCTTTTCCTGCTGAGGCTTGGCGATAAGCTTCGTCTTCATCTCGGGTACCTTCAATACAGGAATGTCAATCAGTCCTAGCTTGTCAACCACATGAGCAACCCATTTCAGCGTCCACCCAAAAGCATACAAAAGGAAAGGCAGTAGTGTCCGTGTCTCCTCCAGTATACAAGGCCGCCTATCGTACCGATACTGCTTATCCAGTACGTTCAAAATATCTGACAGAAGATACTCCTCAACGGGCATATTCAAGATCTTTGCCGCAACCTCATCGGAGAAGTACGGCCGACCGAGATAAAAAGGCCGGTCAACCGATACAAGCCGTGTTCTCGTAATGCGTCTTTTATCCGCTGTCGCCCATGGACTTGAGGAAAGCAGCAGGTCCTGAACAAAGACAAGTGCGTTATTGGCGAAGGAAGGATGGGCTTTGGCTATCCAGTGCAGGTATCCCGCCCTCTCAGGTGGAATCAAGCCAGACGAGTTCCAGATATGACCCCATGTTTTGAGCCTTTCGACAAATATACACAATGCGCCAGACTCATTGCTTGGAGTCGATGAGGAGTCGCTCTTTGGTCGTGCTATAATCGTGATTTCATGGTCGTCCTGACAGTGGGTTTTCCAGAGTAGGTATAGTTCCTGGTCATTTTTAACTCTTTCGGCATGGTGGACGGACTCGCTTAGTAGCCAGAACTCGATATTTTCGGGGTTGTCGTGGTTGAAGTTGAGTAATTTTCTGAAATGGTCACATGAGATGACAGCGTCCATCTCTGTGAGATTCTGCTTTTGAATGTAATGTTGAGTGTTGATGATTGTCTCGTTGACGAGAAGCCAAATTTGATGCATCATCCTTGCGTGATTTCCGATCGCGTTTGTGGTCATCGGGTGTGATATTGTGAATGTGGTGCTAGGAACTCTAGATCCTCAGTCTGATATTTACCCGAGAGCTAAAGAGTAGTCAAAATTCCATCAGGTCTAGGTTGATCTGACAATTCCACGGTTAACAAACAATCTTGATCAATGTGGTGAAGATCCAACCAACGACAGTTCCAAGATTGGGTCTTCTTTCTCCTTTAGGGCACCGACCAGTGCATTCAGCTCCGAAATGATCATACAGGGACCGACTCTTTCTCTTTCTTCTTCAATGCTCTTTACTTTTGCCCATTTCGTCAGCCTATACTTCGGGACATTATTGTTCCGATGGGAGAGTTTTTCCGGCAGCTGCTCACGTTCCGTTCAACCTCACCTTCGCCAGAAACATATCGACGTCCAACTTGGTCTCTGCTCTTGTTGAAGCCTTGCACGCACCCACTTACTCCAGATTCCTTGGTCCAGCTCCACGTCATATACCTTCAGATATCGGATATGCAATGAGAAGCTCGGGGAATTGGACAGGAAGTGCACACCTGCGAAACGAATTATAGATCCGATCGCCAAGCGCGCAGGCGCGCTCCTCACTCTTTCCTGCCTTGAAAAACCAGACCGTTGCCGGCCTCACTTGATCTGCACCCCTAGACGCTTTCCCCTTCCGTCTCACCTCCACGCACCTCCGCCATTTGCATCTCCATTCCGCCCTTCCAATGGAGTCCTCGGCGTCTCCCGCGCCAACGAAGCGTCAGATTCCCGGTCTCCCCAATCCGGTGGTTGCAACTGCGCAGCAGAAATGGCTCTTTAAAGAAGAAGAGCTCGAGCGCACGCCGTCGCGCATTGATGGTATCACCCGCGAGAAGGAAGATTACATCAGGCACCGCGCCGTCGAATTCATTTGGCAGGTCAGCATGATGCTCAAAATGCCACCGCAGACCTCTATGACCGCCACTGTCTTCATGCACCGGTTCTTGATGCGATACTCGTTGATCGGAAGTGACCCAGATCCGGAGAAAGCTCGCGATCTGATGCATCCTAAGGTGATTGCAGCCGTAGCTCTATTCGTCGCGTTCAAGGTGGACGAGACCATGCGCCGCATGAAAGACTTTGTCGTTGCATGCTGCAGAGTCGCGATGAAAAAGCCTGATATGGTGGTCGATGAACAGTCCAAAGATTATTGGAGGTGGCGCGACCTTATCCTCCAGAACGAGAGCATCATGCTAGAGTACATGTGCTTCGATCTGCAGCTGGAGTCGCCATATAGAATTCTGTGGGATTACTCTCAGTTTCTCCATGTCGGTGATAACCGACCCCTCCGCCATGCAGCCTACGCTTTCCTCAACGACTCGACGTACACAGTGCTGTGCTTGGAGTTCCAGCCTCGTGTCATCTCAGCCGCAGCGCTCTACGCCGCAGCTCGCTATTGCAAGGTCGCGTTCTCAGATGATTCTCAGGGCAGGCCATGGTGGGATCAGATTGACGTCAAAGTCGAAGACCTGATTCGCGCCTGCAAAATGATCGTCAAGATCTATGAGCGTGTCCAGATGAACCTGAGCAAGAACTTCCCAGACTTCTCTATTTCCGATACAGACCTCAATGATCCAACACGCATCTTCCACACAGACCCTACTACCTGGAAGCCTGCAGAATCAGTAACGACCCCATCTTTCAACACGCCCGGCTCTGATTACGGCATCTCAAACGGGCGAAAACGCTCTCGCGAGCCAGAATCTCAAGCCTTTGAAACCAACCACCCTACTCCCTCATCACAACCTCCCTCGACTCTTAACGGAGGTCGTTCTCCAAAGCGGCAACGAACCGTCTCACCCTCGATCGCAGGACCTTCGACACAATCTCCCGCGCCTCGCCCTCGCATTCCATTACGTGCAATGGGATTCAAACCCGAAGATAGTGCCAGCCAGAGTCGCCCTGCACCAGCATCACTTCCCCGAGAAGAAACTAGCGCCGAGGAAGGCGAAGTCTCAGATAGCAAAGTACCCGAGGCGAATGCTCCTGATCCCACAGATCCACCAAAAGAAAGTGACGAAGGGGGAGGCAGTGAAGAGGGCGAGATCTGAGCTAGAGTGAAAGTACGAAGTCCATGCAGTTGGTGGCCTGAAACTGTACATCAATGACTATCTACGACAGAATCAATGACAAATAATAAAATATATATGCTTCCATGCAATTTGCTCGTATGCGTTAAGAAAATCTAATGCTGTGTGTGTCTAGAAATAAGCAAATAACCTCATGAACTCCCAAGATCAAGAACAGGTATGTGGATGGCAGAGGACAAAAACGAGTTAACCAAAGAGCTAAAGACCCCAACGCCCCTTTTCTGAAAGCTAGTATGCCCCCGTGGTAACGCCGAGTCCATGATCCAGCAAGCTGCTCGACGCCACGAAGCTGAATCCACCAAAGGGATTCGAGCCAGCATCTGTAGACAGCCCGCGGGCATGTTGAGAAGAAGGCGAAGGGCCCGTGTAGAGATCATCAATACCAGCCAGGGTAGGGCTAAGGGGCAGATGGGTGAAATCGTCAGAGAAGTTCTCAGCGAGCGCCGGGTCGGTGACGATGGGTTTGATCGGGGGATCAAGCTCGCGGCGCTCGAGGGCAGCCCAGTCGATTTTGCGGAAAAAGCGGTGCTTCTTGATGGTCTGTAGGTCCTTGGCCATGTGGTAGCCGAGCCGTTTGGTTGGATCCTTGCGCAGCAGCCGGATGAGCAGGTCTTTCGCGTCGGGGCCAAGGAAGTAGGGCAGGACAAGCTTCTGCTTGACAATTTTCTCTTGGAGCTTGGTGTGGTTGTTTGCGCGGAAGGGCGGCGAGCCCGTGAGGAGGTCGTAGCCCAATGCGCCGAGGGACCACCAGTCACAGGCTTTGCCGTAGGGCTTGCCTTGGACGACTTCGGGGGCCATGTATTCGATTGTGCCAAGGGAGGAGTTGCAGCGGTCGTCGTCGTTGACGGCGATCTTGCTGAGGCCGAAGTCGGTTAGCAATAAGTGGCCCTGTGTGTCCAGGAGGCAATTCTCGGGCTTGAGGTCACGGTATAGGACGCCGACGTTTTGGTGCAGATGCTCCAGAGCAAGAACCATTTCTGCCATGTAAAAGGCTGCGGTATCTTCTTCAAACATGCGTTCCATAGCTAGATGAGTGAATAGCTCGCCGCCATCAGCATACTCCAGAATGAGGTACAACTTCTCGTGGTCCTGAAAGGCATAGAACAGCTTTACAACGAAGGGGTGGCGGTTGACACTCTCCAAAACCATGCGCTCGGTCTTGGTCTGTTCCACGAGCTTCTTGTGGACGGTGAGAGACGCCTTGCGGAACTGCTTTTGCGCATACAGTTTGCCCGTAACCACATGGCGGACCAGTAGCACGGTGCCGAAAGAGCCCTTTCCCAAACAGAGAAGAGGCTCAAAGTCGTCTGCAGTCATTTTGCGGCAGAGCTGGCTTCGCATATCCGTGTCATTAGTAAAGGTCACCGGGCTTGTACCAGAGGATCCCTCTGTCGCGACATCCGCACTGACGAAATCTTGATCCAATGCAACTTCATAGCTCGTCAGAACTTCAGTCTGGTCGCTGTCGGATTGGACACTCGCGTTACTGGGAGTCTCCGAGCATAGTCCGCTGCTACCCGCGGAGGGTCTACCCGCAAGACTTAGCGAATCAAGCTGGAGCTTCAATGCGCTCACCCCATGACCCGTAACGGGCAGCGCTAGCGGACTTCCTCCAAGAGAAGTTGTAGGCCGCGAATCGGGCGCGCGGGAACTGGTAATCGAAAAGTCCGAGTCCTCGTCAGCCGAGGCTAAGGGCGTAAAGCCGCGCACGGTGGAGAGAGCCGGGTCTGCCTGGTGAGCCTGCTTCTTCTTCTTCTTCCGACGCTGCTTGCCCGTCAGCAGGTTCGGGTGGAACGCTGTGGGCTGCATCGCGTTTTCTTCATTGGGGCCGTAATTGGCCATCTGTTTGCGCGGCGAAAGTCGCTCGCCCATGTGGACGTCCGGAGCATGTTGATTGGTCGGGATGTCGACAGAGGGCTGCGCGCTGTCGGCTTGCAGGGTGAAGACGTCTCCCACGGAGAGATCATCATGCGGTACCTGGGAAGACATGATGCGCTAGTGACACTCTTGTATGATGATGGCGAAAAATCACCCTCAAAACGATGCTTTTAGAAAGGAGCTGGCGTGTCGTGTACCGGTGGGCAATCGGTCGCAAACGGTGGGTTGAAATGGCAAGTATGTACTCAAGAAGCCTGTATGGCAGCCGCTATACTCATGATCGATCGGTCAGCTTCATTATTTTTTGAACAGTCCGGCGTATGGAGGGGTAAATTGGGAGCTTTTCAGCTCGACCAATTGCCCCACCAATAGGAGCAGAGGTAAAACCAAAATAATCGCAAGAGAAACACCAACCTCAATTTGGGAGAAGAGTAGCTCGGTCTCGTCGTCTAGGTCGTATTAGACCAGATTGGAACTCTCGAGTAGTTTTACCGTCCGCCCTTCTTCAGGACGGACCCGAGACCCCTAGCCAAATCACTTCGCCAATCGCGAAGTCGAAGGCCAAAACGGAGAATGACGAGAAAGGGACGTCGGTCACTTCGGAGAGATCGGGGGATGCGCGAGACAGGGAAGTCTGAGGAATTAGATTCAGATTGGCCAGATCGCTGGTGAGAAGGGTCGAGGACGAAATGGATGGCGCAGATAGGTACATAGAGAAGTGTCAAATGTGTTGATCAGGTATTCAAAGAGTCAATAACCGACAGTTCCCACAGTGAATATGTGGGGGATGGTGACAAGAGGCAAAGAAAGCACAGCTGAAGAAAATCAGCTTTGGCAAATCCGGGGTCTTGGCACTAGACCCCTTCCGGAATTTCACGTGAAGGGCATTCACTTTCATTGTATTCACTCTCATTTGTCGACAATCTCCTTCTCTGTTTTATTCACTTTGATTTACGGGATATCATTACATACTTCTTTCATCTTCTGATCTTCAAAATCAACCTGTCTCCTGCAGGTTCCTGCATACCTCCGGCCCGTGCGGTATCACCGCGCCACTTCATGCTTCTGGAAGAATGCCTGGGATCGAGTAATCTCCACGCCAGATCGCTGCACGAATGCCAAGGCGCTGGGCTTCTCGACTCTGACAGTGACTCGCTCATTGCCAAAGTCCACAGTCACAATGCGGGCCACGAATGTTGCCAGTGCCTCGACACTCAAGAACGTAGTCTCATCCACTTTCTATACAGCTTGTTAGCATCGGTATCAAATGATAGCCAAAAGAAACCCACCTCTGCCACAGCTCTCGTCATAGCTTGATAAGTGTCAAGGAAGGTCGATCCCCAAGCATGCTGCCCAGCCCCCTCAAACGTAAGAGAAATGATCACAGCCTGCTTCTCGACACGCTCGTGCGGGTTAACTCCCAAAACACAGTAAGAACGGATTCCCTCAACGCGGAACTCCTCCTCCAAAACAACAGGAACCCGCGAAGAGACATCAACCGCCTCTCCATCTCCAGGCGTCTTCTTGTAACCCCACGCCGTAACACTACGGTACTTGAGTCCGTCCTCGGCACGCAACAACGCCTTGGGCAGGTGCAGCCACACCTCGCACTTGCCATACTCACTATCAAGTGGATAAGTGGCTTTCGCAGGTAGTATCCCAACACCCGAGTAGCTATTCCATTGGCTCTGCTGAACGTTTTCCATCCGTTGCACACCGGCCGCCGTATCATCCAGCAACCCTAGTCCACAGTTCGCGACGATACCTGCCGTAACGCGGGGGTCTTGACCCACGGCACTAATCTTCATATCCTCGCGTTGTGTTCCTTCCACACTGACCATCTGATGGTGGGGGTGCTCGGATGAAGTAGAGAGTTGCGCCATGTTGCGGATATCGGCCTCGAGTCGCCGGAATAGCTTGCCGTAGTCCAGGGAGAGTGAGACTTCATCTTGAGCCGCTGAAGCGATGGCGGATGAGTAGGATAGTTTTAGGCTTGCGATGCATGGTTGGGCTTTGTCGGGGCGGTGCCAGGCGTCTGGGGCTGCGGGGAGAGGAAGCTCGATGTCTCGGAGACGGACACTGTCGAGAACGTCCGGCACAGAGGGAATGTGAATGGTGGAGTGTGAGCTGGACATTATTTCTGTATGCTGAAAAGCCTGTTGTCAAGTCTCCAATTCCAGAACAGGGTATTGCAGATGAAGCGCGGGGAGGGGGAGCTCGGGAAGTTTTTTTGGCGGGGCAGCGCAGATCAGGGCGACAACGTCCGCGGGCAGCTTATTTGATAACGTGAACGTACCATGGTACTTGAACTACCCTTGTCTACGAGGTGTTGCACTGAATCCCCCAATCAGAACGAAGGCTGTATTCATAATTTCTGTACTCTGTCGAGACTGTCGTTGAAAAAAACAGATAGATCGCAACCAAAAGATTGCCACTCCACACATTATCCTCGTAACCCGCGCAGACAGTTGACTAGCTGGAAAGAAAGCAAAGCGAACAACGAAAGAAGAAAAAAAGGTGTCAACAAGTCATTGAAGATACATTAGTACCAGCCCAGGGGAAATTGAGAGCCAGAATCTAGACCAGAGGAAATACAGGCCAGTCCGAGGAAGGAGTCCTAGGCAGGAGAACAAAACGCTGAGAACCACGGCAGATGGGAAAAAAGTTTGGTACCAGAAAGCTCAATACGATACGTAGCGGGTATTAGAGAGGTGAGAAATCATCTGCAGCAAAAGACCAAAGCATGGAAAACGAAACGGAGGCTGCCATTTACCAGTAGCGGGGGCGATCATACGCGGCGTAGTCTGCTCGCGGCGGCGAGCGAGGACGACCATAAGGACGCGCTGCCAGATAAGGGTCATCATAGTGGCGAGGGGGAGGCGGAGCCCGTGGATCATAGGGGTCCTCGTAGGGACGACGCGGGGGCGGATAGTCTTCTATCCGAGGACGAGGAGGAGTACGGCGGCCATATCCATCGCGGTCATAGTAGTCACGGCGGATAGGAAGAGGTGACCGCTCACGATAGTGATCCCGGGGACTGTATCCACGGGGCGCAGGGAACCTTCCCCGTTCGTATTCATCCATGGGAGGGTAGGGCCGGCGGGGGGAGCGAGACCGATATGGGTCACGATAGGGACGCTCTTCGAAGGGTTGGATCTGGGGTTGATCAGACGGGGATCCTTTTGCGAGTTCCTGGTCGAGAGGTTCCCTTACATCGGCAACGCATGTCACGCGCGATCCTTTAAATTCTCGCTGGTCCAACTTCTCCACGGCGGTCTTCAGGTCATTGGCGGTTTCAAATTCAACAAACCTTTTTTTCTTGTCAATTTGGGGGGACGAACAAATGCCTGGGGGGCAGGCTCAGGATGAAATGGTAACCCACCCTCTTCCTTGTTCACGGCCGGTTTCCGAGTAGACAACATCCAGTCCTGACTGACGGGCGAAGTCTTTGAGGTCCTATATGAAGAACGAGTGATGAGTCCAGGTCCAGAAAGAGGAAAGTCCGGTAGGTCCATGTGGAAGTGTGGGCAGGAACAGATCTACGTCCGGATAAATGGGGATATGGTGATTGATATCCGGGGTGACCAGGATGCGCTTTCTTCCAGTCCGGGTAAAAACCAAGTATCGCCCTGCTAGGCCCTTGGGAGCATGATACTAATGCTTCAAAGCCTTGAATGGTAGAGATAGTCCTTGGTTCCAGGAATCAAGATCCACAACCTAGCAGAGGAGCACAGACTGGAGGACACGAAAGATTCGGGCAAAGTGGCCGGGGGGCAATGAGGTCCGGATGTCCAGGAGGGGATGGGTTTGGGCTGGAACTGCTAACCTGCCAACTTGTTTCAGGAAGACCGGATATCTGCATCCGGAACATGGTGCGGCGTGGGCGAGGAGCAGCGGGGCGGTCTGTAGGACCAGGGAAGTTCTCCTTGCGCCGCGGACCACGCGCAAACTGTACGGTCAGTCGTTCACCCTTGAAGTCGCTGCCGTCTGCCGGGGATTTAGTTAGTGGATCTTTTGGATTGATGCAGCTAGGATCATAGACATACGGAAGGCTGCAAGGGTGGTTAGCATGTTCATAAGTAGCAGTGGTTAACCAAAACTTACCAGGCACGACGTCACGAGCATCCATAGCATCCTCATATTCAATGAAACCGAAGCCATTCATTAGCTTGATCTCGGTGATCTTACCAGAGCCATGGGTGCTGAAATGTTCCTCGATGTCCGGTTTGGTCACTGCAAATCATATGGTCAGATCAGCGGGCAATTCAAGGGTCAAATCCGGGGGTCTGCTCCATGTGCTGCATGGTGGAACACCGCCAGAGTGGGCCAGGGGGCGCCTGCAAGCGGGTACTGAAGAGTCCATGGGAAAGATCCAGGTGATTGTGTTTAGTGATAAGAGGTGTGGGTTGCCTGCCTACCATTGCGGGGAAGGTTCCCGAGATAGAGACGGGTCGATGACACTTCGGTCATGGTGAAGGGCCACTAGGAGATTGATCCGGCAGGAGACTAAGCGGCCAAAGAGAGTTCCAGAGGCGACCGGAAAAGCCGTGAGCTAGGAGATGGCGGTCACTTTCGGAAACTTAACTCCCCAAGAAAAGGGGTTGGGCTGGATGAGGGTATTGGGCACACACGCCGAGAAAAAGAGGGAAATGGGCAGGACGCAGGAAGAAGAGAGAAGAGGAGGGGGGAAGAAAAAAAAGAAGACAAGCGGTGGGAGGGCGCGATTGGAAACACTGGCCGCCTCACTTTTTTTTTTTGGCTGTTTGATCCACGTGCTCCCCACTGATGCGCTGTTGTACTCTTCATTTGGTTCAAAGATTTATTTCTAATATGGTCGAGTGAGAGTCATGCGAAGCCAGGAGTATATCTGTAGTGTAGTGAAAGACTGGATTAGATCGCCTCGTGGACCTCCACCTTACATTCCACGGTTCTGCCCGTTAAACCACAGAAACCCCCCATGGGGCGGCCCGTTCTTGCCTCGTACTTTTGCTCTTACTCTTAGCTTCAGCGTACCATCTTAAAAATAGAAATAATCATAAAAATAATAGGAAAGGGATCCCCTCTTTTTGGTATAATATATACAATACATGACAATGGACAATGGACAATATGTAATTCCTGTAAACTCCAAACTTTTCCCAAGTACGCTCATGTCATGATGTACTTAGGACCCTCTCCACCCTGAGGGGTTTGCCAGTTAATATCCTGAGTAGGCACCTTGATATCGCACGTCTTGCAGTGAATGCAGCTACATAGCTTGTTAGCACCGTTCACAGCTGACAGTGTGAAGGGGGATGGCTTACTTCTGCGCGTTGATCTGGAAACGAACCCCGTGCTCCTTGCTAGGGTCTTCCACGTACTCGTACACTCCAGCCGGGCAGAACCGGTTCTCCACACCCTTGTATACCGGCCATGACAGGTCCTTGTGCTTGTCCCAGTCCTCCACCTGCAGGTGCACGGGCTGGTCCTCCTCGTGGTTGGTGCCGGTTCGGCTCACGCTAGTCATGACGTCGAAGCTGATCTCGCCGTCAGGCTTGGGGTATTCGATCTTGTTGCATGCAGACGCGGGCTTGGTGGCCGCGGCATCCGTGCCGTGGTGGCTAAGGGTCCACGGCACACGGCCCTTGAGAATATAGGCCTCTAATCCGGAGTACATCAGGCCACCGAAGAAACCGAGGGGGTGTTGAAGGAAGGTCGCATGTTGCGCACCTCGCGCAACTCCTTCCAGATGTACGAGTCCCGGAGGGACTGTTCATAGTCGAAGAGGAAGACGGTGCCTTCGCTCGAGCTTGACAAGGCAGAGTAGGTAGCCTCGGCTGCTAGCATACCGGACTTCATTGCAGTGTGAGTACCCTTGATCTTGGGCACGTTCAAGAATCCAGCGGTGTCACCAATCAGGGCACCGCCTGGGAACGCGCACTTGGGGATGGACTGGAAGCCACCCTCGTTTAGTGCACGCGCACCGTACGAAATGCACTTGCCGCCCTCCAGAACATCCTTGAACAGGGGGTGGTGCTTCATTTTCTGGAACTCGCCATAAGGTGAGAGCCAAGGATTCGGATAATCCAGTCCGACCACAAGACCGATGCTAACCAGGTTGTCACCGAAATGGTACATCCAAGCACCACCGTAGGTATCCCTAGGAAGCGGGTACCCCATCGAGTGAGTGACCTCACCCGAGCGGAACTTCTCCGGCTGAATCTCCCAAATTTCCTTAATTCCCAGACCGTAGGTTTGTGGCTGACTATTCCGTCGCAGGTCGAACTTCTTAATCACCTGCTTCGTCAAGCTACCATGGCAGCCTTCGCCGAGAAGGGTAACGCGAGCGTGGAACTCCATTCCGCGCTCAAAGGTATCCTTGGCCTTGCCATCCCGGCTCAGTCCAAGGTCATTGGTCGCAACACCCTTTACTGATCCGTCGTGGGTGTAAACAATCTCACTGGCAGCAAATCCAGGGTACACCTCAACGCCTAATTCTTCCGCGCGCTCACCGAGCCACTTGGTCAACTCGTTCAAGCTAACAATGTAATTGCCGTGATTGTTCATCTGCGGCGGGGCAGGAAGAGGAAATGATGAGTTCTTGGTGAGGAATCGCATCTTATCGCTCTTCACGGGGGTGGCACCCTCGAAGCGGGAGGGGTTATCTTCGGCGAGCCAGTCGGGGAACAGCTCGTTCATGGAGGTAGGTTGAAGAACGTTGCCTGAAACTATATGCGCGCCCAGTTCTCCAGCCTTCTCCAACAAAATGACTCTGAACTCCTCATTGCCAGCTTCGTTCGCAAGCTGCTTCAATCGAATCGCGGCGGCGAGACCAGCGGGGCCTACAATGACCGGAGCTTAGTTAGACCAGTGTCCCAGGGTCAGTATAGCGGCGCAACACATACCACCACCCACAATACAGACATCCACCTCATCCGATTCACGGTCGATTGACCTCGGGTCAAAGTTGCCATTCTCATCGGTAAAGCGCCGTGATACCGACTGTGAAAACGCACGGGTCTGCAACGTCGTGAAGGGTGTCGTTCGACGGATTAAGCGTCTCCCCGAGGACGACAGGGGACTGGCGGGGCTGCGAGCAGAGAGGAGAGAGGAGACCGAGGGCGTAGTTCGTGAGAATCGGGAGGCCGAGCGCATTTCGCGCCTCAGCAGAGGCAGGACGGCACCTTTTGACGCCATCGCGGATATGAGAGGTAGTTGGGCGGAGACGGCGTACTGCGTACTTATTCCAACATTGACACAAGCGTTTAAAATCCGCGAGAGGTATATTTAGGTAAGTCCGGGGAGACCTTGAATAACCGAGTCAAGGTCGGAAACCAAGGCCAGGGCTGTTGAGCCCAAATCGCCGAAAAGCGCCTACCCGAGGCCCAGTGTTCCGGTCGCGGACCAATGAAATCGGTTACGTTGTCAATCGGTTCGCCGTAGCCGGGTTTCTTACGCTTCACCGAGAACTTATCATGGAGATCTAGTTAAATAGAATCCTCTCGGCGATTTCTCCAGCTTATACGATCACGACTTGGGTAATACACCTAGGGTTATCCATACACTCCATAATGTAGGAAGCCTTGAGCTTCTCTTCAGAACGTGACCTCTGGCGTCACGTGAAACAGTCACGTGAAACAAAAAGAAGTCACAGTTCCGAGATTATCTTGACATCATCGACCAGGTCAAATGTGGCAGGAGTCGACTCGATGCAGGTTCTCGACTTTAAGCATCAAGCTTAAATCCCTGTCACACAGCCAGGCCGTGACAGTAGACCAGCACCACTGCTGGCGCCTCATGGTTACAGTGGGCACTGTCATTACTCTGATTACAATCGGTTTGCAAGAATGTGAGTGAGGTGCTAGGTATGATATTCAGCATACCGGACTGGAGTCCAGTTGTAATAAATAACAGAGCCGCGGCTTAAGTGAGTGGCAGATCAGCGAATTTAGGGCTTGGCGAGCGGTGGATCACACATCCGCGAAACTCGACCAGTCCAACCCCCTGAGCTGAAGCCACCTGTCCTCAACACCAGGAATGACCGTGCTGACACCCTGGACTTGAGTGGGAAGGGACGGATATGTCTCTGGCGAGTCGAGTCAACGATGTGTGGTGAGTAGGCAGCGATGAAACAGTTGAGAAGCACATCCGGCGCTTCCCTATGTTGCAGTAAGGAAGAAGGGCGAGCAATCTCTGTTCAGCCTTCCACCAAAGCGGCGAGAGAAAGCGCATGCACGGACTCCAAAAAGCAAGGGTGATTGAGCCATTCAGGAGACAGTATTGAATTTGGTGGAAACCAGTACGTATCAATACGGGAAATACGACCACATAATTGGTAGTACTCGTGTCTTTTTGTGGGGACGGTAAAGCCGTAGCCCATGGGTGAAAAGAAAACTCGCCACAAATGGCCCAGCCGCTGATTAGTGAGTCAGCAATATAAAAAGGTGCTGCCTCCCTCTTTCGCGTCGCTTTTGGGATTTCAGTCTCGGTCTTGGCATCCGCTAGCTATCTGGAGTTTCTATACTTCCCGCCCTCCCTCCTCTTCTACTAATCAGATCTTATCTGGATCTCACTCGGGAAGCCTTTCTTTTCCTTCTCTTTGGAAAAAAGGATTTAAAAAAAATTTACTCGGTTTTCCTACGGGCTTACCTAACGAAGCTTGTCCTGCGACTCCCGGGACCTCGTTTCACCACTCTCATTCAGATCGCTCTGCAGATAGAACTCCAAAAATCCAATTGAAAAAAAGCAGAGAAAAGAGCGAAAAAAAAAAGTTCTCCGCGTGTCTGATAATTCATCTCGGCGATCTACCTTCCTGAAAACACTTCAGTGTGCTTTTCTGACCTCCTCTCAAGTCTCGAAGAGGTTACCGGCGATCTGTGATTTGTGTCACCTTCATATCATCTTCGTCGAGCAGCAGTTGCCTTGTAGGGGGATACATTGACTTGTCCATCTCCCACTACCAACATCGGTAAGTTTTCTCAAGACACTTTTCTCCTTTCTCAGTTCGGAGATTCTGCCATTTTTGACCGCCTACTCTGGCCGGTCGGAGTTCCGAGACTTACTTCCACTTCTGCTCTTCGACATATCACTAACTCTTCACCCCGCACTCGCAGTTGTTATTCCCTCTTTTCATCTATCACCATCAACTCGATCCGCGTCTGTGAATTCTGCTATCCGCCGTCATGGATCAGCAGCTTGAAACCCTCACCACCCACCCGAACACCGCGCAGCAGGCGCGTGCGTTCACCTCCCCCTCCTCGCTCTCCTTCCCTGGTGGAGCTGGGCATCTTACCCCACCCTCCTCTGTGAAAGAGGCTCAGGGGATGAACGGTCAGCAGGTTGGAGGAAATGCCACCAACGGCAACGGGGTGACCCCCGCTACTCCAGCTGCGACTCCGGGCGCCACTTCGGGAAGCAGCGGTATTGTGCCTACTTTGCAGTGAGTATACCTCCTTGTTCTGGGTTTCTCGTAACACAGAAATACTGAACTTGTTCGTCATCAAGAAACATCGTGGCCACTGTCAACCTTGACTGCCGCCTGGATCTGAAGACCATTGCGCTGCACGCACGCAATGCGGAGTACAACCCAAAGGTATATCCCACACCTCCCTGAGCTTTTCAAGCAAAGCAGGGAACAGTGTGGCTGAACTTTTTTAAATAGCGTTTCGCCGCCGTCATCATGCGTATCCGTGAGCCCAAGACTACCGCCCTGATCTTCGCCTCTGGCAAGATGGTCGTGACTGGTGCCAAGTCGGAGGACGACTCGAAGCTTGCATCCCGCAAGTACGCCCGTATCATCCAAAAGCTCGGCTTCAACGCCAAATTCACCGACTTCAAGATTCAGAACATTGTCGGCTCCTGTGACATCAAGTTCCCTATCCGTTTGGAGGGTTTGGCGTCTCGCCACCACAACTTCAGCTCCTACGAACCCGAACTCTTCCCCGGTCTTATCTACCGTATGATGAAGCCCAAGATTGTCCTCTTGATCTTCGTTAGCGGTAAGATTGTTCTGACTGGCGCCAAAGTGCGTGAAGAGATTTATCAGGCTTTCGAGCTGATCTATCCTGTGCTCTCTGGTATGTGACAATCATTCTTCATTCTTTCTCGCTGTAGACTTCGGGCTAACCGATCCCAGATTTCCGCAAGGTTTAAAGTTTCACAACGAAGATCGCCATTTGCTTCTCGCATTCAACTCTGTATTAACACAAGCTGCCCTTTCTTCATCCTTTGATTGGGATGATATCTCGCACTGCTTCATATCACCCATGACTTGGTTGCTTCTTTTCACTCTTACGTTTGGGATGGCAGTGCGCACTGCTTCCTGTCACTCCCATGACTCCCTTTTTCCTTCTTCACGATCCTTTATGCACAGCATCGTTCGGCGTTTTTAGCGATTTGGGGATCCTTGGTCTGTTTCTCATCCTTCGACTGTTTACGATTTAGAAGATTGCTGCGCACCGCAGTGAGGCGGTCCTGTGCGCTGGTCGAAACACTGCCTCTTAATCCCTTTTCCATGCTTTGTTTATACCCGTTGATGGGGCAACCTGTCTCGGGCCAAAAAAATTTCTGCTTGCCTTTCTAGAGTCCGTCATTACTTATTGTGGGTAATGCTGATGACTGGGAGGATTTAACGGCCTTCTGCCGTGGTGTTTCAACCCGTTACCAAACAATGACTATGGAAACTCAAAACAGCCTCTTCACCGTAAATTCACAATTTTAGTCTTTCCTATGTGTGTGCCTCGCCCTGCGAAAGCTGTTTTAGTCATTTTCGCCGATTGGCATTAATGTTGACAGTAGATGTTATATCAATCTGGATTGCTCTTGAGGTCTATGCAAGTATGTATGTACAATGCCCATCTAGTCTATCTAGCCATCCACCTACAAGCATCCCTAAAGTACACTACTCCTGCCAGCCTTCGTGGTCTTTGCCAGCTCTTCTTTCAAAATGGGGTTCCTGTCCCCAGATCGGCTTCCATCTCCATCAAAGAGATCATCAGCGTTCGCAGCAGGGGTAGTAACCTCAGTCCAAGCCCACAGCTTCTGCAGCTCCGGGTCAAGCGAGCCCTCCATAGCATCCACAACCTTGTCTCCGAGCACAGGGAAGAACTTGTAGGCGTGTCCACTACCACCCGTGGCAAGGAAGAGCCCGTCGTAGGCAGGATGGTACGAAACAATAAAGTCGCCAGTGGGACTGTTCATTCATCAAGTCAGTCTATGAGCACGCTTCAACAAGAAAGATGCAAACTCACGTATCAGTGTACCAACAGATCCTGGTACCAGCAAATGGCCGGTCCGCAAAGCGCGGTAGTAGCTGCTTCAACGCTGTCCGGAATGCCTCTACTCCCTCCAGCGGCACTGGCGACCCCGTCTCAGGAAGACTGACTTTCATCGTTTCTCCTGTCGCACAGGGCACAGGAACAGCAGTCGGGTTGCGATACCCGTACGCGTGGCGCGCGATCTTGAGTAGGTTACCTCGCGGTGGGATGATGAAGATGCCCGTTTCGAAGTTCAAGATCGTGGGCAGGTTCTCGAGCTCGCGCTGCTCGGCGTCTGAGATGCGAATGTAGGCGATCGCTTGGCCAGTTGCAATCGCCTTGCCGCGCAGATCAACCAGTCTCGATGACCACGCGCCTGTTGCAAGGACGACCAGATCGGCCGTGATGGTAGTACCATCAGCCAACGCAACACCAGTAGCCCGCGGCTTCGCACCAGAAGCGTCGTACAAGATACGCTCAACATCCCCCGCCCGGAAAACGACCTTTCCCTCACGATCAAGCTGCTCCTTCGCGAAACGCACGGTAGCCTCAGCATCCGACCATCCGGATCCCCAATTCACATACCCACCCGCGACATCCAGAGTCTCTCCATACGGCGGGACGACACCGAGGACATCCTCTTTAGTCGGGAGAAAGACAACATTATCGCCTTCAATGCGGCGCACATTGGCATAACTCTTCCGCGCATACTCCTTTGCGCTAACGCTGTTTTCAGGATATACGAGCAGCAGACCATTTTGTGTGTAGCGACCCTCTCGACCCCATTCTGTACTGCGCCAGCGCTGAATCGCCTTATCGGCAAGCTTGGCATATGCAGCATTAGCATAATCCGCACGCACAATGCGCGACGTGTCCACGGACGAACCGTGCGGGTTTGGAATAACAGGCGATGCCTCGACCAATGTAATCAACGAGTCTGGATACCGCTTGCTCAGAGATTGCGCCGTGGATACTGGGACATGTCAGTGGCAATTAATATAGGGACTCGAGGGGTGAAGTGTGCTCGCGTGCACAAGACTTACGGCCAAAGACTCCCCCTCCGACGATCAGAATCTTGGTCGGAAGAGCCATTGTGAATGCGGGGTCTTTTTATGTATTTGTGAGTGCCGGCGTGAGTGCGATAGAGTTGGTCGTAGGGGGTGGTTTAGTGGCCCGATAACGGCATGTATCGTCGGCTCCGGTTCCGACTGTTCTCCAATTTATCCTGAGCTAATCGACTCTGGGCTTCATTTGGCTTGGCTGGATTGACAAACCCCATTTCTTTCGCCAGACAGGGAGCCGGTGAATGACTGGGAACTCTTAAGCTGGTCTCTTACGCTTACTCCGCCTTTCAACGCGCTCCGGAAATTTTCAGCCGCCAAGCTTCCTCGCGCGTTGAGACGGGATATCAAGATATTCTCCCGGATTGAATGTACAAAACCCATCGTTGTCCTACTGCTTGGAACTGCTCTCCAATTAAGGGACCCTGGCAATCATTTGCTGGCGCAGCGCCACGATGAACGCATCCGGGTCAGGAAGAGCCTCCTTACGGGTAAGGGTCATCAAGCCCACGATCCCCTTCAGAGGCGTACAAAGCAAAGCCTCTCGACCAAAGTCAACGTATGTCCAATGTACTCCAAATTCTATGAATCCAAAAATTAATCAACCACCCAGCACCAAAACACCAACACGCAAGCAATTCAGCCCAGAGCTCAAACGCTTCGAAGAACGCTTCGCCAAAGAAGCCATGCCTCAGCCCAGGCCCAACGGCGGCATCTCACCACGCGTACTAACCTTCCTGGGCATCTCAGCCCTGACAATAAGCACATACTGCGGCTACCTGTACGCGTCGTACCAACGCCAGGTATCTAAAGGACAAACGCTTGACGTGCCAAGAGATGTCTCAGACCGGTACAACACCACCGCGCCGACTTTTGACGCAGATGTGGAACTTTCCGAAAAGGCAATGGGCTTGGGCACCAAGCGTGCAAACCTCGTCCGTATGGCGCGCGGCGATGTCCTAGAGGTCAGCTGCGGCACGGGACGGAACTTGGAGTACTACGATCTAGGCGAGCGACGCGGTCTCGACCACCAAGATCGACCGGGGATAATCGGATGTCGCAGCTTGACATTCGTCGATCTCAGTCCGCAGATGGTGGCTATCACGAAGGAGAAGTCCGAGACGCTCCGGCCGGGGTTTAAGCGCATGGCGTTCCGGGCGCAGGATGCTGGGAGTGTTTCTGTCGAATTGGATGGGTTGAGGCGGCCTGGATCAAAGGGCGAGTATTATGATACTATTGTACAGACGATGGGTCTATGCTCGATGCCGGATCCCGTGGGCACTTTGAGGCATTTGGGTGAGATTACGGAGCCGAAGCATGGACGTATCTTGCTGTTGGAGCATGGACGGTCGTATTATGATTGGCTTAATCGTATTTTGGACAATTTGGCTCCGACACATGCAGATCGGCATGGGTGTTGGTGGAATCGGGATATTGGGGCTATTGTCCGGGATAGTGGGTTGGAGATTGTCGAGGAGAAGAGGTGGCATCTTGGGACGACTTGGAGGTATGTCTTGAGGCCCAAGCAGAATTGATTCTGGGGGTTGCCTCAAGGCTCAGCCTTTGAATGTTGTGACGCACCTATCTTGAAGCACCTGGCTTCCTGGGCATGTGCGGGGACTGTATGAATATTGTAACATCAACCAACTTTGGAAGTAGATAACATTTGAACTAGTTTCTATCATCCTTTCTATCATCCTGGGACCTCAACTACATATATAGATAGGTGAATGTATTCTGATACCCCTACATGTGATCCTTTGCTTGGCATGCTATTGTTGTTGCTGGAGATATAGTGCTGATACATAACCAAATGGTTATACTGTAATGTCTATGTACCGACATTTGATGTCAACCTTGGATCATTATGCCTACTTGAAAATATCTCTAGATCTCTCCGATGTTACTTTCTCCCAATTGGATAACTCTCCATCTTCTACCCTCGCCAACCCCTGCACGTGAGATTGCAGTGACTTGCGTGCCGGTATAGTTATCCTCCTGACCCAGTGATCAGATGACTACCTCGAGTAGCCATACAAATCCTCGTCCCTACTGGCTGACTGCACGACTGCTGCGTAGGCCTCCCATGAAATGAAGTTGACTTATTTCACAAGCATTGGATATCTGCGATAGTTGGGATCTAAAGCTAATGGTTGCACTGGCCTACCCAGCGCTGGATTCTATAGAATGAGTCTGGGTGAAGTTGCAGACTGGCATTTTGAGCAGAGGCTCGCGCGATTATCCACCAGTTTTAGCGTTGGTGTTTATGGAAAAGGTGGTCATGACCAACGAGGCGAGGACGCGCGAGCCTATACAGGTCCGTGCAATAACGACCTAGCGCCAGCTGGTGAAGCCTGGTGAGGTACGAAACAATGAAGTGTTATATTTTCGGTGGTAAGCTTGGCATATCCATGGATCGAAATTATCACTATCCTCATTGGAAGGGTGTAACACTCATACAGTACTTCACGCAAGCTTGTCGAGTCATTCGCCTGAGTCATTTCTAAGTTCACATTTCGTTGGGCGAGGATCCAGGGCTAATGGTCATAGCATTGTCGCCTAGCCGGTCGGATTGGTGAGAGCGACCCAGCCCCGGGTTTCCAGGGCGCTACCGACATCAGCAAGAACGACATGCCAAACCCAAGGATCGGTCTTTTTATCATGACTCAGTGTTCCATTCCAAGTTGAAAAATTGCACGTAGCTGGTTTGGAATTATACAAGGGACTAGAAATGTTGTAACCATTCCATGGTCTGAAGGTTGGAATGGTTTGACACCAGGTTACTACCTACTCCTATGCCCTGCTGTTTATGTTTCTCTTCCATTTCTCAGTGATATAAAAACATCATTCTTGTGCTATGCTTCAACCTTCCCAGGTTCTATTCCATCCGTAAAAGGCTTCCAGGGCTGACTAGAAGCATAAGCAATTGTGTAACTCAACATCAATAACATATATGTTTGCCAGCCATTTCACAACGATAGCGTTAGCATGCAACCTTCAACCCAACGGATATTGAATGTTGATTGGGTTGACTGATATCTGTCCGACATTAATCTCACACACTTCTTCTTCCTTCCACCTTCGTGACAGTCTAACAGATGCAGGACTATATTCTCCGAAATGACAACAAGAATTAATAGACAAGGAACAATCCAGGGAGGACATCTCATTTCCCCAGGCCCAAACAGTCCGCGGATATAGAGTTCTCAGTATAGTCTGATCGTCTAGGCGACCCCACCCAGGTGACCCCAGCCGCCACCAGCCGCCGGGGCCGACTATCTCTGGAGACGGGCCACGACCTTGGAAGACGAGCAATCCAGCCAAACACAAGGGCGGCCGATACAATTTCTTGGAGAAAATGAGAGGGAGGGGTGATAAACATCTCCCGCCGAATGGCTGGCCCCAGTTCGCAAACGACACGGCGCGCGGATGGGAAGCCCTTCCAATGTGCGTCGATAAGCTAATGCACGTTGCTGATCCTCTGCAGGGGTATTTTCTATATGTCTTGGATGCAAACGGTTTTTTGTTGGCATGGCAATTCTAGGAGGGGGCTTTCATCATGATACGTGTAATCACGGACAAGCGATGTAAGGTCTGCGTCAACAGCTGTGAACGTTAATTTGATATTTGATATTTGCTATTTGATGTACGAGAGTGCATCGTGCATGGCTAGTGAATGTCTATCCGAAACAAGCATATTAATTAATTTGGAGATGTAACGGGCTGGTAAACCACACTACGACGCTTCCAAGTTCTAGATCCTTGTTGCGACCGCAATATCGAGTCGGCAGAATTTCTCAAAAGTGAAAGATGGACTTGAGATTGGGGTTTGCGCCACCGTATCCAAGACCGAGTCGGGGCACACATCCTACCCGTGTGGAGATGCGGAGACAGATTAGCGTGCGTCCGTTGCTGCAGGCTGTGAGTGCTGGGCGCAGTTCACGTATAGATGTTTGATGATGTCGATGCGGCAAATCGGGTTATCTGATTTCTCCTTTCGGCCGACGGATTCGAACAATGGGCTGATGGAAAAGTAAGTATCTGTGGATCCATGGTTGCGCGTTCACCCGGGGAAGTAACTCTCGCCTTCGCGAAAATGAACGATGTCATGAAAGCGGAGATGGATATCTACGCGATGACGGGGGCTGGCCGCGGGGATATTGGACGACAGATTGAATGGAATGATCTTCCATGGCGGACGAGACCTGCATGGGCTGCAATGCTTGCCCCCCGACCCTTGCTGAGTGCCAAGCCATTGAAGATCAAATAAGGCTATGATGTATGGGCTACGACATCCCTCGAATTAGGAGGGGGGGGTCATACTAGCGTTGCGATCTCGGGGGCTACACGGGGTGGTCGGCATCATGTCGACGTCGATGCTTTCCCCTCCCCAGGATGGCATCATCACTTTTCTGGAAAATATATCCAAGATTAGATCTACGGAGTAGTGTACGTAGATAGCTAGATAGACATTGATCAATATGGTAAAGTTAAGAAGTAGGTTTAAGACACCCCATAAACTCAGCGCAGCACAGTTGATAGCTGAGCTCATGCATCATCGGTGGCGAGTCTTTCTTTTCCCCCGAGACGCTACTGCGAGCATCCCTTACTAGCGCCTAATACATTACGGTACCTCGTCCCGTCGATTCGGCCGCGGATCCACACGCCTGTGAACTGGCTATGGACGGAGTGGACTGGATGTGGACCGATGTGGACTTGTCTTTTGTCTAAACGGCGACGCTAGGGATCTTTTTTGGGAACCGGTGTTTTCGTCCGGGAGTCTCGGGTTCCATGATTGTCGAGATGGTCGCGCAGTGATCAATGTTGATGCGTCAATATCTTTTTTTCTGATGTAGTATCTGCAAAGACGATGGTGAATGTCGGTGTCGGAAGCGGTCAACCTCTTGCAGGCGACTGGTCAACCCGGCAACCGTACGAGATCTAGTCGAGTATGTAACTTCCTGCGACAATATGCACCGTTCGCTGTCGGAGCGGTTTCCCCCAGCACTAGTCCAATGGGAAGATTACATTATTCACTTACCCGGTCCATGATTAGCCCAGGGCCATGCAGACGGATCCCCGATGGAACGAATGGAGCCCAGCTGGAAAGGCGATGGAGCCAGGCACAGGAGCCATGACCCGAACTGGTGATGGGACACATGGTTGATCTCCACTCACTTTTTTTTTTTGCCTCCCAGTGTCTTGGTATGCACTACGGCCGAGGTTGGAATGGAGCGTAGCAACTAATGAATTTCGGGGATGGCGGGTTCGGGGATCCACTGACCGCTTGGAATGGGAAAATTTGGTTTTGCCCCTGCATCGGACGGTGGCTCCTCACACATTGGTTTAGTTTCGGTTGATTGTAGAAGCAAGAGTAGATTGATAGATGTGCCTGACCTGGTGGTGGTGAACAGGCTCACCAAACCGGAAAATCCTGACGATGATAACCATGGATGAGCAGTCGAAAGATGCCGTAGCCGTAAGTTTTCGAAAAATCGACAGCGCAGAAACTCCCGATGAGCCAATCAAGGACACATCAATTCCGATGGCGTGTAATCCAATTACGCCAAATACGGAAAAATACTCCCAAACATAATGAAAATTAACAAAAAAAAAAGGCGGAATTCCTCAGGCAGTTGTCATTCGCCCCAAAAGTAAAGAGCTCGTCGCATCCATATGCGCCCCTTCTCCCTCTACTCATCCTCATCCTCTTTTCCCCCTTTCAAAAAAAAAATATCATATCCAAGCTTTGTATTGTTTTATTATTTTCTGTTTTGGTTATTATTATTATTACTATCCTCTCCTTTGACATCACTCCTTTGACCTCTGTGTTCTCATCATCATGCCTTACAATACCCGTCGCAAATCACTCTCCCTCCCGTCGCTAGGCATCCATCTCCCCAACTCCTCGCGCCGCTCTCTTTCTATCTCAAAAGGCTCCGATGAGCTGCCACCGTCTAAGAAAGTAAAGCGGTCGCATCAGTCATTATCGCCCGAGCCTAGGGAGTCCGCTGTGCGCGCTGGTCGGCACGGGGCTCTCGAGCACACCCCACCACCCTCGCCTCTGGATGCTTGTGTCGCGCCTTCGATCGACACCGAGGGCATTCATGATGAAATTGTGGTCGCTGTGATTGATCAGCTAGAGAAGACGGGGAATCGTCCTCACCTGGTAAAGGAGCTGGCCGCCGTTCTCGTGACTCTTAATGCGAATGTCGCCAAGTACGTTCTACTCTCCAATTACCTATGTCGCAAAAGTGCTAACCTGATTAATCAGTTCCGCAAATCCCGCAGCTCTTCTTTCCTCCCGACTGGCAGCCTATATGAAGCGTCCTTGGACGGCTCTCGCGCGGTGTCCCATCGCCAAGGAGCTTGTCTTAATTCATCCTCGCAAAGTGTACTATTATCTGACGACCTTCGCTCGTCAGCCCATTCCGGAATCGTCTGACGATTTGGTGTTGGGCGTTGACGGCAAGCACATTACCCCGAGCGTGTCGAGCCTCGACGATGAGGAAGATATGATTCGCGAACGCAGCCCGAGTCCGGAAGTGGACCTGTCTTCGCCCGACTTTGAAGAGCACGAGGATGACCTGGACAGTCCCGCCGGACGGGGAACCTCTATCGACCAGTTTCCCGATTCTGTTAGCCACACCCGCCTAATGCACTCAAACCGCGCGGCGTCTCCGCCCCTGGAGGGTGACGAGAAGGAGTTTACTCAGACCGCCAGTGCGGTGCGCGAGCGCGCGTCGGAGGAAAAGGCCCAATCGGAACGTGCTATTTCCGTTCTCTCCGAAGGCCTTGCTAGCATAGATCAACATATGAGCAATGCCGATTCCCCCGTGAAAGACGACTCTGTGTCTCCTGCTGCTCCTATGACCGAGGAGGAGTACAGTGATTACTTCTCCCACATGAATCCTGCGGATCAAGATTCGCAGGACCTTGATGATGTCGCTGCTGCCACCCTCTTTGGCACCTCGCCTTCGCCCTCTCTCACCTCGGTTGCATCGTCCGTCTCGTCTGGCACGAGCGTTATCGATGCCGGTGAGGAGCGGGCCATCGCTCTCCCGGCTGCTCCACAGATTAGTCTGCCGGCCGATCCGGATGCCGCTCCCGTGTCAACTCTGAAGAGATCTCTTGACATGTTGAATAGCGGTCTGCCGGACGTTGACCTCAAAATGTCTGATCTGACCGAGTCCCATGAGAAACTCACTTTGGGTCCCCGTGCTTTCAGCACCATGAACCACGAGCCCGTCTTTGATTCCTGGAGAGAGTTGCAGAACCCCGAGTCCGTGGAGGTTGACGAGCTCGATGAGATGTTTGGCGAAATCTAAACTTTTCGTACCTCTCACCGCTATGGCCTCTGGTCTGCTCTTCATACTTGCTTTCATATTCCCATGTCTGTCACTGTCTCTCCACTCTCGGTGTGGCGTGAAAGCCATACCATTGTCGTTATACCCTATTGCCTCACCCCGATACCCGCTGCTCCTTGACTTCTGTACACATGTCGGCTCTCACCTCGCCGTGCTCTACTCATTTTTGATAATTTCTTCTTCCTGTACATATACATCTATTGTTGATTTTCTTTTTTTCTGGTCTCGCCCTGGATGGGTAGAAGGGAGATATGGGAAATTTTTGGGTTACTTGAATGGCAAAGAAAAGCGACTTAATGAATTCACATGCGAATAGCGTTTCAAATCTTGGTCCAACCGTGGAAATCATGAAGCCTGGCCTCTTACTAAGCTTTCCGTAACGGGCTGCAGGCCCAGCCTGTAATTCTTGGTCTGTAATCCCCCCGCCACTCTTGAACTCAGTTCTACCAATTCTCAATTTCATCTCGATATTTTCCCGCTATCACATCTCATCGGGTCCAAGCCCCCATGGATCACTAAGTGAAGCCGACGTCTCGGCCGCGCTATCCACCCGACCGTTGAACCCGAACCCTATCGATCCGGAATCGCAACTCCGCCGCATCGGGATTTCTTCAATACTGAGAACCATCTACTCTTGCACCCTCCACTATATGAACTTTACGAAATACCGCGACCATGACGATGGAAGATCCACCTCAGAATCCCCCTGGGGAAGGGCTTGCCAACCAACGAGAGCTACCGACCGTCCAGGTTTCCAGCATCCCGGCGCAGGCTGCATTGATCGCAGAATCAGCGACAACACTCAGGAACGGATCCGGTGCTGTTCGTTCCGAAACCAAGAATGCTGCTAAGATTGCCATCCCCCGCCAACGCTCGGGGATCGCCCCGCGCTATAATCGGCGGGTCCCTCGAGCTTGCGAATCATGCAGGGCGCGCAAAACAAAATGCAGTGGTGACACCCCAGTTTGTCGACAATGTCGAGAACTGAGGGTAACATGCCACTATCCCGTTGGATGGAAGGAGAGAACGAAGAAGTAAGTGGTACCGCCTTATTACTCTTAATCCTGCAGGTTGGTGGAGACGAAGCAGACTAATCTGTGATGGCAATCTATTAGACAAGTCGATAAATTATCCGAAAAAGTCCAAGATTATGAAAACATGTTAAAGGATTTGGGAGCTTTGGTTGAAAGTCGCACTGCAGACCGGATCAAGGGCTTGCTGGACAAGGTTGGTTCTTTCCCCCCGTCCCTTGGCTACAGGGCGTTTTTGGTGGCTAATACTTTTTGTCTGCAGCATGGATTGGACCTAGACTACTCGTCGACAAACTCCCATTCAGTCACCCCACAAGACCAGGACGAACTACACGATGAGCAACAAGATGATGAAATAAGTTCGCCCTCGTCGATTGGGTCTTTGGAAGCGGTCGATCGCGTGGAAGAGGACCTAAACCGGACCCAAAACTCAAGAGCCACAGGCTTTATGGGCAAAAATTCGGAAGTCACTTGGATGCAGCGTCTCCAGAGAGAGGCAGAGCATCGTTCGCAAGGATTGCCTGGGTCATTAGAGCCGGGCCAAAGCAAACGACAGGACGATGATTTGGCCCTTCATGCCGTGAATTACCACTTAGACGACCTCGATATCTCCGTGCCTGGACCGGTTGAATTTTATGCCATGCCTCCCCGCGAGCAAGCGGATCAACTCTTCGATGACTACTTGCGAACCGTACACCCATTCTTCCCCATTATCAACAGACCTCTGTTCCGTGCGCAATACAAGACCTTTTTTGAAAGCAATGCACAACCAGGAGACAAATGGCTTGCCATATTGAATATGATATTCGCCATCAGTGCAAAGCATGCTCACCTGATTGAGGCACCGTGGGCTGGCGATGAAAAGGACCATCTCACATATCTGACTCGGGCCAGAATTCTGAGTATGAACGGCGATGTACTTTTCAGTCATCCAGATCTGCAGCAGGTCCAGGTCGAGGGCTTGATCGCCTTCTACCTGCTTTCATCGGATCAAATCAACCGGTAAGCACACTCTCTAGCCTAAAATTGTCCCCATCTTGCCCGATGCCCCATCTGTCTTAATTGGACTCGGATCTAACTTACTGTCTAGAGCGTTCAGGATGTCGGCTCTTGCTATGCGGTCCGCTATCACTCTCGGTATTAATATGAAAAGTAGCAGTCCAACAACTCCCAATATCTCCAAAGAGGCTCGCTACCGAGTCTGGTGGTGTCTCTATACCTTCGAGCATCTGCTTGGCATCATGACCGGCCGGGCCACATGCATACTAGATGGAGTCTGCACGACGCCACTACCTTTGCCCTTTGAGGAGGAAGATTTGTCAGAGCCCACAGCTGCCGAAGTCCTCAACAATACGCACCTTCGGGATGAACGCATCAACAAGGTGATGGCGAGCGCGTGGGTTCGACACATGCCACTCAACCCGACGGGAGGCAAGGAAGCCACACATTCCTCTCGTACACGAAGAAACTCATGGGTGAAAAGCCTGCCGCCTACATATGGACTCACTCATCTTTACTACTGCGATCTAGCAGTCATCACCCAGGAAATTGTCAATAAAGTGTACTCTGTCGATTGCGTGATGGTGCCGTGGTCACACATCGAGAATCGCATCGGTGAACTGAGGTCTCGATGCGACCTCTGGTACCGAAGTCTACCTGCCGTTCTCGACTTCACCCAGAAGAATGATGACACACCCGAGATCCTCCGCAGCAAGCTTGCTTTGGCATTTCAATATTGGAGTGCGCGTATCACCCTTGGTCGCCCATGCCTGTGCCGGCGCGATGCACAGCAGAAGAACCCAGCCGACAAATCATCTTTTAGTCATGATATGGCTGTGCTGACCCTGGAGTCAGCCACGAGCATGCTGGACCTCATCCCGGATGAGCCCAATGCCGTTCAGCTTTATTCGATCGCCCCTTGGTGGTGCATTCTTCATTACCTCATGCAAGCAGCGACAGTCCTCCTGCTAGAGCTGTCCTTTGGGAGTGTGCACATGCCCGACGACGAGAAGAACTTCATCGTGTACTCAAAGAAAGCAATCCGGTGGCTCTATGCCATGTCCGAGCATAGCGTTGCATCACGCCGCGCCTGGCAGTTGTGCGACATCTCTTTGCGCAGACTGGCCTCTGGAATGAAATTCGATGTGACCGACATACCCGCAACCACCTATCAAAACGCACCCGCCTCTACTCTAGACCTTACCGACCCGGGCCAACATCCTGGCCAAAGTCTGAACACTGACCGACCCGGATCGCTTCGAATGGATTCGGCCGGTTATTGGGGCCCTCACTTTGAAGATCTCAGCTTGACCGGCCAGAACCAGATCTTCCCGACCGACCACTTCCATAACGGCTATCCCGAAATGCCTGCAGCCGACCCTATCTCCCAATTTACTATCGAAGGCTCAGTGGCAGACGACCTGTACTTCCCGTATGACCCTATCAGCGGCGAGTTTATCCGCGGCTTCTTCCCCAACAATAATGAAGAAGAGTCAACATGGGGATAAAATAAAATGCCTTAAGAGTAAAAGAAAAAAAAGACAAAAAGGCAAAAAAAGGGAATACCTGTGATGAGTCAAGAAAACCAAATATGAACCTCCCTCACCTCACTCACCTCTATCCTAAATTCTCACACCTCATTGTTTCATACTATGCGATTAACCCATTTTTGCGCCCATCTTGTGACGCTTTCCATTTCCTTATTGAATAGTCCCCTTCAACTTAATATCTGGTTCATGATTTACTCAAAAAATAATTGCGCAATCGCACATTATGAATGCTTTACATCGGCAGGACCGACGGCGCTGTGACACAAGGGATAAGGGCGGTCACCGGCATTCCGACTAATACCCTGAAAGTGAGAATATTACTTCAAATGGCGTTTTTTGCTTGATTAATTCGAATCGGTCTTGGTAGACCTGGTTCTTGGGATTTCAATATCATGTTGTTTATAATGTCTCCATCGCCAGGAGAAGCGATTCATCTAGGGTTCCAAATTATCACATTTACTACCCATTTCAGTCCATCTGAATACTCCATATGCCATATTCCATATTCCAGATCTCATTCCACATGTCTTGAGTCTATGTAAGACGATCGATTTTGATAATGCACGTGACGAGAACGGGGTATAGTTACACACTTTGGTGCCAAAAATAAAAACAAAATACTGTACATGCGTCAACAATGTCACTCCTGCGAAGCCTCAACCCGCTCAGACTTCATAAATGGGTCGTTTTGGAGTTCCTTCGCTTCATCTCTGACTCGTTTCGGCGCTGCTCGCGCAGTATACAAGTCACCGGCGCGGAGCCGCGTGCTCAAGACTCCGCGACCGCGTAGACGGTCCATGTGGCCTGGAAGGTCGGCATCGATTTGGTCTTCGGGGATGCGGGCGCGTAGGTACATGGTTGCGCAGAAGTCGAGCGCGGCTTCGGCTTCGGAGGATGGTGGCTTGCCGCCTTTCTTGCTGACGTATTTGTAGAGGGACTTGGGGACGTCGAGGTGGTAGCCATTCTTGAACGGGGTTGAGGCTGGGGATGGGGATTGGAGGTCATCGGAGGCTGGGCGAGGTGTGGCTGCCTGTTCTAGCGCGAACTCTCGGAGCGCGGCTTGTGCAATAATGCGGATGGTGTTAACGTCTGGAATCACTGCTTTGCGTTGGACTTCGTCGTGCCACTTTGGGTCAAAGGTTGGGTCGCCTTTTCTTGGGTCGATTTCGGAGTACGTTAGGAGGCGTGCTACGCCGCCTTCTTGCTGGCGGAGCATTGTTGGATTGAGAAGATCCTGACACCATTGTGTCCAGAGTTCTATACCGACTTTGCTGCCACTGATTCCCACCACACTGGCGAGCATGTCATTGAAGGCAACGCAGGGAATGTAGTGCATTCGCTGGTGGCTTTTACTTGTTCGTTTGAATTTCACCTGCTCCATGAGGCCAGCCAGAGGTTCGGGGAAACTCGACAATACTTGCTGCAGACGCCTTAGGACTCTTCCCTGGAAGTCGGCGACTCGACGGTTCTTGCTGATACTCGTGTTGAATTCACCGGAGAAGAAACGCAGCAGGATGTCTTTGGCAGCACTGAGGTTTTCTTCCTCTTTCTTTTCCACCGTTTCCCCGCGAGCATGTTTTTTCTTAAGGGCAGCGTCCATTTTGACGACTTTGGCTGCCATTGAAGTAAGATTGTGGAATCCCCAAGATTTCAATCTAAAGTCCCGCATATAGTTTAGTGTCATGCGCACGCGGGTCCAGTCTGCTAAGGCAATGTGGAAATTGACAAGGGACTTCAACGTGTTGACAGAAAGCGGCATGCTCAAGGAAGCAATGATCTTTTCGCAGAGTTCCGCGTTTTTGGTGGCAGTTGCGAATCGTAACAGCGCTGGCGCCAGAATTTGATTGCCGTAGGAGCTTGCAGGGATCGAAGGCCCATCTCCATCGTCGTTGAAGAGCAGCCAGTTTCCGAATCCATACGCACGGCTCGAGGTTGCCAGATCTATCAACCCGGCCATTGTCCCTTCGGATAGTCCTGGCAGAGATGATTGTGGTACCTTCAGATTAGGCGAGAGGGCATCGTCCAAAAACTTGGTATCCGCAAATTCGGAACTCCCCATATGCTCAAAGAATTCTTGAATGTGCTGAGCCTTGCTAGCATCGACGATGTTCTGGAGCAAGGCAAATTGGTGGAAAGAGCGAGAAGCTTGGCGTTGATGGGCAAATGCCTTGATATTGTACTCCACCAGGCCAGAGATGGCCGCGGACTCGTCATACAGCTGAGACCTTGTCACTTTGTCAAGTTTCTCCTCGGGGGTAATAAAACCTGGTTGCCATGGTGGTACCACGCTTTGAGTCGAGCGCAGTACTCGCTGAAATGCGACAGGGTCCTTGTTGGGCTCTATACAGCCAGACTCGACCATTCGTGTAATATGCCAATTAGTCAACATGTTTGTCGGCCGAAGGTCGTCGTTGGACCCAGCAGGATCAAGGAGTTTATTCATGGGGGCCTCGAGTTTGAGCAGCTCCGAAGGAGATGTTCCGTAGAAGCCGACTCCATTATAAGCTTTGTCATACAGGGTGTCTCGCAAGCATGCAACCACCTCCACGCTTATTGTCCTTTTGCCCAGGCCATTGAAAGGAGGTTTATTGCGTCCCTTGAACACATCGGGAGGGGCGTTATCATCCGGACGGCGCCAAGATTGCTCCGTAGGAATGTTCGTTTGTTGCACCACATCAAGAGCCTGGGCCAGAGGTGCCCAGCTCTCGACTTTCCATTCATTGTCGCCCTGCCGACTATGCATCGCTTTAACCAACAATGCGCCTTGTTTTGCAAATCCATGCTCAACACAACACCAAAGAATGAGCTCAAACCAAATTTCCGGGCCCAGTTCTCGAAATTCCAGAGGGAATGGCAAAAATGGCGGGTCCTCTCCTGCTTCAGTGGCCGCCTTTGCCAATTCAGATTCATGTTCCAACCATGCTGCATCAGACAGAACCGTCATGATATGACTTGAAAGCAGATGTAGCCCAGGGGGGCGGAAAATTTGGTCGTGGGTATTGCTAGGCTGGAATTGGTAAATTTTGTCAGAAATCAAGCCCAGGTTGTGCATGCGTGCAAGAAGGCGGAACACGCAGGACATGGCAGCCTTGGATTCCTCTGAGGCACTATCCGCTGCAGCCAGAGCCAACGATCCAACATTGTACAGAAGTTCACCTAAGAATCGGTGGCAAAGGCCATTCGCCGCAGGCCTCATTGTAATAGCATCGAGAGAAGTGGTATCTGATGTCGGAAGCGATCCGACACTCTGTCTCACGGCCGACGGATCGCTGCCGGTGAGTTGGTCCAGCGAATTGTTACCCGCAAACCAGTCGAGAGTTGGTGTTAAATGTTGAGGAATCTCGTAAGGCCCGATGGTCTCGCATACATCGATGAATTGGTTCAAAAGCGCGTGCACTACAGACCATTGCTTCATTTCAAATCCCAAATGAGCCAAAGGGTCCAGGCTTGCATGTGTTCTTGACGCCCATAAGATTCCCATCAGTTTATGCGCCCGATCTATGTCCTGCTTGTGATGCATGAGCGAGCCGGGAGGTTCTTGAGGACCCGCAGGTTTCCTGGATCGAAGCGGCGGCCGACATTCCATTAGGAAAGGTATCCATGATTCAATGATGAACCTGTTTTCAGATTTGAGAGAAGCCGTCGGGAAATCATTGTACGAGATGATAAATCGGTGTTCTTCATCGGTAAGAATCCCGCGTGTCGAGGAACGTCGAGTCTGGCTTCGAAGCGCGAACGGAGAGCAAGTGGCTAGTAACGGGGTGGTCGGTCGGCGGCCAAATTGCAAGGGCCGACCGGAGCACAATAACCTTCTCATGACAAGGCAAAGAGCCTCGTGAGAGGCGCCGGAGGAATCTCGGTCTCGGTGGGCACGAAAATAGGTATAACGTGGCGCATATCGGGTCGATCATGAATCACACATGTCGCGGAGATTTGCGGGGACCTATCCGGCACAATACCACACTAGAAGTAAGCTCACGGCCGAATAAGTCGTCGAAGAACAATTGTCAACTCGGAGGAAAACGAAGCTCAACGCGAGACTGGAAATTTAGAGGATGAGTCAGCGGGGACCAGGTGCAGCCAATCAACGCACCCGGATTTAGTTCCATCTGGCTATCTCCATCAGCTTGTGTAAATTCAAGGGAAAAGAAAGATAGTAAGCTTTGGAAACAAGATCTAGAGTCACAGATTTGTTTATCATGTTGTACAAGGTGACACACAATGGTCTAGGACCCGGTGCAACGGTGCTGGCACTGTCTTAGCGAAGAGAACCTCAGGAATGTTTGCTGGTTACATCGGAGTCTAATATAATTATTGGATTCCCATCATTAAAGGTTTTCAATTCATATACTCCCACACTATACTCGTGGCCAGCCGCCTCAAATGTGCTGGATGGTACCTGCTCCTCTATGCTCGGGAATATCCCTCCCAGATCTATGCAATGAGACCGAAACAATCATCACAGTGACCCAAGGCTTCCTGACAGCGTTAAGCACAAAATCACGAGTTGACTTGGGAAAACATTGTGTTCGAGCTGGAGGAATGTCCCTCTCGCCTCCATCGCCAAATGCACCTCATTTCTGCACCATCGGGTCTTTCATCGAGCACGTGGCCACACTCAAAGATGAGATTGACGAGCGGATCTGGGATCCCGAGGTAAAGGTTCACGACGAAGGGAATTTGGCTACAGTATGGGCGCCAATCCGAGCCAAGATCAACGGCATAGTGGACCACGTGGGTGTCGAGCTTTTTGTGCTTCATAAATTGATTGGAGAGTGGAAGGTAACTGGTTTGGCGGATTCTTGTCGGAGGCCAACCGAAGAGGAGAAAAACTTGGCATAGATGGATTTACATTGGAAGCCATGGAAAGAACCATGTAGTAGGATAGGTATGCTCATTTGCATGACATTCAGACTATGGCACACAACACTTTCTCCGAAACTGAACCAGCAGCCACCTTGAAACAATATTCACCCAATTCACATGAGATATCGATGGACCCAGAAAAGAGCGTACCGACCTAGAAACTTTAGGCTTGTCCAGGCCGGATCTGGCGAGCATGGAAGCGCTTGAACTGCTGGCCACCCCGCTGAGATTGACCACCATACTGATATTCACCACCCTGCTGGGACTCACCACCCTGGCTAAAACCGCCAGAAACACCGCTGGGCTTAGCACCGGAACCATCAGAAACGCCGCTAGACTGAGCACCAGGGCCGTCAGAGACACCACTGGGCATAGTGCCAGAGCCACCAGAAACGCCGCTAGGCTTAGCACCGGAACCGCCAGAGATACCGCTAGGCATAGCACCTGAACCACCGGACACGCCACTGGGCATGGAACCCTCTCCACTAGAAACACCGCTAGGCATAGCACCGACGGAGCCACCCTCAGCGCGGGCAACAACACTGCCAGATTTAGAGAAGCCAGAAGGAGCGCCAGACGGGGTGGCACCGGAGGAAGCAGCACCGGACGGGGTAGCGCCCTCGCCAAAGCTGCCGCTAGGGGAGCCAGAAGGCATGCCACTGGGGACAGAGTTGCCACCGAAGTTGCCACCCTGGGCTTGGCTGGCACCAGTGCCTGACGGAGGGAAACCAGAAGGAACACCGGTGGGGACATTGCCGAAGCCATCGCCAAATCCACTGGAGTTGGCACCTCCGGAAGGTATGCCGCTGGGGACAACGCCGGAGGGGCGAGGGCCAGGACGGCCACCCTGGTGACCGCCGTGGCCGTGGGGATGTCCAGATGCCTTCGGAAAGCCGCTCGCAAAACCAGTGGGCTCAACGCCGGACGGCATAGCAGTGGGAGTAGCGTGGGAATCACCGCCAAACTGTAGAGGTGTCAGCGTTGAATCATGATATGGTAGACTGATAAACATACGCGAGGCAGATTCCAGGCGGCGGCGTTAGGAGCCAGCGAGAGAGCGGCAGCCAGGCCGATGATAACGTTAAACTTCATAGTGAATAGTGAATGTCGTTGGAAAAATAGAAAATGGATTTAAAGAATGGATGACTGAGTCACTCAATGACTGGTGATTTCAGGTTGGTAGAAAAGAATGGAGCGCGCAGCACTGTGATCGAAAGAAATTCTCTGAAGGCATCACAAGTCCTTATATAGCTTCGAGCTCAGCTTACACGCGGGTCCCTGGCGGCTGAGGGTGTGACTACCGAGACATCTAGACCGGTAGCCCAACGTTAGGAACTGTGGGGATCGGCGCTGAGTCTGCCAGGAGGGTTTCTCGGTGCCATCTTCAACCACGGATGTGTCGAATCAGCGACGATCATAGTAAGAGTGGACACTTAGCCCTAGGGAAGCATATTGGTGCATAGTCGTAGAGCCGAAGCAGGAGTCGAGTTGTGGGTTGGACGCGACGCCACCAGGGGTTCTGAAGGTTCTGAAGCAGATGGCGCCACGGGTCAATCTACTATGTTTCGCCCGGGGGAAGTTGGAGTGCACAGGCCGTGTTCGTCGGAGGCGAGGTCTAAGGTGAAACTGAGTGGCAGCGGTGAGCTCCACATCGGCTTACACGTCCTCTGCCGATCGATCCACCCACTGCTTCAGATTGACGTTCGAGGTGACCGGCCTTTGGGAGCCCGAAAGATCTCGCCTTGCCAAACCCGAAACGGCCCACGTGAATACGCCACTGGTCTCGAGCTAGGAAGTTGTTACAGAATTGTCCCGCAGTTGCGCGGCCTTTTCAAAAAAATAGCCAACTAGCAAGTAACATCTTCAATTGCTCGGGGTATTGTACACCAGATCATGGAGCGGCTCAATTAAAGTGATACCGACAAGATAGAAACCAACACGCCTAGTTCATCACTCATGAGGGGAAAAAAGAAGGGGAAAGGGGGGAAATGGGTAAACGAGGAACAGGGTAAACACATCATAGCTCCTCCTCGTCAAGCTGCATGTCGCCTCCCAGCTCTTGCTCAACTTCGTCGACCACGAAGCTCTCGTAGTCTTCGAGACCCTTCTGGACGTGCACCTTGAAACGAATGACATCGTTGAGCATGGTCTCGACATTGGTGTGAAGCTCCTCACGGAGCGCATTCGCCCGAAGCGTAAGCTGCTCATACTCGATGTTGGTGTTCATCTCACGTTGCTCCATCAATTGAACACTGTCGCTAAGAGTCGCCCGCATCTTGGCGAGCTCCTTCTCCATCTTCTCAATCTGGGCGTCAGATGCCGTCTTCTGAGTGGTGGTAATCTCTTTGGTGCGGTCGAATTCCTCCTCAGCGGCCCGACGCCGGTGCTCTAGAGCTTCAACCTCGCTGCGTTTCTCATCCATGGCCTCCTTAATATTGTCGAGTAGATTGCGACGGTCGAGATCGTCGTCGATGGCCTGTTTTCGCCGCTCATTGATCTCCTTGCGGAGCGACTGCAGGCTGTTGCGGACCGTGCTCCGAAGGTCTAGATTCAGCAGATGCGCCGGGTGGTAGCCTGTGAACGGCTCAGCCAGCAGACGATCACCCTCCGAAGAAATCCGGTTCGGCGCGCTGCCAATTTGGCTAGTGGAGAAATTATTCTCGTTGACATTTAGACTAAGCTCAAAGTCCTGGCCCTTGGCATTCTCAGCGGACTCGGGGATTAGGCTGTTTTGGTAGCCTAAGGAGTTGTAAGCCTTCACCAGATGTTCCAGGTCCTCTAGCTTCTGGCTAGCCTCTGCCTCCTTTTCCATAACGCGTGCGTGAGTTTCTTCCAGGCGAGCCATGGTGTCTTCCAGACTCTTCTGGAGTCGCTCTCGTTCAGTGTTCATGCGATCAATATCCTGAATGGTAATTCCTTGTTGGTCGACACTGGCCTGAAGATCAAGGCGTTCTGCTTCACTCTCCTGCAGCTCGGCATCGGTTTTTTGCATCTCAGTATCAAGGAACTTGATACGGACTTCGTATTTCTCGATCTTGCCCTTGACATTGTTGTTGTAGTCCTCGAATTTGCGCTTGTCGTCCTCCAGAATTCGAAAATGCTTGTCTAATTTGGCCATGTCAGGCGCATTCTTCTCTAGTTCTTCGATTTGTTCACGGAGGGCCCTGTTCTCGGCTTCCAAAGACTCCAGCTCCTGTACATAGCGCTCAGTCCCGCGAGCAAACTCCTGCGACATGTTTTCGATATGCGGGACCAAGCGCTGCTCGGCCATGTCATCATCCTCGTCTTCACCACCCTGAAGCCAATCGTGGTAGGCTCCTGTAAGGAAGCGATAGATGATGCGGTCGCCGATAACGTCGACACCAGCCTCGACACAAGCCTCGTCATAGTCACCCTCCACATAGCGATCCATCATTTGCGCCAATTGCATCAACCAATGCAGCATACCGAGGAAGGTTGACCAGTTCTGGCCACCGACGGCCGCAATTTGTGATTTCGTAATGCCCTTCTCGTAAGGATAGCGCAGCTGCTTGAGAATCGGAGGGACCTCAGAGTCCATCGCTTTCTGAAATTTGTAGCCCGGATCAATGCGGTGATAGAGCCATTGGAAGATGTAGTTGAAATCCTTCTGAGTGGGCGATCGAAGAGTATTCTGACCTAAGGTATGTTTCATCTCCAATTCAAACTTGTTATGGGTCAGGTACTCCAACAGCTCTTGGCCAATGCGAGCCTGATAGGCTCGGTCTCGTAGCGGTCGCGGGTCCCTTGGGACTCCAGCTACCACGGGAACTTGGGTGAAAAAAGACTGGTGGCTCATTGGCCCGGCCATGGATGGTCGCGAGAAAACACTGCTTCTGCGTTGTACATTTTGTGGAGCGGAATTGGATGAAAGTGAACCGGGCGCAAAGCTCTGTCGACCGGCGCTGGCGCCATGGAACATATTACTGGAGACAGATCGACGAACAGATGAGAGACCGGCTTCAGCGCCGAAGGGTCCACCGATGGATGCGCGGGAGAAGTTGGGTTGCTGAGGCCTGCTTGCCGAGTTCAACAGGGAATGGCGCCCGTTTTGCGACGTAAACGGAGGGTTATTGAAGCCGATCGTGCTCGTGCGTTTCATTGCCGACGCAGGTTGCGGGATAGAAGAGTAGTTTTGGACGCTCCCCAGAGTCTGCATTCAAATGTCAGCAGTCGCATATCTTTGCGACAACAAAGAAGGCAGTCATACCTCGCGGGGGCGCTTGATACTGAACAATCCAGTGTCTTGCGACATGATGATGACAAGGCCGCGATTGCGGCGGGAAGAATGATAAGTCGTCGAACAATAAGGAGAAGGTACAGAATCCCAAGTGTGGGAGGCCCAAGTGGGATGCGCCGCGCAAGTCCCTCGAAGAGGAGGGGATTGGTTTCACTTGCACGCAAGGTTTGGGCGGGAACTTGGGAAAGCAGTTGATGTAAACAAGAGCGTGCCACTTCCCAATATAGAAGGCGGTATGGGACAGGGAAAACAATGCAGCCGGTTATCACGAGACTCCGATCACGGGACTTCGGTCTGGGGAAAGTCTTGGCGGCCCTGGGTTCCGAGGTCCACGGCGGCTGCCGATGATGGTCGCTCCCCTGCTCTTGGACTTTCCCTCCTGCATCCTCCTACTGCAGTTGACATTCTCCTCACCATGGCTCCCCGCGAGGAGCTGATTGCTTCTGCTGTACGTGCATGACACTCTACTCTACTCTACTCTACTTCCGCTTTCGGTCGCTAATTGATGCTCTAGGTGACCTGTATGATAGATATCCGTCTATCGCGTGACGAGGGCGTAATCGCTAACTTGAGCAGTCCTTCAAGATCCTTCGGTGGCATCGTCGCCTATTGAAAAGAGAGTCGCATTCTTGCAATCAAAGAATTTGACACAAGAAGAAGTCGATCTCGCTTTATCGCGAGTGGGCGAAGACCCAGCCACCGCGGCTGCAGCAGCAAGTGCGGCGTCGGCGTCACCAGGTTATCCCACACAGCAAGTCGCATATCGTCCACCACAACAGGCCCCCCAAGGATATGGCTATCCTCCATACAATCAATGGCAGCCTCCGCCGGAGTATGTTTATCGATCCTCTATCTTCCAAACTTGAGCACTAATCACATGGGCAGGCCCCCGAAGCGCGACTGGCGGGATTGGTTCATCATGGCGACTGTTGTGGGTGGTGTAGGATACGGGATGTACTTTGTTGCAAAGGTAACGATCTCGGATAATTGGCCTTATGTCTCAACATACTAACGTACGATTTAGCGCTACATTACTCCATTGATCGCCCCGCCCACTCCCCCGCAATTGGAGCAAGACAAGGAGAACATCGATGAGCAATTCTCCCGTGCTTTCACTCTGATTGACCAGCTCTCAACCGATACATCTGCCTTGAAGGCCGCCGAGGAGGCTCGTACAGAGCGCCTGGATGCCGCTCTAAAGGACGTGGAGAACCTTGTTTCAGACCTTAAGTCCTCGTCGCGCCGACGAGACGACGAGACCCGTCGCATTAGCGATGAAGTCAAGAATTTGAAGGAAGCAATTCCCAAGGCCCTTGAAGGTGCCCGGGAGGGCAACGAGAACCGGTTGAAGGAACTTGGAGGCGAACTGAAGAGCTTGAAGGTCTTGTTGGGCAACCGACTGGGTGTTAGTGGCTCTGCTTCTCCCTCAGCTGGCCGCACTGTCGGTAGCTCAACTCCCGTTCCCGCTGCTACACCTCGCCCCGCGGAGGAAACTCCCTCTCCCTCCGCTTCTACCACTACTACCGCTACTACCGCTACCAACGGTATGCAGCCGACCGTGACCCCTGTCGAGCAGGAGCCTCAACCTGCTGCCGCGTCGCCTGCGCCTCAAAATAACGATAGCCCCCTCTCGAAGCTTGGTCGATCTGCTTCTATTCCTGCCTGGCAGATGGCTGCCGCCAACCGGTCCAAGAGCGGCTCGCAGTCGAGCCCTTCCCCCGCTGCCGACAAGCCTGCGGGCGCTGAGCAGAGCGCTCCTCCCAGCTAAATCTGGGTTGATTCAGACTGAACAAATTGTATACCTCTTCGCTTAGATGTATTTACCACAACAGACATTTTTTTTTTGATGCTTGTAATATGACCCATAATTCCAAGACGTTCGTAGAAATGCTGGGGCCGATAAGATAAGGGGCGCAAAACGTCTCGGATATCGCTCCAGCTCTTTCTTCTCTTCCTCTATTCAATAACCTACCAAAATGCCGTCGCCCACTCGGTCCCCTGATAGACCACAATCTCCCCCGGCGCGCAGCCCGGATCGGCCCCATCACCGGAGCCGTCATGGCCATTCCCATTCCCATCGCCACCGTCACCGTGATGGCTCGCGCGAGCGTTCGCGCTCTCCCCATCGATCGGACAGGCAGAGATTAGATCGTCGCCATCGTCATGAAGACCGAGATAAACAGCGAGAACGGGGTCGAGATCACCACGAACGGCGAGAGAAAGAGAAGGCCGTCCAGCCGGTGATTCTGCCATTCCAAGCACGGGAGCTCTCAATGCGCGATCTCGACACCTACGAGCCAATGTTCGCCATGTACCTGGATATTCAAAAGGGGCATTATATAGGGGATATGAAAGATGAGGAGGTGAAGGGGCGGTGGAAGAGTTTTATTCGAAAATGGCATGCATGAAAGAACTCCGGAGTAACTTTTTTCTAACCTTGCGCAGGAATCGCGGAGAGCTTGCCGAGGGCTGGTATGAGCCAGCTACACTCCAGAAGGCACGCCAGAACGCAGCTGAGGAGCCACCTTTGGATCGGGAACGTAAATCGCCGGATTATGCACGCGGTGGACAACCGCAGGGTGGGGATGTCGAGGATCCGCCGGTAGAAGATGATGATGACGATGACGAGGACTATGGTCCAAAGTTGCCTCACCCCGGCTCGATGAGAGCTGCGGCCCGCTCTGGCCCTGCGATACCGAATATGCAGGATCTTGAACTTCGAAGAGGTAGGCATCTCATTGACCGGCCTACGAATTATGAACCACGAGCTAACAAACCTAATAGAATCCGCTTTGGAAGACGCCATGGCCGCACGTGACGATTCGCGAGAGCAGTATCGCTCCGGAATGCGCTCTCATAAGGCGGAACAGCGCCACCTGTTAGATGAGGTTGCGCCTCGGGCAGAGGCCGGCACGAGAGAAAGACAGCTTGAGAAGCGCCGGGAGGCAGCTGCAGCCAACCGTTCTTTCGCAGAAGCTCGTGGAGCCTCACCTGAAGCTGCCCCAGAGGCAGAGCTCATGGGGTCTGGAGATAATGATTTGGCTGCTTTCAAGAGGGAGAAGGAGCAGAACCAGCGCAAGAAGAATGAGCGGGAGATCCGCCGCGAAGAGATTCTGCGTGCTCGAGCTGCTGAACGAGAGGAACGTATTCAGAAGTATCGAGAGAAGGAGGAGGAGACTATTGGCTGGTTGCAGACTTTGGCAAAGCAGCGATTTGGCTGATTTGTGGATACTTTGGATGAGTTATTCTTTTTACCATTTAGCGAGCGACTGTTCCATAGCTTCTGGGCTTGGACAAATTTTGCATTGCCACATATCTTGTGAGAAATGAGAACCTTGATCATCGGGTCTATATCTAGATCTACTATCTTTTTCTATTCCAATCCATCTAGTTACAATATACACCACGTCAAGCGCCCCGGAAAGAAGTCAACGAACAAAGCTGATTACCATCAACATCGAAGTTCACCGGATCAAGCCACTTCTTAAAAGAGCTCTTCAACCCCGGCCACTCGGTATCAACAATAGAGAACCAGGCCGTATCCCGGTTGCGGCCCTTGATAATCAAATGCTGGCGGAAAACACCTTCCTCGGTGAAGCCAAACCGCGCGGCAGCCTTCTTGGATGGCGCATTTAGATTATCGCATTTCCACTCGAGACGACGATACCCAAGCTCCCCGAAGACAGCGGCAGCGATTAGATAGAACGCCTCTGTGGCAGCAGTTGTCCGCTGTAGAAGAGGAGAGAAAATGACATAACCGAGTTCGACGACGCGGTTCTTTAGATCCATGCGCATCAGACTGAAGAAGCCCAGTGGGTTACCGGATGGGTCGACTAGGGCGTAGAATACTGGATCTTGGGATTTGCAGAAACCCGTCAGAAGCTCAGTGAATGCTTCTTTGCCGGGTAACGGCTCGGTAGGGATGTAGGTCCAGACGCCGACTTGGTCTGGTTGGCCGATTATCTCCCATAGACCGTCGATATGGGTTGGAGAAAGTGGCTCGAGAGATACTGAGCGTCCCGTGAATGATTTGCGAGGCGGCGGAAGAGCAGTGCCTGCTTCGATGGGGATTCCGACAGGTCGGATCATGTTGAATTCGTGGATTAGTGAATTGATGAGATGAATTGGTGGTGTTGGAAATGGGGGAGATGATGGTGGGAAAATGTGAAGGTCCGCAGATGTCTCGTATATTCCGGGGAACACAATGGCTTGATATTGACAGATGAGTCAGGGTGCGATGTTACCTTGGTTTTACAGTACCGGATGTCGGCCGTGTGGGGATCGGATTTGACCCGTTCAACTTTAAGCTCGAAGCTCGAAGCTTCATTCTTCATTCTGCAACCCCCCCCCCCCCCACCATGACCATTTCTAAAGCCCTACAGGGCCTGAAACGGTTCACCACCTGCGACGTATGATACTCGCTCTTGCATTTCCAGATCATCCATTAACGCAGCGCACCAGATTGGCGATGCGCTCGTCAAGCTCAAGCACCCTTACGGCGGCTTCCTGGATGGCCTCCAGATGTTCTCGCCGGGCAGTGGAACCAGCCTTTACGGACCAGCGATAACAGTGAAGATGGTCGAGACGAATAGTCCCGGCCCGACGCCTCCTATTCACTTCGCGGACGCGAACAAAGCAGGCCATATCATGTACATCCAGCAGCCCAAAGGGCTTCCTTCCGCATGCTGGGGCGGCCTGATGTCGACCCGGGCGCAGACACTCGGAAGTCTAGGAACCATCATCGATGGTCGCATGAGAGATACTCAAGAGCATATCGATATGAAGTACCCCGTATGTGACGCGTTTTCTACCCAGCTAGTATCTGCGTAGAAGATCATTCAAACTAAACAATTCAACAGGTCTTCGCTCGCAGCACGGCCGTTCTTGGATCAAATGGATTTACTCGTGCGTCTGCGATCAATATTCCGCTGCAGTTCAAGGATGATCTCTGGGTTTACCCGGAGGATATCCTCGTAGGCGATGAGAATGGTGTCGTGGTTGTACCGCCGACCCTGATGGAGCAGGTTGTTGAGCTTTGTCAAGAGCGCTTTGACATTGATGAGAAGACCATGAAGGCTCTCCGGGCTGGTGAAGCTATGGGCCCGACGATTAAGCGGCTGCGCAAGTAACTATTGGCATAGCTGCTCACACTGTTGAAGGGTTTAAAGGTACACGCATTAAACTGTAGATAGAATGATATTACACGTCCCTTATATTCAGGACTATAAACTTGCTTAGAATGTCACAAAAAAGCTCTGACAGCTTGAGCCACTCCGAAATCGAGGGCATCCATATAATATATATCATGTCTGGGCACAACTGAACGGGCTACTAATGCTCCCGTTACGGTATTGAATTCTCTGTGAGCGGAGTTAGTAAATTGATCCAATTCATCAGATTTCAGGTCAGAACTTACTATGTCATCGATACTGGAGTATAGGCCACAGACCAGCACCGCCAGTCCAAAGAGGAACACCAGGAAGTTGACGATGCCAATAAGCAGGTTCTTCCCCGAAAACAAAGATCCTTTGCGGAGAAGTACCAGCCACATGATAGGAGGCAAGTAGAAGGAGAAGCCAGACGTAAACAGAGCGGCAACAATAGATAGCAAGTCCGAGAAGAACGGAATAGCTTCGGCAATTACCCATGCCAGAATAGTGATGACTGCAATGAAAGCAATCCACGTCATCCAGCCCTTGGGAGTATTGACATAGCGAATAACGCTGTTCTTGAAGACTCGGTTATGCAGCAACCGACCAGTCACAATTGCATTAATTGAGCCCGAGATGAAGATAACTGGCAGGGCCACACCAAAGGCAATTCTGCTAATGGTGTCTCCGGCAGACAAAAGTGCAGGGGACTGGACGCCTGGGCCAACAAAAGCATAGATTACGGCCCCAGTGATGGTGTAAATCACGATCTCAATCAGACCCAGTGCCCAGATAGACTTGGTAAAGTCCTTGGGTGTGTGCATTTCCTCCATGAAGGAGAATTGGCACGTTGCGAAAGAGTAAGCAAACACGATGTCTCCGATGGCGACGTAGGCCTCGGAGAATGTCACGTTCTCTTTAGGCAGAGCAGTCCAAGCTACAGAGCTTAAGCCACCGGGCGAATTGGTGCCCTGGATACCCGTGGCAATGATCGTGATGCCGATGGCAAGGATGATAGAGGCAAAATCAATGTAGCCGAGAATCGTGATATCGGCAAATGATGAAGGGAGCGCAAGCAAGAAGAGAACAATGGCCGTCACAACGCCGAATACTAAAGAACAGACACCACTCTTTGTGATATCGGCGAGTGCAATAGTTCCAGTCAGGCAATGTGAGCCGATCACAAAGAGCAATTGGATCACAAACACGGACGAAAACAGCTCGTAACCGAATCTACCCATCAACAAGGTACCGACATCTCCATAGTGCTGCACTGCAGGATAGGCAAGTTTGACCTGACCGATGATCCATGAGGTGTAGATCGCAATGAGGCCAATGCCAACGCAGCAGATGACACCAGTGACCATTCCTAATGTTGCAAATGCTTGAGGGATAGATAGGGCTCCGAGTGCAATGGCCTCGACAATGAGCATGAGAGTCAACTGCTTCCATCCGAGACGCTTATATTTTGCCTCTCCGGCAGTGGCGATCTGATGCTCGACATCACTCAACTCTTTCATTGTCTTGTCCTTGAAAGTTGAAGAACCCGATGGAGAATGTGGCCTTTCCTTGCCGGCATCCCAATTGGTATCGGCGACATGGTTTGTGGCAGCATGTGCCACGCCTTGGGAGGTCATGACTCAGACGTGAAAAATTCAACCCAAAACAGAAACAAACAGAAACGCTTCAGAAAAGGAACTGAAGGGAGTCAATGTTTAAACCTGACTAGCAGACCATATGCGGAGAATGTGGAGAGAAGGCTGCGCACATTGACGTTCAGTTTCAAGGTGGACACATTGATATGTACTTATGCACTAAGTAAGCCGACCTGTACTGGCTCTGCTCGGCTAACTCCAAGAGATCTCCAGGGCTCTGCAACTGTTAGGTAACTTTTTTAAGGCTCGGCGCTTGAACTCGTTGTGGGCCTAGGGCAATGAGGAAAAGTGGGACTGACTCCAATTGTTTTGTATCCTGCTCACCGGCGGACTTTTATAATAAGGAAATCCCCGATAGTTCACGTATCACGTCTTTCCGATAATATCATCCAGGAAAGTATGTAAACCCTTACGCTGTTGGATCAGATTCCAGGCTGCTAGGTTGAAGACATGACAGCACGATCAATTGATCGGCACGCTATACCAACGCCACCGCGGCCGGAATGGAGATGCCCACAATGTCCGGGTAGGTCGACGATATCGACTCGTGCGGGGATCTCAGCCACAGAAACCATCATGACGGGGAACTTGTCTCCTCATATCTCTCCCCATTGACGGGGCGACCCGAAAGCTCAGATCGCCTCAAATGTGAAGATTTTATAGACCCATCAAGTCGTGCGGAGTGGGCCGTGGTTGGTCAAAATCGACGGGAAGTATCGCCATTGGCTGAGTCTACTTTGGACTCAGACTCGGAAAACTCCGACCACCGTTCGTTTCCTGACTGCTCATACGTAATAATCTCTATGAGGTATTTAGCGAGTTGGATGGTAGGCATGCCTGCATAGCGCATCAAACGGCATACACACGTGGGAACTCGTTAAAACGACTCATGGCGACTTTTTCAACGCTCTTAGAAGTTTCTTACATCGAGCACACGATGCACCCACGTTTCAACGTAGCGCTCCGACTCCCTTGGGAATGAGATTTGCTCTTTATATAGATCTTAATAGCTTTTTTCCTATCCGACATATAAATGTCGTACGCGCAGTCTCTATGGGATTAAGAAATTATGATTCGAAACCGTGTGAGCATCAATTGCAACCTGCATACTTTTCAGGAGAAATCCCGAAGTATATTGAACAGCTTCCAATGAGGAAGAAAAAAAAACACTCAGGATGAGCTGAAGATATTTGGCACGAATATATTTGTGAAGGTGCCCATTGTTGTAGGAGTTTATAATTCATTAGCTCGGCTAATTAACGGGCTGAGAGTGGTTGCCGATCTAGGGATCCCGCGATTGAAAGAGAAGATCAGAAGCGCTATCACTGCCTCAAATTAGATTCAGGCTTAAATTCTATCTCATCGTGGCTCGGCGGAGGGGCAGCTTTACCTGTGGAACAACATACAAAGAACCAGAGAAATCAGTGACATCCACTTGACAGTAATGTTCGTAGTCAGAGGTCAAGAAATGAGGATATATGGAAAAGTCTAATTTTGAGTATGGCTGTAGCACTGTCCAAGCCGTCTTGACTATATCCAAAGCAACTTCTCGAGAAAGGGAGAATCGCACTGCTGCCAGGTACATAAAACGCTCTGCGGTTTTTTTTCGCGGTCTTCTACGGGCCTGGGTTCCGTAGGATCGGCTCGAACCGAGCGTAAGATACGCAGAGCACTAGAGGGCCAAACAAGTTTCTCCTTCCATTTGATGATCAATCATCGATGTCCGCAGCAGTCTCATCTCACGTAGTAAAGATTAATCTCGCGGTATATTGCAAATCATAATTGAGCCCCAGTGATTTGGTCCTTGCTGTTGGTCCTTGCGGCAGGCACTAGTTGGAGTTTCGCAAGCTTCTGGGCCAGGACACAGTCAGGTCGACTTCGCATACTTGGAATGCCTGCACATAATACATGTCAAGCGACTTGCATCGATTAATATCCGCGAAGAGAAATCCACGTTCTCGAGGACTCTAGGCCCAAACTCTGTGCTGAATCTGCCCTTTGTCAAATGTCTCAAATTACGCATTAATCAGTTAATATGCTGTCATTATCTATCGAAGAGTTAGTGAATCTCACGGGGGTGGGTCGATGTAGGGAGAAACAGAAGCATGCGCGATCTCGACAAATGGGCTTCTAGTTGATACATGCACCACGACCCTGAAGCGCGGTAAAAGGGCTAAACAAACAGCATACCAGACATAGGTCTGTGAGTCTGCTGTGATTTAGTGTGCAACTGCCACTGCTTTCAGTGGGTAGTATCACTGTGCGAGCCATGGAAAGAGGGGAGGAGTGTATGACAAGGTGGCTCACCACCCATTTATTTGGCAGTTTTTGTCCTCCACGCCAACCTTTTCTCATCCTTAGCAAAAAAGCTACACCATTCCCACCTTCATAATGACAGTCAGTGAAGGTCGTAGCATCATCATCGTGGGCGTCGGCTCATCCATGTCCCGATCACTGGCGATATGGCTTGCAACTCTCGGCTGGCATATCGGTCTGATCTCGCGATCAGAGAACAACCTCTTCGCCATTGCCGAGGAAGTTCGCCGCTCTGGAGCTTCCGGTTCAAAAGTAGTTCATCGAGCCGCAGATGCCGGCGATGCGCCCGCTTTGAAATCAGCTCTTGACTGGTGCTTACAGCAACTAGGTGGCAAACTAGATGTCCTGAGCTACAATGCTGCTCGTGTATCAGAATCGACGGTGACTACTCTCCAATCTGACACTCTCGAGCTCGATTTCAAAATTTCTGCCGTTGGAACCCTCGTTACTGGCCAGTGGTTCCGTGACAATGCCCAGCTAGACCGTGTCCCGAAGGGTGAGCTGCCGATGTTCCTGGTGACCGGCGGGCTTCTCGATAAGACACCAAATCCCGAGATGGCATCTCTCAGTGCAGTTAAGTCTGCTTCGCAAACAATCACTCGATTGTTCGCTCAGGCACTCCCGCAGGAGTATCAAATCTTAGTTGGTATGCCGACTGTGACGGGAAGAATCATCGATCCGGACACTGGGGAGTACTTTGAGAAATTCCAGCCAGATAAAATTATTCAGACACTTTTCAAGCCCTTTTTTGAGGACCGAGAGAACATGCGGGGTGGAATCCAGTCGTGGAAGGTGGAGCGTTTCCTATGATGGCTACAAAACTGGAGAAAACCTAGGTATGACTGGAGCAAGCGTAGGGATGTCAAGTCGTGCAAACATTTCATATTGTGCAATCTAGCCATGCAGAATGACTCTGGCAATGATTGATTGACCCTGGTCTCTGGATTAGAGCGTACTTCACTATTCACCAGAGTATACCTCACCCCGGATTCGCGGCATCTACTTGTGAGGATGCGCCGCTCCGCTCGTCGGAAATGCGGGTGACACCCACCCCAACAATGTTCAACCTATTTTCTTCTCTCGACATCCCAACAAGAAACACCCCAAAATGCGATTGCCAGACTCGATACAACGCCTGCATATGCCCGCTTCACTAACCTCAAGACGCGCCCTGCATACCAAGCAGCGCAGTCTACCAGCCGCCTACTACCGCGGGGGAACCTCGCGCGCCGTGTTGTTTAAACAGGAAGATCTTCCACACGATCGAAAAGACTGGAACTCAATCTTCCGCGGTGTCATCGGCAGCCCAGATCCATATGGCCGGCAGCTTGACGGGCTGGGAGGCGGCATCTCCAGCCTCTCTAAGGTGTGCGTGGTTGGCAAATCCACCCACCGCGACGCAGATATCGACTACACCTTTGTGTCGCTAGGCATCAAGAATACAGAGGTAGACTATTCCAGCAATTGCGGGAACATGAGTAGTGCCATTGGGCCATTTGCTATTGATTCGAGGCTGTTCCCCTTGGAGAGGAATCACGGCAACGTCTCGATTCGCATTCACAACACCAATACCGGGAAGATCATCCATTCATCCTTCCCTGTCGTTGATGGTGAAGCTGCTGCAGATGGCGACTTCTCTATTGATGGAGTTGCTGGCACTGCGGCGCGCGTACAGCTGGACTTTATTAACCCCGCCGGCTCGGTTACGGGGAAACTGCTGCCCACAGGGAATGTGACAGACACCATCGATGGTGTTTTAGCGACGTGCATAGATGCCGCGAACCCTTGCGTATTTGTTCGCGCTGAAGATCTCGGCCTGGAGGGCAATTTGACACCGGACGAGATTACCGCCCATTCCGGTCTTCTTACACGCTTGGATTCGATCCGTCGCCAGGCTGGCGTCAAGATGGGCCTTGCGCATACCCTTGCTGCGGTCACGGGGAGCATACCCAAGATTGCGATAGTTGCGGAGCCATCTGCAACTGATCATCGAGATGTAGAACCGAAGCAGACTTCTGCCGAGGTGGATCTTCTCGCTCGTGCTCTTTCTGTGGGACAACCACACAAGGCCGTTCCCATTACCGTTGCTCTGGCACTAGCTGCCGCTGCACGAGTCCCTGGAAGTACTGTTGCAGAGATTGTCGCAGGGAAGGAGCCCATTAATGATGCAGGCATCACAATTGGGCACGCAAGTGGAAATCTTCTGGTGGGTGCCAACTTCGAAGAAAACGGCACCCTCGCCGCTGCAACAGTGTTTCGTACAGCTCGCCGACTTTTCGAGGGTCGGATCTTCTGGAAGAGCGAAAGATCAAATTGAGTAGATCATTGAAACCACCTATCTAATGCCAACCCTCCACCCCCAAAATTAGAATACTCCATGAATCATCTTTATTGTACGCCTATTTACCAAACCACCCAACCCAATCTCAATGCTGTTTTTTTGTACCGAATGCACCAACACAAACGTATCTCCAAGCTACCATCTATGCCTTCCTCCCCAAATCAAGATCCCTCACCAACTTCATATCTCCATGCTCATTAGACTCTCCCAGTCCAAAGAACGGCCTAACGGCAACATCAACCATCTCCTCAAACAGCCTCCCAACAACAACCTCCCTAAGCTCTTCACCAGTCTGTCCGAAATCAGGGAATGCATTCAATTCCAACAACCACGCATTTCCTTCCGCATCAACCAAGAAATCAACACCAAACAACTCGAACGCATTAGGCAGCGTCTGGAAATGAACCATCATACCCCGTGCAGCAGCTTCGAATACTTCACCGGTAACATTGCAGATCTGTTCAAAGATCTTCTCCTTCCAGTCTGCCGTGAGGCCAGGAACGTGGTGATCGAGATTCCAGAATCGGCGCACACTGCCCTCGTTTGAGCTTCCGCCTTCCTGGAAACACGTATTGGTGAGATGGCGCGCAAGATCCATGACCTCGTCTTCTTCCTCATGAGGTGGGCAGTAAGGCTTCGCAGCGAAAAGAGCAAGCATCTCCTTGAAGACGTAGACCTTCAACGCGCCCGTTGCAAGAACATAGGTGCGGATGTGGAATTTGCGATTCGAAGACGAGGGCAAGAGCAGCGGGGGGTCGATGTAGGGCTGGGCCATGAAATGGCGCAATTGAGAGGTGACAATACCTGCGTCGTGTGCTGTATCTTCGTCTTTATCTTCATCTTCATCGTCCTCCTTGGTCTCTGAGCCGCTTTCTTCGTCGTCGGAATCTTCTTCCCATTCTTCGAAGATCTCGCGGAGTTGGTCTTCGCTGTTGAAGAGTCGAATGCCTTGGCCTCTGTCACTCATGCCAGGCTTGAGAATCCACCATTCTTTCTCCGAGTTGGGTCTTTCTTCATTCTTGTCCATACTCTCTCGCAGTTCGTATGCTTCCAGCAAGGCATCGTCTAGGAACTCCGCGTAGTCAAGCTCGAAGTCAAATGCGGGCTTGAAGTGTTTCTGCAGAGCACTGTCTGGGTTTTTCGAAATCCAGTTGGCAACCGTATTGGAGAGGTAATGTTTGCGAATAAGAGCCTTGCGAATGACGTATGCGTTCGCGAGAGAGGTCGTGGGCCGGACAAGGACGTGTTCGAATTCGATGCGTTCGTATTCACGGTATTGGAAGACGGGCGCTGAGCGATCCGGCAAGTCATCCAGAGACGAAACGGTTCTGATATCAACCAAATTACCAAGACGGCGGGTCAGTGCTTTCTGCACCAGGTCTTGGACATACGGATCGTCACAGTCAACGATGGAGTACACCGTAGGCTTTTCCGTGGGCTGTTTATCTGATCTACATGACCGCAATCAGAATCCCATTGATTGCAAAATAGATAAGGGGGCATGATGTCTATCAGCTAGGCCAGATATCTAAAGTGCATGGACCATGTATCTCGTATATCTGAATCGAACTCGTCGTAGCCATCATGCCCTAGACTCCACTCACAGCTTGATCTCACCAGCGATACCGGGCGCGTGCATAAAGCAGGCTTTAAGAGGCGTGACACTGCGCGGAAAGGTTAGGATGGAACATAGATACCCGGAAACAATAACAAACCTAGTCATCTGTTCCTTCACAGTCCAGCCATCATTCCCAGGAGCATTCTCCTCAACGCTGCGATAGACATCCTGAAGACTTGGCGCCCACTTAAAGTGCTTGTGCTGGAATCGTGTCTTGTTGGGCTCGCTAGCAGGAACAGGCTTCTCGCCAGCAGTCTCACTGGCAATGCGAAGCCGCTGCTCATCCAGCTCGGGATCATCCGCAGCAGCAGGGTCGGTAACCTGGAAACAGCTTCCAGAAGACCACTTATTAATCAGCATATCAGTATAGAGAACCTTATTCTGGCTCACGCCAGGCTCCAAGGGAACGTTGACGCTGTAGAGATCAACGCCATCGACCCAGTTAGCACATAGGTACTCGATCAACTTGACCGAGTGAGTCGAAGCCTCAGCGATAACCACAGGGTCATGGTTGCGCGAGCTGAAGGCATATGACAAGGCAATGGATCGTTTGCCGCAGACAGCACCCTCCATGGCACCACCGATAGTCCCGCTCGACAATGCGAACAGCGCCGTGGTATTGCGCCCATAGTTCGGGCCCGAGACGACAAGATCGATCGGTCCTCGTTCCTGGAAGTAGTGATAAAGACCGATCTGGACGCAGCTTGCCGGTGTGGAATCAATCAAGATCCATTCGTCCCCGCCATCGTCGGGCTCGCCGTCGCTACCCCGCGGTAGGTGGTGTGTTGTCCCATCCTCCTGGTGAAGTGTGCCCGGCCGGAAGTAAGTTGGCTTTATAGATGCGCCTATGATGTGCGCTTTACCGATCCATGATCGCTGTTGGTGGGGGAGAACGACCGAGACAGTGTGGCCGGCGGCTTGCAGCGAGCGAACGAGCGAATGAACATAGGGTGAGGACTGGTTCGACGGCGGACCGTCGTCGTTTGTAACCTGGACAGAAGTCAGAGAGACTCAGGGATAGCTTATACGGCTCGTAATTACCAGAATGTGCATGGTGAATCGGTCAATTGCAAATTGGAGGGAAAGCGGAATCGGAGATTTGCCCGTGCAGCGGGGGCCTTTTGATCGGGACTTGGCATTTACTTCGTCATTTACGCGTTGGGTATATTTTGGGCGCATAACAGCACACCATCTTCATACATTAATGGTCATCCTCGAGTAACCGACTCCGCCGTTTCTGCATGCCTCGCGCCTCTGCGCTTTCAAGGCCTGAACCTTGAGCTGCCTCATCGCCAGCGCGTGGGTAGCTCTGCAGCATTCTCTCGGGTTCTTCCTCCTTGACCTTGACATGCTCACTAGAGGAGTCATCATCTTCGGGCTCATCTTTCACTCGCTCGGTTTCTTCTTCCTTGATCTGCTCTTCGATGGGAGCGGGTTGCAAAACCAAGCTCAAGACGAACCAAGTCAAACCAGCGGAGCCCATCGAGATAGTCCAGAACAGAGAACTGAATACTACAAAGGAAGTAAGCTTCCAGCGATACATACACCATCTGTGTTCAGGTCAGCATATTTTCGTAAATAATCAGGAGCGAAGAAAACCTACCGTAGCCCTGTAAATCTAGCCCGGAATTCCACCCGCGCAGAGTATATTTGCACCTCACTCCAGCTCTGGATCTCAAGTCGTAAGTTCTGCGGCAAGTTCTTTGTACCACGCGCAAACTCGACTTTCTCCATCATCGGCACCTCCAGTATCTCGGCCTCCCTGCGCCATCCAACTAGGTAAAGCGGCAGACGCAACACCCTCCGTGCGAGATCCACGAGCGGCGAGGAATAAGTCAAGATGGCCGGTCGGCGGGACTGCGAAATCGGGTTCCTGGTCTCAACTGGGATCACAGATCCTCCTATTTGGTGTGCGTAGAGAGTGAGATCGACCATGAAGTTCCCGACGTCGAGGTTCTTGGGCGTGCGCGGCATATCGAGAACCACGGCGACATCGTAGGGCTGGGAAGATACGAATTCTGATTCGAAGGAAGCAGTGCCCCATGGGTGTTGTTTGGGGCTTCTAGAATGTCAGTACGTCATTGGAGCTGTGGAAGCTGGAGCGCGAATTCTTACTCATGTTGCAGATGGACGACGCGATCAACTCCGACGGTTGGGATGAAGTTCATGTAAAATATGGTGTAGGCGATCCCGGAGATGCCCAGGAGAAGCAGCGTGGCGCCGCTGAACAGGATGATGTTTAGGTATATGCGGAGGGCCGTCTTGGAGAACAACACGCGGAACGGGGCTAGGAGCGCGTCCTGTTGACTGTCAGTCCGAGTACACCACGAGGTTAGGGAGAAATCGACCTTGACGACAGCCTGGGAGCTTGCCGGGCTGTCATACTCGGTGTCTGAATACTCCGAATCAGCCATTTTGGAGGCTGGGGAAAGATGATGTTAAAAGCAAGTTCCTCGGCAGCAGCAACGCGGGTCTCCTTATCGCAACTCCACCTTGGCAGCCCACGTTGAGCTTCCTGGCTTCAGTTTCAGACACGGTACAAGGACATTGAACTATATTGTTCAAAGAAAGCTATGCATTTAGCGAACTGTGCGATGAAGAATCCCAGGGGCTGTTTCATCTACATTTACCCAAGTCTGCAGCCACAATGCCTAAGAAAACCCCACATGTGCAACACGAATTCAAATGATAGATTGAATTAAGAATTCCCACCGTATGCAGAACCATTCAACTCCAGCTTTTACAATTTTATCATTACAAGTCGCGGCATTGAAACGCGAGAAATATCATAGTATCTCAAGTCATGCGGAAATCGTGACATAGGAAAGATGCATGCCATCCCCACGGCCACCCCGGCCGTAACGTGAGACATAATAATAAAAACGTGAAAACAAGGAAAACTCCGTGAAGAAATACATTGAGAAGTGGAGTACGGCATCAAGCTGCCGGTTGGAGAAGTTGTGGAGGAGAGGAGGGTAGATGCACAGCTTTAGCCTCAGGCGATGGGGCGAGGGCTTTGTTGCTGAATGTGCTGGAGGAGAGCATCGAACAGTCGACCGATCTGGACAAGGACACTGTTAGCATTTGTCATGGCAGGTATGGGTATATCCAAAGCTTATGGAGTAGTAGCAGGGAAGGGGATTTTATCATACCTCGGGGGCCGCCTGAATGAAGGGGAGACGGAAGAAGGAGTAGCTCCGGTTCTGGAGGAGCTCTTGGAGGGTGATGATCAGGCCCCATGGGTGAGGACGGTGGACAATGAGGCGCTCAAGCAGCACACGGATGATCTGCTGACGGATGTCGGAATCATCTTGCTCAGAATAGTCAACGCCGAACAGTCGCAGAATGGTGAAACTGAAGAAGTAGGTGTGGCTGTTTGGGTATCGCAGCTGGTTCGCCATCGCGCTGAGCAAGTAATAGCGGGCCTCAGGTTGCATGTTCTGGGCCATGGCCTCCAAGAGGGCAGCGTGAGTCGAGTTCTCGAATGCAGAGCGAGTGTTGCTCTTCGAGGCATGCTCCACTGCAGCTTGCTGGCCAATGTACAGGACCAGAGCGTTTACGAGCACGACGTCCACGTTGATGGGAGCGTAGAACAAAGCGGTGTCATTGGCATCGTGGCTAAGAACAGCTTCGCAGATCTGCTGAACCGCAGTCTCAGAGACACTTTCATTCTGGATAGCGGCATCAACGATGCCCTTGATGTCGGCTTGCTGCAGGGGCGCAGCGATATCGCCAGCAATCTTGGGGATCTCGCGCATTTCTTCGATCCGTTCAACCTTGAGACCCTCCCTGAAAGGATCGGGCAATTTCTGGAAAGAAGAGGGATATGCACTGAGGACCAGGTTGCGAAGCTGGGCGCAATGAGCGGGGATCACATTGCAGAACTGGAAGTGGTTCTCAGCAACGAACTCGGGGAAGTCGTGATGCAGGATCAGCAAGATGCGAAGCACGCCCTTGTACAAGTCCTTGGCGACATAAGTGATGTTAGCAGCCTTGAGCTGTTCGCCAATGTAGGAAAGCAGGGCCTGCATGATTGCACAGTAAGAAGCCCAGCCAGCGCGTTCGGGCATGTTGAGCATGTCAGACATGAACACGCGGTGGGAGACCAGAGATAACCATCCGTAGACAAAGCCAGGAACGTAGCGAGGCTGGATGGACAGGAACTTGTTAGCCAGCGCAAAGATCATGCCCTGGTGCTCCTCGTTGTGCTGGAGGCCGGCCATGGAGTATTCGCACAGGATGCTGGAGAACAGACGGAAGAAGACACGCTGATTGAAGCCTTCTCCACGCATGACCTGGTGATTGTTCAGAACCAGAACCAGAGTAGCAAGAATTGAATTGAAATAAGCGGGCTTGCTGGCCTTGACAGCACCGACACTCTCGCCTTGGAACTTGACCAGGAAGATAATGAGCTTCGCAAGGGCATCAATGTAGAGGAATGCCTCGTCGAGGCTGCCTCCGGCGGGATTCTGATACTCGTGCTCAAACATGGCAACCGAAATGTCAATGGCGAGACGGAAGAACAAAGCAGAATCCTCCTGGCTGTTCATCACCTGGCGGTTGTGCATGTCCTGAAGGAAGGACAGGTAGGTGCGGTCATTGGCACCAGAGGCCTTGTAGATGCCAATCCACTCACTGAAAATGTACTCCATCTGGTCGCGCTTGGAGCGCGCCCGGTCAGTGAGAAGCGAGTTGACAACCTCAGGGATGCCAACATCGCGCAACTTGCGGATGATCTCGAGAGCGGGGGCCAGATTAGCATCTTCGGCGAGCCATTGACTCATGGCCTCCAAGCTGCCCGAGAAGTCCGATCTGAGAGCAGAAGGCTCGTCACTGAAGAGAACGCGGTCCATCAGGTTGTCAAGCAGCTCCAGAGAGCTGGTGTTCTTCTGCATGATAAGGCGGGTGAGGACCATGTCCACTCGGCGAATGTCCAAAAGGCCTGCATCGATGAGAGCGACAGTGACGGGCACGTTGAACATGTGCTCATCGTCAAGCTCAGCCAGAAGGGCCCAGGTGTAACGTGCGATCAATGTGGACATATCGCAAAGCTTGGCAAGAAGGTGAACAAGGACCTCAATCTCCAACGAGTCCGTGGACTGAGAGTAGAGAATGGTGCAAACCTTCAAAGACGTCAGTCGCGCCAACTCTTCTCCGTTGGGCGAAGCGAGAATGGCACGCAATGCCTGGTTGTATTCCTGAAGAACGGTGCTCTCTCTGCCAAGGTCTTTGACGTGCTCCTCGGGAGCGCTGCGAGCAGACTCCTGGAGCTCAGAGATGAGGGTCTCGATTCGGTCGCGAGGAGCCTGGGCGTCAAGGAACCCATTGGCGTGAACGGGCATTTGCGAGACTGCGTGCTGTGTCTGGGGGGTTCGGTGAGGAACAGCAGGTTGTTCCGCGGGAGTAGAAAGATTGGGGATGGCGGGGTAGGATTCTTGGAGAACGTCAGGCAGTTGACGACCGGAATCAGTTGAAGCGTTCTGCGGGTGAGCGGCACTGGCCCCTCGGGATTGACGGGCAAACTCTTCGTAGATGGCCAGTTGCTCTTTGTTGAGACCTCCGGGGTTCTGGCGGTAAGGCTCAGGGATGAAGAGGCCCCAGCGGTTCATTGAGGAGTCAATGAATGGCTCATTGGGTCGGCTGGCAAGATGACGACGACGGGCCTCCAGCTGGGGCTCAATCACCTTCTCTATCTCGGGAAGAGACTTCTCCTCAGCTGCCTTCTCAACAATACCACATGCGGCATCCAGGTTGTCATTGACACACATTAGAATCAAGCCTTCAGGCATAGGCTGCTCTGAGAATTCTTGCTGTATGACCCGGATGTAGTTGGTCATGCTGACCTTTAGCGGCTCCTTGCAAGTAACGAGGGCCAGGCTACCGGCAAGTTGACGGACCATGGTGGCAGCGGCATGCCGGACCTTCTCTTCATCGGGCTCCATGGCAAAGTCCTTCGAGACCAGCTGGACAGTCGAGATGGAAGCAATGGTGACAGAGCGCTCCACAACCGGGGTGATGATCTCACCAATAGCACGCTCCACGGCAGTTTGGACAATCTGTCGCAACATAGTGGGATCAACCATGCTGCTAGCCGACGGGGGCAGAACAAGGATCTTGTCAAGGCTTGGTAGAGTGGACATGATTGATGCTGGCGACAGCCTCTCATTACGAATGCCCTGGTTGATGCTGCCGATAGCCATGTCCTCGAAGGGCTCGAGGCCTTGCGGGATGCTCGCAGCCGGCAAAGCTTCTTCGACATGAGCAGTGCGGTCGCGAATGAAGACCGCTGGTTCGATGGTCTTGTGGTCGAGGTCCAAATCCTTGCACAGCACCTCAATTTCGAACTTCAAGTTGAGTTTCAGCTCAGCGAAGTGGTAAAGTTCAAGCAGGAGGTGCAGGATGTCCATCAGCCACGGGTTCGGAGGTTTGAAGACCCTGGACTTGGTGGCTTGCACGAGAGTCTTGCAGGTGAAGGGAATCGTGACCATGAGACGTTGGGTGTCGTATCCTTCCAAGAGTAGCCCCTTAAAGTAGATGTTCTTGTGGAGAATAGGCTTGTCCTTCGCGATTGTCAACGAGCCCAGCCAAGCACCAAGGTTTTTGAGGTGGCCACGATCTTGGGAGGAAGTGAGAGTTGCTTCGGAGTTCAGAAGCTTCGCGAGGCTCACGTAGGTCTCGCGAAGGACCTCCTTCCAGAGGGTCTTGTCATCGATGCGGCCAAGAAGGTCGAGGTAGAGCTGCTGGAAGTTGGGTTGAAGTTTGGCACGTTCCTCCACCAGGTACGCGGCGAACCACTGGTGATGATGGTCACGTAGAGCTTCATTCAGATCGACCATCTTCTCGTCAATGTTTTGCTCGGACACGTTGTTTAGCACGAATAAAATCTTGTCTTGTACATCTTCGTCGGGGTCCTGGAAGAGATCGGAGCGAGCAGGGTCAACGGAAACGGAGCGGAACTTGCGCGACGTGCCGTCAGCGGTGGGGGAGTCTTCCATCCCGTTAAGGAGAGGAGGAACCGCTAGATCTGAGAATCCGGACGTGGCACCAGCATCGCCTGCCTCGCGTAGGACTTCCTCCGCTTTCTGGAAAATTGGTGTTCCTTGCAAGGTGGGGATTTGAAGAAGAAGGTGACAAAAGCCAGCCCACTCTGAAAGACGGTTGATCAATTGTTCAATGGCCTCCACGCCAAATTTGTACATAGGATCGTGCACTTCATGCTCCCGGACAGCTTCCAGGATCATTCCGAGCCCAACCTTCAGTGTAATGCCGTCGACCAAACGGAAATTAATTATGCCACCGAACATAACCGCCGTCTTTGTCAGCGCCTCGAGCGGATACTCATGGTAGCAGTGATACTCATCGATCAAGCCGTGGACCATGCATGCAAAGAGCTCCTGTTCCTCAGGCTCCTTTGATGATTTGTATCGCCGCATCAGCTCTAACATTTCCCGAAGAGACAGCTCTTCGTGGTACATCTTGCCAAACAGTTCTTGCATCTGCTTGTCAATGTTCTCAGGTAAAGTGTTACCATTTTCACCGTTGGTATCAATGATATCGTCGAACCCTTCACCGTAGTTGATAAGCCTGGGGTACGTCTGAATACAGATACGTTGGACAGGTGTCAGGTTTTCACGGTCGCCGACATACTCCTCCAAGACAGACAGAAGGGTGTATACAGTTTTCACAGCAAGAGTGACCATCTGAGGGCCAGGCTGTTCCTTCCGTTGCACGTGAAGCTCATCCTCTGCCTTGATCCGCAGGAACTTTGACAAAAGACTGCCCATGGTCATGTTCGCGGAGTTGGAAGACTGCAAAGCAGCTGTCTTTTCAGCAGCACCCCGAACCCACTGCTCAAGATCAAATGAGCCCTTTCGGTGGCAGTAGCAAGCAAGGTCAAGTGCAAGGCCATTGGTGAATTGAAGGAGAAACTCAAGCCATCCAAACGCGACTGCGTGTTCGTAAGTCAACTCGGTGACCGTGGGATCAGAAGAGAAGAGAGTGAACAGCTGCTCAGAAACCCATTGCCTATCCTTGTGCCAGGCTCCATGAAGCGCCAGCTGGTAACCATCCTCCTGCTTGGAAACAAATACAACAAAAGTCCGTATAACGAAGCTCTTTTGAAGTTGGGTCCATGGCTGCGGGAGGGCAAGGAGGGCAAGTGCAGAAACGAGGAAAACAGGGAGATCATATTGAACCATAGCCTTGATGAGAAGTTGACTTTCAGAGGCGGCCCAGTTAGCCTCAGAGAACAGGGTGAGGTCGAAGATGGCCCTCATGGCATCCATGGACCTAAGGGGTGACTTGGCAGCACGTTCACCCTGCAGCTTGACGATCTCTGGGGCGTCTTCAAAGAAATTTGCAGGGAACGTTGCCCGCAGATTAGGAATCTGAGAAGCGTCTGCACGTGAGGCCACAAATGCAGTCAAGAAAGATAACTGTGTGTCACGGTGCTCCCAGTCACCGCCCCACAACTTCTGGACATCCAAAGAGGGTTCATCTGCTGCGGTGGCGCGGAGGACATTATAAAGCTTAGCAAACTGTTTAGGGTCCACTCTCAACCCCTCACGATCGAAGCTCCGTATCACAAGAGGCCAGTTCACTTGCTTCTCCGTATAGGCGCTCAGAAGAGTCTCCAATGAGAAATGCTGCCAGTATTGCGACAGGATCATAAATAGGAGAGCACTAGCAAGATGCTCCTCACTCCAGCTGTCAGGTCCCGCTGCATTAATGGCCTCTGTTAAAGCTTCTGTGCTTGCAGTGACGCGAGGTCCCTTGGTATGAAGTTGCCTTACAAGGACGTATCTAGGGTTCACAAAATTGAACATCTGCAAAGCCGAAGACACTTCAAATGGCATATCCAAGCCCAGCTTCTGGTATCGCAGGTTGGACGCAAAGACCAATTTGCCCTTAACCTCGTCACTGAAGTTGCGTGGGGGGTAGAGGATGAATCGTTCGATCGTCATTCCAAGGAAAGAGGTGGGGAAATCCTTGGTCGCTTCGGAGGGACTTGCCAGGCTTTGCAAGAAGGGAGTGACAGAGTTCGAAAGGATGGCGTCAGCTGGGTTGAGTAGAATGTTAGCATACCAGCAGATTCAATACAATAGAAGCAAAAAAATTTACCCTTGGCTCGGAGATCGGATTTGTTCGTCATCTTGAAAGCCAAAGCAAGTGCCACCTTGACAATGGGGTCAAGACGGAAGTGGTCCAAGAACGTCGATAGATCGAAGTCACGGAAGATGTCTCCCTCAGATGTATCTACCGTCTCAGCGATCTTCTGGGCTTGTTCGATGTCCGAGGAAACCTTTTGCATTTCCTGGACCAAGAGAAGATAGTTGCCCGCATTTTCGACAGACTTGTTCACACCGGGGAAAATCTGAGGCGCATTGCCTGTGAGGAGACGGCGAAAGTACTTGGAAAAGACCTCCATTCCGTTGGATGTCACAAGCTATCGGTTGTTAGCACGAATAAAGCGAAAGGCATTTGGTTTGAGGAGGCTTACTTTGTGGATTTGAGCAGCCTTGGTCTCCCACTTTTCTTTTCCCTCCTTCTCTGTAATAGAGTCCAATAGAAGGTATACCTGAGCGATCGAGATCTTTGCAAGTGACGATTGGCTAGAGTGGGCTGCGGAGCTTGATTTATCAGATGCGAATCCTGTAGGCGAATTCACAGTTGTGCCAGATGACAGTGGTGAAAAGGCGGCCCCTCTGGAAGAACCCGGCCCGCCACCTCCCCCAGTGCCTCCAACGCCCTGGATGGATCCTGTTGCAGAGGAGAAGTGGGACCCTGCAGATGGGGTATGTGCGCGGAACTTCGGAGACGAGAGCGATTGAGCCGACTGCTGAGAGCCAGATTGCAATGAGGAGAAGGGTGAGGGTGCGGGCTTCGGGCTGCCGCCTGAGAGACCCCTGGTGGAGCTCAGAACGGCAGAGAAGGACGACGGTGTTGAAACCCCAGGGCCTGCGTCCAAGCCCCGGGAGGAAGCAGAGGTAGAGGAGGAAAGGTTGGTCGCAAGAGGTGTCAACCCACGACGAATGCCGGACTGTGGTGTGGACCGACCCCAGGCACCAATCTCAGGCCTGGTCGAGGAAGATTTATCGGTGCCAGAAGCAATCGACGATTGGGCGGAAGGGTGAGGGGGAGGGAAGGTCATCTAGGAGACGCGATCATTTGATCTGGGGGGTCCAAAGACAGATTCTGAGTAGGAATGGCGCAAGTGGACAAAAGTCGATATTGCCGATCGGATAGAAGAGAGATCATGCGATACCGAGAAATCGTGGGATCGGGAGAAAAGGATGGGGGGTGGAAAGGGAATGGGATGGCGGAGATGGAGAGGTTGGATAGGATCGTGTGCAAGGTGCGAGGTGTCGGAACTATTGTTGCCTCAGGTGTCAAGAGGGAGCTTTGGGTAGTAAGGCACAACTCATACCATTGTGGGCTTTATGAGGCACTCGAGCCCTATTCAGCTAAACTTATACACTATGTTGAATATACAGGTGACATCTTAGCGGCTGTCTGCCCATCTCCTTCTCTACAGCAGTACGACATCCCTTGTCTTCGGGCGCGTCAGGTCGCAGTCCGGTCACGTGGTAAGGTTAGTCATACGCGGGCAGTCACTGGCGGGAATCAGGGCTTCCCCGGGTTTAGAGCGAGGTGAAGATAGGAGAGAAAGGTTCATGATAAGCAACAGAAAACTCTTAGCAAGTGTGTATTTGGTCCAGGCTCATGTGTTTGGCTGCTAACATTGTAAGCATATATGCACTTTTGAGAACGCGGCATCCTTTCAGTGGAATGCTTAGGTGGGAGGGGTTGCTCGATGACTTTTGTTTTGTCCACGGCCGAAGCACTCATAGGCGCCGGGGCCGTCGGTAAAAGGGTACATAGGCATGTTGGATAGGTCAGGTACTCTTCGCATGCCCAGTTAAGCATCTTGAAACCTGTCCAGATATAAACCTCGACCAGGGTCAAATATTACTTACTGATCACTACAATGGATCTACTTCTGACCAAGAGTTCCCACGAATCGCCTATCTTGTATTGCAGATCGGATGCTAACATCGACAAGAGTCGGAATACCAGCTCTGCAGAATAAGAGGTAAAACGGCAACTATAAAATGACCAAACATGTCACGGTACCTGAACAGCCTCCAATAAACGCCGGAATCACTCAACTATGAATAGAGTAGAAAAGACGATATATAACCCAGTAAAAGAGAAATCTGCAGGGAAATGAGGATCGTATCATGTGGTAGTACGACGTAGGACAATAAAAAGCATAGCAGAGTAGATGAGGTGTGTGGGCTGAAAAAAAATTCATGAAGCCGATAGTTTCGGAGAACAAGAATCAAATAGAATCACACAGAGTAGAAGGAAGACAATCGTGTGCACGTGAAACCGATGCTAGTTAAACGGCCGTTTCAAACGCCAACGCCGGGGTCCCGGACCGAAAGACCATGATGAAGAATAGGATACTCGCTCGAACGTCAGAAAATTGCATTAATCAGTCAAAGACAAACAGTAGCACGGAGTTGCGTATGACGCCTGAGCCGTGTATGTCTGCTGGGAGCCAGCATTACTGTTGGTGTAGGTGGTGGTTGGAGTGGGCTCGCTCTCTTTGACGTCAATAATCTGATTTGCGAGGGGAACCACTTGGCCGTTGTTCAGCACTTGCATCTGCTGGCAGTACGGTGCTATGGATCCAGAATGGTCGCGTCGCTCTTCAATCTTGATCTTCCGAGGATAATCGGCGGCATCAGCAAAACGCTTCGAGGTTGAACTGGACCGGCCAGTGGCGGTGCTGGCCGCCATGTCACTGTCGGTAGTCGCTGCGCTGCCAGACGAAGTATCTGTCGATGATTGGTTGACGTAGAGGAAGAATTCCAACAGGGTGCTGTTCCACCAACAGAACCACGGCTTATCACCAGGTTCCGCTGTCTGCTTGCGATCCAAGAAGGACGAAATGATGTTGGTGTCTCCGTCCACATACGACCGCTTCGAGACGGAACTGGATGTGAACGTGTCGTCCGGAAGAATGACCAGCTTATTGAAAAAGGAGTAGAAAAAGAGCGCAGGGCCCATGCTGGGATCGCTATTGTCAATCGCCATGGTCAAACTCTGTGTGGGGGTTGGAAGATAAGGCGGTTGGGCGCCATAGGTGAAAGTCGAAGTGGGACCATCGTCCACAAAGACGATGGAGTGATGGTGATCACTCCCTTCCACATAGACCTCAAAATCGTTCGGCTTGTTCATGCAGGACCAAGCCTTGGTCATCTCGCTACTTCCTTCGACACACATACGCGAGCAATTCCGCATGATCGCAGGAATGAGGTAATGGCCGGTCGGCACCGTCATCAGGTTTGTCGGGGTGCTTGTCATTGTCGAGTAGTCCATTTGGGGCGTTTGAGTGACTGTAACGATGTGAGGGCCCTTTGACTGATTTTGTTGCGCTTCCCGCTCAGCTTCGGCAGCTCGCTTTGTGCCGAGAACACCTCCAATCACACCTCCAATGGAACCTCCGATGAGTAAAACGGTTATAATAAGGACAAGTGTCCAGACAGGAAGTCCACAGCATGCGGTTCTCTTGCCTTTCTGCTTCAGCTTCTCTTCGAACGCCATGATACCAGTAAGAGGTGCCCTTGTGCCATCGCGGCGCTCATTGCCTTCATTCCCGTTCTCGTACCCGTTCTCGTTCCCGTTCACGCTCCCAGATGGGTCGGGCATTAGCGCCCTTGTGGAGGTCTCAGAGATCGGTGCTTCTCTTGAAACGGAAGGGAGATGCTGATCCTCTGGAGGTGGGTTTATATCGGTCATATTCTCGGCACCAGGAGGCTTTGGAACAACACCTGTCGGGTAACGTGAATACGGCGGCAGGGGCTCAGCGTGCCCATCAGGCCCAATAATATCACCCAGCTCGTCATCTCGACGATCAGCTGGCGGCTGATACGGTGGGTTGTGGCCGGGGAAGCCGACTGGGACGATATCGTCATCTATCCCTTCCTCAACAACATTTTGAGAATACATTGCGTAAGGATGTTGAGGGCCGTTCATTTCACCCAGCGGGCGTTCCTGTGGGCGAATTGTCGAAGTACTCCCTACACTTGGAGAGCGACTGACGCCAACCTGAGGATACATGCCGTAGGGATGGCTGGGGCCTGTGGCTCCGGTGTACGGACTCATGGCACGAGGTATAGAGAATCGGGAAGAGATGCTTTGATTCCTTTGAACAAAAGGAGCATTGTGAGCGGATGTGATGGAGTTGCGGTTACTGGAGAAGCCACCCATCCCCTTCTGGGGCAGGCTGGAGCGATGGGGTTCATCGATAGAGACCCGCGCTTCGTCGGCGAACGGGTTCTCATTGTCGGCAACCGCACCGGTGGCCTTCTGAGGATGGTTGACTGAGCGGAGGGTGGTAGAAGAGGCGACAGAGGCAGGGCTAGGAGCGCGTTCGATTCGGTCGGCATCGATCGGTTCTAATGAGTATTCGTCGGAAAAGACATTGGGGTTGGAGAGACGCGACGTGCGACCGAAGGAGTGGCGAGACATCGATTCCATCGGCTGTCCCTGGGAGAGTCGAGGAGTCTGGGACGAGCGAGACGCCGACCGAGAGTGGTCGGAGGAGAAGCGTCCAGTCATGTCCCCTTGATACGGCAGCCCTATCGGGCCACCTCTTGAGTCCGTTCAATACCGATTCCAAGAGTCGCCGTCGAATGAGTGACGATCAAGGCGACGTCAGCTCTTCACACGAGTCGAGATAGTTGAAGAGTGGTGGACGGATAAGTGAGTGGTGGTGAGATTTGGATGGGGGGAAGGAGAGGAGGTTGAGCCCGGGAAGGGGAGGACTGAGTTTGAGACTTGGTGTGACGGTATTATTGTACTTAGGGAGAGGGGGCGCAGTCCCAATATAACTCGCACCTATCAATTCAAATAAATCCGGTTCTAGTTTTACAGCTCTATTCTACAATCCAATGCTTCGTAGTTGAGGACACTGCCCAATTTTCCCCATGGCCCCTTCGAAGACCCTGTGATGGGACTCCGTGTGCGCTATCACTAGACTGGCGACTAGAGTCTCGGTCTCTTAGTGGGTCTCCTTGTGTATTGTGTATCGCCACTCTCCCAACCTGCAAATCATATTCTTCTGCCGTTTTCAAATGATCTAGAATGACTGGGGGGTTTTCACCTGCATCCCTTCTTCTCAAGCCTAGAACCTACGACTCCGGGCTCGGAATCCACAGAGGACTTGACGAACGGAATCACCATCTGATTGTGGGCCCTGTGTGCTCATAGTGGAATATGGGAAACTCGAAATTGGGAAACCTGGAAAGGCGCGAAAACTCAATCTGGGCCCGGGATTTCTAGGCACTCGAGCAGGGCTGAACGAGAACGATTGGCGCGTATTCTCGGACCGTGAACGTGTCTCATCGACCGGACTAGTTGTTACCCGTAACACCTACCTAGGTTAGCCAATGCCTTGTTTCAACTTATGACGAATGGGGCGCTTCTTTGGGCTCCTTTTCGGTCCAAACCCGCTCGGGCAAAAGCCCAAGGCCCTTGGTTTAGGAAATTACCTCAGAAAGGGTATCCGTGGAACCGAGGAAACTGCATCACGGAAACGGGGGCCAATGCCAAGTCTTGGACCTCAGGCTTTGCGTCTCCGGTCGAATGACGCTTCACCATCAACGCGGGGTACGAAGACAAGCTGCGTAACGGCTCAACAGATCCATTCAGTTTCGTCTAGCCTTTTGTCGCTCTCACACTGCAGTCTCCTCGAGGTTCGAGGTCTGGACCACGAGATTTCTGGTTATCAACGGGGCTCCTGGTCTGGTCGTGCAGACCCGGTTATCCGTGGCTTACGGAAAAAGTAGCCGATCGTCAGTGATACACGCAAAGAATTAGACCTGACACTTGCATCCACTGCAGCACAGCAAACTGACGACGAGTGGTCCAGATCTAAACCTGAAGCCTATGGGAATATGAACCGTGTCGAGCGATTTGTTGAAGAGGACCTAGGAATCTGCGCCTGACGCACTGAACCTTGGATATCTGACGCCACTACATACCATCTGGGTAGCCATTGCATTGAATCTCTAGTCCAGTATATTTGGCAGTCAAATATCTTCGGCGATATCTACAGGACCTTGTGGTCCAATGGGATCCAGTCTCACTCAATCCATACATTTTCGACCGTCCACCCCAAGTTACACTACTCCCCATTTCACCCCGACTGCCTTTCCCGTAACTTCGCCATGGTTGTCCTATGGTCAGACTGCTCATAGATTCTATTCAACTAAACCGGTAACTTTGATGTCAGAATCAACCTGAAACCATAGTGCGCACTATGTAAGGGTGAGCCAAGCAAGGGCATCATCGGGGAATATTCAATCTGGGGTACGCAGATAATACATGCACACTGGCCGACTTCACCCTGGACTGTGACCAAGGCCAATTCTAGGGCCCTATGGGCAATCATTTGCTAAGCTTCAAGGTTACATTCAAGAGCTAAATGTCACGTTTCGGACATCGGTGTATGAGTCTCCGAAAAGCTCGACGGTCTATGATCCAGGTACCATGAGTGGCGAGACTTTATATGCAAAATGGGTCCTCGTATTGCGATTGGACTAGAGATGCTCTCTAAGACCAATCGCACGACTGCCTACCTAGTGCTAGTACGCGTCCGCGGTAGTGCAGGCCGTCCGCCAAAGGGTCTGAGAGCTTGCAGAAGTTCAGGAAAGTTAAATTTTTTATGATTTTCTAGCAGTCTATACTGCTAGATACTAAAAGATATAAGCCTTGAGAATTCAATCTCCATAGAAATCCAGCTGGTGAAGTGCAAGACTTTGATGGGCAAATTCGGCGGGGATTAAGCTTCGGTCCCATCCGCCCTCCACTTCCCCAGCTTCTCCACAAACAATGGAAGAAAACAGTCCAGGCGCGGCCACACAACATCCCAGGTACGTAATTTTCGTCCATCGATTCTTTCCAAAACTTTGCCTTCGTCCGTTCGTGGTTGGGTTCTCCGGAGTAGAATATCCAAATGGCCGTTAGGGCCCTTGGGTGGCTTGAAATTCGGGGCCAGAATGGTACTGGGTGATCACAATCCAGCCGTGCTTCGCTATATATTAGCCCGGAACCGAGGACCTTGTGGCTCCCCATGGGGATCTGCTGAGAGTCTAGGGATCGACTATAAGGTCGCGGGGACCTAGTCCACTTCTGCGTTCTTCACCGCATCTGTTATTTGATCCTGCGAGGGTGGTCCACTGAATCCACACGATCTCCACATCTAGGGTCGATCTATTATGGCCATTTACAAGAAGAAGATTACTGTTGAGGACAGTGCTATTACTTCGGGTGTTCATTTGACACTGCGACAGTCCTTGCTTCCCAACGCATTGGGTAAGTTTGAGCGTCACTGCTGTTAGGTCTCGAAGCTGATTTGTCTTTGCCAGTTACTATTCTGTTCTTCCTATGGGGCTTCGCTTATGGCCTGCTCGATACTTTGAACTCCCACTTTCAGACCACCCTAAACATCACAGCTACCAAGTCTAGTGGTCTACAGGCTTCATATTTTGCAGCATATTTCATTTGCCCGTTGACCATTTCGGGGTGGATCGTTCGTCGATATGGTTTCCGAGTCACTTTTATGACTGGTAGGTACTTTGGCTCCCCTATCAAAATAGTGATCTAAATGTGATAATGGGGAATAGGTCTTGCCGTTCTTGCAATTGGATGTCTTCTTTTCTGGCCCAGTGGTGTGAAGAAATCATTTGGAGGATTCTGCGGTAGCATGTTTGTAAGTACATCCCAGACAAGGATACTGCTGTGACTATCTTCTAACCATATTGCTAGGTTGTCGGTGCCGGTTTGTCTACCCTCGAAACTGCAGCAGATCCGTATGTCATATAAAAATACCGCACTTTATACTCTTGAGATCTATGTTTCTAACAAAACACAATTGCCAGATTCCTCGCCATCTGCGGACCTCCCAAATACAGCGAGATTCGACTGAACCTGGGACAAGCAGTCCAGGGTGTCGGAACTTTCGTCGCTCCCCTATTGGCCTCTCGAGTTTTCTTCGCCAACACTGTGGACACGAATGCTGGGTTGAAGAATGTCCAATGGACCTATCTTGGAGTAGCCTGCTTCGTCGTTTTGCTGGTTATCTTGTTCTGGCTTGCGCCTTTCCCCGAGATCACAGACGCGGATCAAGAGGCACTTGAAGGGCAGATTGATCATAACGAGGATGTGGGTCCGTTCAAGAAGCAGACTAATCTGTTTCTTGGTGTCTGGAGTCAGTTTTGTTACGTTGGAGCACAGGTCGCTGTGGCTGGATACTTCATCAACTTTTGCGAGGAGTCTGGACGTGACTCTGCTACAAGTTGTGAGTTAGCAATCATGAAAGCTTGCCGCGATTGTTGGCTAACAACATATTCTCCTCAGCTGACTTGCTGGCCGTTGCACAAGGCCTCTACGCCGCCATGCGTTTCATTGCCAGTGGCCTTATGATGATGAAAGCATTCAAGCCCCGATATATGCTGTCCGTGTATCTGGTTCTTTGTGTTATTTTCTCAATCGCGGCTATGACAACCCGCGGGACTACTTCCGTGGCCATGATTATTCTCGTCCTGAGTTTCGAGTCTGTAAGTGTCACCCTACCCCGGAAAGGAGTAAAATATACAAATCGCTAATATAAATTCTCATTAGTGCTGCTTCGCCACCATCTTCAGTCTTGCACTTCGTGGCCTTGGTCGCCACACCAAACTCGGTGGATCTATGCTTGTAGCCGCCATCTCCGGTGGCATGGTCTTCCCACCGATGATGGGCGCTGTTGTGGTATGCCATGTTCCATTTAAAATTTGAAGCTGTTTACCCCAGATATCTAATTAAGCAAACAATTACAGACCCGTGTCAACGCCCACACCGCCATGGCCATCCCCATGATGGGATACATTCTCGCACTGGTCTTCCCGATCTACGTGAATATTTACAAGAAAGATAGCATGGATCTGCATCGCAACACGGAGATCAACGTCACTGTCCAAGTGGACAAGGAGTATGCCCTGGAAGATGGCCCAGGCAAGCCCTCTGTCATGAATGTGGAGAGGGTCGAAGATAGGCCTGCCTCTGAGTGATGTAGCAGGATCAAGGGGCAAGAAAAGTAGAGCAAGGTAATTGCATGTGTTACAGTTGGTAATGATGAACATACCTTGTAATGAAGTCATCTAAAAATTGGCTTTACCTAATTTTTTCAATCTGGATACAATTGTAAAGTTGTAGAGAGTCAATGTCAAGATAGGTGGGGAGTTGCCTCAAAGTGAGTGGCGGCTCGCGGATTACGTTATGAATCGACCTCAAGGCGCCCAATTGGAAACCTTCTTTGCTACAACACCACCTCCCGCAGACACGATTGATCAGATTTGATGTGACTATTGTCTGTTGCCAAACCGTGCCCCGATTGAGTTATGGTCAACGTCCCAGGGCGAAGCAGGGGCTGCTCCACTTGTCGCCGACGCAAGATCAAGGTGCGTCCATGAGGTCGACAAAATTTGTGCTTCCACTAATGCAGTCCTATAGTGCGATGAGTCCTTCCCAGAATGTCTGCAATGCATCAAAAATAGATCGCAGTGTTCTGGTCCTCGAACGGGAGCGTTCTTCGTTCACGCTTTGCCGGACCGATCAAGTAGGCCCGTGGTGAAACATACACCAGCACATTTGCAGTCACAGACTATCACCAGAAACCACAAGAAAACCAATGATTTGATGCTGTGGCCTCCTTCTGTCGTTTCTATTCTACAGCCTGATAGAACCGACATCTTCGATCAGCTATTCGTGTCTCGTTTCATTGAGTCTTTTGGCTTCCAAGCACCAGCCAAGAACACTCCATCTCCGACTTGGCTGGATGAATTAGCTGCATTTCTCACACTGCCAGCTCCAAGTTTCGTCAAGCATTCAATCCGCGCCGGAACGATGTTTTTCTACGGTTCGCTGGCTGACGATGTATCTATAAAGACGGAAGCATGCAGGTGGTATACGAGAAGTCTTAAAGGTCTACAAGACCTGCTATCAAAGAAGACATCGTCCTTTACTGGTGACGTTATCTGTGCGGTCGTTATGCTTGCTCACTTCGAAAACTTGGCTGGTACATCTAAGGAAGCGTGGTTCCAGCATGTCCGGGCCGCGGCGAGGATGCTTGAATCAGGCGGCGCAGAAAGCTGTCGAGAGGGATTTTTGCACCAACTGTTTCGTCATTTACGGCTTCTAGTCGTGAGTCAACCGGGCTGCGCGAAGAGAAACTTGCGACTGATCTTTCATACTAATATGCTGTCTAGTTTGTTGCCTCGATATTCAAGAATGAGGAGCATGTCTTCTCATCACCTCAGTGGACAGAAATCCCCTTCGAGCTTTATCCCAAAGGCCCATTCGACCGACTTGTGGACATTCTATTTGTTTTGCTACCATGTCTGACAGCTGCGGATAAACTGATAAAACTTCAGACTGGAAATGCAGAGCCTATCAGGACAAACCTGAGAGCACAGATTCTGGGTCTAGTATCACAATTGCACCACTGGTGGACGCAGTGCACCGCCATGATGAATTTTGGCGAACTAAAGTTAGAGGCGCCGGCAAATTCTGACAACGATGATTCGGATTTTCAAGCCCTTGACCCCAATCATTTCCCTATTCTTCACCACTCAGATATGCCCACGGCTGCTCTTGCTGCGCTATACGATGCAGCAAATATTTATCGCTCTGCGGCTGCTCTCGCTTGGTTGGGCGGGCGCGAAAGCGCAAAAGCCTCGAAGCTGTGCATCATTATACGAAGAACGCATTCAGCGGCATGCAAGATCGATCATATCGGCAAAGGAGTTTATTGCACATATTCCAGGGCCAACTTCCAACCGTGGGTCTATTATGGTGGGCTTCCCATATCAAATTCTCTGCATCTGGGGCCCGGCTGCTACGGATGGAAGTTCTCGTTCTCCAAGTCTTTTTGCCAAGCCAGGCGAGCTCTTCTCTGATGTGGCGGCCTACATACTCAGTAACCAGAGGTCCAAGTATTTCAGCCAGGGTGATGATAACTCGAGCATGGAAGACTTTGGATCTTCAGATTCCCACATAGATACCACGAGCCTTGAACTTGACAGGGCACCATTGACAGGTACATAAATAAATAATATATAATAGGAGGTAGAACAGAGAAATTACCGCACAATCGTGCCGATGTCAATTCTATGCTGCTGCCTTGAAAAATCCGAAGCATTAAATTGGACATAGCATTCATGGCTATCAATAACTACGAGGGACCAACCTTGTTCACAGCAGAACCGTAACGCTAACCCGTTATGGTTAGCTTTGCGGCCTAGCGCCCAGAGTGGGGCAAATGATGGATATACCTGTCCACGTAGTTATTCTTCGCATCGCAGCTCAGTTGCATTGCACCTTCACTTCCTTCATTACCAAGTCCTGGACTTCCCATAATGAAAATTGTTATTATCGGCGCCGGTATTGCCGGATGCATGATGTACCTGGAACTACAAAAGCATCTCCCCAAGCCTTCTGGCTCTCAGGCAAGCCATGAGATTACAATCTACGAAGCATACAGCACCGACTTGGATGTTACGCCAGAGCAACGCCAAAGGAATGAAGACACCCACTCCTCAACACTCGTCGTCGGTGGTGGCCTCGGTATCGGTGCAAATGGTCTGAACGTCCTAAGGCGTCTGGATGAAGATCTGCTCAAAGAGATTGTCCGCAACGGATATGTCACGGCCACTTCTAACTTGAAAAGCAAAAACGGTTGGCTTCTTATGTCTATGAAGACTACTGGCCCGAGTGCCTCTAGGAGTAAAGATCTGGCTGAGAATATGCATACGGTCGCGAGCAGCCGTCATTCGCTGTGGAAAGCATTGCGTTCTCGAGTTCCAGAGGAACACATCGTGAACAAGCGCATTTTGGAGGTTATTGCTCGCCCAGATGGGAAGAATACTGCTCGGTTGGATGATGGAAGTCCTGAAATTGAGGCGGACTTGGTGATCGGTGCGGATGGGGTACGAAGTACTGCCAAGAGAGCACTTTTCCCTGATTCGAAAGAAGATCCTTATCCACCTCGCTATGAGTAAGTCTGCGCCATCATTCCAGTTTCCTGGTCTAGGGAAGTCAGTCTGACTGTTAATTAGGGGCCTTGTCGGTGTCGGTGGATTTATCCCAGCAGCAGACGTCAAAGGCCTCGTTGAGAAAGGATCCATGAATTTCATCTTTGGAGGAAATGGCTTCTTCGGCTATTTCTTCTCAGAAAGTGCATCCAATGCGGAACACCGCGATTCTCCATACCATGTGTCTGAACCAGGGGACTCCCTTGCCTGGTGGTCTACATATCAGATCTCAGAATACCTCAACCGAAAGTCCCTCGACATGGTAGACGTTTCCCGTCAACTGCGAGAGAGACATTCGGACTGGAAAGATCCAGTCGTTCAGAAGATTGTTCGGTCTCTTTCTGTTCAAAGCATGTACCCAACATGGACATCGCCTCCTCTTCCGACCTGGGAACGAGATGGCGTGGTACTTGTCGGAGATGCTGCACATGCACTTCCTCCAACATCGGGTCAGGGATCGTCTCAGGTGCTGGAAGATGTTGAGGCTTTTGCGCTTTTAATGGCTCACCATCTCCGCAAGGATTCTGGGCAAGAGGAAATGACAGAATTGGAGCTCAAATGTGCCATTACAGCGGCGGCGAAACAATATACAACTCTGCGGCAGCCACGGGTGACAGCAATCCTCAAGAATGCCCAGCAAATGCAGGAAAGAAAGCGTGATATGGGGCTTATGCAAGAGTATATTATGTACGGGTTCATGAAACTTATGGGTAAGTCCATGTTCCACTAACATATCATGGCTTAGCTTTCTGTCTCGAGTGTTACTAACCCCTGGGTGTGTCTTCTGTAGGCTTTTTTCCTAGTCTGATGACTGGTCAGCTGCGCAAAGTCATTGACTATAACATCGCTGATCAAGTAGCTCAAGTTATAGCTTCTGAGAATTGAACGTAATGTATATTAGCAGTGTAGTAGATGTCCGTGTATCTTTGAGATCATGTTGTTTGCACTCATTCTGTTCTTCTCACCTTTACATGCGCGATGCCTAGATCTTGTTAACTTGACTGTTGTACAGTTCCTTGACCTGTAAACTTGATGCCAACTCATCTGAGATATGTGCTGTCTTTAAGTGCTGCTCAAATTACGAGTCGCATTACTAAGTTCAAGATTCCGGCTCCAGATGATCTTCCACATGTGCGTGAAATCTTGATTACTTTCGTTTTGAACTTTCATTCTCAGCTTTCCATGCTTCAGCCCACTTGAGACTTACATAGGTATCGGACCTTGTTTTGGACCTTGTTTCGGACATCTTTTCGCAAATCCTTTCGGATTTCTTCACGCCCATCTTTATGCCCGTCTTCTCACAGCCCTTCTCGTATCTCCTCTCGCACCCCTTTACAGACTTCTCTACGGATTTATTGACGAAATTCTTTCCAGAATTCTTTGGGACCTCAAGATGTCACTATGACAGCTGTCAAATGAGCTACTGTATATGGTATTGGCAGGGTCTTATGAAGGCTCTCTTACACACAAGGATCATGATGTTTAAAAACCAACATATAAATCAACTGGCACTGGACTTGCATTTAGTGTAGACTGATTGCTGTTGTCATGATTGGATCTTACATGCCATCCAATCACGATGGTTGATTGGAAGTGCCATGGTGACTTCATGCAATAATCCAGTGCATTTACTTCGCCTTTAAGGACGCTTTTGAAGAGCAAGAATGTCTGCTAAATTCACTTGCCCTTTTTCACCCCATCCTTGAGCGCCGCTTTGAACATCCGGTCGAACACGGAGATACCAAGCCCAAGCACGCTTGTCCAATTCGCTGCTATCTAACGTTGTGCTCCACGAGCTGCACACTAAGTCAATAGCACGCACAAGATGACCGACGTAGTCTTCCTTTTCTTGTATGGTTGCAGCAGCGGACTTTGACTTTGATGGCGTCCCTTCCTGTAGTTTGCAAATCGACCGAATGAGGTAGGACCGCGCAGATAGTGCTGTGTAGATGGGCAGTGCACTAATTGGCTTTGGATCTGAGCCAACGGCGGTAGCTTGAGATTTTCGATTGGCTTCTAAGTCGATACCCCATAGCGGTGGCATTTTGTCTGCGTCATCAACATCACCATGTCCCAGTAAATCTTCAATGGGTACCGCATTGGCGTTGGATTCTTCCCGTGCAGATGCGTTCTCTGGCTTTCCCTCGCGTGGGTTGTAGTCCCATCGTTTTAAAACTCGAATTTCTCTTCCAAGAACTTTGACTGTTGAATGGCCCTCTCCCCATCCCTCTTGTTCTGCTGACTTGCCACTTTCAATACCTAGGCTAACGGCCTTGCTTCGACTGTTGGCACTGACCACTGACTGTGCAAGACTCAATCTACTGGAGATTGGCTGCTCAGGCATGGTGTATTTCAAGACACATACTGCAAAAGCGAGGACCAGGGGAGCACGGTTGGTCACTATCGTCATGTTATAGAGCTCGCTATCGCTAGTGGAAGACGTGGGTAGACTCAAAGAAGATTCAATCTCAAAAGGGGTCGAATCTTTCGTAATTTTAGTTTCCTTTTTCTTCTTTAAAGGTGATGCCGTTGCAACGTCAGTTGGGGCCCCGCGTTTCTTCGAGACCCTTTTGGCAGCATTGAGCACCTGTTTGGCAAGCTTTTCATCTTTGAAGATCCCTTGAATAGCTTTGATATCTGCTTTGGCGATCTGATCTGCACTTGGAAATTGTTAGTCGGCCGAATTCTGCTCTAGAAGGATAGGCCATACCTCGTCATGCTAGCCTTCTGCAAGTCCACGACCTTCCCTAGTGCAGTTGCGAGAGGAACTTTGGCATCCTGCGACAGGAAGCGCAGAATATCTGCGACATTTGCGCCAGCCATAGGATAATTTAGTCCAAAGTAAATAAACAAAGCTTTCAATCAGGCTGTCTTCTTGAGGCTCGAGACAGAGTGCTGATAAGTTGACGCATGACGATATATCAGCAGAATAAGCGATAAGAGACCGCCTTTCCCACCGCCTAGATACATCGTAGTCAGGAATGACACCAGCTCGAGTGTCTTCAAGACTCATTTCCACTGCAGGTAAATGACCGCTGCAGTGGCAGCTTAATGAACATGCCGGACGATTTGAAGGGGAAGGGGTTCCCCGATGTTCCCGCCAAACTCTCCTCTCTACCCAAGAAATCGTTATTTGAGCGCCAAAGAGCCGAAGCCGAAGCTAAACGCGCCCGCGAGAAAGCCGAAACTGCCGCAGTTTACGAGGACTTTGTCAAGTCATTCGACGATGAGGCTGGTCCTAAGAATACTGATGCGCGTCCGAACACATTTGGCTCAAGGGGTGGTGGGATGATTGGAGGACCGCAACGTCGGCATTTCACAAGCTCAGGTCCTCGCAGCAGTGGCCCCGGAACACTAGGACCACCGCCACCATCGATATCTCGCAAGCGCAACCATGAAGGATTCGCACCGATATCGCGTAATCGCGATCCAGCACATGGCACCTTTGGGTACGACAATGCAATCTCAGGACCACCATCGGCATTCCGCGGCGCATCAGATGAGGATGAACGGATGGCCAATACTAAAGATGCAGAGAAAGCGGCTGCAAAGCCAACTCTCTACTTGGCGTCGCTTCCACCAGGGACCTCACCGTCAGTCCTGAAGTCATTGATACCATCCACCCTGGTCGTGGACAACGTGAATATACTCAGACCACCTAATCAATCCGCTACTGAGCGAAAATCGTCGGCTGCGATTGTGACTTTGTCTAGCGATTCCGCCGCTTCGGATATTGACAGTGCTGTGAGTGCGCTGCAGAACAAGTATCTAGGCCGGGGGTACAATCTATCTATCTCTCGACATCTCTCATCAGCTGCCATTGGCTCAATTATGCCAACCACTATTGGCATGTCTTCGAATACCTCTCTACCTTTTGCTGCCAAGACCGTGCAGCCCAGCTTTGGCGGAAGTATGAGTCGTGCGCCTCCGCCGGGATCCCATCGAGGAGGGATCGCGCCTCCAGCTTCTTATGGGTCAAATCTGGGAAGAGTTGGACCTTCCACACAAGTGGAGGTCAAGACACCCTCTGATATCAAAGAGTTGAGGTTGATTCACAAGACTCTTGAAAATCTACTTAAGTTTGGACCTGAATTTGAAGCTTTACTCATGAGCAGGCCAGAGGTTCAAAGAGAAGAGAAATGGGCCTGGCTCTGGGACGCGCGAAGTTCTGGTGGTGTGTACTATCGTTGGAAGCTATGGCAGACTATCACCAATCCGCGGTCTCGCAATAACCGGGCGGTAGGCACCCAAGTCCCAACTTCAATCTTTGAAGGAGGCGCAAACTGGATGCCCCCGGAGAGCGGTATAAAATTCGAATACACTACACGCCTTGATGAATTTGTTTCAGACGATGACTACAACTCTTCCGATGAGGAGCAGGATGAAGAAAACGAAAGGCGGAATCTGGGAGGCGGGCCTCCACCAGAGGGAGTGAGCGTGAAGAGCGACAGTCTCGGCTACATGAACCCTCTACGCAAGGCCAAGCTGACACATCTCCTTGCTCGACTACCTACGACTCATGCTAAGCTCAGGCGAGGTGACGTCGCGAGGCTCACGGCGTTTGCAATCGAAAATGCGGGTGCAGGTGCGGACGAAGTTGTCGGTATGATCGTGCTCAACATCCTCAGCCCCCTGGCCTACACTGGCGCCAATCCGGAGCGTGAACTAGAAAAGGCGGCAGCAAGGCCGGATGATGGTGAGAGAGACAGCGCAACTGCCTCCAAAGCACCCATGGATGTATCTGCTGCAAAACTAGTTGGGCTCTACATCATCTCCGATATTCTCTCGTCATCAGCCACTAGCGGTGTCCGCCATGCGTGGCGATACCGACAGCTGTTCGAATCAGCCCTACGTGCGCATAAGGTCTTTGAGCATCTCGGCCGACTTGAGAAAGATCTCCAATGGGGTCGACTCAAGGCAGAAAAATGGAAGCGTAGTGTTGGCACTCTCCTTCACCTATGGGAGGGGTGGTGTGTCTTTCCACAATCCAGTCAGGAACACTTTGTCCAGATGTTCGAGCAGCCACCGCTCGCAGATGAAGAAATTCAAACGGAAAAGGAAAAAGCCGAAGCAGAACGAGCTGCCATCGCATTCTCCAAAAGCAAGAACCGGTGGAAGTCCGTCGATGATGACCCTGCATCTGGGCCATTCGATCCCAGTAGGCCAGCTAAAGCTGAAGACCAAATCCAACAGTCACCACAACAGATTGATTTCGCAGAAGACGAATCTATGAGCGACATTGACGGTGTCCCAATGGAGGATAGCGACTTGGAAATGGCTGATGACGATATGGAGCCAACGGCTGTTAACCAACCACCGCCCGACGGTGGTGATATCAAGGAAAACCCGCAAGTGCAGCCCGAACAGATACCAGAGTCGCAAGAGCCAGCGTCTCAACGCCCGCGCCGGGCACGGCCCAAGGCCGAAGACATGTTTGCCTCGGACTCGGAGTAAGCGAGGCGACTGAGTCAGGCGTAGTGGTGAACGAATGTAATGATATCAGGCAATTTTTTCATTCAAATGCTCTTATATGTAAGCTTGATCAAGTATATCGGCCGAAACGAAGGCCAAATAGGCGTTGAATGATATTTTATACTCGACTTGGGCGAAAATAAGGCAGTCAGGCATCGGCGGCAGAATTCGTGCCCCACTCGAACGACTCCCCTCCCGCGTCAACAAATACCTTCCTCCTCCACTCTCTGCTCTTCATACAGTCGCATCTTGCTTCCTCGATCAACATCCCTCTTCAAAATGGCCGGTAAGTCTGTCAATTTCATATATAACGCCATATTCCTACAGTCAGCCCCTCCTTCTCAAGGCGGGGCTGTCCTGGACCAGCCCAAGACTGTGTGAACCAGTTGCGCCAGGATATCAGACGATGACTAGATGGAAGCGAGGCCATGTTCATGCCAGACCTGGACACAGCTAACAGGAATTTCTTATCTAGACTTCTCTAGCATCGCTCGTATGTGCTTCCTTTTCCTCGATATCCGATGCGCCTACGCACAAGAACAGCCCCGCGATGGCGAGGGAACTCGATCTTTCGCCGGCAACACCTCTCAATCAAGAACAAGGCCTCTAACCAGTGATTTCAATCTATAGAACAGTTCGTTAACTTCTACTACGAGACCTTCGACACCAACCGCGCCGGACTCGCCCCTCTCTACGTACGACCTTCCCCGAGTGCTGAATTGGCCCCTCCAAAATGATACATGAGAGTTGGATACTGACGACTATTATGGATTTGAACAGCGCGACCAGTCCATGCTCACTTTCGAGACCAGCTCTGTCCAGGGTACCGCTGCCATCGTTGAGAAGCTGAGCGTACGTTCCCTCCTATCGCAATGCCGATACCGTGAAATTTACTAATGCACAAATCCAACAGAGCTTGCCCTTCCAGCAGGTCCGTCACAAGCTTGCTACTTTCGATGCCCAGCCCTCCAGCGACAACGGCATCATTGTCCTGGCCACCGGTGCCCTCCTGGTATGTTCTCAATCTCCTGCCACAAAAATCCAACGCGGACATCTAACATACTTTCGCAGGTCGATGAGGAGCAGCAGCCCATGAGCTATACCCAGCTCTTCAAGCTGCAGCCCGACGGTGCCGGCAGCTACTTCGTTCTCAACGACGTCTTCCGCTTGATCTACGCCGCATAAGCACTCCATGGATGAATAGCTACGACGCAATGACGGGGGGGTATCTCTTTGCGAGGTGGACCGTGGCCCGGGGATGTAAGTGTCAATGAAGATCTCAGGAGTCATTCTTATACTGGGTACCGCACACTTTGGACCTGAGACGAATTTAAATCTGTTCTCATTGGATATCTTTCTCTTTGCTTTCCTTCTATATACGCTCTACTTCGTTGTAGACTCTACTGGCTCTGCAGGAGCGGGGTCTCCTCGGAGGGCTCGGCATTAACAGCCTGTGCCGCAGCCTCGGGCCTTTCTGATGTCCCGTTCTGTGCTTCGTCGGAGTCGGCATGGTGCACTGCCTTCTGCTTGCTCTCGGGGCCGAAGTATTCAAAGTAGATCCCCATTCCCAATAACGTTCCCTGTAGACATGCCGTGACGACCAGCACGCCCCAAATACTCCAGCCCTTTGCGCCCTCGCGCGCTGCCAAACTTGCGGCCCAGACTAGACTTCCGGGTGTCTGGATGCACATCATTGGGATGCTCAGACTTCCGACACAACGGAGTCGGAAAGTAGTATAGATCTGTGGGAAGTACTGGATTGATGCAAGGATGGCAGACAAAACGCCAAGGAAATTCGCCCAGGCAGGGAGCGCCGATGGCTGGCGCAGGGAGAATGCAACGGAGATTACAAGAGTCGCGAGCGCATGCAGAAGGCAGATTGCGGTGATGGTGAGCGCGGTGCGGTATGTGGGACCAGTCGGGGTGGAAGAAACCGACGCCACTGGGTCGGTGGGCGATGTCGCGCGCGGGAAGTAAATAACGAAGAGTAGTAGGCTTTTTGCTGTTAGAAAAAGGCTCATCAAGGAGGGAGGATCGGCACTCACATAGAAAAGAAGCATAGCCACTGCATGCCCATCTGGAACACGCCCAGCAGACCGGCGAAGCAAGCTAGCCCGCTGATCTGCGAGCAGCAGGCGACGTCATGAGCAGTCTTGGGGAAGACGAGGATATTGGCGAAAGCCGACGTGCCAGAGGTCGTGCCCAAGAGAACAAAGTAGGGCGATATGCCAAAGGAGCTGCGACGCGAGATAATGCGAATGTGTTGAGGGAGGTAGGAAACCAGGATTCCGATGATGATCAAGCTATCAGGATCAAGTTAGTTCGCTGAGGGTATCCATTGCAGTTGAGGGTACGGTACACTGATAGCACGGGCTGGAATATTCCTGGCGAGGCCAGCTCGCGGCAATATGGGGTGTCTGGGTCCATGGTGTAGGTCTTGGGGAGACCAGGGAGGGGAGATGACGTTGGAGCTCCGTAAAGCGGAGTCGGGGGTTCGGGCTCTCTGCCGCGTGGGACTACCTAGCCTTGGAGGTGTCTAGAAAGAGCAGTCACATTGAATGACTGTTTTTTCTCTGCGTATTCGATCTGCTCAACCGTTGTAAGATTGAGATTCCGAGATGACTGCAGAGGTAAAAGCAGGACCGGGATGTCCCCGCATTAGAAGGCCCAGGCACGTCGGGTACCTTGGGTTTGGGCGCTAATTCCCGTCTCCACCGTCGTCGATCAACCAGCCCGCAGTAATCAAAAGGATTACAAGGCTTTACTTTGTACTATAATTTGAAGGATTCTGAAGCTGGGAGAAATCGCATATGCTCACCACGGTGGCATTCTAATCACCAAATCATCTGCTTTTTCTCATCTGGCCAGGTCTTCCATGTCCAATATGGCCCCTGGCTTGCCATTCCACCCCCTAGGAGCCGTGAAACGCTCAAGTGGAGACGATGATCTTCCGGATGAAAGGGCCAGTAGAAAAGCTGCTCATTTTCGCATCCCATATGCAGTGCTTGACCCGTTGGCCTGGGTGTTTTGCCGCTCCAAAAAAGCACTGCTTGATCCACGAGCCATTCAGACCTTCCTCGCGGAGGATAGACTTGGCTAACGAGATTACATTAACTGTAAGTCAAATACGCTTCGAAGTTCATGTCAATTGAAAGTTGGTAATCAGTCACAGTTAGATGCAAAACACAAAAGCTGAAAGATGACTCTCCAAGATTATGACCAATATTTGGACTCGCCATCCCTGCCCACCCAATATCCCTCCATCTCCCACCGACGTGCAAGAGCAAATCTCTCCACCGCATCACTGGAAGACGACTCATGCACCCACCACTTGGAGTGTAGCAATGCCATGTTCCCAGCGAAATCATTGTCATTGGGCCAGTCAATGTACCAGGACGAATGCAATCGCTTCCAAGGCATGGGTCCTCCCCAACGATGAGCATAATTGATGAGGTCCTGGCTCGGCGATCCGGTGTAGTAAAGCTCTGGGTGGTTCAGAAGGCTCTTGTAATACTGGAAAACTTCTGTTGAAGGCGAATACACGAATAAGCCACCGTTGAAGTGTTTCACTGTGTTTTCGGGATCTAGGAACGGATAGTCATGGTCTCTCTGGAGCGAATCCGGAGAGGCAGCCATGAGGTATCGCTCTGGGATGGTGCCCAGTTCCGCACTGACTTTGGTCGCGTCGTTGATCAGGACAAAATCGGTACTTGGGTCCCGGAGAATATCAACAATGGGGCGGGTGAGGACCATGTCAGGTTCCATGAACAGGACCTTCTCATAGGGTATGATGGTGGGATCAAAGATGCGCAGTCTGGTCGCCATTTCGGTCCAGCGGTCATCAACCACCGCTGTATTTTGTGCAATGTACTCGACTTCAACCACAGTAGCTCCGTCGGCTCGCAATCTGCGGCGCTTGCTCTCCCGGACATCAGGTGTGACAACCACAATGACGGGGATCTGGGATCGTAGCTTGGTGTTGGGCGAGTGAAGCAGCTGATATACAAGGGTCCTGGCGCTCATAAAGTATGGGTCTTGATCATCTCGAGTTTGGTATGTTCCGTCGTCGTGCGAGGCCAAAAAGGTGGTGATAGCGTAGCGGCCACGATAGGAAGCCTTGCCGGTTGCTGGACCATCGGGCACAGCATCTGGAGGAGGCGGGGTTCCAAACAAAAGCAAAATAGTACAGGCGACTGAAAGCAGGCAGAAGAACAGCAGCTTCTTGCTCATGGCCCCTTCGGGGCGTGCTATTTTCGAAATCATCCTCGGTCAAAAGTGCCTGCGGTGAAGGCTCCGAAGAATATTCACTAGGGAAGACTTGGAGGCAATCACCTCGGGCTTTGCTTGACTAAAAGCTTTTTAGTCTATGTAACCCCATACTGCCGACACTTTGCATTGTCGTCTCATCAAGTAATGATCAACTGACAGTATTCATTCCAGACGTTCTAGATGAAAAAGAAAGCCGCATTCGGAGTCATAGATCCGCGTGCAGAGCTGGGCGGTGGATGAGTAAGCATGGTATAGGTGCAGTGGCGGATCTGATTGGCGGGAAAGGCGAGTATACACTCCAGTTTCTTCCTCAGGCGACAATTCAATGTCGGAATGTTTTATATGCAACCAATCAACGATATCAAAAGCTCTGTTCTTGTATTACCCCTGATTCTGCCAATTTATAGGGGGATTCTAGATTACATAAGTAATAAACATGAAGGATAATTATATCTCCGGTCCACCGCGGTATTCGTATTGACACACCCCCTCAGCGGTCTCAGGCGTCCTGAGATTGCTGGAATGCATCCAATTCGCACGAAACCGTGGTCTTTGCAAAACAGCCTCTGATTTCCTCTTTAGGACTAGTCAATCAGGTGACTTATATCCACCATATTCAGCAACCTGACGAAATTGTCATGTTTTTGTCGCGGGAGCACCTTGGTGAGTCCATCGGCCACCATACTTGCGGTAGGTGTCCATCTAATGGCGATTCGACCTGCCCTGACCTCTTGGCGTAGCCAGTGGTGGTGTATATCCACATGTCGGAGCTTGGTGTCAAACACCACGTCGTCTCCTTGGAGCAGACCAATTGCTCGCTCATTGTCGCACTGAATGGTGATGATATGGGAGGGTATGAAGCCCACATGCCCAAGTAGTCTCCTCCACCATTGGAGGTGCTTACCTGCATCAGACAAACCCAATAGTTCAGCTTCAGTGGTGGAAGTAGTCACTGTACGTTGCTTGGTAGCCTTCCAATCCACGGGGCCACCGTACACCTGACATATATATCCTGCTGAACTCTTCCGGTCTTCATGGTCACCGTACGATGCATCACTTGCAAGCCGCACAGATTCAAGTCCGCTATTCTGGCAATACTCGATGGCGAGGTATCGCGTGGTGTAGAGGTATGATAGCGCTCTGTCTGCAGCATGATGATGTTGAGGGCCGGGGTTGGTAAGGAACTGCGCCAACTTTGCCATTGCCTTTGCAGCGTCCGGACGAGTGATCGTGGTTGCATATCCACCAGATCCAACCTTCTGTTGATAAAGATGGATCTCTCTGGGTGTTGCAATGCCCTCGTATGGCTTCAGCTCCTCAACTGGAAGCGGGGTGAACACTGGTGCACGTTCAGTGAGGTTATACCGCATAGCTACACTGGTAATGTAGCTATCCTGGCATAGCCAGAGCTTCCTTTGCTTCCGGTCTCTGATGATCCGAATATTCAGAAACCAGCCTGCATCGCCATGATCAGTGAGCTCCCAGTGGTCTTCGAGATCCCGTTCGAGCTTCTGCGCTCGTTCTCTTGCTGACCGGTGACTAGCAATTAATATATCATCGACATAGAAGAATACAAGGATTCCTTCGCCTACGAAGACACATGGATCCTCAGGGACTTGTCGCAACCCGAGCTTCTGCAGGACGCCCGCTGCTTCCTGCTGCCACAGGCGCGGCGATATACGCAACCCGTACAAAGCTCGGTGGAGCTTCCAGCACTTCCCTGGGGATTCAAAACCTTCTGGCATCCTCGTGTATGTCTCCTTGTTTAGTTTGCTGTTCAGGAATGCCGTCACCGCGTCCCGCTGTCGTAGATCAAGGTCAAATGCTGCGACCAAGGCAAAGATCATACGTGCCGTACGTGCTGCAAGCGTTGCAGCTCGCTTCTCTTCGGATGAGATCGTTTCTAGGTCGCCACGTACACAGATACGTGCTTTTAGCTTCAAGAGGTAACCGTCCTGATCAAATTTATAGGCGAATACCCAAAGCAGGGGAAGGATTTGCTTGCCTCTATCTTTTGGTCTTTCCACCACATCGTACGTCTCTTTCTGTGCCAGAGAGTCGAGTTCTTTCCTCATTGCTGCGAGGAAACCTTCCTGGAAGGGATGGTTTATGACATCCTTCCAGTGCTTCGGTGGTTCTGGAAGGTCATCGCGATGACGACGGCTATCTGGTTTCTCTGCGTATAACCCTGCCGCAAAAGCATGAAGGAAGGCCGGTGGTTCTTCTTCTTCATCAATCCTTGTTGTATATGCTGCATAATCATTGTCCTGTCGTGCTCGACGCGTCCTTCGGCCGCTCACAATGTTGTCTGCATTCACGTCGCCGTTGATGTCCCGTGGCGCTCTTTCCCTTGCCAGTTCTGTCTGCAATTGTTGTTCAAGCTCGTCCTCCACACTTACCTCTCTCTGGTGATGATCTGTGTCGGTTTGTTCGATGCACTCGATGGCTTCTGGGGCCTGGTCTCGCACGACTGGTTCTGGGTCGGTTTCCACCCCCTGACCAGGGTCCGGAGCCTCTTCGTCCGGTGGTGTCGGTGGTAATGGGGGGAGAATTTCATCAGGGAAAGCGCCAGGCACCTCTCTTTGCGCTAGGGAAGAGACGGTTTTTCGGCTGAAAAGACGATTATGGTCTTCCGTCTCCTCCACCCCCTGACCAGTTTCCTCAGGCATTATCCCGGTAGTGATCGATGTCTGCATCGCCTTCTGGACTTCTGTTCTATCCAGTTCCTGCGGTTCCTTGATAAGTGGCAGTGGGATAGGCTGATAATGCGCGAACTCGGGTGAATACTTTCGGGATTCATCGAATACCGCATCGCGAATAAACCGCACTTTGCCGGACTGTGGAAACCAGATCTTCCACACATTTGAGGCCATATATCCAACCAGGAAGCCGACTTCTGCGCGTGGATTCATCTTGTCCGATTGGATTTGTTTCTGGATACGGCAATATGCGAGGCTTCCGTACAGTCTAACATTCGATAGGTTGATCTTCGGCATTCGATCGCCAGCGAAGTCCTTTCGAACCTCTTCCCATGGCACAACCCAACGATTCTCGGTGGAGATATACGTTGGTGTTCTATTCAGGAGCCACACTGCTGCTTGTGCAGCTTCGGGCCAGAGGTCTTTTGGAAGCTTTCCTTCAAGCATCAGCATCCTCATTCTAAGGATGATCACACCTCCTGCTCTCTCGGCGTACCCGTTCATCTCTGGGTGTGCCGGTGGGCTATGATATACGACGATTCCATCGGAGGTAAGACTCCATTCTGCGGACCGTCCTGCAGCTTTCTCATTGTCATAGTGGAATGCTTTGATCGGCAAATCCCACCAATTCTTTGCAAGCTGGACAAACTGGTTAATCGCGAGCTGACATTGACTCTTCAGCTCGTGGGTAGATATCCAGTGAAACCTGATACCTTCAATAACAAAGTGCGATATCCATCGATGACCATTGTACGCCACTGGTAGCTGGATTAAATCGAAATGCACTCTTCCAAAGCGCCCAAAGGTGCGTCCAACTGGCCTTCTTGACACCTGTCGGGGTGCATTGCCTAGTTGACATGTCTCGCATAGTGCTTCTTCTTCGTTCCCGTCCTCAATAGTCACTCCATCGACCATCGAAGCTAGTTTGTGCACTGTCTTGTGATTTATATGCGCGAAACGACGATGCCAGAGGTTTGCTGAAGCCCTCGCTTCGAGTGGCTTCTCTGATGATCGCACAGCGTGTGCATGGGGATATACGACTTCCTCTGGTTCGTCGAATAGCCAGAGATTCATACTATCCCATAGGTGCACGCTCACTATAGGTCGGTTGTCGGTGTCGACAATGCAGTTGGATTTCTGGCACCATCTACCGCCTTTCTTCAACAATGCAGCGTATGAGACCAAGTTGGTGTGGAAGCCCGGTGAATAGAGTGCATCACTTAGGGATATTACTCTCTTCTTGCCTGTTTCGGGGTTTCTTCCAATGAGTTTGACCGTACCACGTGCGATGACTTCTGTGCTGCTATCTCCGGTTGCGAGAGTTGTTTCGTACGGTTCAAGGCTGATGAACCGACTCTTATCGTTGCAGATGTGCCTTGAAGCTCCAGTGTCCAGTATCCAACGGTCTTGGATGGTTGATCTAGCCTTATGGCTTGCTGAGAAAACTTCGGCACTGATTTGTGGCGACTGCGTCAGGAAACACATATCAACCGGATCTTCTTTCGGGATGTCTGTACGGGCACTATTTGTCCGTTCGTGCACTGCATGCGCGGAGTCTTGAGGCTTCTGTTTGACCTCATTCGCGTCTTTGACTACCTTCTCGACCCATTTCTTCCATGCAGGATCCGCTGCAAAGTTCTTCTTGATCTTCTGAAGCGTCTCATCGTTTGGCTTGAACCAGGAAGGTCGGGCGGCCTCATTCAGGGCATAGCACGTTGCAACCCGATGCCGATGGTTCGTGCGTCCGCATGGGCATGGTCGTTTATCAAAAGGAAGAGGGGTCGGCTTTGGCGTCTCTTCTGTTTCTTCCTCATGATCCTGCCAGGTAGAGAATGATCCCTTCAGTTCTGATGATGACGACTGCTTGGGACCGATCTCTCGATACATTGCGCGGAATGATTCAATCAGGTCTCTGGTGTCGTACGGCTTTCTATCCATAACAATCTCTTGATATCTAGCCTGCCACCAGATAGGTAACACCTCTTTCACTGCTTGCAAGAAGTCCCTATTCGCACTTTTGACTTCTTCAAGATGAAGGCTAACAGCTTGCTCTCTTAGGGTGTCCCATATCGATAACCACTGATCGATATTCCCCTTTGGCTTCTGTACGGCGAATAACCTCCACTTCATGCGAATTTCCTCCTCATACGCGCTGGAGCGGGCAAAGCGAGACTTTAGGTACACCAGGCGGTCGTACGGCGTCTCATAATCGATCAATGCAAGATGGTGGATAGGATCAAGGAAGGAGATAATATATTCATTCACGTCATCCAGTCCCTTGATCTGTTTCTCCCACTTTGCATATGCGACTTTATAGACGTCCATACGGTCTCGCCACTCCTTTCTTTCCTCTGTATCCCCATCTTCAGGGTACTCCGGCTCGTACGGTTCTCTCAAACCTCTCGGACGGTCTTCTTTCTCGATATCTGGGTCACATAAGTCCCAGACTCGCTTCTGTTTCGCATACAGTTTTACGCGGGCAAACCACGTGCGCCACTGCGGCGAATCCTTCAGTTTATCGCCCTTCATGGCGGAGAGGATGGATACTGCCTCCATTGCGGTGTTCCGGTCGAAGGAATACCCTCAGGGGGGGATGTCGTCTGTTGTATTGGTTGGTTCAGGTTGGTTCAGGGGTCGAGGGTCGAGTATGGTCGACGGATGTGTTTCCTGGTGATATAGCAATATCAATTGCTTCCTTATTCACCCACAAATGCCTCTATATGATGCGAACCGGGCTCATAACTGTCGGAATGTTTTATATGCAACCAATCAACGATATCAAAAGCTCTGTTCTTGTATTACCCCTGATTCTGCCAATTTATAGGGGGATTCTAGATTACATAAGTAATAAACATGAAGGATAATTATATCTCCGGTCCACCGCGGTATTCGTATTGACATTCAATCTGACAGTGGGTCACAAACGGCATCGAAAGTGCAAGAGGGTGGAGTCGACAGGTACCTAATGAGATCATGCTCATGCTCCTCTTCTAAGCCCACTCTACTCTGTTAGCTTGGTAGACCTTGCGTTAGCCAGGAACAAAGGTTGATGGGGGGTTGTGGGGGCCGGTCCATCAGGAGCTAGAACACATTCCAGTCGCGGTGGCAGCCGTTCGGTGCAAGAATCAAAACAAGTGACAGGTCAATCCTCTTTGATGGTAAAAATTAACAAATTCAACAAATTCAACAAATTCAAGCTTCTTAGGGTTTCCTAGGGCCAGGTGCATAAATACTAGAGCGGTCACTCAACAATCACGTTCGATCGGGGACACTAGGTGGGAGCATCAGCCGATTCGATGAAGCAGATGCTCTTCAACCACGAAGACTAATAAAACAGAACCATAGCCTAAACAGCCGTCTAGAGGAGCCTCAAATGACGCCAATCTCTTTGGTCATGAAGAATGGGCCAACTACAGCCACTTGATGAATCATGCACTCCTGGATCCCTTGGAACCAGACATTTTTCCCCAACTACGTCACTTCTTGATCATCCCTGCTTGACCTTTTCCCTGCTGCGATCGCGATCTGCTCTCTCGTATTTAAAGCGATCACGGCTCCGTTTCCTCGTTCTTGTTTCCACCTGTATCGACGGTGACTTTTGCCCCCCCCTTTGCTACCTGGAAACCCCCATACTGATCCTTCGCAATAGCTTCATAGAGGCTCTACCCCACACGGAAAACAACAAACATGAAGTTCAATTTTGCCACTGGCCTGGTGTGTTTACTTGCTACCACCGAAGCTGTAGGAGCTTCGAGCTGGTGGAGCAAAGCTGGTAAGCTCGTGCTCTCGCAATGGAACTGCAAATAAGCTGTGGAGCTAACGTCATCGCAGTCTACAACAAATGGCACGAAACTGAGCTGGAACGATGGCTCTCCGACCACGGTACGCTTCTTTTTCTGTCGGTCGCGTCACTAGTAAAAACTAACATTGCATAACAGACATTCCTTACCCCTCCCCCGCCGACCGCAGGGATCTCGAGAACCTTGTCAAGTCCAACTGGGACAGCCGGGTCCAGAAGCCTCTGGGCCAGGCTTCTGACACCATCTCGGATGAGCTTCACCAAGCGAGAGAATGGGTCTTTGACACGTAAGCTATCCTCCCTCCTCATCATTGAACAATCATTGATCCATATATAGCTGGTCGGACTCCCAGCTGAAGGCATTCCTTGATCGCCACGGCATTCCCGCCCCTCAACCCCGCAAGCGCGACGTCCTGATCAAGACCGCCCGCGAGAATTATGAATCCGTTGCGAACAAGGTTGGCGAGACCGCATCCTATCCCGGTAATTGGCTGTATGAACAATGGACCGAGTCCGACCTCAAGGAGTGGCTTGATGAGCGCGGATGGCCTGTTCCCCAGCCCACCACCCGGGACCGTCTTATCGCCTCTGTCCGCCGCAACTCTCGTCTGGCCAGCTCGCAGGCCCGTAACCTCGCTTCATCTGCAATCTCGTCTGCCCAAGCTGCCCAGTCCTCTTTGGGCGATGAGTTGTTCAATGCCTGGTCTGATTCCAGGTTGAAGGAGTTCCTTGACGAGCACAATGTCAAGGTACCCCAGGGCTCGAAGCGCAATGAGCTCATTGCCCTTGCCCGCAAGAACCGCGCCTATCTCGTCGATCAAGCTGCTAGTGCCTCTTCTGTTGCTTCTTCCGCTGCTTCGGATGCCTTTGGCGCCGCTACCACCCGGGCTGGCAACCAATATGCCAAGGCTACTGATGACGTCAAGCTGAAGGTTGAGGATCAGTTCGACGCTGCGGCCAGCACTTGGTCCGACTCTCGCCTCAAAGCCTTCCTCGATGCCCGTGGTGTCCCCGTTCCCCAAAACGGCAAGCGCGATGAGCTGCTTGCCAAAGTTCGCTCCAGCGCGCACAAGGCTTCTGGTGGATGGAATGAGTACAACTTCGATACCTGGGATAAAGAGCACTTGATGTGAGTTTTGCCCTTTCTTTTCTTATACCCATAAGCTAACATGCATCTTAGCAATTACCTGTCTGCCATGAATGCGAAGGCCGCAAAGAAGGCCGATGCCTCTCGTGAAGAGCTGGCCAAGCAAGCTAAGGACGCATACATCAAGGCCTCCAAGGCTGGTGGCGATCAGTACGCCTCAGCTACCTCCAACCTCGCCGTGGCTACCGGTTCCGCCAAGGACACTACCTTTGACAGCTGGACGCACTCCGAGATCAAGAAGTATCTTGATTCTTACGGCATCCCCGTGTACCAGGGCTCAAGCATCAACGATCTCCGCGCAGCTGCTCGTCGTCACGCTACCTACTTCAAGTACGGTACTAACACCCCTCAGGACACCATCTATGCCAAGATCATGGAGACTGTCAACTGGGTTGTTGATCAAATCAAGGTCGGAGCCTCCAGCGGCCGGGCCCAGGGCCAAGAGGCGGCCGAAAAGGCCCGCGCGAAGGCGTCTGAGCAGTCCCAGAAGATTCGCTCGGAGCTGTAAATGTTGCGCTGAGCTGGAAAGTGGAGGGATGTCTCGTTCTGCGATGACGATCTTTTACATACGATGATTATGACTTTGAATTTGGGAATTGCTGGCACTGTTTCTCGGGAGCTTAGTTATGTCAATAATAGTTTAGTCCCTAAAATGAATCCTGTATCGCCCTGAAACCGGGCTCGTTTATTTACAGTGTGAGCCTCGGCTAAATTTTGTAAGCATTGCAATGCTAAACCCCGAAATCATACATGTTTTTTTCTGGGCACGAAGTTGTTCAATGTTTATGCTAAGCACCCATTGTCCTTGTATCACCCGCCCAGTTCGAGCTTGTCGTTATCGATATGGGCTGCCAAATCATGATGCGGGCGCCTCGGGATCTCCCTCGGCAACCAGCTTGCCAACAACAAGGTACTTCTCCGAGAAGCGCTCCTCCCACGACTGCAGGTTCTCCAACTGGTCGGCGTCCAGATCCTTGAGGTCATCAAGGGGTGCAGAGAGGTCTTTGGTCAACATTTCCTCGTCGAAGCTCTGGTGTGCCAGACCGCGCGACGCATCGCGGCCCGCGAAGTTCTCGTACGGTCCACCCTATCCATGATCAGTTAATGTCCTCAGCATCAATGTCCTGAATCCACCTACCGGGCCGTAGAAGTTCTTGCCGGGAGTCACGTCGAAAACTCGGCCACGGACGGCCAGGAAGACGGGCCGGTCGCCCTGGCCATTGAACTCAATCAGGGTCTTGGGGATGTAAGTGCGGAATACTATCGGCTCCGGGCCACGGGGGAGCACGACGGGAGGCTTGGGGCGGAAGTGCCAGTACAGCAACACGACGAAGAGAGAGGCGAGGATCAGGTTGATGGGCGAGGCGATCGACATCCTGCTCGGGTTAGTGGTTGCTCATGTACGCAGAGCAACTCGAGGTACGTACACTTCGGCCTGTGGCATGGTGCCTTCTGCGATGAATTAGCAGCGATTCGCCGGCCAAGGAGGGAAGGTGGAAGGGGGATCTACCAGTAGCCATTTCGAGGTAGAGGGAATTTGCAACCTTGGAATGGGTGAGGTTCAGAGTTTATAGAGGTGTGCCGGAGGCTGCGGAGAAAGATGTCATCCCCACCCCACGTGATGATGTTTGATGCACCCATACTACTTCCAACGACTTCCGTGTACTTCCTTAGATAGGGCAGGGTACATGGAATGACTGGAGATTGGCGCTCCTCGGGCTATATTAATAGACGCCCGGGAGAGCCTAAGTCCCACAGTTGAAACGACGTCAACCTAGTTCGGTCCCTGAATCCATTGTTTCAACTCCACTCGTTAGTTAATCGCCCCCATTTTAATTTATTGCCCACTTAATTCAGGTGAATGCCATGCTGTTCTTGCAGGGCCTTGGAGATTCCCCTTCCTTGCGGTTTCCAAGGTTCTGACTTGGACTTCAATCCCCGGCTCCTTCCCTTCTCTTTGTTTCCGTGGTAAACAATTCCTCAGGCCTACTTCAGTCTCAGACTAGCTCTCTTTCTTTCCCACCACTCGGAGCTCAGACAGCAGCTCACCAGGACGCCGATCTGCAACCTCATCGCAAACAGCCCATCGCAGACCAGTATGTGGTCTAAACGACCCTTTAATCGAACAACACGACGTCAGATTAGCAACCCCATACCGGCCGAGGCACTGGGGCCGGCTCCTGCGGATCATGCGCCGGACAAGCCTGCAAAGGATTTGCCTGTGCTGCCATAGTAAGTGTCTCAAAAGACTACCCGATATTTCCGATTGCTCATTACTACATAGTGACTTGGACTCGACCTTGCACAGCCAGCCTAGCCACCCAATCGTCTTACCATATTCGCGCGATGGTGGAGACAAGAGATATTCGGCTGTATCGCCTTTGGCATCGCCAGTAGGATCTGGGAAACGCGGTAGCGGAAGTAGCAGCTTCTCCGTCTCGCCGATCGACGATAACGATCAACTGCCCCGCCACGAGCGCAACGACTCTCGGGCCTCTGCGTCTGCATCCCACCGTTCGCTGAGTGCTTCCCATTCGCTTGAAGTCTTACACCCCACAGCGAAGACCGTTCAGTTCACGCCCAGTCACGACGACTTCTCGGGCGAGCCCAGCCAGCCTGGAAAGACAATACTAGTCAACCCGCAAAATACAAGCTCCCACAAGGCCTCCGCACCACACACCTCCAATCTTCTCCACTGGGGACGGGAACAACTCTACCCCAAAAAGAAGCTCACCCAGGCCCGCAACCGAATCGGTAGTTCTTCGAAGAACGAGCCGCCACAGCCAGAGTCCAGAAGTCGGTCATCATCACGCGTGTTCCCACTTGGAGAGCATTCCAATCATTCAGGCTCTATCCACGGAGAAAGTAACTTATCTACGCTGGGCTTTGTTCCATCTGTCGTGACGACGATCACCGCTGGCGGTCCAAAGTCATTGCCAGAGAGACCGGCCCCAGGGAATCCTTTGGTACCTCCCAAGAGCAGCCGCCGTTATCTGCCAGAGCCCAAATTTGACCCAGGACTTGACGAAGAACTTGAAGACATGATGCAGCCCGCACAACCAGCTGAGCAGTTCGGCGTTGTCAACACCGTTGCCGGAGATGGCATCACGCTTGAAGCCCCGATTCCGAATGAAAGTCCACGCGGCAGCCTCAACTTCGAGAACGGGTCAACAGATGACCTCTCTATCATGTCGCGACGACGCCCAGTTCCCAATGCAAAGCCGACTTCGAAGCCGATATCCAAAAAGCCTGTACGAAAGCCTACTCCTTCAGAGGCAGGCCGAGCATCAGTCGTGGCTCAGCCCCCTGTGAATGACCAACCCAAAGATGCTCAGAGTCGCATCGAATCTCTCGAGGCTCGACGAGATGAGCTTGCAAAACGCAGATTCGCCTTGGAGACCGTGATCAAAGAGTTAACCCGCGTCATTCAGCCCACCTCTTATGCATATGACCAGGCTGCCAAGGCGGAGGTGAAGAGGAGTGTGCAGAGCATCGAAAATGAGATTGCAGAGATCAAGAGGGAGGAGCACGAGCTCGGTATGAAGGTGACTCGGGCCTGGAGACGCTTGGACGAGAAAGAGAACAATGGCGATGGCAGTAACCTTTGGGTCAAGCGCGTCACTAGTTAGGTGATATTGCTTTCCTTATGGTTACTGGTGATTTTTTGACTCCCCTTGCTTGGTACCCTTTATTTATTTTCTTGCCTGATTTGGATACCCGGTCGTTTTGCTTGCAAGCGTTTTCTCTCCACTTCTTCTCAGAGCTTCAAGTTTTCTCAAGCGTTCTGCTTCTTAGCACAGGCTTGTCGCCACGGATACCCTCGTTTATGTGGGCCACTTGTGTTTAATGACAGGTCTTGACCTTTTGAATATTCCTACTTCAAAACTAAGCACGTGAGTGCGTGAGTGGATCCTATATTCGTAATGTGTAAAGGCGACGTTGAAATTGGAGTCTAGGAATGTGGAAAAGCAAAAAGTGGCGCGATGTAAATGCAGGAATGGTATTTGCTGTAGTTCAAAGAATATATGCCACCCTCTTCGCTCTTATCGGACATGGCTCGTTTGGATCGTAAAACGGATTGAAGGTATTCGTGCGATCCGTTTATTTCTTGCCAGACTTCTTGATACCCTGCTGGCCGGTGTTGAGGGGGCCCTTCTTGCCCTTGGCGGCCTCCATCATGTCCTTCTTGGCCTTGGCATCTATAGGACGAGTCAGAAGGATAGCTAACTTGTGTAGATGGCGATCAAAACATACCGGCTTTCTGCTTCTCCTTATAGGCGAGCTCATCCTCGTCCAGGTCCTTCTTCTCCTTCTTGGCAGCCTTCAAAGGCTTGACCTTGCCACCTGAGTTGTTGTTAACGAAGATCGATCGATGTGCGCCTGAATCGCGAAATTTCACAAACCTTCTCTGCTAGCGCCGCCCATTTCTGCAGGTATGGATTTATAGAAAGGACTGGATTTGAGACGAAAGAGAGAGAGTGAGAGTGAGAGGGAAAAGGAGATTGTCGCGAAGGCGAAAGAGGGAAAAAAAATTAATCCCCGACACTTATCGAATTGAGGGGTGGTCCACCGCTTACCTAAATCGGGCTAACGCAGAAACTGGCCCGATTCAGCATGAGATGCCGACTTCTGATCTTGCTTCGACACAGTTTATCATCACCTGGCTCGGTGCAAATTAACACAATTTGCGCGTGCCGATCACCTTTCCAATTGTCTGCCCTCTCGACTATGCGCTTGGGATAATCGAAGCTTCTAGGCTTTGGTGCGAAGGCAGGCCCTCAAGCCGGTTGGACTTTCAACATTCCCGAAGATTCATTTCGTCTCTGGAGCTTGCGCTAACTGAGTGTTTCTCATTGAAGCCTCCTCCAAAGGCCGAAAAATAGCCATTGCAAGCAGAGGAGGAAGTGCCGGACCGTTACCAGCTCGCGATAAGTCGGCAGGATGACGTCGCATCGCAAGTCAAGGTCCCCGTCGACCCCTTCTGAGGGTGAGATCATCGAATCGGGTTCAGAGATGAAGGCAACTGCGTCAAAACCTCCTCTTAATGGCACCAGCGTTGACCGTCCCCCCAGAGCTAGTTCACCCTTTGCATCACTGAAAGGCAGTGGATCGCCCCGTCGACAGAAGTCATGGACCAGGTCGCGCTCGAGATCCGGATCTCGCTCGCCATACCGGGATAACAGAGGCAACAAGCGCAGGCGCAACGATGACTATGATCAGTACGAGAGCCGATCCTCCCGCCAGGAACCGTCGCGACGTTACGGGTCGAGATACGATGACAGACAGGATGACCGGGGTGCTCCCTCCCGCCGACCACGATCTTACTACGACTACGATCGCGAGGAAAGCTATGGAGGAGGTCTGAGTTATACCGATGACTATGATCAGCGCAAAGACAAGCGACAGCGAACCCGAAGCCGATCTCCGTATCGCCACGGGAGAAAGCCCAAGCAGTACGATGATCTGGAACCCAGGGAGAGCTCCATGTCTCAGGCAGGTAGCAAGGGACGTGGGTCATCGGAAAATGTAGTGAGCGAACATGGAAAGACTCAGGCTGGTGCGCGGGACTCCAAACTGGGTGCTGAAACACAAAAGAATCAGGTGCAGCGGACTCTTCCGAGACGCGCTCATTTTGCCGACGAGTATGTTCATATCTGGCTTTTTTTTTTCTAAAAAAATTAATGAGAGCGTGACTAACAGTTCATACAGTGTCGATGAACCTTCTACATCAGAAGCTGTTGAAGAATCGCAACCAGAACCTGTCGATGAAGCTGCTGCTCTTGAAGCTCGCCGTAAACGTCGCGAGGCAATCCGGGCGAAATACCGAAGCCAGGCGTCCCCTCTGCATCTCCAAGCCCCGCAAGTTGATACAGATTCATCTACCCCAGGTTCGACACCGGTTACTGAACTCGCGGGTGCGCAAGATACGACAGGTAAGCTCAGGAATATCACACGGACAATTTTGACACAGACTGATACTCTTTTTTGTCCACATTTTTAGATTCCTCTCGGTTGTCTCCATCTCAACCCTCTAACGAGCAGCCAGGTGAAACATTTCCAGATTTCAGGATTGGCAAAGACACGGATCTCATCAACCATGATGCACCCATGGAAGGGTCTGAGAAAGACGAACCCTCTGCCGCAGACTATGATCCGACATTTGATATGAAAGAGGAGAGACAAAAGCATGGTGTTCAGAACTCCAAGGATGATGTCTCATCCGCGGCATATGATGAAACGCAGGCCACCAAACAAGACATCCTCATACCGGATACTCCACAGCAACCTCCTCAATCTAAGGCGAAAACCCCTTATGATATGTTCGCGGAGGACGATGATGATGATATGTTTGCTGAGGAAAAAGACGATCATCCAGCACACGCATCAGCAACAGCTGTTCCGCAGGCTCAAGAACTCGATATCAGCATGATGGACAACTGGGACGACCCCGAAGGTTATTACAATACCCGACTTGGCGAGCTGATCAATGGTCGCTATCATGTGAAGCAGGTGCTGGGCAAGGGTATGTTTTCATCTGTTGTACGAGCTTTGGACGAGAAGACCGGACAATTGGTTGCTGTCAAGATCATCCGTCAGAACGACACCATGCGCAAGGCCGGTATGAAGGAGATCGGAATCCTAGAACAGCTTCATGAAGCCGACCCAGAGGACAAGAAGCATGTCATCAAATTCGAGCGGTACTTCGATCACAAGGGCCATTTGTGCATGGTATTCGAGAATCTCAGCATGAATCTTCGTGAACTGCTCAAGAAATACGGCCGTGATGTCGGACTGAACTTGCACGCCATCCGCGCCTACGCCCAACAGATTTTCCTTGGCTTGAGCCTTCTCCGCAAGTGTAACATCTTGCACGCCGATCTAAAGCCCGATAACCTCCTTGTGAACGAAAATCGCAACCTGCTCAAGGTCTGCGATTTAGGTTCTGCATCCTCCGCCTCCGACAACGAAATCACTCCCTACCTCGTCAGTCGTTTCTACCGTGCCCCTGAAGTCATGCTAGGTATTCCCTTTGACTACGCCATCGACGTTTGGTCTATCGGCTGCACACTCTTCGAACTATACACAGGCAAGATCCTCTTCACGGGCCGAAACAACAACCAAATGCTACGCGCAATCATGGAATGCCGCGGTAAATATCCGCCCAAGCTCCTGCGCCGCGGATCTCTCGCCCACATGCATTTTGACGACATGCTCAACTTCCACAGTATAGAGGAAGACAGAATCACCGGTCGTCCCGTGACCCGCATTATGGATTTCAAGAAGCCCGAGCGCGACTTGAAGACCCGGTTGATGGGTAAGGGGACGCGCGGCATGGCTGATAGTGATGCGAAGGATTTGACGCTGTTTGTGGACTTCCTTGATCGGTGTCTGACTCTTAATCCTGAGAAGCGGTGCACTCCTGCGGATGCGTTGAAACATCCTTTCTTGACACGGAAGTAGAGTTGTTGTGGACACATATGTATCTTAAATTCTCGAACAAATTCATGGCCAAACTATATCCTAGCATGAAAATCCCCGTCTTATCGCTACCTCCGCAAGGTTTCTACCTCTTGCCGGTGAGTAGAACAGGGCAAACTGTCTCAACCTTGGTAGACTGGAGTGTCCAATGGAGCAATCTGAGAATGATCATAATTCTCTCCATGTCTACTTTGGTATGGTTCCCTCAAAATTGGAAGGAAGAGCTCTGGCTGCGCCTTGCCCACTGAGCTAGCTAGCAGTTGCCCGGGGCGTCCATTCTCCAAGCCCCGATGTGATAGTGGTCCTATATGGAAAGACCTTTTCAGCCGATCGATCGATACCGCAAAGCAGGTCCTTGACCAGTAATGCCATGAACACCGTAAACCTTGGAAGCCCTCGGGGCGGCGGAATTGTTCCTATAGGACGATTTGAGGCTTTTCTAGCCGATTTCTCAACCCTTCTAGCTGCATGGAAGGTGAGACGGGGCGTTATCTAGCGCGAAGTGGCAGAGTTTGAGCTTAGAAATAATAAGCAGACATGACATCGGCTCGACCGTCAAGCTATTTCGACCTTGTCGTGCTGTGTGGCCCCATTTGAACCCTTTTGCCAGCCTTTTCGCTGTGTACTGCCCACTCGGCGTCCACTTTCGCGGATTAGAATCAGGCGAGATTAGTTGTGACACGGGTCGAGTAGAGAAAGTTTGAATTGAGTAGATCGTAACTGTTGATTCTGAGGTATCTCGGTAGCTCTAGCAAAGGTTGTATGATATACACTACAAACTTGAATATATACATATCATGGCACTCGTCTTCCGGGCGGCACCCGAGGACGTGGTTCAGCTGCATCCCGTACAGCAAGCTAGTAGTTTCATGCTTCCATTGCCCAACTTCACCGTCTCTACAATCTGACAGTGCTCCAGGCATATTATGATGTACCAACTCCAGTTAACCCTCACTTCTCAGGCCATAGTGGATGCCTCAGGACGCATTGCGCCCGGGCAAGTCGGCAGTGGAGGCGTACAGTAGTCCGTGGCAACGCTAGAAACCCGAAAGCAGCCAAGTAGCCCCAGGCAGAGGCAAAGGGTAGCGACATGGGCACCCAAGAACACCAATCACCTGAGTTTGCCGCATCTAGGCTCCCCAAACCATGTGTTATGTGGCGGGAGCGGGCCCCGGGAAATACTTCACCGACCTTGGCCTTGGCCTTCACCTTGACTGAACACAAAGAAAGTGCCGAGACTATCTCAATGCAGCCAAACTATAAACCGCCTCCTTCCGCATCCAGGCGAACCTAAGGTTGCCACGAAGTCCCCAAGCCGCCCCCCCCAAATGTAAATTGCGAATTCAAATCCAAATTCAAGACGGTTCCTTGTCCCAGACCCACAGATCCAACATCGCACAGGCCAGCCTCCTTGTCATTGCTCTCCCCAGCTTCCTCGGATCCGAGGCTGATTCTGGATCTGCGCGGCGGTTCACACATCCACGGTTCACATCTTGATCTATCACAAATCATGGCCGCCCGTTATCCCTTTGCGCGGCCGGGGCTACCGGGATGCTGTCAGGTTTCCCCCTCGTTCCGTTTCCTGAAACGGGATAGTCACCCTCATCTCGAGTTGTTGGGGATGACGGGCTTGGGGATCGGTGGATCGTAGCCGATTGGGCATCTTTACGAAATTGCGTGGCCAGTTAGGAGTGGATTGGGGAATACGAGAGGGAAAAAGCCGCGAGTGATCCAGTCTGGTTGGATGGGGTGATGCAGCTTAGCGTACGGTACATGTAGATGGGCGTGCATGGAGAGATGCCAATTATTTACTCGGAGCATATCGCTTACAGCATCACTGAGGAGCTGAGCATCTGGAGGACGGCCATCCCATGGGTGGGAACCCAAGGACCAAGAACCCAAGAACCCAACAACCCAAGTGTGGATAAACAGGTGATGGCAGAGTGGGGGGGGGGGGCGCCGGGAGCTTCTGGAAGCTGATCTCCAGGGCTTTGCTTTGCCCCCCCCAACCCACGCCAGTGGCAAACGGAGAAGCAGCCCGACATCAAACTCACAAAGTTAGACAAAGTGATGATGTTGATGATATCAGGGTCTGTTTATTTTGTGGGTCGGTGATTCATCCCATGTCTTTATCCCCTGCGACCAGCATTCCGCCACCTGCAGGCCGATCATTGAATGGGAGGGTGGGCATTGTTCGCATTACTGTCATGGTCGGTGCATTGTCACCGGTACTGGGGTAGATAGTTCGTGACTAGGTGCATTCTAACGGTGATCGGCTAGACTGGTAATATGTAGGATGGAAAAGGGGTGTAGCGGTGAAGAGAAAGACAAGAGAGAGGGAGAGAGGGAGAGAGTGCATCACTCTGGGGTACATGTACATGGATCAACCGGAAGATGTGATGCATCGCTGCACAGATCATGTGATTCTCTGGACGGTGACTACGGTGACTACCCTGACTGTACGGTGATGAGAGGACGTGCACTGGGGTGCAGCCCCTAAGCGCCCGTCTGTGTCAAGTCGAAGAGTGTAAACTCCTGAGGCCACAGCCAGGGTCTGTGGGCCCGTGCCCCGATCCACTCGTTCTCGAAAACGAACGCCTTGGGCAAATGGTTGGCCGTGGCCGCCCTCCTTTTTATCGCCTCACTTTCTGCCCAGTCTGCCTCAGGTGGCCCTGTGGCCCTCAGGTGGCCCTCAGTACAAGGGTTACTGGAGAGTACAGCACATGACCCTGGTGGAGTAAGAAGGTCGAACAGGGTCAGACTCAAAACTAAGATCCAGGTCCAGAACGTCCAGAAAAGTACGGTGTAGATTGGGGGGGGGGGTACGACAACAGTCTATAATCCGGCCCCCTATTGGAACGTTCTGGGTGAAACGGGAGAAGTCAGATGTTTGGACCAGGCTGGGAGTGAGATGGAGAAACCGGATGAGGTGGCGGGGCTATTGCCACACGTCGAGTCAGAAGAGGACAAGGCAGAATGCAGGAAAAGAAAAAGGGGGGTGGGGGGGGGGGCCATAAGCCAGTCTGCAACAGTCGATCGTTCGACCCAGAGGTCCACTGTCAGAGACTGAGAGACTCAGAGACTCAGAGTCGGGGCCCCTACCAATCATGAACGCAGAGTGGCGTCTGCAAGAACCGCGACGACCGGGATGTGATTCGAGTCGAGCGGGTCTAATCGACCCGCACGGTATGCACACCGCTCCGTGGGGCCAACCGAGTCAACCGAGTCCACAGAGCCACGGTGGCCTGGGCTTTTGGGCTTGTCCACATGGGTCCCGCTGCGTGGTCCTTCGTCCTTCGTGGGCCACTCGACGCATCATCGATATTTTTATCCTTTTCCCCCCCCCCCCAAAACATTACTTCTATACTCTTTATTAACTGTGTTTCCCTAATCCTTCCTCTCCAACGCCCTCTCTCTTCTGACCTCGACCGGTTGATTACTTTTGATACTTGACTCTCCTTTTTGTTGATTGTTATCCTTTGGATCCTTGGACCCGTGGAATGGACTACCGTTGATTGCCCTGGATTTTTGGACCTGACCTAACAAAAACACCCCCTGGACTACGTCTTTTCTATATCCTTAGAGAAACAACCGGACTTTTGGATTTCACCCTTCCCCTCCTTTGATCATGTATCCGGCTATGCTTCCCACACCTCCTCCCTCTCCCATCCCCCGCTGCTATGCGCCCGAGGACCGGTTAGGATTCATCTTAGCCAACCGCCTAGAGCTGACCGGCATCCTGGGTGTCGGCGCTTACGGGGTGGTGTATACGGCCGTGGATATTCACACCAACATTCGCTATGCCGTCAAAGCCCTCAACAAGAGCGGGCTGGACCCGCGCCAACTGAAATACCAGCAGCGTGAGATTCGCCTGCACCACCTGGCCAGCCAACATCCCAACGTTGTTTCCCTGGCCCGTATCATGGATTCCCCGGATTGTACCTACGTCGTGATGGAATTCTGCCCGGAGGGTGATCTGTTCTCCAGTATCACCGACAAGGGTAACTTTGTCGGTAACGATCCTCTGGCCAAGCGTGTGTTCTTGCAACTGTTGGATGCCGTGCAGTTTTGCCACAACCTCGGAATTTATCACCGCGATCTCAAGCCTGAGAACGTCCTGGTGACGGACCAGGGAATGACCGTCAAGCTGGCGGATTTCGGCCTCGCCACCACGGACTACTTCACCTCGGATTTCGGATGCGGTTCGACTTTCTACATGTCGCCTGGTAAGCCATCACCACCCCCCCCCCCAGGGGAATATATTGCCCCGCCACATGAAACCAAATCTAATTTATTCCAAACAGAGTGCCAACAGACCAACCCCCGCCCCATGTCCTGCTACTCTTCAGCAGCCAATGACGTCTGGAGTCTGGGCGTGATGCTCGTCAACCTGACCTGCGGTCGCAACCCATGGAAGCGCGCTTCATTCGAGGATTCCACATTCCGGGCGTACCTCAAGGATCCGTCCTTCCTGAAGACTATCCTGCCCTTGTCCACGGAGATGGTGTGTATCCTATCGCGCGTATTCGAGTGCGACCCTGCCAAGAGGATCACCATCCCGGAACTGCGCCAGCTGATCGTGGAGTGCCCCTGCTTCACGGAGAACCCCATGGCCCCCTGGGTGCAGGACCCAATTCCAGACTGCTTCGTTCAGCCCTTCGTGCCCGTGGAACCCCTGCATGCCCAGCAGTCCGGCTCCTCCTCGGACTCTTCTCACTACTCGGACTTCTCCGAGTCTGCCGCCTCTGTCTCATCTGCTCTCACCGAGGACTACACCGACTACAACTGCATGTCGCCCATAATCTCCCAGCAGGTCCAGGTTCCGGACTGTAAGGTCGTGTTTCCCCATTCCATCTGTGTGGATCACTCCATCCCCGCGGATACCTTCACGGGACACCCCATTCCGGTCTGTTGAATTTGAGGCCACCCGCATTCTCTCTCTCCCCTTCACGCAGCTGCAACGACTATTACGCCCCTTACTCTCTACTTGACTTTTTCGGAGTTTCTATTTGCATTCGACTATCTCGGCACATTACCCACATGGATTCCCCTCCCCCCTTTCTCCACCAAAAAGCTGCCAAAAAAAAATAAGGTCTACTCGAAAACTACCCTGGACTTGGCCAACCAGCTTTTTAATTTCACCCTGGACATATTTTCCACTTTTCTCTTTGGACACAACACCAATTCCTTGGCCCAGCGACCGTGACTTTTCCACATTGCCATCAGATCTTGGGCCATCTACCATCTGACCACTCATCTCCCGTGCGGCCAGTTGGGATACTCCTTTCTATTGTTATAATATTTCCCACATACCGGAGGATTTCTTCATTTTTCTATTTTTTGTTCCGCAAAACCTGGCATGGTAATATCGGGAGGCACGACTGAAGCATATCGCCCCTGGGAGGGCGGTGTCCAACGACACAAATTATTATTTTGGGAAAACACTCGCAAGGGTCGTTTGGCGTTTTTTTTTTTTTTTTTTTTCTCAATTTTCTTTTTGGAATCTTGGGAGGAAACCTGTTCATGATGTTGACTTTCTCTCGTCTCTTTTCTCTTGTCTTCCTATTTTCTACTTGGGAAATGATGTCTTGTCTATAAATCTTTTTTATCATTATCCCGGTTGTTTTGTTTATGGATGGTTGGAAACTCTCGGACTTTGGAACTTGGATACTGCATCTGTGCATAGACGGCATGGTTGGATTTTTTACTTTTACGATTATGATACCTTGGGCGAATGGAGCCAACAATTGCATCTACTCATTTACTCCAAACCTCTCACTCACATTTGACCTCTCTTTTTTTTTTTCTTTTTTTTAGTACGTTGTCCTTTGGAGGCGGTCCTCCGTACCACGTTGCGCGGTGTGACATGGCCGTGGCGCCGACATTTCGTTTCATGTGGATGTTCAGTGTGTATTGTCCTACTTGGATCCCCACTGCGCCGACATTTCGTTTCATGTGGGTGTTCAGTGTGTATTGTCCTACTTGGATCCCCACTGCTGCCCAAGTGAAACGTGAGGCACCATTATGAGCAACAACCCAATCAGAGAGAGAGAGAGTAAGAGAGTACTGGCCACGAACTACAGCTCTTTTAGGCAGGTCATTTTGGTCTTGACCTTGGTCAATCCAGCTTAGCTACATGATAGCTACATGAACTATGAGTTTATTGGTTTTTGATGACTGTGATACAGAGGGCTTCCATTTTGATTGCTATAGTAGATCCTAATTTGAAAGGAAATTACATATTCCGCCCCCCAGTCACCCGAATCGTCTCACCATTTACATAAGAGAAGTACGGGCTCGCAACGCCGAGGATAGACCTCGCCGCCTCCTCGGGGCTCGCGGGCCGACGAAGCGGGATATCGGGGTACGAGTCGGCCTCTGCACCCTTCTTTCCATCCAGCTGCTTGCCGGGAATGCCCAGCGCAACCTGAGTGCCGTCGGGAGTGGTGATGAAGGCACCCGCCTCCTTGGCAGCCGTCAGACGGGTGGTCACGTAGCCGAAGGCGATAGTGTTGGAGCGGACGCCGAAGGCTGGACCCCATTCTTTGGCGATGGTTTTGGTCAGGCCTACGACTCCGGCCTTGGCGACGGCGTAGTTTGCTTGGCCTCTGTTGTATAGGATCAGTCTTGGGTTACCAGTCAGGATGATCAGAATGCAAGTTTAGACACATACGCATTGCCGTGGATGCCGCTCGTGCTGCTGATGTTGATAACCACGCGCGGCTCCTGGTCCTTCACGCGGAAGTACGGCGCCGCAGCGCGCACCAGTCTGAATGGCGCCGTGTTGTGCACCGCCAACATGGTATCCCATTGTTTATCAGTCATCTAGAACGAGTCAGTCAAGCTCCGGCCATTCCAACTTCCAATCAAAATCCCGATCCAGCTGGAAGGGGAAAGCACCAACCTTGTGAATAACACCATCCCAAGTAAAGCCCGCATTGTTAACAATAATATGAATCTTGCCACCGCCAAACTCCGCTGCTTGCTTCACAAGCTCATCCATGTACTTGGGATCCAGCACATCGCCCACGACCGCCAGAGCGCGTCCAGGCCCGGCGGCATTAATGGCGTCAGCGACCGAATTCGCCTTGTCTGTAGGCCTAGTCAGTCGGAGTCACGGATACCACGTTACGAAGGTTCAATGGGGTCAGGATCGGTGTCACACGTACTGGCGTCGATGTCTGCAATGACCACTTTTGCGCCCTCGTTCGCGAATAGCCGCGCCGCTTCGGCGCCGATGCCTTGTCCTGCGCCCGTAATGATAGCTACCTGGCCGGCGAGCATGCCGGCCGGGTAGTTGAGGTGCTTGTTGACCTGGTTGAGGCGATCGGTGGGAGCCATTGTGATGTAGGATGTGTGAAGTGTGAGGGGAAGGTCGAGTGGGTTGGGGATTTATACTTGAGGATTCGGCCATGGGAAAGTGCCGAGGCCCGTCGCGGACCGAAAGTGTGGGGTTGTCACTACAATCTGGATTAACGACACACGATATAGGCTATTTGCAGGTTGTGTTTGTTTTCTTCGAAATGAATTGACTGATTTTGCGTTTACGCTCGAGCTGGGAATTCCGTATCGTATCTCTCTCTCTCTCTCTCTCTCTCTCTACATGCCTTTCCCCCCTTAGGGTACAAAACCTCACAGCATCCGCCCAGACATAAGAAAACATGTACAATTTGAGTTAAGTAGTGTCATCTCGGGAACTGGGTTTCGCTCCGCAGATGCATTCGTTGGATGAAATTGTCTGCAGAAAGGCCTCTACGGTTGCCTCGTAGCCGGCGATGATGGGTAGGAGGGAGTTGTTCCCTGGCCCGTTGCCCACCATGTCTGTATCCAGGTCTGACAATGAAACGCCGAGATGATCTGGTGAAGGCCAGAGTTGGCTAGTATCCTCGGTGATTGTATTGTTGGGCGAGCCTGTGCACTCGGCGAGCTTTGGGGTATTGTAACAGACTGAGTTGACAGAGGCGGTCATCATGGACAGCACCTCGCGACATTGAAGCAGTAATCCGCGAAGTAGAAAAGTGTGGATCTGTTGGTTCTCTTCCTGGCATAATTCGTAGCATCCATACCTAATGCCAAGTCCGTGTTCGGTCCGCAGAGTCCTGGACGTCTCGCGTGAGATCCAGCATTCGAATAGCTGTAGAGTCAGATTGAGCACGGAGATGACCAGTAACGAGTTGGCACTGTCTTTCGTGCATTTACTACACTGCAGAAATATCAGACATGTTCGGAAGGTGGCCTTGATGGTCTGCAGGCTATGGTCGAATCTGAGGGGTAGAGATTCGGCGAGTAGATGGTTGAGTCGATTCATATGGAACAGCTGCATGTCCACACATTCGCATGGGGCAGCATAAGGCGAAGATGCAGAGCCTCCAAAAGGCGAGCTTGCTACCCCATCCGCAAGAGGGTCTGATGGTAGAAAGGTAGGAGTCACTGGTGCATGAGGGTATCCTAGACCGATGGGTAGAGTGGGGCATGGATCCATGAGATCAGCAAAAGGGGAGCCATCGACGGTCAATTGCGAAGAGCATATTGGTGTCTCCAGTGCTGCTGCGCTACGGAAACTCCGTGGACTATTCCAAAGTCCTGGAGGACCAGAGATCACGCATACCTGAATGAACAATGTCTTTAGAGGTTGTCCTAGGGGTCGAGCTGATGAAGACTTACGTCGTCATCCATCATTGAATCGGCGATATGCCCTGTGTATCCAGCAGAGAAGGGCTTTCTGTCAGCCGCATGAGGCGGCCGACTCTCACGGAATCCACGCATCGGCGGTTTGTCCTCCTGTAACTGACCCAGCTTCCGTAGCGTTGCTCGGTTCTTGCTGCCTTTCGGCTTGCCGGATCGATTGGCAAAGCCGTACTGGCACTGCAAGCCGTGGCGTAGACAACGTGTACAAACGTTCTTGCCGGACAAGTTGCATTTAACCTTGGATTGGCGACAGTTCTCACAAGCTGTTCGAAGCTTCGGGGCATCGCTGCCGGTATACGGACCTTGGGCGCCAGACTCGAGCATCGAGAGGTAGGCCACGAGCGGTGGAAGATATCAAAATGAGAGATAGTATTGGTTATGTCCCTCTAGGGCATGAGTATTGTGCATCTCACCTGGGGAGGCTAGCCAGATGTAGTATCACCTCGTATATAAAAAGAGAAATAAAACAAGCTCAAACTTCGAAGAACCAGCTCGCTCGAAATGTCACACTCGCATTCGGATTCCTGTACCGACGGCAGCCGCATCAACAGGTCAGCCGCTGTGAAACCCCAGATGCTTTCCATCTGATCATCCTCGAGCAGAAAAGGGTTTTTTACCTAACAACCGCCCATTCAGTTTGACCCAGACCGAATTAGGAGTGGCCCTGCGCTTCTCAGGGAAGTGTTCAGGAACAAAAACCGACTCTCGGGTTCCTCCAGGGCTTCTTGTTCCCCTTGAAGGGGCGCCCCTAGTCGCACACTCAGATGCAACATCGTAAATAGCTTTGGTTCTTGCCCTGTCGCTGACCGGGTTGGCTCGCCTTCTGGACCAACCGTCAGCGTCACGATGCTGAGCCAATGAGATCCCCATTTACTCCCCAGAGATGCCATGTGAAATACAGACTCGGCTGACCGTTTGTACCCACCGCTCTCGCTATACAGTTCACCGCATCGACCGTCATTGTTGCACATCACGAACCAGGTGTCGAGGAGTGCTATGTTTCATTCCATACTACCTCTAAAATGACATATGCTGTCCAACCTCGCCCCTCCTCCCCAAATCGTCGTCAAGACTCAGCCGCGTGGAATCTGACAAATCTCGGCACTCCCGCTGTGCCGATAATCAAACGCCTTCAGGAGTCCCGTCAGATGCGCCCCAGCCGCACATACCACCAGTACATGGAAAATCTGATGCGAGCTGCCCCAGATGTCGAAGTTTCCGGGATAGAGTCTCTCTGGCACCCGCGCTGCGTAGATTCCTGCGCCCAAGATATACAGGAAACCCTGAAGAAGTAGCCAGCTGAGACCGATCTGTCCGCGCATGCGGTCGAACCCGAATACGCCCACCCCATGGAGGACCGGGAAAACGGCCGACAGGCCCATCCCGACAAACATGGCCGCACGGAATGGACGCCAGCGAGGAGTCCGGAACTTCGGGAGGATCGAGACAATCATACAACCGAGGCCGATTGTGCAGATCATGGTCCAGTACCGGTGCTGTAATTCAGGGATGCAGTAGAATCCATAGAAGACACTCGGGATGAAACTTCCCACAATAAGCCCCACGATGCCGATGTAATCGAGCGCATTACCAATGCGCGCCACGCCTGGTGAGTGGTTGGATATGGTATGGTAGGTTGCAGACATTCCAAGACAGAATGCCGCTCCCGTGAAGAAGCAGCTAAACGCTAGGATGTCCGAGTCAGCCGCCGTATGATAGCGTGGCGCCAGGGCCTGGTAGAGCTGGTACGCTGCAGGAGCCGCCAGCATGCCGGGTAGCAGATGGGTGTAGATATTGACTGTTTCATTGTGGATGTAGCCCAGGGACTTGAACGAGCCTAGAAATGATTCCGAGGCAGGTCGATATCCAGTATGGATATGTTTATTATCACGTTGCCAGTGTGGAAGATCGTCCCAATGAACAAGCTTCTTGAGGATGGACGGAGGATCCTCTAACACAGGAGACAGTGTAGATTGACTGTCTTTCTCCTGAACAGGACGACGCTGGCGAGACATCTTCACATGCACGTCAGATGCAGGGTACAAGGTTGAAGAAATTCGGCGGATCAGCCACGTATATGCACGACAGGTAAGCAGGTCAACGGTGTACCATACGATTGCTTATCATGAATGGAAGAAAAAAGAAAAAGAAAAAGAAAAAAGTATAGAAGAGCGTTGAGGAGTTGAGTAGTTGGGGCATGAGCAGATCCACGGATCCACGGGTTGGGACCTCGGTGCAAACAAGCTAAACATCGATCCACATGCTTCCCCGCGGCTTCATCTCGATGCTTCAATCACAATGTCTAAACAGGGAAGTCGATTACGGCCACCGCCGTTGGCGGCAGATTCCTTGGCGAATGTTGGATTTGTATCAAAGGGTGACAAAAAGTATGCCTGACTTTGATTCCATCAAGGATACTGCTGACATGAGACAGGCTACTCGATTATCCCGCGCAGAAGGAGTACTTTGACAAGATTACCAAGAGGTACCTGCAGTTCTGTGCAGACCACAAAGAACATCTAGATGCTGCACTCGCTTCCCTTCCGATCAACTCCTCAAATGATGCCACTTCCAACCCACCAGCTGCTGCGCCATCTTCAAAATCAAGCCCCGCGGTCAAAGGCGTTCCCCCACCATCAGCAGAGCTATCCACGATTCTCCTATCGCTTCGCAAGCTGCGTGAAGCAGCACTGGCAACATCTTCATCTACACCAGTCGACTTTTCCCAAAAAGTGCACTACTTTTCAATCCGCTTGTCGATTCTAGCGCAACACCCCCCGTCCTATTTCCCGTCCCTGCGATATAGTCTCGACAAGCTACATTCTACATCGCACCCCTTCGAGGACTCTGAAGTTAAAGAACTAGTCACATATATGATCCTAGACTATGCATGCCGACAAGAAGACATGTCCGCGGCGTTTGACCTGCGCGCGCGGGCACGCAAGGAGCATGGATTCCAGTCGCAGACTGTCGACCAAGTCCTAACTGCATTGATGAATGACAATTGGATTGTCTTCTGGCGGGTGCGCAAGGGCGTGGACTCGTATGTGCGGGCAGTGATGAACTGGGCCGTGGATCGGGTCCGGAGACACGCATTGAAGGCCGTCGGTAGTGCCTACCTCAATGTCCATGTTAGTTGGGTTGTGGGTGGGTGTACGGGCGATGATGGAGATTGGACTTGGGACAAGCTTGTTGAGACGGAGAAGCTTGGTTGGCAGAAAGAAGGGGACAAGGTAATCATTCGCCGGCCTAAACCTAGGCCTCCGCCCCAAGCGGGGTCGAGTGCGCCGGTTGCATGAGGAAAGGAATAGGGGCATTTTGGTGGCGTTGGTTTTGGATGCATGGTGTTCAGAGACTTGACTTGTTATTATTCGGTGGCATTCACGAAGGTTAAATTGGGCTCAATAAAGATCATGGTCATTTTCATTGGTATCATAGCTTAAAGTCCGTGTTTGATCGGTCTAGGTTGGTCTGTCCTGACACAGGTTGGTTGGCGATGGTGCCTGCCAACTGCCCCTTTAATTGGCTTGCGCCGTCAGAGCAGAGCTCGTAGACAGTTGATAGGTTGAAAATAAGACTTCCAAAGGAGTGGTTGGCTGATATCTGAGACTCCAGAAGCTCGCGTGCCTACAGAAGGTGTGTTAGTTGGACTAATGATCGAAAATAGGAGAAGGGTATGCCATACCTGATCCAGTTTGCCAGTGTAAAGAAGACAAACAGCTAGATTCTGTGCAATCAAGCCCCCATCTGTTCTGCTGTTGTCTTCTTGGAGAGAGCGCCATTCGTCTGCTGCATCACCATACCGGCCATCCGACATACTGAGGAGGGGTTGCAACAGGGCAGCCTCTTTGGAGTCGCGAGCATTACCGAAAACCTGCTCGGCCGCATCAACGTCACCAATCCTTAGGAGCAAAAGCCCCTTCCTTAATTTCATGATATCGGAATCTGGCGTGGGCTCCCGCAGACTTTCAAGCGATCTTTTCGCAGCATCTAGATCACCCATTTCTACCAAAGCATTGACAGTCCTTATTCCAAGGTCCGCCAATCTTCCTTTCCAGATAGTTCTCGTAGCATCATCGTGTTCGCGTTTCATGACCTCCCTCCGTGCTTCCATGCCGAGTTCATATAAACCGGCAATACTCCTGCGTGAATCGCCGAATCCGATACTCTGAAGCCTGACGGCCAGGACGCGAAGCGGCCAGGGCACAATATGTCGAGAGATGTGTTCATGTTTTTCGTCATGTTCGGATGAATCTAAGCTGGAATCGATAAAGTAGAAGGCAGAGTTGAGATCCTCCAACGCTTTCGATTCCTGAGCTGCCAGGGCTGTGTTCCCGGACAGTTCTAGGCAGGCCAGACGGGTGTAGAACAAGGAGAAGATAATACGTATGTCCGTTGGAGAAATCAAAGAGGATGTGAGGATAGAGCCAGCGAAATGCGCAGCGATTAAGAATCGGCCTTCCACCAGTAGTTTCTCAAGAACGCTGAGCGATGCCGATAGCGGTTCCCCCGGGTTGAGAACAATAAAGTCGAAGCGCAACGGTGAAGGAATATCGATGTGGGAAAGCGGGTGGAAGATATTATGTCGGAGGAGAAATGAAAGATCCTTTCCAAGAGTCTCTGGTAAGTCATCCGGAGCCAGCGGATCTAGTTCATGAAAGGAGTCGCCGGAGATATCGCTGCTGGTGAACGCCTGTTCGGTCATTTCTGGAGAGGTGGCCGTGTTGAGTGCTGCCAAAGGACTGCAAAATGTTAGCGATCACCAATTCGGTCATCTTTAGCCTTCAGCGCACAACTCACTCATCTGATACATTTAAGGGACCCCGGGTTGAGCTGCGGGGTCGTGAAGCTGGAGAATTGATCAGTATTCTTGCAACAGCAAACAGTGCATTCCCTTGAACCGAGGCACCTTACACCTGGAGACATTGCGATGATGCTTCTGAGTAGGCGACGCCATTTCTGCACAGTCGCGCTTGATCGAAATGAAGTAGGCAAGTTGTTGTACGGGGCCGATAAGCTATCGATTCTGCCGAAAGCGGTGTACTCCGGATCTGGCGAGTTGGCGCGACTTGTTCATCCCGGAATCAACAAGCTACTCGCCATTCGTTCCCTACTTTCCTTTCTTTTTACTTGTTATCATCCTAGAGCCATTGATTGAGCTCTGAAACCATCTAATACAACATGGCTGCCACCAAGAACAAGTACTCGGTCATCCTGCCGACCTACAACGAGCGCAAGAACCTCCCTATCATCGTTTGGCTGATTCAGAGGACTTTTACCGAGAAGTATGCGCTCGAAACCAATCGCATATTGAATCTTACAACTGACAGTGGTACTGTTGTAGTAAATTGGACTGGGAGGTCGTTATTGTCGACGATGGCTCCCCTGACGGCACCCTCGAGATCGGAAAGCAGCTCCAGAAGCTCTACGGCCCCGAGCACATCAACTTGAAGCCCCGTGAGGGCAAGCTCGGTCTTGGAACCGCCTACGTCCACGGCCTTGTTCACTGCACCGGTAACTACGTTATCATCATGGACGCCGATTTCAGCCACCACCCCAAGTTCATCCCCGAGATGGTCCGCATTCAGAAGGAGACCGACGCCGACATTGTCACCGGTACCCGATACGCCAACATCGGAAATAGCAAGGGTGGTGTCTATGGCTGGGATCTGTTCCGCAAGTTCACCTCGCGCACCGCCAACATGATCGCGGACGTGATGCTCATGCCCGGCGTCAGCGACTTGACCGGCAGTTTCCGTCTGTACAAGAAGCCCGTCCTGGAGAAGGTCATCACCAGCACTCAGAGCAAGGGATACAGTTTCCAGATGGAGATGATGGTGCGTGCCAAGGCCATGGGCTACAAGGTGGCTGAGTGCCCCATTACTTTCGTGGACCGCCTCTACGGCGAAAGCAAGCTGGGCGGATCTGAGATCGTCGAGTATCTCAAGGGCGTGATGACCCTGTGGTTGAAGGTCTAAAATAACACATGCCGCGCAGACGCATTGGCTTGACGAGTCGTGCGCATCCATGCGGGCCGGACCGGTTTGGTGTCAGCTTCTAGCGCCGTAATCTGGACGGACCCGTGCTTCGATATACCCCATTTTGACCTCTCTTATTTCCGATCCTCTTTACGCCTGGGCGGTGTTTGCATGTCTTTTCGATTATTATGTGTGTTGATAGAAACCTACGTCTCAATTTCACGTTCTAGGGCTTCTTCATGTCTTGAAATAGCTGTGTAGTTGTATGTTTCGATCTTTAAAGGCTCATCAGGTATCGCATGACGCGATCAATCAGCTCCTTCTGGCCTTCATCCTGGACGTTGTGGACGGCGCCGGGAACAATAGCACTGTTCGCATCCCACTTGGCACCTCCGACCTCGGTAGCCTTCTGCCATCGCTGCACCAACTTTTCCTTGTCAACCCACTCTGGGCAATACTCATCACAACCGGAGTAGAGGACAAGCAAGCTAGATTGCAAGATTCCACGGGTGGAGATTTGGCCAAAAGTCTCCCGGAGACGCTGGTCGCTCAGGTCAGAGCTGAACAGGTCATCCTGAGAAGGCTTCTCGGGGCTACCCGGGCTAACCAGACTCAGGAATCGACGGGCACTGAGAGGCGCATTACCAGGCAGGCCAAGCTTGGCGGTCATTTTCATCGGAAGGATGTTGTCGAATTGGTCTGCAGACCATGGCTCTATCTGGGCAGTGCTCACGAGCTGGTCATAGGCAGCACGAGCCTCTTGGGGATCATTCGAGGACTTCACAATTGCCAACATCGCTTCACGGTCGGAGACAGGAGCTTGCATAATGGCACCGTCGAGCTCTGGGCGATGCAAGTGCTCAAGCCCCAGATCAAAGTCGGACTTAGGGAGCGGGTTTGGCGCGTGGAGATAATGTAGAACATCCTGGCTACCAGTGGAGTGGCCCATAACCACGACCTTGCCATGCTTTGACGGGGCGCCGGGGATGCGATCAGCCTTGAGATCGCGAATAAATCGCACACACTGCCCTATTTCCTCCACATCGCGGTCGAGGCTCTGGACTCCAAAGCCGCTGTACGAGGAACTCAGCAGGATAGAGAACAGCGACCAATCGGTGTCCTCCAGAGCTGCAGCCAGGTTAGACACATATGGCACAGTGCAAAATCCATCAGTCAGACCGCCGACGAAGATCAAGCTATTCTGCTTGCTGCTCGCCTTGGCGGGTGAGGTGAACTCGAAGGCTACTAGCCTAGGAGCCTATCCGAACCGTTAATTTATACTCCACAGAGAAATCAAGTGTACCCATACATATTCGTGGAGAACTCCACTGTGCGAGGGACCACGGCCTGCGCTGGATGTCATTGTTGTTAGAGAAAAGCGCAGCAGAGAAGAGAAGGGGATGATCCGTGATTGACGTATCCGACCCACCGCGGGGCTGTTGTTATCTCTCCACAGTCGATTTAATTCGATGATATGCTAACCCGTCCAACAGGTACAGCCCGACCAAGAGAATACTTTAATTGGACCTGAATAGGCGGCGATGACTTATTTGTCCGTATGTATTTTGAGTCGTGCAAAAAAAGATACTGAAAATAAAACAAGAACGGTGTCTGAAAGCAAGTCATGTATAGGAATGTCATGTAGAAGATTTAGAAATACTTGCGAAACAAGGTATTTAAACTTATCGTATTAACTTCTTTGTCAGTCTGTATCCCTGACCATTTCTACATAACTTGCCCGCATCAGATAAGTTTCTTTTGCCCATGCTCGGCGCCAACGTGACGGGGCGCCGCAAAGCACCCGTTTGAGCCAAGTCAGCCTCGGGGTCCGTGCCGTCTACGTCGTATTCGAATGTGTCAACCTTGAGTAACTATATTGAACTATCCTGGCTGCCAGAACGAAGACTGTCAAACATCTTCATCACAATGAAATCACACAAAATCCCATCTCCCTGCAATTACCTTAGCACAACCCGATGTGTCAGCAGCATTGCACGAGATAGCCAGACAATGCGCCTGCCGGATGGACGCACTCTGGGATTCGCTGAATGTGGTCGAAATGGAGATTATCCGCTCATGTTCATGCACGGATATCCGTCTTGTCGCCTTGAAACCCTCGGAATGGATGAAATAGCCCATCGCCACAACATTCGCATCATCACACCCGACCGTAATGGTTACGGCCTGACGACCTTCAATCCAAACCTTCGTATCCGGGACTGGCCAGCTGATATCCAAGCACTTGCTCGCCATCTTAATTTGGAGCGTTTTGCTATTCTGGGTGGCTCTGGGGGTAGTCCATATGCCTTGGCATGTGCACATCTTCTGCCTCACAACACACTCTCGGGGGTGGGAATTATGGCTGGTGCAGGGCCTTGGGAGGCGGGTGCTCACCACATGTCTCTTCCACATCGTATCAGTGCTCTAGCAGCGCATTATTGGCCACTGGGATATGGAGGACTATTGTCTTGGTTGGTCTGGATGCTCAGGCGGGCACTATCCTCGCCTTCGGGAGCCCGGCGGATTGATAAATGGCTAGATGATCGCAGCAGCAAGCTTGACTCTAAAGATGCGACCAACGTGCGAAGAGAAGTTATAGCTCGCCAGGTACTCGAAGCATTTCGTCAGGGCACGGCTCCAGCTGTGCATGATGCTCAACTGTTGACGTCGATTTGGGGCATCGAATTTGAAGACGTCACTTACGACAAGGTGAGAATATGGCATGGAGCTCAGGATGCGAATACGCCAGTACAAATGGTCCGCTATATGGCAGAGCGATTGCCCCACTGTGAACTACAGGAGTTCAAGGATGACACACATTTTACTCTGCACCGTCACCTTGATCGGATTTTGACGGAGTTAGTCCCAGAGCACTCTCGTACCCCAATTGAATTAACGGACAGATGAACTATTAGGGAGAAAGCTTGATTTCCCCCAGCCCTGTGTTCTCATTTGCTTTGCATGAGAAACCTTTGTATAATAGACCTTATCTCCCCACTCCATGGACCTGGAACAAGAGCCCCCTCGATTGCACCACATTGTAACGTGCGTGTCGTTACATACAGCAATCCTGCACGGTTGCTCTCAACAGTACAACAGTGAGTTGACTGTTCCATAGAAAGTCTTTAAGTCTTCAGCAAACTTTCTAATCACATGTCGAGTGGAATGTCGTGTGGAGTGTCTGGGACTGAAAATCAGGATGCTGTAGACCTCATTGCACCCAGCACTATCGACTGAACGATAAATACCCGAAATTTGAGTAGCATCATTACATATATAGTGTCTGGCAGCTCAAAAGTAAATTGCCTTTATTCATTTTGAAGTATACCAGGCAAGTGCAAGTTTCATGGTTGACGCGCATGGGGAACCTGTCCCGATCGGGTATAGCGCAACTGAGCTTCTTGAACGGCAAAGTCAAGCATTCCGGTGTTCGCGATTCGCGCCGCTTTGCTCTGTCGCTACATCCTCGTGTCTGTGTCTTTCGGGCACGCAACAGGCTTTGTGGGGCTTGTGCATATTTTGATTGTTGATGGTACGTTGAACTCCTGCGTCGCTGAGATGCCGTCCTCCCGTAGGTCCGGCCGCGTCCAGGCCAATACGAAGTACAATACGGATCCATTCGCGTCTGTTGGAATCAGTGATGAATCAGACTCTGAAAAGACAGCAAAGACAGCAAAGGCTCCAAAAGGAAAGGGTAAGCGGCGAGTAGAAGAGTCAGCCTCCGACGAGGAATTCGTCGCCCCAGGCTCCGACGCAGACATGAACGAGGGGCCCGATGATGACGACGATGATGTCTCTGAAGAGGCCGAGGAAGTCGGGGCCGAAGAAATCGACGATGGAGATGAAATGGAAGTTGAAAGCACGGCGTCTACCCCAAAACGCAAAGCTACTCACGCGCGCCCACATGTGCACAAACGGCGGCCTCCCAATAACGAGGTTGCCCCTTCGCCGGATGAGATACATTTCCGAGGAATCATGGACCCCAAGGACCATGTTGCCAAGCCTATGCATTATGCCTTGACTTTTGGCTCTGATGAGCGAGACTTGCTGTCGGCGATGTACATGCGGGACCGATGGTTCCGTGGCATCGATGCTTGCTTGCCCACTCGTTTCGCTCTGGAGCAGCCGGAGGGGTCAGACTATGGATACGGGCCTACCATGGGTATTGAACCAGAGCAGTTTAGAACAGAACAAACAAGAGGCTGGGACTGGTTCTATGATGACCTCGGGAAGAAGCTACAGAAGCAACAGACACTGTCCGAAATCAACGAGGCAGATGCACTTCAAATTTATTTCACAGCGCCAAAGAGTGGGAAGCATACGATCCTCATGGGCCCGACAAATCAACAAACACCTATCCAGTTGGGTTATCAGGAATCCTACAATTTTGGGAAGATCTGGAAAAATATGAAGGCTAGAAAGAGCGACCAGTCTGCTCAATCGCAGGTCCGAGAAGGCTGGCTGATGAACTTCGGATCCAAGGTTCAATGCATAGCATGGGCTCCCAATCAAGATGGGCTTTCGCAATACATGGCTGTGGTCGCCCCTCTTTCCGACGAGCAAAAGAAAATATACCACCCCGCAGGCAGTGAGCCTCTGTCACCCTTTCATCCTACGCCTCCCTACTCCTGCGCTCTACAGCTGTGGGAGTTCAAGGGTAAGAAGACAGGCGAGCGGACCAATACTCTCGATATGGAATTTGAGCCTCGACTTCGGCTGGCTTTGTGTTCCGACTGGGGAGATTTGCGCCGCATGGCCTGGTGCCCAATGGGCCGAGAAAAGCGAAGCAAAGACAAGACAGGCGACAGAGAGCATCTCGGGCTACTTGCTGGAATTTGGGGAGACGGAATTTTGCGTGTATTGGATATCAGCATTCAGCGAAAGTCTGAAAAGGCAGAGTTCTGTAAGTCTGACTCTTCTTTTCTGAATTCCTGTCTTCATGATTTGCGACTAACTATTGCTACAATAAAGTGAAAATCGTCTCACCAATCTTTGAGGCGAAACCACCCTCAACGCTCTGCTCATCCCTGACATGGCTTTCACCCAGCGACATTGCGGTGGGCTGCAACAATGGCTTCGTCGCCATTTGGAATATTCAACAATCCAATAAATCCGACAAATTACCCTACTTCTATCACCCCGTTCACACTAGTTATGTGTTGAGCATCGCCTCGGCATATCCGACCAATCCTCATCTTCTTTCCACCATAGCTATGGATGGCGAAACCAGACTATGGTCCATGCTCGATCCTACGGGCGAAAGTGCTTCCACCCCCCGCATGAGAATCGCGTCCCCTCATCTCTGCTACGCGCCAGTCCTCTTTTCCTTCTTCTCCACAGACGAGAACAACTTCGGCCGAATGCTACCGACACGTCGATTCTTTGCCTCAAGCACGGTCGGTCGATGCCCCAGCACCGTCTCCTGTGTCGCACAGCCTAGTTTCTGGCACCCGTGTCTCATGTATGGGGGATGCGGGGGTGAAGTAATGGCTAGTAACCCGTTCCGTCGACTCCTTTACAATAAAGAGCAACAGTGGCAGCAGCTGTGGTTTACACATGATTGGGCCCAGGGTGCCGATCCACACAGCTCTGGTGTCAGTCGGTTCTATGATGGATACCAGGCGGATAGTCAGAGCTTAGCCCGAAACCTGGCGGGAGAGAAGAAACCCTCTCTAGGCCTCAGTCTCACATCGATCCATGATGAAAGTACTCACGTCACATCGCTGGGGTGGAACCCTAGTCGCCCGTGTGCAGCATGGGCTAGTGCGGCGCTGGGGTGTGGCCTGGTGCGAGTGGAGGATCTTGCCATTTAGAATTGTCCTGCCACGGAGGCGGGCTCGGCAGTCGGTAGATCAAACAAGTGCAGGCAGTGTGACATGTCGATCTAGAACAATGTGCCTGGTCGATGACCATGATACCCAAGCGCTAAGAAAAGAAACTAGGCACCGGCCTTCCATATCTGCACCAGTGATGTATGATAGTGGATCCCCAGCGACCCCCAGCCACGCTGACTAGTCGGCTTATATCATCCGGGATCGCCCAGCCAACGCGCGCCAAGTTTCCGAATTAGGTTGTGGCGTCGCCATGTGGACCCCCGTTGGAAGTAAAAGATAAAAAAGAAGGCTGGGAGGGAAACGTCAATCTATCAGGCCGCCTGTCCAGCCACCAGTCGATCCCAGCCTGCCTATTTTTGGCCCAATCGCGAGGCTGCCATGTGGATTGGGTATACTTCATAGCAGGGTTTGGGGATCGAGATGGATTTTTCCCTTTCACCTTTTAAACCCTCCCATCCATCCAGACTCTCCCTTCTCATCCAACACTCTCCAACCTTATCTTTTCCCATCTTTGCTCTTAACCTTTCCAATTCCTTTGAGAGCCAAGCGTGTATAACATCCTACTGCATTGTTTACAATTCCCATATTAAACACACATCCTTCTTCAATCCTCCATCATGCATTTCTCTGCCACGGCCCTCATTGCCCTCTCCTCCCTCGGCCTGACTTCGGCTGCTCCCTTTGCGGGGCCCGAGGAGGACCTGTATGGTCGCTCAACCAGCTACGAGATTGTCAACGTTGGCGGCGAGTCCAGCTCTGCTGCTCCTGAATTGGATACTGTGACTGAGACTGTCAAGTCTGTTGTGACGACTCCCGGCGCTGTACCCGTGCCCGTCACCGTCACCGTCACTGCCACTCCATCCAGCATCCCCTTCTCATCTGCCGCTCCTAGCTCCACTCCTCACGGTTTCGCTCCTGGTGGCTCGTCCTTCTTCCCTCCCGGCTCGGGCTTCCTCCGCCGCGGTCTGAACGCCGCTGGTGATCCCTACTACATCGCCCGCAGCTACAGTTCCTCTAGCTCGGCGGCCGCTTCTAGCACTTGGAGCCCTGTGCCAACTCCTCCTCTCGCTGCCCGCGGCGACCACGGCTGGTACACCGTCACTGTTTCCTCTACTCCTTCGTCCTCGAGCGCGAGCATGTCCACCCCTCTCGTCGCTCGTCAGTTCGGCGGCTGGAACCCGAGTGTTCCTGCCTTCTCGTCGGCCACCCCCTCTAGCATGAGCGTGCCCGTCTCCGCTACCCCCCTCGTTGCGCGCGAGTGGCCCGTCTCCTCGTCCAGCGTGTCCGTTGTGCCCAGCATGTCCTGGGTCAAGCGTCAGGCTGCCCCTTCCTCTAGCACTCCCCTTGTTGCTCGCGAGTGGCCTGCTCCTACCTCCTCCAGTGCTGCCTGGAGCTTCACTCCCACTCCCACTCCCACTGTCTTGGCTCGCCGCGCCATTCGTGAGCAGGCTTGGTCCAGCGCCTCCTCGGCCCCTAGTTCCAGCTACTCCCTCTCGTCTTCGGCCACCCCCTGCTTTACTAAAGTAGTGAAGACCTGCAACATCAAGAACAAATTTCCATCAAATGATGAGATCTTCGACCAATGACATGACACGAAGATGATATTGAGACGACTATGATACATGAAAACGATTTCGGCCGTGTTTACAGCTAGACTTTATGGTTATGACTGTTGATGACAGTCAATATGGGCATTACTGGCGTTTTGCGGGAATACTTCACGACTTGTATTTTTTTATTTTTTTATTTTTTTTGCGAATATGGGATGGTCTGTATTGCTTTGTTTTGGGGCATACATAGACTGGATTTGACCATACAGCCCCGGTATGACATAGAATAGGATCACAGTACAGAATGAACAATGAAACTCAAAGCTTAAAATTTATACCTTCGACTGTATTTTCGGGCTGGATAGTGAAACTAACCTTTGACAAGATTAACATCGGGGACTAAATACCCCTGTGCCTCTAAATATGTCATCGTGGCTTGCCAGAAGCTCCGTCGTTTACGATCCAACATGGGGAGTATGCGAGATGCATGGGAAAGCCCTGGATAGACAAGTATACGAACGAAAGACTCTTCTCGGAAGAAAACTGGAAAAAGTGCTTTCCTATGTATCTTCTGTGAACTACGCCAATCTAGAGGACTGTTGCAATGCGCAACGACATGTTTGTGCTAGAGGTCAGGCCACTTGCAGACTAAGGCATACAACGAATTTCGCCCTAAGGTGTTGGGCACTGTCTCTGTCGCCTGATGGATCATGTTGACAGTGTTGAGGATTTAGTAATTTACTAAGAGTGGCAAATAGACAATCCAGCGAGCAAATATAGAGGGACATACATAATGTCCAAATGTCTCAGTCGACCTGTCTGCATTTTTCTCAAAAGTCAAAAAGATCGAAAGTGGAGGATTCAAACAGGGAAAAGTAGGAAAGTGACGCGTCAGTTGAGGAGTTAGGGTCGCGATGTGCGCTGACATAATCACGTGGTCTCGTTGCCCTGAGCGACGCGCCCATAAACACATTGCGTCGCTGCATCCCTCTCATCATCCAATCGACCGACGGGTCAACATTTACGTCTCACGTCTCACGTCTTACGTTTTACGTATTCTCTTTGTTACTATTGTCTTTCATTTTCTGTTTCTTTGGGATCTACACTTTGAGCAAAGGCTGGCCGATACTCAACATCTAACCACAATGCCTGGGACCGTGGCAGAGGGACCTTCGGTCTCCATGTCCTGTACGTGAAACAGCCCCCGGCCCCAGCTTCACAAGCTAACAGCGATGCACCCACAGTTGCGAATAACTTCTGGGGAAAGGACGATGCCGGTCTCCAGCCCATGCTCGACCGCATGCACGGATCGAAGACAACGAGCGATGAATTGAAGACTTTCTACACAAGTACGCAATCGCAATCATAGGTTCGCATGTTCTGAAAGCTAACAATCTTCAAGTTCGAGCTTCGATTGAAGACGAATATGCACGAAAACTCCAAGCCTTGTGTCGCAAACCGTTGGGCACATGTGAAACTGGATCTCTCAAAGCCTCACTGGACGTGGTCCGCGGGGAAACCGAAGCAATTGCCAAGGCGCATGCTGCCATCGCGGGTCAGATGAAAGTTGAACTCGAGGAGCCTCTGGGTGCGTTTGCTAGTGGAATCAAGGAGCGACGAAAGATCATTCAGAACACCATTGAGCGCCTCCACAAGACCAAAATGCAGCAAACAGGACTTGTGAATAAGGTACGTTGCGTAGGTCTAAATAAAGGGAATGAGATGCTAACTGTATTTTGATTCTAGACTAGAGATCGATACGAACAGGACTGTCTCCGCATCAAGGGCTACCTGGCACAAGGCCACATGGTCATGGGCCAGGAAGAGCGCAAGAACAAGGCGAAGCTTGAGAAGACCCAGATTCAACTTGCGTCAAACAGCCAGGAGTATGAGGCTGCAATTAAGATCCTTGAGGATACGACCGGTCGCTGGAATAAGGAATGGAAAGCTGCTTGCGATGTACGTGACTTTCCACCTGTTGGTGGAGCTGCTACTAATATACTATAGAAATTCCAAGACTTGGAGGAGGAGCGACTGGATTTCGCGAAGAGCAGTCTATGGACCTATGCAAACATCGCATCGACTGTTTGTGTCAGCGATGATGCCTCTTGCGAGAAGATCCGACTCTCCCTCGAGAACTGCGAGGTTGAAAAAGATATCGTCTACTTCATTAAGGAACGAGGCACTGGTCAAGAGATTCCGGATGCTCCCCGATTCATCAACTTCTGCAAGGAAGACTTTGACACAGGATCCGAAATCGACGAGGGCGAGGGTTATTCCGTCGCCCAGTTCCAGCGTACCATGAACCCGGCTTTCCGCACTTCTTCTCCTCAGCCCTCGATGTATGAGTCTCATCATGATCCCCAGTCTGATCTCGCGGCTCAAATGGGCCATCCGGCTCCTCCGGCAAACGTGGAGCCAGCTCAGCAGCCTCCGCAAGCTCAGCAATACCAACAGACTCCGCCGATTCAGCAGGCTCAGCCGCCGCCGCAGCCTCAACAGCCTGTGCAACCGCAGCAGCCTCAGCAACCCCAGCAGCAGCCCATGCAGTCTATGCAGCCCCAACAACCTGCTCCGCTGGATTTCCGCCGCGGCGGCTATCTGCCCCCGAACTATGACCCTGAGCAGCACGGTGAAATTAACAAAATTCCTCACAATGCTTACCCGACTGATGGTATGACCATGTTTTGCCGAACCGGTCCTCCATCAGAGCGAAGCTCAGCAGCTAGCGCATACCGACCATCCAGCCGTGATTCCCAGAGTGAGGTGTCAAATCCCACCTCTATGTCCAGCGTTGAGGCGCCAATGCCGGTCAGTACCAAGCAAATGTCACCTCAGAGGCCAACAAACAGTGCGCCACTCCCCAGTGCTAGTTCCGGAGATGACAAGTCCCCGAAAAAGAAGAGTGCGTTCTTCAGCAACAGCCCATTCCGTCGCAAGAGCCGTCATGAGAAGGACAGACCAGTTATCCCAGCAGCCCAGTCCGCGTCGCGAAGCCCCTGGAGCTCTCCTAGCAAGAATTCCAGCCCATCTAAGGCTGTTCCTTCTCCTGGTCAAATTGAACGTCGTGCAGCTAGCCCGGAGCCTGTCGACCCTCGTGCCAACTTCCAGCTCAATGTAGGAAATAATGTCTTTGACGTTGCGTCCCCCGACAAGAACGGAAAGAAGGCAGGAGCTCAGCAGGCCAATGGAGCCGAAGATGGTCTCGACCCGATCGCACGAGCTCTCGCTGATTTGAAGACGACTGGCGGAAAGCAATCCACTCTCCGTGTCTCGGCTGATAGGTACCATGGAATCACCACTCCCACTCCTTCTGCGCCATCATCTGCTTATGGTGGAAGTAGTTCTGGAGCCCCGCCGGCATACAATGATCCCTCAGTGAAACGACTTGGCGCCCCCGAGCCGGCCTTTACCTCGAAGCAGATGCAAAAGACCACTCAGCGCTACACTGGTCAGACCCAGAGCATGCTCCGCGGTGGAAGTAATAACCCAGCCATGGCCCCCAAGCCTCAGGAAGTTCCTCGTGCCAGGTCTCCGGCCCCATCCCGACGAAGTGCTAGCCCGCAGGTATCTCCCCGTGTTGATACCCGGATGGGCGCTCAATATGCTGGAGGAGCACCCGCTAGCCCAGGTGCGCCTCAATCCAGCAGCATGCGCAGTCGTTACAGCCAATCCCCCACGCCGCACCGTGCCCAAGACCCGCCCTACTCTCCCAATGACTTTGCCAGAAGGCCTTCGCCTGCCGCCTCTCATCGCGCAGTTTCTCCTCAGCCACAGTTCCGTCAGCAAACTCGTCCTTCCAGTGCCGGAGGCATGGAGCTTCAGCTGTCCAATGGTCAAAATGATCCGTATGGCGGCGGTGGGGGCAGTGTTGGTCGGGATAGCTATGGTTCTCGACATGATGGCCGGCCCTCATCATACTATGGTGACGCTGGTGGTCCCCCTGTTGGCCGATCTCGCAGCCGCACTGTTGCGGTGGCCGACCCTGCTCGCAAGCTCAGTCGCGATGGACGTCCGGTCTTGCACTTTGGTAAGAAGCCACACCCCATTATTCCATCTCGGACCGATATACTAACTTCAGTTCACCAGCTCGCTCATTGTACAGCTACGCTGCTGCCATTCCTGAAGAGCTTGGTTTTACCAAGGGTGATTGCCTTTCAGTGATCCGACTCCAGGACGATGGATGGTGGGAAGCCGAAATCACCAATGGACGCGGCCACTCTGGATTGGTGCCGAGCAACTATCTGCAGATCATCTAGATACCCATCTCACCCTCATGACCCGCCACGACCCACAACCTCTTGTCTTGACGGATATCCGTTTTCTTGCGTCTTTGATTATGCTCTCACGTAGATACCATGCTTTTTTCGAACCTTTTTACATACTCACGATCCTTCTTTGCCATCTTCTTTTCTCCTGGCGTCTACGTGCGCATTGTTTCTCGTTGGGCAATCGTTCGATGTTTTTGAGCTTGCCAGCGAATGATCTGAGAGCTTTCAGCGTGTCTTGTTTCAAGGTTACTGGTGATGTTCTGTGTTTTTGATTTGATGGATATGTCGTTTTCATATTCTGGAAGAGTTCGGCTCAGGTTCAAATTGCGCGATGAACGATCTCTGACCATGTGCTCTTATCATGGTCGATGGATCTTTTTCCTCTCTCTTCTCTTTCTAATCTTCACGATTTCCTAATTCTTATCCGCGCTTCTTTGGAGTACGATGCGTTCTATGTAATGATGTTTTGCTCTCGTTTGTAACATGGTCCTTGCACATGTGGGGTTGCAGCAGTTGATCCAGAATCTCTGGTAGCCTAAGTAGTGCTTTGTTGGTTAGGTAATTAGCAATAAAATGAATCAATTGATGAGGAACACTTAAAACATCCGTCTACAAGTACAATTGAAACTATATTCAGAACCCTAGAATCCCAAAATTTGCTCAGCTGCCACCCGGGCATACTGCTATTCCCAAACCGCCGACGACACACTCATCGAAATTTTGTAGAATAGTTTAACTATCCACCTGCAAAACCTGGAGCTTCCTTGCTCCGATCTAGGAAAGGTGCGGAGAAGCTCGGAATCTATGGCTGTGCTAGGCCAGACAGAAGCCCGAGAACAAGCTGGACATTATAGACGGAGCGAGAAGATAGTCTAAATCAGCCTACATACACACTTAGGTTCTCAATTCTTTGTTGACATCTTTCTGGGTATGTACCCAAAGCCCAAGCTCTTTTTAAACCTCTTTCTGGAGTCAAAACTTCCTCGATGTGATACCGAGAGATTGCACTGACTGATTAAAGAGTACGCAAATGTTATTGCCCCTGGAACAAGTCTCAGAGACGCCACCAAAGCTGGAGACCACTGGGCATCAATTGGGTGGTAGAAGTAGTAACTTAGTAGTAGTAGAATTCATTGGCCCGGTAAAACTCGCTTCAGATACTTGCTATACGGGTACTCTAGAGCAAAACCGAAGTGGAATTTCAACTCTAACAGGGCAACCGGCTCACTATCTCGTATGGAGTACTGATAACCGTGATCTGGTTATTCAAAGTTGCCATACCAGCCGCCAAAAGTATCCGGCACAGAAGGGGAACATTTAGAAAGAAAGATTCAGAATATAATGCACATACTGTAGAGTTATGAATCCGCCTCACCAAGAAGAGATACCCAAGAATAGAAGCGGTCATATATGAGGCGAAATGATGTGGATGGCCTGGTGGTCGCTACTCGTGCCTGTAAGCCATCAGCACTCAAGTATGACAAGATATCGTATGACCTCTTAGGCTAATACATATAGGTAGGTAGGTGTGATCTAATTATTACCAAGACATCTCCCTCGGGACCTTTCATGATTACTTATAATATTTTTCTTATAACTTACAATCGGACTTCAGACTACTTCGGACGTTCTAACATCAGCCATGAATCATACGAACACCCGGTATCACGAACGTTATCTCTGTGCGTGTTGCGGAGCCCGATTTCTCAAAGGCACGACTTGGAAACGCAAATTTTGTGCAGGTAAGTCTGTGGCTGTTATGGTAGCATTGTAAGTGACTTTGTTATCTCGAGACAATTACTTACATACGTTGAATTGCAGTCTACACGGGCAGTAATGGGATATTCGGAGAGGCTCAAGTGTCTGGGGTGCACACCGTCAGAATTGACTTATACTATTACATTGACCGGTATGACAATGTTCCATTTGAATCCGGCATACACATATGCGGAGCAATGCATGAGGCATTTGGCATGTCAAGATTGATCCATAATAATTGCTGGAAAGACCTTCTCAACCATTTCGGGCGCAGTGAAATCAATTCTACTACGCTCCTTGAAGTGTTAAAAAGGCCACCTATATTAATTATGGGAGGTAAGACCTATACTAGCACGTATACTGGACCATTTGCCACGATACAGACGCTCGAGCAGATCGTGAGATGGGAAGGTTCGATCCTTGCAACCCGCCAAGCACTATTCGACGATCAAGGCCACTTAAGCTCCCACAAAAAGTAGGGTATACTCGGAATCATCAAGAAGCAAGCAGATTCATTTCGCCGCAAGCATTCTTAAATGATCACCTCTGGCGACTCCCACTTGAGCTTCGCGTGGAAGTCGCATCTTACCTCCCGACTCCCGAATTTCTTGAAACAAGGTTCGCTTCACGCGCGATGGCAGTTGTTTTTTCTATTCAGACATTTTGGAGGACGAGAATTTTTGTGACAGGAGATCGTGGCTCCCTTAGCTATCTTACCGAAGACTCTCATTGTGATGACGGCCAGAAGATTGATTGGAGACAGCTTTACCGCCTCACTCATGACGATTATCTTTCTCATCGTCTGAGAACGAGAAAAAGTCGTTGGATCAAAGACCAATGGATAAAAGACAGATGCAGTATGAAACATGCCTTGGTGAGGACGCCGATGGCCTGGGAACGGCGACGTCCAAACCCCTTCGAAATGATAGATGGTACCATTCGCCAAATCTTGACGTTTTTTCAAGATTTTCTTTCTCGCGATGTACATTGGCAAGAGGTTTGTGGGGAATTTCGATGTGAGACAACCACTTGCCTACACTTCATGGAACATCAACGCGCAGGCAATCTGGAGAATCTTAGGCATCATTTTGGCCTGCATCAAACTATTTTCATCAAAGACCCTCTGGTGCTCCTCGTCTCCGTTCTGGGTGAAGGGAAGAGTACTTTTATTACCGGATTTGAAATCGTGTATAGGCACAAGCCAAACAAGGTTTTTGGCTATCGTATACCTGGAAAGCAGACCGTGATTGACCTCCAAGAGAGACAGTTGTGTGCACTTGATGTCTCTTTCGGCGCTGGGGGAATCCAGGCAGTACTTCCTCGCTTCGAGGCCCAGACTCGTGAACCTGAATACAATTGGATCGGAGTGGCAGGATCTACCTGCGCCATAAAAAGGCTTGAGCTCAACGGAACGCTCAAAGCGATGCGAGGGGAATTTGATGTGAGTAGCCCCACTGTTTCAACCGGATTTGCACGCGACAATGCTCATAATGTGTAATTCCAGGATTGCAGAATGATACGGTTGGAGATAGGATTCGCTCGCTGAACGAAGCTTCTGAAGTGACATCATGCCATTTTCACGGCAGTGATTAGCTCTATCACGGTAGCGATGTGAGCTTGATTGATACCAATGATCTATTTGTCTAGTAGATTTGGCAAGAACTTAGCGAGGGACAACATCTGCTGGGTCCGCAAAAGGTCCGTCCCGATGCGATAATATTACTAGTATTTATTGATTTAAAAATATGGGCTATTGATTTGTATTTTCCGAACTGAACAACACGAGCGAGACAGATGAGAGAGATAAAGATCGTAGGATTCAGCTGTCGAAGACTAACTACTGGGCTACACGAGGCAAGACGACGAAGGGCGGCATTACCACCTTCATCGAAACAATCCTATATAAAAAAGCTTCATCTTTTAGGTCTTTGGGTTTACGGGTGGGCCGGATATCACTCCTTTGACAAGAAGCTGCCCCTATTAGGATCCATGGCTTAGGGTTAATGGATGATATAGGGGGGAAAGAACAAGAAAAACAGGTGATCAATGTGCGTGCCCGATGGACGCACTCTGTTCTGCCGAATAGGTTGGAATGAGGATTGTCCACTCTGGTTCATACTCCTGACCAGCGGCCTGCTGCTGAGCGTTATGCCTGAAGACTGCACGACGCTCGCAGTTGCCTGGGCGAAGTGGGCCTTGAGGGATCTTTAGATCACTTTCGCTAAGTTAGTCTCTTCTGACCTTCAAATTGTAAGTCCGAACCCCCCAAATCCCAAGCAAAACTTAGCTCACAGACAGCGCCAAGTACACAAGCAGCACTCCCAATACTCGTCGGTCTAGGAATTCCCCCTCGACCGCATCCCCTTCGGCAACCCTACTCAACCGGTGTTATTGTCCCTCAGGATGGCCACTCCACGATCGATCTGAGCTGCAATGCCACCGCTCACTTGTATGCCGGAACCTGTGTTCGTCTTGCTCTGAATGAGGCGGTCTACATCAAGTGCCAAGCGGACCCCAGCCATTTTTGCTCTATGCAGGAACATACCTCCATTCTGTCGACAAACAGCTAAACTACACTTCCCAGAATACGAACTATAGTATATCACCTGGTCGGTATCTTAGAATCAAGTCAATCCATCGATAATAGCCTTGACACCTGTGCACACAAACTCGGCGGTAGACCAGATATCTACAAGCTCAGGAATTAAGAAGATATGTATAGGAAACTATGTATGTTTATCAAAGGACACTGACAGACGGGGGTATACGAAAAGACAAAACACATCCCCTCCCGTGAATACTTTCAGGCAGAAAAAAAAGACCATGATCATAAAGACCGACTGTACTTATTCATTGTCCACAAAAGAATTCGCAAGGCGGCCGAAGAAAGGGACCTCGAAATGATCAAGAGTATCCACTGAAAAGCAATGTCAGCGTGCTTCATAGCATTGCGATCGAAATCATGCCACTCACCGTCGCGATAAGCATGCATGCCGAGGAATCCGATGAGACCGATGTCAATAATAAGAAGAGACCAAGAGAGGAAACTGCTCCAGGCGAACATGAGATGGATAACCTGGACGGGTATTAGGCGGTACTCCATAGTTAGGTTGATCAGATACTCACAAATAGGACGGAAAACAGCAAGCTCGACTGCCAAGCGTGGAATCTATCATTTCGCTTTAGCCTTGAGTTCAATTTCCCCATGTGCTCTAAGTACATACCGGACGTAGTCACTCTTGTGCTCCATCAACAGCAAAAACACACCTCCAGCCGGAGGGAGCAACAGGTAGGCCAGCATAGCCTCGATATCCATCCGAATGGGCAAGCTGGTCTCAAAGGCTCCCAAACTCACATGGCCACCTTCCACGTCTCTCCCAAAGCCCGTGTTGCTATGAACAGGACCGGCGAAGAGGCTCGGAGATGGGAGGTCGGCGGAAGCTCGCGGAGAGCGTAGACCGGGAGACTTAATATGAGGGTCCGCGTTCGGAGGGGACAAGGCCCGCTCGATCTCGGGCGATTCGTCCTGATAGGGAGCGAAGTTCATTGTTGGTGGGGAGAAACTTGGGGGGAGTTCATTTGGGGAAGCTCTCCTTATCCAAGCCTTATCGCCGCGCGTTCGCATTCGCGTTGGCTGCCATGTCTTTCAGGCAGAAAACACCGTTACAAAGTTGGGTATCATCTTCATTGAGCGCGTTTATCACCAGAATAATAAGTATTGTACAAGGAGTGTCATTAGTTATGCCCTTCCTCGACCACGGGAAATTCCCCTTGTAGTTCCAGTGCCAGTTCCAGTGCCAGTTCCAGTTCCTCGGCCAATCCCGCTCACCGGTCGCCGGGTTGTCGTTGTGGATGATCCTCGAGCTCCGGTGCGGCTGGTGCTTGTACTCGGCGTTCTTCCGAGCCCGGTGCTTCGGACTGCGCCTCGACCAGTCCCTCTGCCACCTCTGGTGTTCAATGCCCGTCGTCTCTCGTCTTCCTCGGCTTTGCGTGCAGCTGCTTCTCGCTGTTGTTGGAGAGCTTGCTCGCGTCGTTCAGCCGCCTGTTGTCTTTGAATAGCCTCGTTCTCATTATCGGCAACGTCTTGGGTAGCACCTTGCCAGTTTGGGTTAAGGATCAGTCGCTGGTTGTGTTCGGTTTGGGATAGAATACGGGTCCATGTGTTTAGGAGGGTCGATGCAGATGTGACTGTGTTGGAGACGGTCTGTATTGCGATTAGAGGGTTTCAGTTCTAGCCAGACCGACAGTAACCTACCGCCATATTTCCCTTGGCGCGGTCGATGCTACTCAGAAGTCCTTCAAGGACCTCGTTGATATTTCGCACAGATTGCAATTCATTATGGAGAGCTGCTTCGCGCGCTTCTTCGCGATCAAAAAGTGTATTCCCTCCGCCGTTGGTCGTTTGCGGCTCTGTTGGGAGACTCCCGTCGGACGATCTTGGGTTGAAGCCTGTCTTCGCCCCCCTTTTGGACGGAGAGTCCCATAGGTCTTCCGTATCCTCGTCGGAGAGCTGGAGCCTCTCCATCTCCTCGGCGGCACTTCGGGCAGCCATGACGGCAAATTCGTAGTAGGCGTGATGCTTTTTGGGACGCGCCTTTGATGTAAGCAATGCTTGTTTCGGGGTATAAAATCAGTCTCGTAATAGCACGACCGGCGGGACCATAGCAACACCCCAGCCTCAGGGGAATCGGAACAGGAAGAAAGTCAACAAAAGACCCACGGGAGACCAACGTGGGAACCGCGGGGCGGGTGATAATCGGGCGGTGAGAAGGCGGTCAAGGAATTGGGTGGCTGGGCGCGAAACATGCGCCCTTTAATGGGACCTCGCCCTTCTTTCGCAACGCTCACAACAATCTCTTTATTGTTGCTCTCGCACTTCGAAATCCTCGTTCACTGATCGTCAAGTTCCTCTCGGTTTACTCTCAATTGTTGTTCTTTTCGAGAGTCTTATTCCCCCAAGTTACGCCCAGAACAGCCTCGCCTTTGATTGAATTCGTCCCAATATCAACACACGAACCGGCCGACCGTTGGCTGGACGACCTCGACACCTCGAAGATCCCGTGCAATCATTGTCTGCGACGCGCAGATCGATAAATACTGTTGGCCTATATATCGTCGAAATCCAAGTTCAATATGGCGAGCACTCCGCCGCCGCCTTCGCCGTCAGCCCTGAGGGTCCCAGCCGCTCCTCTCCATGGAGCGGGTTATGACCAGTACTCGCCATATCCAACTCGGTATTCAACGCGTTTAGCCAAGCAACGCGCCGTTCGAGGTGCTGAGACGACTCCCCCGCCGATTTGTCCAAGTTCTCCGAGCAAGGCACGATCGAGTGTTTCGCCCAAGAAATATCGAAAAGTCCAACTTGACGAAGAGACATTATCTACACCTGGCGCTAGCGCACGTTCGAAACCGACTGCCACCATTTCAAAAGAAGGTCGCCGCTCTAACACACAATCTGCCTATGATCCTTTTGACATGTCTGCCTCGCATCATGTCCCCTCCTCTGCTCCCCCTCGCTCACGCACGGCTGTGAGCCAGGCTCTGCCTACTCCTGCTAAAACACCTTCAAAGAAGAAGGTCGACAACTTCTCATCAGCCTCTCGTACTCTTTTCCCCGCTCACACCATGTCTCCCAAGAAGCCCGCTCCATTCTCCCTGGGGAGTTTTGAGGCCCCTGCGTCTGGCAAGAGGGCGATTCAAATTTACACGGACTCCCGTGACCGCATCCCAAAGGCTTCACAGGTTGCAACACCGTTTGCTGCTCGTCTGCAGGCATCTAGTGACACTGGTTCCGGTGCTCCACCAAGTGATGAAGCTGAAAGTTCTGATCTCAGTGGGCTTGGACCTCCCAGCTCAGCTGTTCGGTAAGTTTTGCGACTCCAAAGCCTTGTAAATTGACTCTGACTGACACGTATGCAGACGCCGGCGTGATGCCCGCCGCACTCCTGATGATAAGATGACTATGATATTGTGAGTCCTCCAAATTACCCCGCACGTCTTTGACCAATTCTAATTATTCTGGCAGCCGTGGCAAGAGAGTCATTCAAACTTTCGATGCCGATGACGAGGAATCAGATGACGATCTAGGCTTGTTCGCTGCTCGTCCCGATCTGCTCGACGGGAATGACGAGATCTTGAACAATATTCAGACTCTGAGTCGCGACTCTATCCAACCTCGCCAACTCTTTGCGCAGAAGAAGGGCAACCCCCCACTCTGTGACATTGTGGACAAGGGGGATGATGATGCCCCTACCGATGATGAGGGACAAGCTCAAGGTGATTCGGCATCCCCCGTCGCCACCCCGATGTCCCCCGAGTTTCCTCAAGCTCCCGGGGCCACTCGTCTTACTCGCTCGTCTGCTCGCGGCCCTCAGGTCGAAGAAACTCCTACCGCAAACATTGCCTCTCAGACCAAGCGCAAGCGCATCAGCCCCTTCGACCAGTGGCTACGCAAGAAGCAGAAGCCCGAGACGGTGGCACCTTCTCAGACGGCCGACAAGGAAAGTGACCGGGCTGCCAGTCCTACTGGTCCCCCTGCTGCCAAAAAGACCCGAAGCACCCGTTCTTCCTAGGTGCAATTTCGCCTTTCTGGAATTGTTTCTTCGGCCTCCCATCTGACATTCATGGTGCATTGCGTGAGCGCTCTTCTTTCATTTCATCACTTTGACTTTCCTTTTCATCTGTCCACCAGGCCGTCTCGCGATTTCTGGACTTTGCACAGCTGCGGAGGTTGTATGGATGACAACCCTTCTCAACAGCATGTATACATATGCTGTAGTTGCACGTCCATACTGCAGCTTGATTTGTTTCTCTTGGATTTACTTTGCTTTTTTGTTTTGTTTTTTTTTTTTTTTTTTCTTCACGACTAGCGCTGGGAACTTATTCAATGCGGCGCGTGGGTTTGGGGCTTACGGAAAGCCATGGATACCTGGTAGTTTGTCTTTCCTTTTTTCTCTCTATGGGGCTCGGAGTTTCCTTTTTTTCTGTCCTGTGTTTTAATGCGGCTTCTTTCCCTTTTTTTTGTTCTGTGAGACCATCTTCCTTGGTTGTTACCTGGGATTGATGGGTCTAAGATGAATAAATTGGGCGATGGAGTCTACGGTTGTGTGGTGACAAGAATGAAGACCTTTGATACGATCATTAACTTCTCAATGACTTGATTCGTAGATTGTAGTAGTGGACTGAAAATTCTGGCCTTCTTACTTCATCCCGTAGGTCTCAGGTGTTGTCCTCGATTGATCTAACACCTTTGGCTAAATGCTCTACGTGTGGGCACTCGTTCTACATAGACCCGTAGACCCGTTGAGTATTCTACTCTCAATTTGGAATCTACTTGAATACATCAAGGGAAAGAATTCTTATGCAAGACATGCTTCTTTTGATTCGTAACAGCGTTATAGCAAGCTGAACCTACAGCTTTAACAACCAGTGTCTTCAAATGAACACTAGATGATATCTAATTCATCATCATCGTCATCTGACAGAACCTGCCGTCTGCTACTAGCAGATTGAGCCGGGCCACCCAGGCTTTCTCGGCCTGCTTCTCGAATCCCATTCGCAGTAAGAAAGCGAGTCTTCTTGACGCCGCTGCCATGTGGGTTGGCATTGGCACGCTTTTGGGGGCTCAGGCGGACGTTCCTTGCTTTGCCGAAGCTAGCCAGGTTCATGCTGCTGCTATGGGGAAGAGTCTTCGGTGTACTGGGTGTTCCTGAAGGCTTGTCCTTATTGCCATCAGAGGGACTCTCGTTGGCAGTACGTGTGCGGAGATAGTCTGCGCCAACGCCAGTGCGGCCAGAAACAAGCTTCTGTGTGATCTCACGCTCGCGCGCTTGAGTTGCGAGACGCCGGCGGAGTCGCTCTTCCTTGTTCTCCATGCCACGGCCCATCATGCCAGCCGCAATGAAGGGGTCATCGCTAACTGCATCGAGCAAGTTCGCAGCTGAGTCTCCAGAGGCATTGGGATGATAGGAGGTCCGATTTCCGTGACCCTTGCGAGCTGGCGCGACGTAGTACGTAGACTGGGAACCCCAATCGTACTGGGCACCTTCCGGCTTCAAGCCTTGCTTGGGATTATTAGGATCACGTTGAGCGCTGCGGCGTTTGCCTTCCTGCCACTGACCGGTCCGTGGCCCAGACTTGCCACCGGGTCCAAACATGCCCGTATCGCTGTTTACACCCATGCGTTGGCCTTGGGTGCGTCGGATCTGGATGTCCACATGGAAGTCACAGAACTCGGTCTTTCGACCGTCCACCCATGTCTGGCAGGTCTTCCCATCTTTCCTCGTGGCTTTACAGTAACCGATGTCTCGAGAGTGTCCGATCTCGAGGACCTTGTCATCCGATGATGAAAGTGCCAAGCTAAACCGGTTGGTGTCAAGCTTGTGTTTTGGAGGGGGCATGATTGTAGGGTTCAAGATCGCAATGAGTGTTCCCCCTGAGACCTTATAATAACGTGGGAAAGCGGTGTCAAAGAGAAAGAGGTCAATGGTCCATTTGAGATCAGTCAAAGTAATGACCATGTATCGGTCGGTGTTGTTTCGACCGTCATCATAAGGATCAGCGGTTTTTGCAGAAGCGTTTCCCGTACTTTGTTTTTGTTTGGGGTCGGACTTGGATGCAACGATCCCAAAGACTACGAAGTCTCCGTCTATCTCGTCCGGTAGCTCAAAGTCAGGCGCCTTGATTGTCTTGAGGAGATCCGGGATTGTGAGGACTTTCTTGTCTGCAAGTGTGCGGCTCAAAAAGGAATGAGGTAGGACGCGGCTCGACAGATGCTGTCTAGAGTGTGATTCAAATTTGGATGAATCTCCTGTCTCTTCGGAGAGCGTGTCATCCTTGCCATTCAACTGTCTGACATTTGGAGCCGTTTCGCTGCGTGTCAACCCGCCAGGTCGGGGCTTGTTCAACGCCCGCATGATGTCTTCTCGACTATAACTCGGCGCTTCTGGCTCCCGGAAAGATGAGGGTGGTGAGGGTAGCCTGTTGGAAGCTGCGGTCTTGAAAGCATCCACCTCTGCTTTATCCAACTGAAAGGCAGAGCTTCTATTGGCCTGGACTCTCTCTGCCTTTTCCAAGCGTGACTTCTCAGTGGCTCGGCCCTCGGCCATTCTCTCACTGAAGCTTTTGATCCTGTGTAATCCTCCGCTTGAAGGTGAGGTCTGCGGTCTCGACGCAAATACATCAGTGGAGCGTGTCATAGCACCGCTCCGGGTGCCCAGCTGGCTGGCTGGCCTAGCGTCTGGCCTTGAGATCGGTGGTCGCTTGAGTGATACATCACTGGCTTTCCAGCCTTTATCAATACCCATGCGATATCTTTGAGGAGACCAAGGGTCTGGCGGTGCTTCTCGTTTTGTAGGAGACACCGGAACTTGAACCTCGTCGACTTGTGTTCTCCGCTGGGTGGTGCGCTGTGGGCTTCCTGGGACCAAGGAATGGCTTCGTGGCCGTGATGAAGAAGCAATACCGGAGGTCAGACTAGAGAATTCATCTTCTCCGTCCTCCACATTTGAGCTTGTTGTGCCAGATCTGGCCCGTTTCTTCTGCAGCTGCTTCAATCTAAGGCGAGCCTGGATCTCTGCGAGCTGCAATTCCAGCGTCTCTTCGTCCTCGGCGTCGTCTTCATCTTCACCCTCGTCCAGGACCTGGCTAGCTTTTGATCGGAAGTTTGGTGTGGTATTCGAGCGTTTCAAGGGTGACGAAAGGAGTTCTCGCCGACGCTGGACGTCCTGGTACTTTTGTCGGCCCCTCGGCGAGCTCAGAAGGGCATCTCGGGGCGATTTGGGCGGCCATGCGCTGTCGGCCACTTGGAGAGAACATCGTAAGCAATAATTGCCATCTCACTCCAAAGAGAGACTCACTTTTTGTGTATTGGGATTGGGGAGTTCAAGTGCAGGAAATCACCCACGGAGCTTCATTCCCCGCTCCTTCAGCCGCACCGTCGGCGCGCAAAAGCAAGTCAGATCAAAAGTGGCCGAGATGAAAAGGCAGAAGACAGGTCCGCTCCGAGACACGAGGACAGAAGCCCAAAACTAGCCGGAAATGAGTGAAGCAAGGAGATGTGAGGAACCACACATTCACACATTCGCACATGATTCGCAGTCCCAGCGGCGCGTCCCGGCGCGTCTCGCGCCTTCCTTGGACCCGCGCTTTCCACTTTTCCAATTCAACCCATCATGCCTCGCACCACTCGAGCAACAGCTCCCAAGGAGGAGCCCAAGTCTGAAGACAAAAAGACCTTGGTCGCTGCAAAGCCCAGCAAAACCTTTATCCTCCCGTCGCCCACCAGCGCCCACGCGCGTCTGCTCTCTCTTCCCAACCCGCAGTCTGGCGAGCTCTCGCGCTACTTCTTCTGTCCTGAACGCGGTATCTATGAATTTACAGTCGTCGCATCGCCTCCGACAGCCGCCAGGAGTATTCTATATACGCCAAAGTCGCAAGAACCAAATATCGCACTCGAAGATGAGAAGGAGAAGGACGTGCCTTCGGTGACCGCGTCAGTTGCAAAGAAGGCCGAATTGCTGATTGCGACGCCAATCGACACCCTGTTCTTCCTGGCACACCTATTTTCAATCTCTACGAAATCGGGCCAATCTCTGTTCCAGCCATTGGACGATATTATCGATTCGAACGATGACCTCCATCCTCACTTTCGCCATGTTCTCTATGATGAAACATTTCGAAGTACACTCCTAGCTCGCGCAGAAGCGATTTGTGAGACTGTGGAGGCAGGCGACGAGAAAATGCTCCGTTTTAGCGAGATGAAACTTCTCAAGGAATTGATCGCCAAGGCCGAGCGCATGGCTGTGCAGGGGCTGCCAGCAAGTTTGGAGGAACGTTTCATCCGCCAGGCATTGGCTGCTCCGCTGATGGCTGTCAAGCGAGAGGAATCATTGGCCGGTCAGGCTCCGAAGGACGAGGAAGCAAGCTCCAGATCTGAGGTAAGACAGGACAGCCCGTCTACGGTAGCTACCACTTCTACTCCCTCGGTGTCAACACCTGCGGGAGAATCTACACCAGCTCCCGGTGAAGATTCAGACTCTACAGATAATGTCCGACGCTTGCAGCGAATTGTGACGGTGTTGTCCTTCATGAAAGAATCATATCTATCACAATCGTTGTGTTCCAGAATTGATGAGATCCTCGCCTCGCCTGAAACTCCATTGGATCTCAAGCCGTTGCACGACCGCTTAAAGCAACTTGTCGAGCTCCGCACCGAGGCATTCGCCTCGCGAAACATGTCTGATTTCAGTCGTAAACGTGGTCTGGATGATGAAGAAATGGAGTCTCGAGCTGATAAGAAGCGCAAGAAGGAGGAGGAAGAAAAGGTGAAGAAGGCGGCGGAGTCTCAGGCAGTGCGCAATCTGAAGAAGGTCAATACAACTGGAATGAAGAAGATGAGTGATTTCTTCGGAAAGGCAGCCGCGAAAAAGAAGACTTGAAAGGTTCGCTGGCGAACTATTTATTGCAATTCTATGACATGACACGCTGGGCAGCCGTGCCTCCAGATTCACGGCGCGACCAGCTTGTATAGGCCATCACAGCTGCTGCCGATTCAGCTTCATGGGATGAAGTTTTGCGGCGTGCTTCTGTCCGACATCCCGCGCATCTATATGATTTACTACATGGGTCCAAAGCCGGTTGAGGCGCAAACTGAAGGACGATTCTCTGAATCAATCCCCCTAATGGAAAACGTTCAGCGTTGATCAAGTTATACCAGTTGGGTCTGAATAATAGCATCGGGGAAGTTTGGATCTTGGATTCTTTTAGAACAATTGTTATTCACGGTTCAACGCCAATGAACACTCGGAAAATGAGATCTAATACTTCAAAGAGGAATCTGGTCAATAGCAGCTCCCGCAACACTATAAACCGTTAGCAACACATCCATCTGATCCACGGGGTTGGAAAACATACACAAACGAGCCATTAGACGGCTTGCTAATAACCATAGCCTGCTCCAGCTTCTCGGCACTGATATCAGGGAACTTCTTGAGGTAATACTCATTCTTCAGAGCATTCGTCACAGCCTCGACCTTACCCTGAGGCAGCATATGAACAGTGCATCCACCCCATCCAGCACCAGTCAACCGACTACCCCAGGTACCAGCACGGCGAGCAATAGCACAAATATCGTCCACCTCAGGCGCACTGCACTCATACTGTGTCCGGCACGACTCCTGTGACTCATTGAGCAGCTGGCCCAAGTAGCGGATGCGCTTCTCATCAAGCTGAGAAGCATTAACAAGACACGCCTTGAAGTCCAGCACGCGGCGGGCCTCCTTGAAGCAGTGCAAGGCACGCTGGCGCAGCAGGAACCGCTCCGCTTGCACGGGGAATGAAGAAAGGAACTTGGACTCGAGCTCGGGGGCGGCAATGCCCAGCATCTGAGCCATCTCCTCGCGTGTGTAACCCTCTTCCTTGGTCAGGATGTCCTGAACTGCTTGGATGACGGAGTCGATTTGATACTCCAGAGGGTCGTGCAAGCGCTCTTCCTTGGTCATCAGCTGGTTCTGGAAGTTGCGCAGACTGTAGCCCAGGGAGCTATTGTCCTTGGGGAGGGTCAGGTCGAAGCTTTTGGCCAGAATCGAGGCGGCGAGTGTGCACTCCGCCACGCGTAGGTTGTAGTGCTTGGGTGCGGTATCGGCCTTGTTGGAGGTGACGAAGCTCTGGGCCATGAGGAAGGTGATCTCGTCGGTGGCCTTGGGGATGGGAACGTGCTGGGCGTGGAACTGAGGGAAGAACTGGGTGTACAAAAGGAAGCCGCGCTTCGAAAAGATGGAGGCAGCCTGGTCCATACTGTCGATGGCATTTTGGTTAGTATTTCGTTACTTCAGACCAATCGATTCCAACTTACCCGCCAGAGTACACACCAACGGCGCGCTCAGAGACAACGGCCAGGTCCAGCAGGTCTTGCTTCGTCACGTTGTGGTCGTTGGCCTTCATAACAGCCAGAGCACTGGCGCAAACGAAGGCAGCACTGCTAGAAATACCACCACCCGGGGGCACATTGCCGTCAACGAGGATCTCCATGCTAACAGGGACAAATGAGCCATCGGCCTTTTCCTTGCGCAAGAACTTCACAGCACCAAGCAGACCAGCCTTGAAGTAGTTGATCCATTCGTGCTTCTTAGGATCGATCTCGATATCCGAGTCGTGGGGGACGTCGAACTCGCGCGTAGGGAACTTCTCCGGCGCAACATTGGCAATCTTAACTGTGGAGCCGGAGGCGCTGGCGGGGACAATCTTGACGGCCATAATCACGTCGACGCTCACGGCGGTGGGCAGGACATCGTAGAGGGAGTAGTCGATGTGTTCGCCGATTATGTTCACACGGCCCGGACTGCGCGCCACGAAGTCAGGGCGGTGATTGTACTGCTTGTTGAATTGCTGGATGAGAGCAGACCAGCGCTTCTGGTGTTCCGGGGCCACGGAGTTTACGGAGGCATCGTCAGTGGCGTAGACCTCAGCGATGGACTCTGTGTGCGGGACAAGCTCGAGTGACGGCATGGCGGGGGTAGTCGGTTTGAATTATCGGGGGAGGGGGAGGGGTTGAAAGGGGAAAAGCAAGAGAGAAGGGAAAAGAGAGAATTAAGAAGCAATTGAGTAATTGAAACAGACAATGACACCCTCCAGATTCAACCCCGGGTAAATTAGTGGTGGGGTTCTCCGTACCGCTTCGGTATCATTCCCGGTGTCCTTTTGCAGCGTAGTTTTGCGGGGGGTGGCATGGACCCCTACTGTCCCTGGATTAATTGGCCAGTGCTTTACAATTGACGTAGCAAGGTCATATATGTTCCTGAGTCAAATACGATTCAAAGTCTATCTTTGGTAATTCTTCCGAACTCTTTGTCTAGGGTCCTCGGGTTATTTGTAGAGTAATGGTGGCGCGCCTGGATATGCCGGAAACGTCAAAGTAATACCTGGGTAGGGTCGGGAAATCCGAAAATAAATAGAACATCTGGGAGAGCACTTAGGGCATAATCCTAGTAACTCTCCCGGGGCCTAGGAACGATAATAACCGGGCCGAGTTGTCATGGGTCCACCCCGGCTTTCCGAGCAAGTTCGGGATCCCCCGTAGGCACTGCACTGGAGAACTCGGGGAAAAAGAAAACATCTCCGCCACGATCGGCAAGGTGAGAGCGTTAAGTTTGAGAACCCCCCAGAACCGTGCGGTGCAGCTGCACGTGGAATACAGCCATGTAGGTAAGGGTGTGTGTAATTAAGATGAGACTTGGGACAAAGGCCTATACTGCTCCCTACAGTACAGCCCTTCCTTCACCTCTTTCATAATTTTATGCACTCTGGTGGATAGTTGGGCGGGAAATGAGCGGAAGTTGATTAAGTTCGTTCCTTTATTATCTCACTACTCTAGTAGACTTGAAAAAAATTGACACCTCCTTCGCAGATACTATCAAGAGCACGGCTTCCATGCGGTTGGAGGCTGGAGTCACACAAGGATCAACAAGCCGCCTTGGATGGAGACACTAATGTATGCGTATGGAGATGTAGCTGAATGGGCATATACACTTCGTTCTTCAGCTCCATCTGGAAAGTTTCCTTTGCAACTCCTTAAAGCCCTTTGAAGATCTCTTTCTTTTTTCCCCTTTTCTGAGGTGTTCTTTTTTATGATTCTGAAATCATCATTTTCCCCCGGTTCAATGCAAGAAATCACATGATCTGATATGGTAAACGGTCAGGTGACGCCGAATCGCGCCGAGGTCGGAGGTGCGGAGGAGGCAAGAACCAATAGCAAGGGGCGAATTCTTGACTCAGAGCGGTCGGTTGGTTTGGGTTTAAGCCGTTTTTCCTCTCCCCAGAAGATTCACGGTCCAGAGGCAGCTTTTTCCCTTCTTTGACCTCTATCCGTATCTTTTCTGGGCTGTCATGATGATGCCTCTCAGACCGTCCAAAAGCGCTCTGCGCGCTCTGCACCTCCAGAGGCAGCTCACCTCTGCTCGTCGACCATTCTCGACTTCCTTCGTGGCTTCGGCTGCTTCGCCCCACCGCTCTTCTCCTCAGAAGCGTACCCAGAGCACTGCTGCTGCTTCTTCGTGAGTCCGTCGTGTGGCCATGGCCAATGCCTTGCTGACATTGTGTCATCAGTGATACCAGACCCGTCCCTAGCCCGGCGTTCAACCAGGAGCCTCACCGCAATGAGATCTCTCCTCTGCAAAACCGCCAGCTCCCCGAGCTCGATGACTCGTAGGTCGAATCTTGTGTGGTCTTGGCAAAAGGAAACACGCTGACAGAAAGGAAAGGATGGTGGGCATGAGCGGTGGTGAAATCTTCCACGAGATGATGCTGCGTCTCAATGTGAAGCAAGTCTGTAAGTGCCCAATTATTCGGCTATTCGAAGTCCCGCCGTCGGCTCACATATTGGATTGATAGTCGGTTACCCGGGTGGTGCCATTCTTCCCGTCTTCGATGCCATCTACAACTCAAAGCACTTCGACTTCGTTCTCCCCAAGCATGAACAAGGTGCTGGTCACATGGCCCAGGGTTATGCCCGTGCTTCTGGTTTGCCCGGTGTTGTTCTGGTCACATCCGGTCCTGGCGCTACCAACGTTATCACCCCCATGCAGGATGCTCTCTCTGACGGTACCCCCATGGTTGTTTTCTGTGGTCAGGTCCCTACCAGCGCTATTGGTACGGATTCCTTCCAGGAGGCCGATGTCATCGGTATCTCCCGTGCCTGCACCAAGTGGAACGTGATGGTCAAGTCCGTTGGTGAGCTGCCTCGCCGAATTCAGGAGGCCTTCGAAATCGCTACCAGCGGTCGCCCCGGTCCCGTTCTCGTCGACCTGCCCAAGGATGTCACCGCCGGCATTCTCCGCAACCCCATCCCCATGCACAGCACCATTCCCTCCCTCCCCAGTGCTGCCTCCATGGCCGCTCGCGAGATGAGTCAGAAGTCCCTCCAGCAAACTATTGGCCGTGTTGCCCGTCTGGTGAACATGGCCGAGAAGCCCGTTCTCTACGTCGGTCAGGGTCTGCTTGCCCGCCCTGATGGTCCTGAGATCCTGAAGGAGTTCGCCGACAAGTGTCAGATTCCCGTTACCACCACTCTCCAGGGTCTCGGTGGCTTCGACGAGTTGGACCCTAAGGCGCTCCACATGCTCGGTATGCACGGTTCTGCCTACGCCAACATGGCCATGCAGGAGGCCGATCTGATCATCGCCGTTGGTGCTCGTTTCGATGACCGTGTCACTCTGAGCATTCCCAAGTTTGCTCCCCAGGCCAAGGCCGCCGCTGCCGAGGGCCGTGGTGGTATTGTGCATTTCGAGATCATGCCCAAGAACATCAACAAGGTCGTTCAGGCCACCGAGGCCGTTGAGGGTGATTGCGCCGACAACCTCCGCCTCCTCATGCCTCATGTTAAGGCCGTGCCTGAGCGTAAGGAGTGGTTCGAGCAGATCAATGACTGGAAGTCCCGCTTCCCGCTCTCCCTCTATGAACGTCAGGCCGAGGACGGTCCTATCAAGCCCCAGGCTGTCATTGAGAAGCTCAGTGACCTCACTGCGCACATGAAGGACAAGACCATCATTACAACTGGTGTCGGACAGCACCAGATGTGGGCTGCCCAGCACTTCCGCTGGCGCCACCCCCGTACCATGATCACTTCCGGTGGTCTTGGTACCATGGGTTACGGTCTGCCTTCCGCCATCGGTGCCAAGGTGGCTCGCCCCGACTGTCTGGTTATTGACATTGACGGTGACGCTTCCTTCAACATGACTCTGACCGAGCTTTCCACTGCTGCCCAGTTCGGCATTGGTGTCAAGGTTCTTCTGCTTAACAACGAGGAGCAGGGTATGGTCACACAATGGTATGCATCTCAATATTTCTTCTAAGATGTTGAACTCGCAAGCTAACAATTTACTTAGGCAAAACCTGTTTTACGAGGACCGTTACTCCCACACTCATCAGCAGAACCCCGACTTCGTTCCTCTGGCCCGCGCCATGCGCGTTGCCGCTGAGCGTGTTTCCCGTGCCTCTGAGGTCGAGGCCAAACTGAAGTGGCTCATTGAGCAGGAAGGCCCCGCTCTTCTGGAGGTCATCACCGACCGCAAGGTCCCTGTCCTGCCCATGGTTCCCTCTGGTCGTGGTCTCCACGAGTTCCTGGTCTACGATGAAGGTATGCGCATTCTTCCCGGTATCCATCATAGACTCATCAACTAATTCATTCATAGCCAAGGAGAAGGAGCGCAAGGATCTGATGCGGAAGCGGAATGTCGACTTCGCTGTCAACCACCGCGACTAAATCCCTAAGGGATAAAAGTCTATCATAACCGTCATTTCTTTTTACCGTTGATATCCATGGCGTTTTCTTGGCGGGTCCACCAAAAGCGATTGGGAAGCATCAGTTGACCACGAAAACTTCATCAAAAACATCGCCTTCCCGCAGACCTTATAACAAAAGTGCAAAACTTTGGCACCCGATTACCGGTTTGGGTTCCATCCTGATCCCCCCCTTGCTGCGTTGGCTGGTCAGAAATCTCAATTCGCATGCATTGTGGTTGTTTGATCACATTTCGGTCTTATTTATTCCATGCCGCTTTTCACCCCCTGTGTATATAATGTTCATGTGTTCGAGTCATATGTTGAGATTGAGGATGTACTGTTTCAGTCGCACTTTACTGGAGCGGATAGTTATTGAAACATCAAATATGTTTTATCGTCAATTTGTTCTGCGTAATTCACTCGTAAACTCATTGCAACACCCGAATCATCGTGACGTGACGCCTTCAACAGTTTCCCAAAAACGGCGATCCTCGAACCCATTCTCGAGCCTGGATCTCTCCCAATACCCAACGTGCTTGACTTCGCCGAGATAAATTTAAACCACCTTTGTGATTCGGTCCTATATAATCAGCCCATACAGGAAGATCCGCAGAACCATCCGTCAGATGTGGAACACGAAAGATGGTCCAATCTAGATCCGCGCTGCTTTCGCTCACTTTTTTAGCAATCTGAACCATCTCCGCATCACCCTGTGGAACAAAGAGCTTCGGCATAGTCCCACAAATCGACATCGTCCACGTCGCGACGTCTCGTTCCTCAACCCAGTATGAGGCCGTCGATAGGGCGAGTATACGTTTGACTCCGTTGGCTTCCATAGCCCGGATAATCGTTGGGAAAGAGTCCGCAATTGGCGTGTCGGTGCGGCGGGTGAGCATAGCGGAGAAAGAGACGTATGCGCCGAGGAAAGAGATGACTGTTGTGATGGAATGGACTTTCATGGCGGATGTGAGGACGTCAAAGTCTGTGAGGTCTCCGTTGACGAGGGATACATTTGTGTTTTTAGCAATATCGGATGGAATTTTAGAAGGAGTGCGGACGTAAAGTACTAGATGGGGTGGCTTGGGAAGGTTGAGGGCTTCTTCGATGAAGGCAAGGCCCGAACCACCTAGTGTAATCGTATTAGCAGGATAGTTATGTCATGCTGTGATCGGGATGTTTAAGGTCTATATACCTGTTGCCCCTAAAAGCAGTATTGTCTCAGACTCCATAGCCAAGGCTTTACCATTCCAAGGGAGAGATAGTAGGATTTGAGATTATGAATTTGAATGAATATACTTTGTAACTGTGTCCCGGTTCTTCTTCCTTCATTCCAATGCGTCGCTGTGGCTTAAATGATTACATAATCCGTATATTTCGTCCGTGGGACGTCCGCATCCCGGTCGATCGGTGTCCGGCAAGCCCGACGGCTGAATAATGGACTGAAAATGGTACCCAATGCTTACCCCACGATTATGTATTGGCCAAGCTTGGTAGAAATAAATTAATAATTCGTGGGAAACGGCTAGAATGGTGCTCGGTTTTAGTTTATCTTAACCCTACTTAAAAGAGGCAGATTACACCATAGAACATATCTATTCATCATCGAAATCATTTGACTTCGACCACAAACCAAACACATCCACCATGTCTCCTACGATTAAGCCAATCCAACTATATGGAGGGGTTCTCGGACCCAACCCCCTGAAAGTCGGCATCGTCCTTGCCATCCTCGACCTCCCCCACGAAGCCATCCACGTCGGTTTCGACAAGGTCAAAGGACCCGAATACGTCGCAGTTAACCCCAATGGTCGTCTCCCAGCCATCCATGACCCCAACACCGGCCTTACAATCTGGGAATCTGGCGCTATTATCGAATATCTCATCGAGCGCTACGACACCGAAGAGCCCCAGAAGCTGAGCTTCCCCAGATTCAGCGCCGAGGCCGAAGAAGCTCGCTCCTTCCTCTATCTCCAGGCGACCGGTCAGGGTCCCTACTATGGCCAGGCTTATTGGTTCATTAAATATCATGGCGAGAAGGTCCAGTCTGCTGTTGATCGCTATGTCAATGAGGCTAAGCGTGTGACGGGGGTTCTTGAGGCGCGCCTTGCCAAGCAGAAGGAGGCAAACAAGGATAATCTTGAAAATGGGCCTTGGCTGGTTGGGAATAAGGTTTCGTATGCGGATGTTTCGTTTATTCCTTGGCAGCGAGCTGCGTCTTCCGCCTTAACTGAGAATGGTTTCAGTGAGGAGGAATTCCCTCTTGTCAGGGACTGGCTTCAGCGCATGTATGCTCAGAAGGGAGTTCAGGCTGTCTTGGACTCGGCGGATGAGCAGATGGCTGAGATGAGGAAAGGAGGAAAACACTGAAAGAGTACAAAGAAGGTGTGAACGTTTATTCATAATTAAATTGATCGAGACTGCCCATCAATGAGATTTTGCATACATATTCGTGTCTTGAAAGGCCGGACTTGAAATAATGTAAAGATTCTGAAGATGCGGCGATGGCTTATCTCTCTAAACTTATTTGAAAATTTTGAGAATAGACCAAAAGAAGTTTAAACGAAGCTTTAGGGAAATCGAGAGATGTCAAGAAACAATTGAAAAATCATGCATGTAGGCCCGTTAAGAGCATCTTCTGGGTTGAGCAGTAGATAGATGCATGCGGGGCTTCAAGATTCATTATTTTGGACGAAGACACGAGAGGCTTGGGGGGACAACATGCTTCCACATATGGATGCGGCTCTGCGGTTGCTATCTCCACTTTCTGATTCTCAAAAGACGGCTAGCACGTGTGCATTCCAAATATAGACCATTCCAGCCTTGAAAAAATATAGGATTTTGTACGCATGTGGACCAAGACTCGGTCGACACTGGTCGTCATGACAATGGCCATGATGATGTCTGTCACATTGGTACCATACCTAGCCTAGAAGACACCGAGAGCACACTTGGAGTACATAACTTTGTCTGTGACCCTTCTTCGTGGCATATCGGTGGTGTCGATGGGGGTCCGTTGAAGTGAGAAAGTTCATTTTGATTCGATCATCGCATGCCAAAATGACAGAAGAGGTCTCGTTAGCGGAGGACGTGCCCATGCGTTATTGGAATGATTTCGAGGTCGAAGTAGCGTACATATTAGTCAACCACCTGCTTCTTCAGCGCACATACTCAGAACAAAATATCACTGTGCCCACTCCCGAGTTTTGTCAATAGTACATAGCAGCGATTCTCGCAATCCTTGCCGTTTTGCTGAGAGAAGGTGATTGCGGGGATCTCAAAAAGGCTGGGTTTGGAAATAGTTTTGCTCGGAACCGATAGAGAGTATTAAGAATAGCTACTGTGGATAGCTCGCAAGGCGAAGAGGCCAGAATTATGTTTGTTCCACTGGTCAGAAGTACGGAGGTGAGCAACGGCGCTTTCTGGGGGGTAAGGAGACGACTGAATGTTCTTCTGTCTCGCGCGAAGCAAGGAACTTACATCGCAGGCAAATCCACGTGGTTCACCCACATCCATATATGGGCAGAAGTCGTCGACACAATGCTCGGAGTCTTTTGGACCTCTTGAAATGAATTACACCACAATGTCCATCTCTGATTTTGCCGATTCCGAACGCCTTCTTTGGTCTGGTGGCCGCGCTTTACACTGCACACACAGTCTGCCTGGTGGTAATACCTGTGGGCAGTCATTCTACGCACCAGGGCTTCCCAGTGCCGCTCCTTGTCTCGAGTCTTGCCTCAAACCACAGATGGGGTGCACCCGTCCCGCGCCATGTGGAGATCCCTGTCCCAAGAAATGCATGGTGAACGTTTACGAGGAGCATCCAGAACTCAAATGCAATCGTGTTCCATCTGATCTTCCATACTGGCAGTATCAGTTGATCGGCCAGTGTCGTGAGTCGGTAGAGAAGTCGGTACCCGTCTGCAGTCACGAAGTTACCGTTGATTGTCACGTTGACATTACTTCCTCTCAATACCGATGCTCTGTGATTTGTGGAAACCTCATAATCTGTAGCCATACTTGCGACGAGCAATACCACGAGTGTTTCATGATGAATGTGGATGGGAATATGCAATTTGACCATGGTTTACGACGAAGTCCCGCAATCGCACTGCTACCTGCAGGCATTGGATCTCGAACTTCGCCTCGGCGTCATTCTGATTGCTGAATTTATGTCACTCACGCACCCGTGAGATACGGACCCAATGAGACTTGAGCTCGATTTGAAAAATCTCATAGAGGAATGCCACGAACTCGCCGCGGCAGCTGAGCGAGCGGGTCGCCATTAGAATCCCCAGTAGGTGGAAGCTCAAATCTTCTTAATTCAGCTATGAGCGCTGGAAAGTCTCCATACAAATCCGGACAAGGCTCAAAGCTACTTGGAGCTCGGAAATGCAGCCACCATCAAGGCCCGAACGCTTCTATGGCAGCTTCCCGCTCGAGAATTCACCGAAGAGCTCAAAAATGACGAAAAGATGCTGAAGGCAGAAAATTTTTTACTCCTACTCCCCAGTGACGAGCACCTGGCGGATATCTGGGCCTGGGAGCCTCCGTTTTGGAAGACTTGATAGCTGTTTCTTTGTCGCAACACCACTTGAACATGTTGAAGGCGCGATGGAGCTGGCCACGTGCTGGAATGCGGTGTCCCCGCGGGCAACAGAACACCAGGCTGAGCAAGTTACGGACATTCTAGATGAGAATTGGTCTTCATTTATCACCCTTGAGTTCTAGAAATTGAGGAACATTGAATTAGTGTCGGTAAAGCGTAGCTGAACAGTCAGAACAGTCAGAACAGAGCAGTAAATAGTAGTTAAAGTGACGTTTCGGGGATTGTCCACCCCCATGGTGTCACCCAATGAGATGAGCTTGGCCTCCAACTCCAACTCACCTTCTTCCGCTTCCCCTGCTCCCAACCTTCCTCCTCACTTCCATGAATTGTCGTCTCCGAGTGTGAACAGTGTGAATATTCCCTTCCAGTCGCTCTTGAGCCCTTCCCTGCCTCCTCAGTTTTCCCCTCACTCGCTCCACGATGGCGAGCCCACCGCCTGTCCCCGAGGACCAAAACCGCCTCCTCGAGGAGGCATTGGGCGTGGTGCGGCAGCAGTCGGCCATGATGCGCAAATGCCTTGAGAACCCCGGAAAGCTCATGGATGCGCTCAAGTGTGGGTGAGTCGTCTTCTTCCCCCCCTCCCCCTCAAGGCAACGACGTTGGACCGTCGGATGTCTGCGCAAGACAACCACGCGTGCTAATTGCGGCATCCTTGTGACGTCTGGCTACAGATCAACTCTTGTCTCCGAATTGCGAACCCCGAGTCTCGGTCCGAAGCAGTATTATGAGTTGTACATGGCCGTTTTCGATGCGCTGCGACACCTGTCCGTTTATCTCAAAGAGAACCACCCCGTCAACCACCTGGCCGATCTGTATGAGCTGGTTCAATATGCCGGTAATATCGTACCTCGTTTGTACCTGATGATCACCGTCGGTACCGTATACATGTCGGTCGAGGATGCGCCGGTCAAGGAGATCATGAAGGACATGATGGAGATGAGCCGTGGCGTCCAGCACCCGATTCGGGGCTTGTTCTTGCGATACTATTTGTCTGGTCAGGCGAGAGATTACCTGCCTGATGGGACTGGTGACGGCCCCGAGGGCAACCTGCAGGACTCAATCAATTTCGTTTTGACCAATTTCGTGGAGATGAATAAGCTCTGGGTCCGGCTACAGCACCAGGGTCCGTCGAGAGAGCGGGAAAGACGGATACAGGAGAGACGCGAGCTGGAGCTCCTGGTGGGCAGCAACATTGTGCGCTTGAGCCAGCTAGTGGATCTCGAGACATACAAGTCCGGCATTCTACAGGCGCTTCTGGAGCAAGTGGTGCAGTGTCGCGACGTCCTGGCACAAGAATATCTATTGGAAGGTAGGTCCCCTTTTGATTTGCGCGTGGTGTTCGGCTACTGATATTGTCGACAGTGATCACAAAGGTCTTCCCTGATGAATTCCACCTCCATACCCTGGACCTCCTGCTCTCCGCCATCGCTCGGCTCAACCCACATGTTGATTTGAAGAAGATCGTTATTGGTCTGATGGACCGGTTGTCATCATATGCCCAGAAGGATACGGAGTCGCGCGTTGAGCCAGAAGCGCGGAAGCAGAATGAGGAAGAAGCGGTCACTCGGTTATTGCAGAAGCTCGAGCTTGACAAGGAGAACAAGAAGCAAGAGCCCATCGAGGCGACTGCCGTTGACACCACCAAAGAGAATGGTACTGATGAATCAAGCAAGCCCGAGGATACGTCTATTCTTCCCGCAAAGGAGCCAGAACAAGCCGCCGATGGGGAGGACGAGAAGGCCGCTTCTCCCGCAGAAGTCAAGCTGTACGATATCTTCTACAAGCAGGTTGTTGATCTGATCAAGACGCGCGCGTTGCCGATCCAAGATGCCATGGCTCTACTGGTGTCCCTAGTCAACCTCGCGTTGAACATCTACCCGGACCAGCTGGAATATGTTGACCAAGTCCTCGACTTTGCAGCTCAAAAAACTGCCGAATACACCGATCATGCCGATCTGCACTCGGCCCCAACACAGCAGCACATTCTCCACCTTCTCAGCGCCCCGCTCCATTCCTATGTTTCTATCTTCACAGCCTTGGCTTTACCGCACTACCTGCCGCTTCTCACATCCCAGTCGTATCCCACCAGGAGGTCCATTGCCGGCGAAATTATTCGAAGTTTGCTCAAGAACAAGATTTTTGTTTCGTCGACAGAGAACCTTGACCGTGTTTTGCAGACCGCAAAGGTCCTAATCAAGGAGGGCATTCAACAGTCTGCAGGATATCCTGGTGCGCAGACGCAACGACGGGGAGGGGAAACCGAGGAGACAATTGAGGAGCAAGGATGGCTTGCACGGCTGGTGCATTTGATCCAGGCACCAGATAATGACATCCAGCTTAAGGTATGGACCCCTTCTCATGAACTTTGTATTCCATGCTAATATTGTCCCATAGCTTCTTCAAGCAACGCGCAAGGCCTATATGGAGGGCAACGAGCGCATCCGATACACCACACCCGCCATTATTACAGCCTCGATTCGCCTGGCTCGAAAGCTGAAGTCACGCGAGCACTATGAGGACAACTGGCAATCGCAATCCTCGGCTCTTTACCGTTTCATGCACCAGTGTGTCAACAATCTCTACCAGCGGGTGAACCCCGGCTGTGCGGATTTGGCCCTGCGGCTCTTTGTAATGTGTGGTGAGGTAGCCGACCAGACCGGGTTTGAGGAAGTCAGCTACGAGTTCTTCGCACAGGCCTTTACCATTTATGAAGATGCTATCAGCGACTCGCGTGCCCAATTCCAGGCCGTCTGCGTCATTGCGGGTGCCCTTCACGGTGCCCGTGGCTTCTCCAAGGAGAACTACGACACCCTTATCACCAAGGCTGCCCTGCACGGAAGCAAGCTTCTCAAGAAGCCTGATCAGTGCCGTGCCGTGTACCTTGCAAGTCACCTCTGGTGGGTTGTCGAGAACCCCCAGCGCGGGGATGAAGATCCCCAGAGCGTAAGTTAATCATTTTTCAACATTTGACCCCATGAATATTAACATATCATCAGCTCTACCGGGACGGGAAACGAGTCCTCGAGTGTCTCCAGCGCGCTCTGCGTGTCGCGGACGCCTGCATGGACACTGCTGTGTCAGTCGAACTCTTTGTCGAGATCCTCAACCGCTACGTCTACTACTTCGACCAGCAAAACGAGACAGTTACTACCAAGTATCTTAACGGTCTCATCGAGCTCATCCACTCCAACCTGCAAACCAGCGAGGATGAGCCTAATTCCAGCCTCGACGGCCCGAAGCGTCATTTTGAGCGTACCCTAGAGTACATTCGTTCTCGAGACTACGAGGGTGTCGTGACTGAGCGACAGTAGCTTTACTGAGATGTGTGAGAAGGTCCTTTCTATTGTGTTGGAACTGATCGAGTCCCTGTTCGTGTTGGGGGTTCTGTGTATGAGACTTGCAGCGCGGGACTTTTTTTTTTTACCTTGGTTGTTTATGTCGTCTTTTGTCCTTGGAAGCCAGCCTCTCGCCCGTGATGCTTTTTTTTCGCTTCTGAGTATATACAAGTGTACCATTGTCTCTGGATAACACCATACCCTTTCCAGCAACTTTATTGCTTCCACATAGCCAATACTGGTCCTCTGATCTTTTTCGTAAATGTAGAACGAGGTGAGCTATGTTTTCAACTCTCCTGTGCTGTAAGCAATGACTCGAATGAGAACTTGACCCTTGGCCTTGATAATCTTCACACCTGCGGGTATTGGGATAAATATGTACGACTATGTCGACCACAGGCCGCGGAATAAAAGACGAAGAAACCTTCGATCATGCAATTGGTTCAAGGACGACGACGGAGAGGGAGATTGTCCCAATCTCCTTGGATATCGCTGCATAATGCAGAAAGGCCAGTAAAGTCATGACGTACACAAAAACAAACCCGAATGCCCCGAGCTCAAGTCAAGCCGACTTGAACACAAACCGGAAAAAGGACAGACGGATCAGCAATAGTCCATAATCCCATATCAGAAAAGAAAAAGACACTTCAGAACGTGTGCATGACGTGAACCCGTGACGCTTCAATCAGAGACAAAGAAAAACAGGAAACAGTAAGAGGGGGGCATCAGGAGTCATTCCCATAGAGCGCGTAACAAGATATCAGAGGGCTACCTTAGGAGGTCCCGCCAAACAATCCAGCCGGTGGCGAGGTGTACTGCCGCAGGACGGAGGGAGTACCGAATCCACCGAAGGCGGCCGGATTGCTATTCCCAGGGATTGGACTGCCGATATCACCAGGCACGAGGCTGCCCCGATGACCAGGCACGGCGCTGTTGGTGTCTGGCTCGAACTTGACGTACCGGCCGTTTTCATCTTCCTTGATGAAGAATGACCCGCCGCCATTCTGGGGGCTTCCCTCTGTGTCACAGATATCAAGCAGTTCATCCAGTGAGATTGCGGGCTCGTTCGATGGTCGGAGCTGCTCCACCTGGCCTAGCACTAGATTCACGTTGTGGTAGCCTCCAGAACCGGGAGTAGGGCTCAACGTGTTCAAGTGCTTGCAGGATTGGATTACCAGGAGGCGGATGGTCACAGGTCGCGACGTATGAGCGCGGTGGTGACCACCGGCTGCAAAGGCGTTATGAGACCAGCCACTTCCGGTGGGTGTAGGTCCCCAGGTAGATGCACCGGGGAAGGCCGTGCTCCCGAAAGGAGCAGCACCCCAGCCAGGACCGACTGCAGGGAAATTCGCATGTTTCGATCCTATTGCAAATTAGTTAAACAATTTCATAGATGACAACTGATATTGGGCAAAGCTTACCGAGAGGATCTGCAAACAGCGACGATCCCTGGAAACTAGCCCGTGATGGCGTGGGGAACTGTCCGGGAGCCGTGGCACCGGGCAACGACTGGGATAGCTTCGATGAGTATGGATCATCAGTATCATCGAGAAGCGCACTGCTACCCAATTGAGTACTCAATTGATCTACCTCTCGCTGATATGGAGCATGACTACCTTCCTGCTGATCTTGTGCTGTGCTTGAGGGGCGCTTGATGGGGCTTGGTCGTGTAATCGAGAACGGTTGGGAACCCGACTCCAACGGCGATCGATCAAACGATGCAGATGGTTGCCGTGAATGAGACTTTGGCAAGCTCTGCTGCATAGGGAACGCACCGGGGATCCCAGGCGGTCCGGGGAAGGGAAAGCCATGCCCAGGCTCTGAGGGGAACCCTCGGCCCTGGGGGATGGGACGCACTCCTCCGATTCCAGGCGGTGCAGGAATTCCTCCCGGCCCAGCGAACCCGCGCAGGTGGCTCATCATGCCAGAGTTAGGAGAGTACATATGCAAGTCAGATTGGAGAGGCCGGCCACCCATTGGCGGTAGACCCGAAGGGTTGGAGGGCAAACCGCCCAATCCTGAGTATCCAGAAGGAACATTTCGACCAAGAGGCGAGAGGGGAGCAGAAGGTTGAGGATGGTGTAAAGGAGGCTGGTGCTGAGGTCCCTGTCTGCCCTGCGGTTGTGCCAAAGAGCGAGGTGAGATGGACGGTTGTAGAGGGAAATCTGAGGACCCGGGCTGTGAATGAGGAGAGGATGTGTGCGATCCCTGCTGAGACGGTTGGCGTGGTCTTCCGGGGGTTGACGCTTTAGGAGCAACAGGTGAAGCTGTAGCATAAAGTGGTGATTGAAGCGAGCCGGTAAACGGATGGGATGGGAGACTTGGAGCAATAGGGATGGAAGCAGGGTATAGGGGCGCTGATTTCCTAGCAAATCCCCTATCTTGATCCGCTCGAACGGCCTCCCGGTCCCTCTTCGCCTGCTGCTCGCGCATCTTGTGCTCATGCTCCTCCTTGGCCTTCCTGTCGCGATCGGCCTTCTCCTTGCGCATCGCTTCGTCTCGTTTCTTCTTCTCCTCCTTCTGTTCGCGTTGCTTGCGTTCAGCTTCAGCTTGACGTTCTCGGTCTTCCTTAACACGCCGTTGCTTCTCGGCTTCCTTGCGTGCACGCTCTTCCTCTTGGGCCTTGCGTTCAGCCTCGCGCTTTTTCCGCTGCTCTTCGCGTTTCACGCGCTGCTCCTCAAGCTTCTTTTCCTGTGCGGCCTTGATGTCAGCCTCCTCCGCTGCTTTCTCGGCATCTCGGCGAGCCTTCTCCTCTTCCTTTGCCTGCTTCTGCAAGCGCTTCTTATCTTTCTTCTTTTGAGCCTCGCGAGCTTTCTTGGCATTCCGCTGCTCGTTTCGATTCTCTTCCTCCAAAAGTTCCTCTATGAGTTGCTTCTGGCGCTGCTCGGCGACTTTCTCTCGATATGCCGTCATGACTCGTTGTTCGAACATTCGAGCTGCAAATATTTGGAACATTCGCCGCCCCTCTTGCATACGCTGTTCTTCGGTCATGGCATCCATTTCGTCCTCGTCGAATTCTTCTTCTTCCTGGCTGTCGTAGTCCTCGTCCTCTTCGTCGTCGTAGTCTTCGTCGTCGAGAGGTCCGTGATTGTGACCGGCATGGAAAGATTGGTGAGCGGTGGCTATGCTGTACTGAGTGTCTTCTTCTCGTTGCATTCGTCGCTCGGCTAATTGCTCCATCATGTCGATAAAGTGTTTGCCGTCATTTTTGAGAAGATCATCTGCCACCGTAAGAATGCCGTCTGAAGAAACCACGGGTCAGCTTCCTGCCATTCCTATATCAGATCAATCAGGAACTAGCACGCTTACCTTTTACAGTGAGACTATTACCAAAGGCAAAGAAGTCCGCGCGAGCAGCGCGGGCTTCCTCGTCCTCAAATTCATCGTCACTGTACAGCTCATCGTCATCCTCGTCCTCTTCCTCCTCTTCTTCGTCGTAATCATCTTCAAGATCCTCTTCATCTTCCGGTTCCTCTTGGACTCGGCCTCGTGACGGATGAAATTGGCCATGGGTCCGAGTATGCTGGCCGGGTGATCGAAGTGGGGGTTGGTACAAGCGAGGTGGTGGGATGATGGGAGCTCCTTCCTCAAAGGAGCCTTGGTTGTTGTTCGCGTATTGTTCAAGCTCTTCGTAGTACGCATCGTAAAGTACTTCCAGCTCTTCTTCAATTGCAGTGCGCTTCCTGCCACAGACAGTACAACTACACGAGTGCTTCTGCTGTTCCTTCATCTTCTTCAAAACAGCATCTTTCTCGACTTTGACAAGCTGGCGACGCTCCTCTTCGCCCAACTCAAACCAGAAAGTTCGGATGTTCTCGCGTTCCTCCAGTGATGACTGGTTCCAAATGCTGTTTTCCTTGCCGGATCGGGCAGGGAATCTGGTGGGATAAGACAGAGAGTGAGGCGGCGGAGGATGGGAGAAGGTGGCGGAAGGAGTAGAGAGGGGAGTCGAGCTGCCATCAGCGTGGGTGTGTGATCCAGAGCGGCCTTTTCTGGTTTTCTTTTTCTTTGATCGGTCGCCCATAAGGTGGTGATGATCGTCGGGCTCGTCTGGAGAAGCAAGGTCATGGTGTGAGCCTGATTCCCCGTTCCTGTAAAATTGGTCGTCTCCAGAATGATTTCCATCCGCACTTTCGAGGTCGGCATTGTCATCGTAGGAGTGTCGATCATCAGCCGGGTCGGCGAGGTCGCCGGAGGCATGCGAGGGGTTCGGCTCCGCTGCCAGGCGAGCAGCTTGCTTTTGTCGACGCTTTTGCTTCTTGCGATTCACACCGGGTGCCGGTGCTGACATGTTTCCGGGTGTCGAAAGGCTCAAAGGTCCCCGCGCGTCGCCGTTGACAGGTGGTGTCGGAGCGGTCGATAAATGAGTTGCCATAATGAATCGGGGAGCTTGTAGCGACTGCCTACGCAGTGGACTATTACCACAGGCGAAGGAGGGTTAGTCCCAGTCTAGAGTCACGTTGAAGTCGGGGAGTGGGGGGGTCCAAAGCGAAAGGCTTCAAAGCGGAGAGGCGGGAGGGCGAAAGAGCCTACCAACAAAGCTCCGGTCAATCCAATGCAAGGACCGACCCAGAGAGACTCCGCTGCGCGTGTCAAGAAAGACAAAAATCCTTTGTCACTTGCAAAGGGCCAGTGTAGCAAACAGGAGGGGTGCGGGATCGTAGTCGAGGAGGGGGTTGGAAGGCAATAATGCCGGCGGGTCAGGACGTGATCGCAGATCCGAAATGAGGCCGGGGCGGTGGGAGGCCGGCGGAGTGAGAGGTACAGGAGGTTAAAGCCAGGGCCAGCAGCAAAGCAGAGCCCCGAAAGTCGCGGGACGCAAAGACAGCGAGATCTTATGCCGGATGATGATCGAAGCGATGGGCTTTCCTGCGTTCTGGCTGGTTGTCGTGCCGCCGCAACGGGATAGCCGCCGCAAGCGAGCTCGTGCCTGACCAGTCAGGCAGCAATCTCAAGTAGAGTTTTTTTTAACGGATTACCAGTAACTTGGTAATCTGAAGAGTTACATTGATCCAGTGCAGCCAATTTTCACTATGTGGTATTCTCGAGAATATGCTCCGCCAGCACAGACGTCGAAATCGATTCGAGGTCACGTGTCAGTAGCACACCGCTCTGTTATGCCCATCTATCAAAGCGGTGTATCCCCACGTGACAGCAACGCATTGCTCCACTGTGCAGTGAGACACGGACAGCGCTAATTAAAAATAACTAAAGGCAGATTTTTCTAAGCAGAAACAGAGAGGATGGCCGTAGACGGGAAGACTGCCGTGTGTGTATCAAGTTCCGTATTCTAAACCCCGGGTGTGAGCCTTAAATCTCCGGATTCTGCTTAACCGCATTCCCTCCCACCCTCACCGTCAACCCTTCATCTCATCAACAACTCGTGTTCTTCCTTTTTCACGCATCTGCACATTCACTCGTTTTTCTGCGTGAATCTCGGGACCATTCAGGATTCTCCATTCTCTCAACTTTGTCCATCTTCAAAGTCCGACCGCCTTCGAGCCCCCCCCCCCTTCAAACCCCAACCCGTCACGTCACTTTGGTTTGTGCTTTAGGCCAACCCCATCCCCCTCCTCTCCTTCCTTTTATTGGGTGAGAGAAAAAGTACATTGTGCGCAGGGCTAAAGTTCCATCACCCCTGTCTACTCCCGTGTCGCGATCGTGGTCAGCACGCCTCGACAATCTAGCTGACCGAGCCCCGAGACTCGTCATCCTCTCGATCATCATCATATTTTCCTTCCGACTAATTCGCCTACTCGATTCGACGTGCCACTGTAAATCATGGCCCAGCAACCGAATGACAATGTGATGCGGAGGTACGCGCGGCCATTTTCCTTACCCCGAGGTGTTTTGTCATACCCCCCTCAAGCCCAATTGTACGAGTTCGCTCAGTACCTCCAGCGACCCAGTAGTAATGCCATTCCTGGAGATACTGGGGTTCGTTACAGGATTTGAAATCGCTTGGCCCGTGTGATCGGCAGATGCTAATCCGATCCACCTGTTTAGGAAGCTTGTGATAATTGGAGATGGTGCCTGCGGCAAGACCAGTTTACTCAGTGTTTTCACCCTTGGTTACTTTCCAACAGTAAGTTGCTACCTACTAGACATTCCCTGAAGAAGGAAATCACTAATCAGATTTCCATTATAGCATTATGTTCGTCGTCAGCAAACTCTCTCGCATTGACATCCTCTAATTGTTGTTGCCTAGGTCCCGACGGTATTCGAAAACTACGTGACCGATTGCCGAGTTGACGGCCGCTCAGTACAATTGGCTCTTTGGGATACAGCGGGCCAAGAAGACTACGAGCGGTTGCGACCGCTAGCGTACTCGAAAGCGCATGTCCTGCTGATCGGATTCTCCGTGGACTCGCCAGATTCTTTATCCAACGTGAAACACAAGGTTCGTCGCGGCGCTCCAGCAACAGAACTCCGATCACTAACGGCTAGAAACAGTGGATTGAAGAAGCGAACGAGCGATGCCCCGGTGTTCCCATCATCCTGGTCGGGCTCAAGAAGGATCTCCGCGAAGATCCCTTGGCCATTGAAGAAATGCGCAAGAAGTCGCTGAAGTTTGTGACGACCAAAGAAGGCAACGAGACCGGGACACAGGTCGGCGCTCGCAAATATCTCGAATGTTCCTCTTTGACCGGCGAGGGTGTCGACGACGTGTTCGAAGCCGCTACCCGAGCCGCACTCCTCACCTTTGATAAGCGGAAAAGCTCCTGCTGCGTGGTTCTCTAATGACCCGATTATGTGACCGTTTCCACATTGTGACTCTTTTCTCTGCGCAGCGTTCGATTTATCTTTTCTCTTGGAACTCGATGGCCTTGGCTTAAGCGCTTCTTTGCCGGTTGATTCGACTTTCCGCTGTATCATGCATCATTGGCGTTTGGGAGGTTCTTGTGCGATCCCTGGCTCAATTTGGTCGGGAACGACTGCTTTTGTGTTCTTTTCGGTCCGTTGGCTTTTTCTGTTCTCTCGGGATACCTTAACAATCTTTCCTTAACGCCCTACGCCCTTCCTTTATATCCCGATCTCATGCACGTGCAACTCCGGATTTCTGTTTCCCTCATTTTCTCCGAAGTGCATTGCTATTGCTGCTCATTCTCTTTCTCTTCTTTTCTTGTAGTAATTCCTGTGATTTTCTTCTACTCTCATACAATGCGGTCGTTTCCTTGTTTCCAAGGGCCTTTTATTTCATATCATTTGCACACAGTACACGCGCAGTTTGTAGATATTGAGTCCATTGACTCTTAAATTTGACAGCTAGATCTTGGAAACAAATGGAATATGGCACAGCCTCCAATACAGTCAAATGCTCCTAGGGAGCAACAAAAAATGCATATAATACATGGCGCCAAATGATACAAAGTCTTCCTCTGCCGATCCACTTAACAGCAGATCAAAACACACCATAATCAACCCCTGTCCGTATAATTTTCTATTTATCTCCGCTCGGGGCGCTTCCAGTCGTGATTCCAGCCCTCGCCGGCGGGGTACTCGGTTTGCATGCGGCCGTACTCGATAGGGAACATGTCAGTGAAGATACCCTTCTTGATCATCGACTTGCGGAACAGTCTGCCGCCATCGCCGGCACCGACACGCAGCTCCTCACAGGCAGACTGCATGGCCTGGTACTGGCGCTCGAGCTCGAGTTCATGGGCGCTGCGCTGCTTGGCCTGGAACAATTGCCAAGCGCGGTGGATGGTCCAGTGACGGAGGTAACGGTTGCGAGAGAATCGGAGAGGACGCGGAGTCAGAGGATGGTAGAGAAAGTAGCGGATGAGAGCTGGTTTCGATGTTAGAACTGCGATGCTTTTCGTGGTCCAGGCAGCTGGCAACGCGTCGGGCAATTGCGGCAATTGTTTGCCATCCTGTCAGGAAACATACTGATTCGCTTGTCCACATTAGGACCGCCGCTCTTTCTCTTCGCCATTGAACTTGTCGACGAGAAGGGAGCTGATTGCATGGCCGCGGTGATCGGGCCGAGTGGTGGTGATGACCGGCGGGCCAAAGTTTCGTGGCAGACCCGGGAAACGGTCGGCCGGGCCGGAGTCAGCGACATGGGGATTCGGAAGACATTCGCGAGGGACGCGAGGGCCGGTGATAGGGACCGCATTGTGATTGATGGTTTATGGGGGATGCAAGACACGCGGTGCGCAGTTACGGGGTGAATAATTCCCTGACGGCAGAATCTTGTCCGCCTTGTGTTAGCCGCGCGCTTATCCCGGCAGTGTCAATGACTATAACCACAACTGCCTCGACCAGGGCAAATCCATTTTCATAAAGATTGACAGAAGAGAAAAAAAGTAAACACCAAAAGCAAGCTACTCATCTCAAACGGTCAGCTTTCAAATCACCTCCTAAATCGTAAGGTAGCAAAGAGTGAGTTGTCTGCTGTAGAAATCTTGAGGCTCGGCGTGAGCAGCAGGTTCAGTCTACTTTATTGTGGAAGGCACAAGAAAAAGAAAAAAAGATAAACTAGTATCTTGCACCCTCTCCGAATAATGTATTGCGGCCGTGAGGCCCTCTCAACCCTTTCGACCGATACCTGTCGTACTACCTAAGCACAACTTCATGTACTGCAGTGCCCAAGTCCTGACACTCAGTGATCCAGGAAGGTTTCATTCGAAACAGGGCCGTCGGCGCTATTTGTCTTCAACCCCCTGACCACAGGAGGGGATTTGATATCAGGTACTCCCCGAATTAAATTGTGTACTATCTCTATCTCTCTGTAGGTGCTAGTAGTAAATTGTTCTATCCTAGCAATGTGTATTTTGATTTGAAGTAGCTCTTCCCTTCCCCTTCGCCTTGCTCTTGGGTCTTCTTTTTTGCCAACAGGCCTTCTGATATTATCTCCAAACTCGATACGATCCCGCCTATGTTACTATCAGGTTTTAATTCCTGGTGGTTCCTCTCGAAGATTTTCGGTAGTGTCGAATCCAGTTGATTCATTTTACAGGAGTGCCTGGATCTTCCAACACTGAATAATTACAGGTATAGAAGCCCCCTTGGTGAGCAGAAAGCATGTTATATCAAAAGGGGAGTATCAATGAGAATGGCAACTGTATCTTAATAGTCGTGAGGCATCATATGTCAAGCATGCGTATCAAAGGCGGGTCCCGCCAAAATCATCATTCGACTCCCTTGTTAAACGCCACGGAATGCAAACAGTGTCCCAAAACGAACCGAAGAAAAAGAAAGAAGATAGCGTACTTCATCTATCCAGGTCACCGCCTGGACCTGCCCTTCTTTTTGGACTTGTCGTAGTTCAACACCTTGCGTCGTCGGTGAGTTTGCGCTAGCTTCCACCGGCAGTAAAGAATGAGTGCATCTTTCAGAAGCACAAACATGCATCCTCCAATGACGCTGCGACCCCAGCGGCTCTGGAGGAGACCGGGACGACTGCGCTCGAGGACCGAAGACGGTGTGGTCCATGACTTGGGCAAGACGTATTTCAAAAGGCCTCCCATTGATGCGGAGATGGCGGGGAAAACGAGTGCTCCGAGTACAATTTCGGCGAGGTTACCGGTGTCGTGGATAATTTCGTTCTGGCGGCGCCCGAGACCCAGGCCCTGCCCGATGTTCTGTCCCTGTGCCTGTCCATCCTGAGCGCCGAGGTCAGCGCCATTATGATTCTCTGCGGCAGGAAGAGCCGGAGCCTCTGGCAGCTCGTCGTCATCGCCCATCCCTACCTGCAATTCGAGATCTATCTCCATGAGAATTTGGCCATTGACATTTTCGCCAAATCGGTTGAGGCCTTCAGCCTGGTCCTGTTGCTGTACTTCATCCATCACTTCTTCCGCCGCACGAGGCTGTACCTCGGATATCCATTTCCTCTCCAACCCACCAAAGAATCGCTCGTAGAGCGAGGCGTAGATGCTTTTGACATACGGCAGAGCGGCAAATGTTATGGCCCGCGTAGGCGGCCAGAGATCGAAGTCAGGCTCTTGCCCAGGGCTGTGCGCGGCGAAGAAAAGAACAGGGATGGCTGGGAGAAGGCCATCGCCATAGCGGGTGCGAGAGAAAATCAAGGACAGCGGAATAAGAGGAAGGCCGACGTTCAGCCCGGGATTCCACGGACCCTCGGTACTACTCTGGAGGATCTGTCTTGCTTCTTCCGAGCCGAAGATCAGATGCATCGAATAGATCCCATGTGCACAACAGCCAGCCCACACAGTTCCAGCCACCGTAAAGACCATGCCCGGGAGGACCAATCGACCCGCCACCTTCTCAGCCATGCGCAGGGTATCGACAACGTAGCTCCGTGGGCGAGTGACGACTATATCTGATTTGCACTGAGGACACACCATCTTTGCACTGGCGCCATTTCGCTTGCGCGCACGAGGGTTCTCCATATCGGCAAGCCAGTCCAGCAGGCATGCCTCGTGGGCTGTCAAGGCACACGGGCAGGGAGATCGCCACTCCAAATTCAAAGGCGAATCTTCCGTCTCGTCTGTATAGCAGATCCAACACTTGCGCGGCTCCTCTTGATTAGGAACATCGTTGAGGTTTGAAGAACGCCCGAGGCTCTTCTCGTTCACTTCCGTGACGTTATCGGCTGGATCCGGGGCCGATGAACCTTTGTTCAATAAGACAGTCTCGGCGTCGTCGAAGGTCTCTGTTTGAGAGGTCGCATTCTCGAATGTGGAGTCACCATCAGTGTTGGTGGCTGTGGCACCTTCGGACGATCTCGTTCTCCCCGCAGCCGGGTAGCCTGGAAGCGACGCCATAGTGGAGAAGGGAATGCGACTCGGGTTGGAAGAAAAGGGCAAGACTTGAAACACCTATTCACAGCTCAGATGCGGAAAAACCGGATCATCTTCAGAACCACACTGAGAAAACGCAAAGTGAAGCTGGGGATGAAAGTAGCTCCGCAGGTGGAGGCGCGGTCTCAAAAGGACATCTCGGTTGGATCCGAGGCTGTCATGAGGGTCACGTGTCGGTCACGTCACTGAGCCCTGTTGGCGCGTGCTGCCATATCAACACCGCCCTTGTCCCCGATCGTCGGCTTCGCTGTGATCGTCCGACTTAGATATGTAAATAAGATGAAGTGGAATGTGTTATCAGCGATCGACTCCCTCCCGAGCCTGACGAGCTGATGCCCGATCCTGATTTCCGCATTAATCGATAATCAGTCTATACCTTCTATTCATCAACACTTCAGGAGACTGCTATTTCTGTACTACTTATCTACAATTCTTCCAAGGGCATATTCGTATTGGCACTTTATAGCGAGTCTCCACTTCAGGGTCCAGGCCGCTCGGTAAGGTATAGAAGCGGGCAACTTTAGCCGCTCGGCTTCCTCCCCTTTTTCTCCCCTTGAATTCGCCTTCGAGGCTTGTTACGCATAATAGCATATAGCGTGTGCTGCGAAGCTGATGCTGAGCTCGACAGTGTCCCTGGGCTTTTTGACGCGGACAGATCCCCCCTATATGAAACCCCTATATGAGAGGTCATAGGCCACTCTTTTCGCAGAAATAGCCAGACTAAATGATGTGATAAATATTCATTGCTATACTGAATGCCACGGCGCTCAAGTCCTGGATCATCTGGGCGGGGAACTTTGTATCACTCGAACGTTTTCTCTCTTGCTGCAGAATGTGGCAGCACCGATGCTCTTAGCGCATTTCTAGAATTAGCTCGGTCTGTAACTACGCAACTGAGCCCATCAAAGGTCGAGACTTCCGACTTCTGGATATTGCTTGTGGCAATGCTCAGTTTGAGACACCACTATACCTTTTGGACTCTGGCTCTCCCTTGGCGTCCGTGAATAACAGGGATTCTCGGGGTACGACGCCAACATCATGTGCAGTGTCAGCGCTGAACAACTTAGAAGTGACAAAGCGGAGAAGCAGTCACATCAAGTCCATCGAAGAGGAGTAGGGAGTTTTCGTCTACATCTATCCCTAGCCTGGCCAAATCTGCCTACATGGAAGCTGGTCGAAGTAGAAAGAAACAAAACCGCTTCAATGCAGTCACGGCGATAGAGACTGTTTTATTCTTTCCATCGTTCCCTACCGATAAGGTAGAAAGGAGACAAGGAAGGGGTTTGGCTTAAAGATCGTAAAGTTGAAAGATAGATAAGGTGAGTTTGTTGACCACCTTCATAATTGTGCTCGTTGCGCCCGTTCAACGGGCCAGCTCCAAAATAGTCTCTCGTCTCGTTGCCGGAGCAGATGTTCATGCCGGATAAAACCTCCAACTGTATTTCATGACTTGAATCTTAGGGTTTAGAAAAAGAAGATAATGTTGCCATAAACTAAGCCTCGTCGGCGGACTCTGCGTAAACACGCATCAATCCCTTACAAAATAGTATAAAGTTGCTGATCTTGGGCTTCGCAAGTTAGATCCCTGCGGGCATCGTTTCTCATGGTAAGAACCTTGTAGATTGCAAAAGATGTAGCAACAGACTACCCTTTCGGGTTCTTGGCAGATATGACATCGAGGTACGTCATCGCCAGGAGCAGCGACATGAGCAGCTTCGCACCCCGGAAAGCTCCACAAACCTGATTTCACCCCTAGAAGTGATGATCTCCTAGGCGGATCATTCATATCAGGAATCAATTTAAAAATCAATTTAAAGGAGAAGTTAGCCCAATCAATATTTTCAGACTCTTCATACATCAAACCTTCAAGATGACTTCACTGCTACGAATCCAACCGCACCTGCGCGCCCCTTCTTCCATCGCCTACCTCGGTCGCACGGCCTTCAACCTACCTAGCCAGCGATACTACGCTCAGAAATCCTCGGAGAAGTCTGAAGAAAGCCATGCTGAACGCCAGGATAAGAACGACGCTTCAACCAGGCATCCCAACCATCCGATTCCCTCCAACAAAGCGGAGCCTACTCTTCGCGATGGAAAACAATCCCCTATTGCGGATCATGAGGGTAATCTCAGGGACGACCTTCCAGAGGATGTGAAGAAGCACAATGAAGATGTGGAGAACCGATACGACAAACCGTACAACCACATTGGGGATGGCGGCAAAACTGAGCCGGTCTGGAAGAAATAAAGGATTTTTTATGTTTTCTGTGTAATATCACTTGGTTTTTCATATGGCTGCTTGGCGTTATTCTCCAACTTGTACAATAGTATTGATGTGGATCCTATCTGAATGAGACATCTATATACTTCCAAGCTCGCACGCATATGCGGTGACACCCGGAGGTAATTCTTTAACATTCACAATTGCACTCTTTCTCGGATATTATCTCAGCAAAAGGATGAAACATGGAAAACTACGCAGACATGAACTAGTCTATTAGCTTTGCAAGAAAAAGCAAAAGCAAAAAGATATGACAAGAGTGGGATTCGAACCCACGCCCCGAAAACGAGATATGGAAACTTGGATCAGGTGAACCTGAACCATACGCCTTGGACCAACTCGGCCATCTTGCCAGTTGATGTATAGTCAATGTACTTTTTGCTACATCAACCACGAAACTAGTGCTACAAGAATAGTTCAACTGTTTCATGGATCATAGATCCGATATCTTAATTAGAGTACACGCAATTTGCGATAAGCCCATACTCTTAAAAGAATATCTCCCATGAAAAAAAACTCTTAACAGCAGTATATACAAAATTTAAGAACCCCGGTATGTCGAGTAGTTCCAAGGACCCAGAAGGACGGGGACGTGATAATGGCGCCAGCCCTCCTCACCCTCACGACCACGACCCTTAACAGTGAACTTGACCTCTACCTCAGGCCAGAAGCTCTCAATGCCCTGAGCCTCATACCAAGGACCAGTCTCGAAGCGCACGGCCCAGTTCGTCTTGCTATCGGCAGCGGGAAGCGCGCTCAGAATGGAAGGGACCGAGGCGGATCCGCCGACGGGCGTCCAGTTGGCGACACGGCCGTCGGCGTTGGTAGTAGCTTGGAAGGTGGCGGGCTTGGAGGTGGAAGAGATCATCTGCGTCAAAGTGACGGGTAGGTTTGCGGCTGGAGTGCCGGTCAGAGTGTTGAGGACATGGCAGGTAATAGGGTCGCGCGCGGCCATCTTGATGGGCGATTGCTTCGCTGTGGAGTGCGGGGGCAATTCAAGGTGTTGCTGGTGCAGTGCGAGGCGATTGTTGATACGGCCTACTTCTGTTTGACGGGAGAGGTCCATTCAAGCAGTTCAAGGAGAATGAGGTGGGTAGGAAAAGATAGAAAAAAAAGTAGGGGAACTGCGTCGCCATTTCTATGGGCCGTTGGTATCGGAGGGTACCGATAAATGCGGAGGATGCCATGGACCACTCTGCGAGGGTGGAGCGGGCATTGTCGGGCTCGCACAGAGCTGGCGATAGCTCATATTTCTACTCCCTGTAGATTGAGACTGATTTTGAGACTCGTGAATCGAAATAGGGGTCATCTTCCTAGCTAAATTGAAACACGCTGTACCAAATTGGTGGTGCGGAGGATCAAATCAACCAGACAAAGAACACATACCACCGACCTCAAGTAATTGCGGACAAAGATAAAGTCCAAGATGTTATAAAAGCAAAGTCGACAGCTTCTACATCGTAGAGAATTGCCAATTGTCCTTATTGACGCCTGACTAGACTGTTTTCCCGAACGTTCGATCGCTTTGCGGGGCAAACCCGTCATTTTTGAACATCACATCCCTCCACCATCTCCAACTCACCTCCGTCCGCATCATCAAAATGTCCTCCGCTGTCGTCCAAAGCGACGACCTCGACATGGAGCCTACGCTCCAGTCGATTCTTAACCAAAACACTCTCCGCTGGATTTTCGTCGGAGGCAAAGGAGGTGTCGGCAAGACCACCACCTCGTGCTCGCTGGCCATCCAACTCGCCAAGGTCCGCAAATCCGTCCTTCTTATCTCGACCGACCCCGCACATAACCTGAGTGATGCCTTCGGTCAGAAGTTTGGCAAGGAGGCCCGCCTTATCGACGGTTACAGCAACCTCAGCGCCATGGAGATTGACCCCAACGGCAGCATCCAGGATCTCCTGGCCAACGGCGACGGACAGGAAGACCCTATGGCCGGGATGGGCATGGGAAACATGATGCAGGACCTCGCGTTCAGCGTGAGTGGCTTTCTGACCCCGGTAGTCCCATTACGACGCTAATCATGCCATTAACCCATGCAGATTCCCGGTGTTGACGAAGCCATGTCGTTTGCCGAAGTCCTCAAGCAGGTCAAGTCGCTCTCGTATGAGGTGATCGTCTTCGACACTGCCCCAACCGGCCATACGCTGCGCTTCCTGCAGTTCCCTACCGTGCTCGAGAAGGCACTTGCCAAGCTCTCGCAGCTGTCATCGCAATTCGGCCCGATGCTGAACTCGATCCTCGGTGCGCGCGGTGGCCTCCCCGGTGGTCAGAACATGGATGAGCTGCTCCAGAAGATGGAGTCGCTGCGGGAGACCATTGGCGAGGTCAACACACAGTTCAAAAATCCGGATATGACCACCTTCGTGTGCGTCTGTATTGCGGAGTTCTTGTCGTTGTACGAGACCGAGCGCATGATCCAGGAATTGACTAGCTACGGCATCGATACCCACTCCATTGTTGTCAACCAGCTGCTGTTCCCCAAGGAGGGAAGCGGCTGTGAGCAGTGCAATGCGCGGAGGAAGATGCAGAAGAAGTACCTCGAGCAAATCGAGGAGCTGTACGAGGACTTCAACGTGGTTCGCATGCCTCTGTTGGTTGAGGAGGTCCGTGGAAAGGAGAAGCTGGAGAAGTAAGTTGACCCTTGACAAGCGGTATCGGATCAGACTAACCCTCACTTTAGGTTCAGCAACATGCTTGTACACCCATATGTCCCTCCGCAATAGGAGATTGTCGTGAGGATATGAGAAGATTATCCGGGACGAATTATGAAAAGACTAGAGAATAATACATGATACTCTGCATGCCAGCTCGGCTTCTGTATAGACCGTAGAACCGCCAGACCAATGACGAGCGAATATGCACACCTCGTCACATCTGACCGAAATCCCAACCTTCCTCTTCCACTTCCTTCACCTCCACCTCACCCCGATCACGGCCATGACTAGGCCGAGGAACCAGCGAAGAAACAGAAACAGAAACAGAATCCCAGCGAGTAGTCCTCGCCGATACACCCCGGACAAGGAAACGAACAAATTACCTGCATGGTTTCGACCCCTTCGTAACGTCGCCTGCACCTGCCATGTGTTCGACATCAACCGAGTCTATCTCAGCAGGCAAAAGCATGCCTCTATCCCAATCGTGCGCAATGCAGCAATGTCTCCTGCAGCTCAGTTCGGGCCCCGCGAAATAACGCAACTCCATGGTGCCACGACATCGCGCGAGCCAAAATGGCGCCGACCTCCACGATACGGTGAGGGAAAGGGTTACGAGGAAAACGTATGTCTAGGTATCCAGTCACAGGGGCATCTCAGGCAAAGAGCTGATTCGAGCATTGGCAGCAAGCCTCACTTTGACCGTGGCCCGGGGCAACCGATTCATTGGTAAAGACAGGGCTGATGGGATTAAACTGGTAAAAGGGTTGGGCGTCGTTGTCGGATAGAGTGAGGCGGTTCAAATGCAATGCCCCGACAGTTCCGGGAAATGTTTCTCTTGTGTCCCTGACTTCGTGGCGCCATTTGTTCTGAGATCAGCTTCGGGTGGATCTGGTAGTGTGAGATCATCGTAGAGGATTTCCCGCTCTGCAGGTCTTCTTCGTCTCGGGTCTGCTTTATTGACCGCCGGGAAAGGAGAGGGTGGGAAGTCTGTTATTTATACCCTAATGGCCCTGATGGAACCTTAAGCAATACCCCCAAGATCTCCGTGGTCCGTTGGGCTGGTCCGACCCGATCCTCTCACGAGCCTCGAGCCCTCTATCCCAGCAGACATGTCGCGAGAACAGCAATACTGGCTCCCAGGCTACGGACTATCTCGACATATCGTCCTGGGCCACATTCACTACTTCCTCGGCCCATCCGCCTCGGTGAGACCGTATAGTTACCAGGTATATCGGACCAAACCTCCCCGCGGCGCGCCACGGTTAACGGGCTCTAACCAGATTTTCTGACAATGTTTCAAGGGGCGCGAAGGCTATCTGATTACAGGCGTGCCTCTCACACGGGTCTGTCTCTTGGGGATATAGAGGCGAAGGACCGGTGTGCTGATTGTTGTGCTCCAGGAACAAATTGACGATCTGGCCGCCATGTCTCGCGAGTATGAGAAGCAGGAGGCTTTGCGCATGACGAATCAGAATACGGCCTCTGATGGTGCGCGACAGTTAGAGCCCTATATCAATGAGCTTATTCCTGTGGATCCAAATCGAAGTCGCAGACGGGAGCCCGAGTCGAGAGGCGGCCGTTGATCCTTTACGCCCTCTCCATGGATGGAACAACCGCCGGAGAATATGTCATTTTCGGATTGTCCATGGATCTTCCTATTTCCCAACGATCTAAGAAGCCTTCGGTGATATCTGGCTTCTTGACGATCTTTCCCAGAAGGGCAACGTGCTTTAATCCGCCTTGTTCTTCCTACCCGCGCTTTCACCCCGGACACAACGCCCGGACTCCATGAAAATATATACATAGGAGTGGAGCCATGCCAGCCACCAGGACCCTCACAGGAAATCCGGGACAGCAAATGGAACCTTGGGAACACTTGGATTTCGACCCATTTCCTTGATGATACCCTTTTTCCTTGAATGCATGAACTGTCTTACTTTCGTTACTGAATCTCGGACTGGAGCAGATATTGTCAGACATCATTTTCACTCATCTCTATAGACCATTCGTAACAGCATAGATCCATTAGACCCTTGAATATCAGGAATCTTCTACATAAACCCCGTCTCTTTTTCAAACAGGCGGGGCATCAGGTCTCCCTTGGTTTCTTTTCCAACCTCCCCTCTCAGACCAAGCCCCTCGGGGCTAAAAGTCTTGTTTTGAAACGACCAAACATGAGCAAATATTCTGACGACAGAGAAGGGTAAAAAATAGGAATCGGCAACTGTGGACTAAGAGGTAAAAAAAAGGAACATCAATAAGGTGGACCACCTAAGAACGCCAGCCGGATGCCACGCTGCTCGGTGTTCTCCATCTCGAAAGATCTATGATTCCGTGTTATGACATACACGGGGAGATCACTAAACCGGGCAGGCAGGAAACAGGGTTTGATAATAACAAAGAAGAAGTCGGTTTTTTGGCATCAGCTCATGGAGGGAATTTATTTTGCGACAGCCGAGCTGAAGATCTGTTAGTGACTGGGTTGTGGGTTGAAAAAAGAAGTGGAAAACGTACCTCAAGACTTGTGTGCGGAAGAAGGCACCCTTGGTCTTCTCGATGACTTGCTGGTACACCGACGACGGAGGGTGGTTCATGATCACAGTGCCGGCCTTGTAGTCGATCTTGGCATCGACACGGGTGTTGCGGATCAGGTTGACGATCCACTTCTCACCCTCGTCCTCGCTCAGACCGAGACGAGTGGAGAGGTCCCTATCACCTGGATTAGATGTTTGGTTCCTGAAAGATCAATTTCTCCGGTACTCACTTGATATCAATCCGCTGGTGGATCTTGCAGTAGCTCTCGGAGATGAGGTGACGGGCAGCCTCAATGAAGGCATCGGCCTGGCCGTGCAGGAAGAAGTCGTCGCGCAGGACGGCCTCAGCCTCACCCAGCTTCTTCTGGGCCTCCTCAAAGTCGAAGTCGATGTGAAGAGCCTTGACGAAGTCGGTGATGGGGTCACTGTACTCGTAACCCTCCTGGCGCACAACGCGAACCAGGTCCTTCAATTGCTTGGGGTAAACACCGCTGTGCTTGTGGGGGCGGTTGCGGTTGGTGACAACGGCAGCGGCGAGGTAGCGCAGAACCCAGGGGCAGCTGGTCTGGATGGTGTTGATGAAGGCGGGGGAGAAGAAGAGGTCGGTGATGGTGTCGCGGGCGGAGTCGTGGTCGAAGAGGAGGAACAAGCACCAGTGGATGAGCCATGAGCGGCTGTGGAGCTGGCCAAGAGGGTTGCTGAACAGGCGGGTCTCGATTGAGTCCTTGACTTTGGGGACCTCACCGAGGGCAGCCTCGAACGACTGCTCCCAAGCGGGGTTCTCACGGTTGCGACCGTTCAAGATTTCGCAAGCCAAGTGGCCCCAGGTGGCGGAGGCGAGCTTCTCGTTATCGGTGGACAGGAAACGGAACTGGAAAAGGGTGATGGCGGCGTTGCCATAGTCGCCAGTGCTGTACAGGAATCGGCCGTAGTCGTAGAGGTCGTTAACCATCTCGTTGGTGACGCCGTAGTTCTCCTCGAGGAAGCGGAAGTTGGCAGCCTTGTCGCTGCGCATGCTGTTCAGAACCTCCTCGTCGGCGAAGACTGCGTTCATCTTCTCGGTCTTGGCCTCCAGACGTTCCTTCTCCGCCGCGATATCGGCCTCCTTCTTCTTCAACTCGGCGGGAGCCTCGGTATCGTTGAACATTCCCCATAGTTGTTCGCTGAAGCCAACGATGTTGGTGGGCTTCAAGAGTTCGTAGGCGAGCTGAATGTATTCATTGTCCTCCTCACTGCGGAACATAAGCAGGGGGAAAACCAGGTGTCGGTCGAGGTAGGGGATGATCCGGGGCATCAGATCATAGTCGGTCGGGCGAGTGCCCTCAGAGGGGGCGGTGGTAGCCATGGTGGACGTGAGGATGTGCTTCAAAGAGACAATCCGATCAACTTTGAATTTGTGTGCGGGAGGGTTGGCCGCGCTAAGCCCAATCTGGAAACTAGGCGGTGGCAGAATCCGGCGGTTGAGAAACCTGCTTCACTTGGCCTCGTGTTGACCATTTTCTTCTCCAGGTTCTCAGTTCCTGCCCACATCGCCGCTCAATGGCGTCTCTCCGGAATTCAGCTACGGCTGCTTCGGCCGTGTGCAAGCAGACTGTCAACCCTCGTGGTTTTGCTCGCTCCGCGGCTTCCGTCCAGACATCAAGCCTTTCTTCATTATCTTCTCCGACGCGGCCGGCATCCTGTAAGTTTGATATCTGACTTCTTTCCCTGAGCCATTTCTCGTTGCTCCTGCAAATAGCAAGTGAGCGCAGCGGTAAATTAACAATCTGGTTTCCCACGTACTTGTTGCGAAGAAAGCGCTTGGCCCCAAAATCTTGCCTTCGCGAAATCATACCACTCATATCTAACACCACTCCTTCATATAGTCTTCCCCCAATCCTCACTATGCCTGAACTCCTCCTCTCACCAAATGCGTGGCTTCTTCACCTACCTCCGCCACCAGGCACAAGCTCTTAAGGAGCAGCCCATCACACCATCGGCCCCGATCACCCCGAAGGCCAAGAAGCCGCAGTCTGCCGTGCAACTGAGCAATCTCCCCTACTTTGTTCGCCGGACCGGTTCCAACCAACTTCCCGTTTACCTCGTTACAAAAGCCGGCGGCACCAAGCAGCTCACCAAGATCCAGAAGACGGAGGGTGACCTTGATACTCTGCGCGACGACCTGGCATACACCCTGGGCATTGATGTGCGAAGTCCTGACGTGTCTATCAATCGACTTAACGGCCATATCATTGTCAAGGTATGTTCATTTGAGCACGGCCTAAATGTCATAGCCGAATACAATACTAATTTGTCACACTAGGGCTGGCGCAAACCCGAAATTCTGAAGTTCCTCTCCGAACGAAACTTCTGAGCAAACACTTTTACCATTCATCTTTCCACTGGCCACTCTCAGTTGAGTGATGGGCACAAAAGCATTGAGCGGATCCCACTTGAGCGAGGGATCAGCAGACAGAAGTAAGAGAGCAAAGAGCAGGAAGAAAAAGCATGAAAATGGACAAACCCAGACCGACGGCTCTGGTGGCCTATGAAACCAACCCATGGGTGATTTCCTTTCTCGATTCCCCTCTTCCTTCGGTGTACTTTTCTAATTGCAATCACGGGGTTTTGCGTCTTTATCTGCTGGTGTTGCGATATTTCAGGTCTTGTTTTCTGGCGCTTGCTTTCACTCCCTGTACTATTCCTCCTCTCTGTATATGTTCAATGACTCGATGGGTACTTTTAGTCCCTTTTTTCTAATTTGAATGGACCAATGCATTACCATGTTCATACGAACTTCATTTCGATCTGACCAGTGGCTTGAAACGGTCATTAGACCTTTCTGTCCATCCTCCGTAGCATTACTTGGATCTCATAGTGGCGCCCATAACACCACGAACACTACAGGCACATATCATACGACTAACATATTCAATTTTTAGAAACAATACAAAAATCAAAGCCGAGGAGCCCACCCACTGTATTGAGCATAGACTATAGATCAGAAACGTAGATACGTAGATCCAGAGGCCATGTAGGCAGACATACAAACAAACGAACACGGATAAACGCCGCCGCTATGCCAGGAGAGCAGCGCTACTGCAAACAAACACAAAGCCGAACCATAGACTTGAGAAACTGGGGATGCAAAGTGAACTGAAAGAAGATGAAATCATAGATACACCGACTACCCGTTCTCAGCAGCGGCTTCTTCCTCTGCTTGGGGATCATCGTCCTCAAAGGCAGCGAGCATTTCACGCTCTAGCGCGTCGTCATCGTCGTCTGGGTCCTCGGGGTATCCGTCATCTTGGTCGTCCGTGGTACCCGCCTTTGTTGCATCTGCTTCGTCGCCGTGAGGACCTGAGGGACCAGAGATAGAGCCCGTTGCTGTAGCGACTTCTCGAAGACCTGTGCTCCGCTCATACGAACGCTTGATGCGTTGTGATAGACGTGAGCCTTGAGGATCATTTTCGTCGCCTTCTTCTTCACCGGTCTCCTCGTCGCGTACACCTTCGGTGCCCTCCCCTCGCTTGCGCTTCTTACTTCCCTCGTTTGTCTCTTCACCATATGCTTCACTGTCACTTTCACTCTCGTCATCGCTGCCCAGGAATTCCTTGAGCTCGTCGTGCACCAAGGCTTGTTCATCCTCGTCGTATCCGGGAACTGACGTATCGTCGAGCCCGGAAGATTTGAACATTTCCTCGTTGCCTTCATCGTCAGCCCAGAGAGAGCCCGTTGCTTCGTCTGAAGATGATAACCATGTGCTTTCTGCGAGTTCCAGTGAGCCGGGAGAAAGAGGCTCGCCGCGATCATCTGGATGCACGGGAAGCAAATACGGATCCTCGTCCAGATGCCTCCAGCTAACCAAAGAGTCTAGAAGCCATTGTGTCGTGACAATCTTGACATTGGGATACCGCGTGGCTTCACGCACCTTGGCGGTACGGTTACGGCCGGCCACCAGGTGAGTTGTTCGGGCGTTGATTTTGGATGAAATAACGACACCGAAACTCTTGGCCCATAATGAGATGTCTGCATTCTGGGTATCTGTCCCGAGAGGAAGAACGCCTGAGAATACCATGACCACGCCACCTAATACAGACCGCTTGAATAGTGGCATTATATCCTTGATGTCGGGGACCAGTTTCAGATCAACGTCCTTATCTTTGTGGGTAGCTTTTTCGCCTCTTAGAGTCGCCACGCGGCCTCCAAGGGCATGAGACCGCTTCTTGTCGTATTCATCAAAGAATGCGAGATGAACCCGCTCAAGGCGGTCTTGTAGCTGGAAGAGCTCCTTGTCGTGGTCTTCCAGGAGATGATGACGCTGCTTAGCAGCTTCTTGAGATTCTTCAACGCTAGAGGATGATTCACTACCGTCTGCGGAAGCGTCATCTTCCGCGTCTAGCTCCTTCTGCTTTTGTAAGAGTGGGCGATCTTCCACTTGATGCATGATTGTCTCTTCCTGGGCGTTTGCCTGCTCCTTCAGCAAGCTTGGGTTGTCACCGCCTCCCATCGTCACTAGTTGCTCTAGTGCAGAGACGTCATTCTCTGCTCCTGCCTTCGCTGCTTCACCATTCGCCTGTTCCTGCTTCGCATGCTTCTCCTTCTCCTTCTCCTTCACAGCCTTTACCGCCTTATTTGTTTCGCCGATATCTTGCTTCTTGGGCAAGAAACTGGAATTAATATCACCAATACCGACGAAGAAGTCATAAGGAGAGACCTTGATCAGATTCGGGCTCCACCGCCACACGTCACCGCGGTCATCGATGATAACCACCATCTTGGTGTCGACGGGGAACAGCCGTTGCAGGTTCTTTGCAGTCAAACTTCCACTCTCGTCACGGCTAAGAATACGATCACCAAAGAGCTTTCGGGTCGGATCGATGATGTCGGCTATGTTCTGGGCGTATGCTCGGGTTCCCATGGTGTAGATGTGCAGTTCATACAGCTCGGCGACATTCTGTAAGAAGTCTTCCAGTCCAGGCCGGAGCTTGATGTAGTACCAACAGCCACGCATGCCGGGCCCATCGTCGATCAGTTGGAACTGACGAACACCTTTCAGTGCTTCGTAGTTCGGATTGTCTTTATCTTCTTTCCACTCCCCAACAGTCGGGTCGACGGTGGCATGAATAATAGTCTGGTCGAGATCCACCACGAGAGACAGACGGCGGGATGCCAAGAGGCGACGCTTCGCATCTTCTTCAACACGGGTAGCCTCTTTCTCACTGACAGTCAGGGTCGTGTTGTCATGTGCCATCTGAATGGGAGCGCGATATGAGTCCATCACCTCGGTGTTGTAAGTAGCTCTATCAAGAACAAAACGGTTAGTATATACCCGCTCCAACCCATCCCTCCGTGGTTGTACGCACTCAGTCATATCCTTTCCACACTCTGCGCAAAGCCCTCCGAATTGAACCTCGTGTGCGCATGGCTCATCGATTTCGACAACATCAACGCTACGGCCATTATTAGTCGACAGAAATATGGCAAAACAGCTTAAAGACTTACGGCCCTGTAATCACATCGCCTTTGGCGATCTTCCACTGTACAATCTCCCCATCGACAGTCGACTCAAAGCGAGTCGGAAACTTTCGCTTGACATCAACCCTATTGCCTAGCCCATCGCCCTCCTCAACAGTCGTCTGGTAGATGTACCAGAAAAGGGCCTCATCCCGCTCAACCGCATCCCCGGGCTGCTTCAGCAGCGAGGTTACGGTGATGGGGTAGTGCAAGCTGGGCGGCAGACGGAGAAGCATGGCCGCTCTCAGTTCGCCCTCAGGCGATGGAATCCACGGATCAGCTCAATGTCTCTTCCACCACAGTCTTGATCTCGTTAACGAGTTCGTGTTTTAGTCCAGTCCGCTTGGCAGGCGGGCGTGACTGGTTGTGTATGGTTGATCGCGTGCGACTCCGGCTATGGGGTCATCACCAACACGCGACGCGTAGATGATGTTTGTTCGGGACGTGGGGCGACGGAACTTCCTTTCTGTCACCTGCCGGGGTGTTTGTCTGGCGAGACACGTCTCTCACTGGAGTATGGGGTTGATGGCGCGCTGCGCGAGGGCTTAGACTGTCGAGTGATGGGAATCGCCACACGACGTGGATGAAGGAAGCCGTGCGCCTTGCGCAACCTGGCGCGTAATGTTCAAAGGCGACGCACCAGGCCGATAATAAAGTGGGAAAGAGGATAGTCGAAGGAGGATGAATGAAAGATGGGGTTGCGATCAGGGAAAGCAAAGCTCGACGGGGAAATGTGCGGGGACTGGGTTGACCTTTGAGCTCCGCTTATGTCAACACCCACCGCCCTCGACGTCTCAGCAGGTTTCTTTGTGTATTTGTGTATTTGTGTCTTTCTCTTTCATGGTATTTTATGAGTTTTGTTGATATCTAGAGTCACTCGATCAGACCTGCATGGATCGCACCCTCAGTCTGGATTGAGACCCATGATTGGTCGTTCTTAAAGTAACTCGCTGCAGTCACGGACCTCCGGCTCCATTCAAGCTCCTCGGCCCGTTGCGGTTGGAGCGGCCCCAGGACATTTATTACGTTCTACTAGGACTACTTCTCAAAGGACGTAGATTTACTTTTAATAAAACGCAGAGATAGTACGATATCCACGAAAGTTCATTTAAAGCGAGATGGAATGAAGGAAATGCAACGAAAATCCATGCTCGGGACAGCAATTTGCAGTATCGTCAGAGTACAATCACACCTGGGCAAATTACCGTCGGGAGCAGAAAAGAGCAGAGAAGATATGCTGATGGCCAATGGCGGATCAATTGCCGTTTACAATCCACATGTCTCCTGCGAAAAGCCGCATGTATATTGCGTATTTACGATATCCTCGGCTTCTCGACAGCTAGAGCCTCATGGTCTGGTAAAACACTTACTTGGCCTTGGCCAGACCAACGGCGTTGTTACCAACGTCGTAGACGCTGTACCACTTGCGCAGGAACGAATCACCGAGGATGGCCAGCGGGCCGACGGGCTCGGGGAAGTCCATTCCCATGAAGCTGCTGATGCATGAGCCCTGTACCTCCAGGATGTAGTCGTAGGAGGTAATAGTGAAGTTGTGGCCGCTCAGGGTGAGTGTGAGGTCAGGCAGCGAGTCACGGGCAGCACAGTCGACGGTGTACTGGCCAGTGAAGCCCTTGGTAGCACCGATCTCCTTGTTCCTGTGTACAAGATTAGAAATGAATCGAAGAAGAATTGGCGAACATCGAAACTTACAGAAGCTCGGCCATGGTGGAGGGCAGGGCAATGAGGGAAGTACCAGTGTCAAGGATGACACCAGTGTCCTCCAACTCAGCGACGTTATCGCCAAGGGCAATGGCGTCAAAGTCAACCTCCCAGTAAGCCTTACGGCGAAGGGGGATGTTGATCATCTCGCCGGTGTAGTGACTCTCATCCACACCACCGAAAGTGGCCTCGGAGTTATCGCCATCCTTGTTGGCGTCGCCCAGGTAGAAAGCAAACTTAGGCTCATCCAAAAGTCCCTGGTTCATCATGTTGTAGAAAGGAGGAACCATTTTGTTGACAGAGATGGTGTCGTATCCCAAACCCAGGATACCATCGAAACGGCCGAAAGCGAAGGCCAGGCCGGGCTCGCTGGTGGCCTCGGCAAAGTCCTGCTTGGCGACCTTCAGGTCGCCGATCTGCAGGGTATCCTGAGAGACAAAACCGCTCAGACTGCCCGAACCATACTGGATGGCGAACTCGGTGCCGTTCTTCTTGTAGGTGCTCGAGGAAGACGAGTCATACTTGGTGTGGAGGTAGCAGGCAATAGAGCTGCACTCCGATGAGGGGACCCACAGATTGGAGCTACCAGTGTCAAGGACAACCTTGAAGGTCTGGGCCGGGGTACCGAGGGAAATCTCAGAGAAGTCTAGTGCAAGTCAGCACCGCTTGTTCGTTTCTTGGATGGCAGAGTTTCATAGGAGATGCTTACACTGAGCGTTCAAGAAGTTGTCAACCAACACATCGTGACCACTGTTGGGCTTGAAAGAAGTGTCCTGGAAGTCCTGGTTGGAGTTGGGACGGTAGCCCATGTACTTCTGTCCAAGGCCCTTGACATGCTCTTCGATATTGTGAGCGTTCTATCTGCGGTTAGAGCCGTTACACCGGAACCCGGGGGGGGGGGGTATCTCTTACAAACTGCTCCTCGAGCGGAACCTTTGCGAGCTTGAGCTTGTGAACCTCAGCAGAGGCGGTGCTCAACAGCGCAGAGGCTGTAAGCAAAGCAAAGGACTTCATGATGTTGGATGTAATGAGGAGAGATGGAGAGGAAGATAAGAGAGGAGCTGGGGGCGGAGCCTTGGGGGAGCGATCGACATAACGTGACGAGTGTGCGTCATTCCCGGAATCAGCTGCGCCGTGTGGGTTACACCCCATCCCCCATTCCTACTTCCGCTTTCCTCTTATCTGTATTCGTTTACCTGTTTGCCTGCTACTATACACGTGGCCAAATCGGTGTATAACTGTACAACTGTACATCTGTAGAATTGCGGTGATGTTCGTTGACGCAGTGGCTGGGGATAGCTGCCTAATCTAGCCGCCAAGCAAGGAAGCAGGGAAGAGGTCGGAGCACTTGTACCTGGCAGCTGCAGTGGCGAGGGCCGCTGAGGCGTCGCCCTGTTCTTTGAGGAAGACGCTGTGTGACCAGCAAAACCTTGTCTCGTATTGTCCAGGCACAGACGGCCGAGGTCCCTAGGCTGTCGTTTCGCTACGAACCCTGCGCGGTAGGTCCCTGACTATGCAGGGGTCTCAGTCCGCCCTGAGTCTGCACTCTACACTCTACACTCTACACTCTACAAGGTCCTTATCGGGTACTTTCATCTTGTATTATAAGTCGCGAAACAACACATCATCCATGGTTTCCAAATTTCAGAGTATTGATAATACATGGAATGGAACCAAGTGTGAACCATCCGCATCCACGCGCCTCGCCATAAAGTAGGCATTTACCGGTAGAAGTCGGGACTATCGAGTGAGTTAGTAACATATAACAAGAGAAATAAAGAGTACAAGGGTGAAAACATACCGGTCATCGTCCTGGCCAGCCTTCACCTGTGCCTGGTAAGCATCCTCAAGGTCGGACTGGATGATGTTGTATCGGTTTTTGCGCACCGCACGCAGACCAGCCTCTTGCATGATGGCGGCGATGACGGCACCTGATAGCGGTTCGTTGCGCACGATCAGGGAGTCAAGATCCACTTCGGGGGACAGCGACATATTAGACGCAATAGTGGTGAAGATCAGACGACGCTCGCGGCGGTCACGAAGGTTGGGGAACTCGATCTTGCGGTCCAGACGACCGGGACGCAGCAGGGCGGGATCCAGAGTGTCAGCTCGGTTGGTGGCCATGATGACCTTGACGTTGCTGGTTTGCTCGAAACCGTCCATCTGATTCAGCAACTCCAACAGAATACGCTGCACCTCTCGGTCGGCGCCGGTCTGGGCATCGAAACGCTTGGTAGCGATCGCATCGATCTCGTCAATGAAGATGATAGCAGGCGAATTCTCACGAGCCATACGGAAAACATCACGGACCATACGGGGGCCTTCTCCCAGATACTTTTGTACGAATTCGGAGCCGTTCACGCGGATGAAGCTGGCGGTTGTGCTGTTGGCGACGGCCTTGACCAGCATGGTCTTACCGGTACCAGGGGGACCATACAACAAGACACCACGGGGAGGATCGATACCTATATTTTGGTTAGCAGATGCCACAATTGCGTAGAATCCGTGTACCTACCAATTTGCTGGTAGAGATCGAAATGCGTCAAGGGCAGCTCAACGGCTTCCCGAATCTCCTGCTTCTGCATGTCCAAACCACCCACGTCGGCGTAGGTCACATCCGGCTTCTCATTATCACCCAACATGGCGATAGAAGAATCAGCTTCCGGGGGAAGGATATCGACCAGCGCGTTGGAGTGTCGGTGAAGGGCGACCGAAGAGGAGGGCTTCAGCTTCTCGCGGTCGAGTGTGGACAGGATGCGGACGACATAATTAGACCCGGTCGAGCTCTGCACGATACCAGTGCTGAATTTGTGTGTCAGTAATCTAAGTTTTCGTTAGAAAATATGGCGACACAAGCTCACTTCTGATCGATAGCCTCCATGAACTGCCCAATCACCAGCGGCACACTCTGTATCCGCTTGATCTCCTCCTGTGCTCGAACCAGCTCTCTCTTCAAGCTCCTGTGAAACGGTACGGTCAGTATTGTAGCTTCCACGGCCGTAGTGGAGAGACCAACCTTTGCTCATCCTTGATGTATTCCTCCTGCAACTGAATGTATCTGGGTGAGAGGCGTCAGTGCCGGTGAACTCGACATCGCGGGCCATGCATACTCTAGGTGTCTCTGTAACCGCTTCAGGGAAGCGTATTCATCGCTGCCATCGACGCCAGTGCCTTCGAGGGTGTCCAGGTTGCCGAGGGCGTCCAGTGCGCTGGGCTTAGGAAGAGGCGTGACGTTGTTCGCCGGGTTCTCCACGGCGACGTCTCCCATGATGAAATCGATGAACGGTAAGGTGGAGAATGAATCAGTGACGGTGATATAAGATGGACGCGTTGAAATGAGGTTTCTGATGCAATGTTGGGGTGGGCCGTGAAGAGTCCGATGGTGGTCCTTGGAGCTCAATCGGGGAACCTGGAGCTCACGGTTGTGTCACGTGAGACTCACCGCGCTGACCAGTCGATGGCCCTTATTTTCTATTTTCATGCATCACAAACCCCGGATGATTTGTCTTTTTCTGAACTGGATTTGAAGGGGTTTGCAATTTACTTCTTTGGCCCTACCTAGGCAGTCTCTGGGCTCATCATCAAGGCTGCTATATATGTAAGGCGGAATTACTCCGGCCTTGGAATATTGTCAGGCTTATCTCGTGCTATACACCCACGGACGTTTCAAGCTGAGTCGGTCGTTCGACAAGGGGCTCAGCTTAGGCGCCCGGGTCCAATGGGGCAGGGCCTTGAGGTGGTTCGTATGATTCGCACGATCCGTTGGAAATGACGCTGCACGCCCTCACGGATCGAGGCAGCTGATTTTCGCCCAACTCCAAACAGGACGGTTAACAGTAGAGAGAAATGAGGTGAACGTGCTCCAGCCTTCGCTTGGGCCTCGACATCATCTTGCTCTTAGGATAGACCCAATCATGGTGGAGCAGGGCCGGGACACGGTTAGGTGGGACAGGCACAGAACCATCATGATTTCCCATGCGGATCGAGTCGGATCCTTGCACAGGGAAACCTGGACCAGGACCACGTCTTGGCGGGGTTGCTAATCTTCATCTGTAGAGGGGTGCTGAATTTTCTTATTTCTTTTTTTTTTTGATTTTCTTTTCCAAGAGACTGCGGAGGATTGGGCGCGCTCGTCATGATTATCAGACGCTAGTCCGAGCTTTATATAAGGAGTGCCGACGCCCGTCACCACGCCTGATTTGGACCTTCCTATTTTTCCCTCCACATTTCCCTGACCCCTTTGAATGGGATTCCCTCGTATAGATACTTCGAGGGTTCTCCAGGCCTGGACCGAGTCTGTGTGCGAAGCTGGGGCCACAGATCTCGCACTCTACCCGGCGCTGGAGTATACGGACTAGCCTGACTGGGCGGAGACCGTTGGAATGGATCTTCGCCTGGATTTGTGTCCGACCAGCGTCCTTTTCTCTCTGTTTTCTTTCCTTCCTTTCTCCTCCTCCCCATGGACTGGGAAATCGAGAAAATTACCTCTCTTTCCCTAGCACCTGCATTGTGACTGATCTACTCGGTCTCTTCCTTATGGCGGTATGAGGCTGCCGAAACTCGCTAACCGCGAACGTCATGGCAAATAAACCCTCTCAATCAAAACGGGGGCAACTCTCCGCATCCTGGAGACATGAAAGATGAATTAACCCCAAAAAACTAACTAGCACAATAGACACAGAAGGGACCCCCCCCCCCCCCCCCAAAAAAAAAAGAAGAGAGGGAAAAACAAAACGTACGATACGGAGTGTATTGGGTGGTACAACAGAACAGCCGCCATAGTGATGCATTCCTTACTTTCCGGTACCCGCATGTTCTCATCACCCAGAGAGTAATTTTTCCCTCACCATTCTTTGCCTCCACTCCCCTTTGATCCCTAACTGAGGTCTTTTGGCTTCTGGACTGTAAGTATTATTTCTGCTTTTCGGCTTTCCCCCTTCCCCCCGTACGTGTTTTTTATTATTACTGTTTTACTGTGGCCACGCACCCACAACTACCCCCTTCCCTTTTTCGCCTTCCCCCCCCCTTCTTCCGGCGCAGCCCACCCAACGCACCCTCCTCTGCCCCAATTTGTCTACGGTTTCTCGGGCCGAAGCATTGTCGTGGCCCTAGGGACGATCACCAGTGTGTTCCCCAGCCCATGATTAGTGGCCCAGTCCAGCCTATTGGCCCTTCCCACTTCCCCCCTTCTGCTCCGCGCTGCCCCTGCCCCGGCGTTGTGACCTGGCAGCCTCAGGCTACAAACCACGTGACCACCCAACTCCAACCTCTGCTCCTCGTCTCATCTGCTAATTCCGGGTCCCGGCCTCAGTCACCCGTTAGCAAGTCGGGAATTTAAGTCATCCAGCCTTGTCGGTATGTACATCCGTTCTTCCCCTCCCCTCTTCTATTACCCTCTTGGTCTTTTTTATTTGTTGGGAGAATGCTTTCCTTGCCTTTTACTTGACCCCCCGGGGGTCAAGTCGCGACTGAGTCGCGACCCCAAACATCCCAGCCATACGCGTTTATATGGTCTCGGGTTTCATCCCACATCCCATACCTCTATTTCTGTATTGATAAATCAGATGGAAATCGCGTGATTCACTTCCGCACGATGATGGCGCGTGGAGCTAGGTGATGCTGTTGCTGACCGTCTTGCTTGGACAGATGGGTTGGTAGAACCGCACGACATGAATGCCTGGCTCGCCGACGCCTCGACCCTCCCTGGCCAGGATAATGGGGCTTTCAATCCTTCCACTATAGACCCCTCTGCCTTCCTCCACACCTCTCCTACTCCCCAAGACCCCACTCAGTTCCAGCGCATGTTCAACAATGGCGTGTCACGGAATGCCTCCCCGGGCTTCCACAACCCTAACCAAGTGATTCCGTCCAAGCGAGCCCGACCCGAAGATGGTATGCCTATGTCGCCACGGCCAGGCCCCGGCGGCATGCCTGGGTCGCGATCGCAGACTCCCCAGGTACCATATCCTGGATATCAAGGCCCCACAAATGGACAAGCTCAATTCCCTCAACATCCTACGCCCTACCAACACCTTCAGCAAGGAGCGTCGCCCAATGTGACACAGTCGCCAATTATGCAGGACTTTGACCAGCAGAGTGCTCGTATGGGCACTGCCTCCCCAAGTCCTTTCTCCCCGGCTGGCCCGCATGTCGGTGGTCATATGTCCCCGTCCCAATCAGATCATGGGAGCCGGGTGAACACCCCACAGAATACCAATTTCATGCAGGGACAAGCTTTTCCGCAAGGCATGGGTGGGCAGTTCCAGCAAGGACATGGGATGAGCCAAGCGGCGCAACAGCCATCTATGCAGGCCCAATTTGGCGGGATGCAACAGGGTGGAATGCAACAAGTGCCTCAAGGGTATCATCAGGCAATCGCGGCTCAGCAGGCACGACTTCAGATGCAGATGCAGCAACAGAATCAAAATCGGCCAATGAATGCCAATCAACAGATGGCACCGCGCCCAGTTGGGTCTGGTGGAATGAATCCTCAGGGCAATCCCCAGCAAATGCAGGCTATTCGGCAGATGCAACAGAATATCGCAAAGCCTAATAACCCGGAAGTTTTTGTGCGCGGGTTGCAAAAGTTCATGATGGCCCGGAACCTTCCTCTGGACATGAACCCTGTGATTTGTGGTCGTCAGCTGAACCTTCTCCAGCTTTATGGAACGGTGATGAGAATGGGCGGATCAAAGAAGGTTACTCAAATGAACATGTGGCCACATGTTGCACAACAATTCCAATTTGCGCAGATGCAGTTCCCCACGGCTGCGCAAGAGATCCGGGATTACCACTCAAGGAATTTGGCTCCTTACGAGCAGGCCTTCCTTAGTTCGCAACAAAAACAAGTTGCCGACCAAATGCAGCAAGGTGGAATCCAGCGGCAGCCGAACGACCCCTCAGCCATGCAGCAATTCCAGTCACCCTCGGTCAAACCCGGCCAAGGATTTGAACAACCTCAGCAACTCGCCAACTCCCCTCAGAATAACACTCCCATCTCGACCAATTCTCAGGCGACCCCAGTCAATGGGTTCGCAACACCAACGCAAGCACCAAGTCAAAAGAAACCTCCCCAGTCTGGTCATCGACTCAGCGTCTCGCGCCAATCACAGTCTTCAGTTCCCCCGACTGATGCAGCGAGTCAGTTTGCTGCACCCTCGCCGTCACAACAAGGGAAAGGTACGGCAACAACACCAGTTCAAGCTGAACAAAAACCCGAGAAATTCGTCAAGAAGCCTATCGAGGATCCCTATGAACCCATGGCTTTGGACGATCCTCGTCTCCACGGACCCATCAATGTGGAGGAGATGTATCGGCTTGGAGATGATATCTTGAAATTACGGCCAGGCATACCAGGGTTCGCAGAATTGGGCGTGATCGATTTCCATGCTCTGAACATGAGTCTTAAGTCCGGCATCCTGGGCGAAATTCGAGTTGCTTTGGAAACTCTCACAACTGTCTCATGCGACCCTCAAGTGCATATTTCACTCCATAACTGTGAAGATCTGGTGGAGAGTCTGGTTGATTGCGCCCAAGATCAGGTTGACTATCTGGTTAAGCACATCCCACAGACATCAGCTGTCATGCAACTACAATCATATGAAGATGTCACTCGAGCCTGCTACTCCGAGTTCACATCCCTCGCTGATGTGCCTGAGTTTGGCAGTGTTGAGTACGAATGTGACCGGGCGGTTGACCGAATCATTGCCATCACCACGATTTTCCGGAACTTCTCGTTCCCCGCTGATTCGACTTTGGCTGCATTCGCTGTTCCATCGCTCACCCAGTTCTTTGCCGATGTTTGCCGTTACCTTGGAACTCGGAAAATGTTCTTGCGGTCCAACCAGAACACTCTGGAATTCATGAAGGATGCGGTGATCTTCATGAGCAACACAGCCCATGTCATGCCAATGCCGGGACAAGAGGAAGCGTTGAATCTGTTGACTTTCCTGCTTTCATTCTCACCGTTGCCTGAGCCATCGATGAAGTCCGACCGAGTGATGTTCACCGCATTTAACCCCTCCGTCCACCGATACACCCCGGCAGCTGTGGACGCCCTTGCCAAGTTCCTGGCAAAGGACGATACGAATCGGACTCATTTCTCAGCCATCTTCTCAGGAGATGGCTCTGCGCCTAGGCCAGAGCTTCTCACTCGTGCGTTCGGCCTTGCCATCAGCCCGATTCCTCACAAGAGTGTTCTGGCGGCTGCCGATGCGCGCCAAATTTTCCTTATGCATGGTCTCCTGGCCGCTGATGTCCTGACGACTTTCGTGGACCCAGTCATGGCGAAGTGCTGGCTCGGATCTACTGATGGATTTGCCGTTCACCTCTTGCGACTCTCGTGTATGCTCTGTAATGAACGCTTCCCACAAATCAGCATGCGGCCAAGACCCCAAGCCGAGAGTGAAGCCATCGCGTTTGGCTCGATCATTCATCGCGGACTGGCTATCTTACGCCGGCTCGCAGAAAAATCGAAACAAGTGGATGACTCCTCTCCCCTCCGCTTCCCATCCGGAATTGTCCCTCGTAAAGAGCAACTTCTCGGGGCCTTGCTGCTCCCCAACATTGACCCTACCATCATCCGCCAACTCATCACGTATTCTCGGCTCGCAGAGTAAAAGCTCTCCTGCTGCATGAATGGTATGTCGTTGGTGTCGGGCAAGAGAGTTGTCTTGCACGCAGCATATACGACATTTTCTGAATTTTGTCATATCATTTGTACTCATGTCTCAAGCCAATGGTCAATCTTCTCTTTCTGGGCGTCGGTGGAAATGGGGGTTTTTCTTTTTTCCTTGTCGTTTCCCATTGTGAGATAGCGTGTTTCATTTTCAGTGTACAATGCTCAAAATACCCTCGACTGAACGCGAGAGATCTATATGGGTTGTTCCAGAATCCAATCGTATCGAATAGTCTTCACTGTTTAGAATTCCGAGGCTTCCGACGGCCAGATCTACCGTACAGCCCACCGAGACACCTTGAACTGTTTCGTGGCTTTGCAACGACTTCGCTTGTTTTCCAGCCCTGCTCGCCCCTACCAGCGTCTTCTCCACAGTGGTATCATCCACGTCACCCCGATCACCGGTCTCGATTCTTGAAACTCATCTCGACAGCTACATTCGGCCCTCCCGCCAGTTCTTCGACTCCTTACGGGACTTCCGGGTCCTCTCCATTCTTGCCGATAGATTAAAGGTCAATCGCTTCTTCCTACCTCGATCCCATACCATTTTCGGATCCTATGTAGTCTCCAGCCGATTATGAGACTGTAATCTAAACCACGACACGCGGTACGTATACAGCGAGAAGATATGACAGGGGGTTGCGAGGAGATGGCCTACGCCTAATTCCTTGGCCGAGAGCTAGGGGTATCGATACGGAATACCCGAGTACTATCTCGGATACAATAACGAACGTGGAATGTAGCTTATTTTAAATTGTTTTAAATGATTGGTTCCTTCATAGAAAAACTATATCAACGATTATTACGCTCATTAGACAAGTTCCAGTGGGTGCCTATTATCTTTAGGCGAAGTCGGCGTCTCTTAGATGGGGGCATTCGGGGTAGTATGCGCTTCAGGGCCTATCAGGGCCTATTAGGGTCTATCCTGTACCTCTAGAGTGGATACTAATATTATCGCTCAAATGTAGCTAGAGGTTTTCGCGTATGTAATAAGCCTTGCCTGGTGACATTCTTTACTTTCTCCTACTGACAGCGCAACTATAAGTCCGAGTAAACACATTGCACTATAGGAAATAGCTACTCAGGCATTGGCTCTGAACGTGTTGATTCGCGCTGCTTGGTGGATGCTCGCTCGAGGAAATCGTACTGCAGAACATGCAAATCAAACTGTAGAAAACATGATATTCTCCTGAACGCCAAATCATATGCAGAAATGATGGTATCACAGATCACAACATGAAAAGATATGAACATGAACAAGATAAACAAGAAAGGTATAAACAAGAAAGACATCACAATCATTAATGATAATAGTTTCGATGAACCTGCCACGACATGACTATCATCCATAGATAGAAGATAGTATTGACGAGCTCGAAGGCAAAGGCGGTTTTCCAGCAGTTACCTGAAGAAACTGTCAGCAGGGGTGTAAGAATAAACCAGAAAAAAAAAAACTCACATAGCGTGCTCTGCATGATCCATGCCATCGTGTTGATGTTGTTCCCCGTAGACACGTTCTCAACCACGTAGATCTGGCAATTATCGTTTATGTTCCCGGAGACACCATATAGCTGCAGCGAGGTTTCAACAAGCCCTGTTAACCACAAGACGAAGAGTATGAAGCTGCCGAGGATCAGGATACCCGGGAGCAGGAAATGGCTGGCGATCAGGCCGAGGACGAGGAAAATAAAAGCGACGCCCAAGGTACTGACGGTAACCATGAATGGGAAGAGCCTGGAAGAGGGTCAGTAAAGACAGGTTCACAGAAAGAGAAGGATGCCCGAATTGAAAGCACGCACCATGGCGTCCCAAGGTCCATCTGTGTTTGTACGACCATAAACCACGAAAATATGCCTAGACATGTTGCCGAGCCTGCAAGCACGACGATGAGCCAGACGTTAAGCTGGAATTCGGGCCAGTGGTAGCGAGGTCGGGTCACTTTGCGCACAACCGCCATGGTGAATGAGTGAGGGTATTATGAATGATAGAGTCGGGTGTTTTGAATGTCAGTCGGTGTCGGGGCCAACCCTCCGTTGCCTCGATATATAGGATTCGCGGTGTACGCAAATGCCCGATATGATCGCCTTATGATTGTCGGTGAATCGCGATCGACTTGAGACCCGAACAGCGCAGCGTGGATACTTCGATTCGAGGAATGATTCGATTGATTCCGGGAGGGGGGCCAATAAGGCCGGACAGCACATCGGGCGCTAGGCGCAGCGACGGAGACGGAGACGGAGACCTTGGAGCTATAGGCTAGGATGAGGGGTATTTGAAGATTGGAGTCTGGCGCGAATCCAAGATTTGAAGGGAGGCAGAAGTACGAAGGGTGCAAACAGAAGAAAACCGGTGGAGGGGGATTTGTTGATCAGCGGGAAATTGAGGTGGCAGGGGAATCTAGTCTCAGGTACGATGTACGGGAATACGCGTGGGCCTCGACCAAGGTTTTTTCCAACTCAAGAGTTTCATCATAGTGTGATATTGTCATCCCTCGCTTCTATTTTCTATAATCTTAAACGCAATCTACAAAAGGGTATCGCCCAACGCACTGCGCACCAACGAGCATCCGGCGCGGATGGTCTCCGCGGCTCCCACGGACTCTAGGCTGGGGTTGACCTCCACCAAGTCCATAGCTACCAAGTTGCCCGTCTCGTGCACACACTCGCAAATGAAATCGCCCTCGCGCAAGGTCAGACCTCCGCGCACCGGGGTACCAGTGCTAGGCGCCCACTGGGGATCCAGCGCATCGACATCGAACGACAGGTGGATCGGAGTATCGTTGCCAATGTGAGCGAGAGCCATCTCGACGACGCGACCAATACCGTGACTTCGAACCAGTTAGCAAGGAAAGCTCAATCGGGACCACGGGATACATACCGGTCAATGTCGTGCATGCTGAATGCCTTGATGTTGTTATCGCGCAGGATCTTCTTCTCGCCGCGGTCGACATCGCGCAGACCAATGTACACCAGCTTGCGCGTGCTGACAATGTGCTCATCCTGGAGCCAGCCAAAGATGTCGCGCTTGTCTTCCCGGGCCAGCCGGGTCAAGAAGGCCATGGGCATACCGTGGATGTTACCACTGGGGCTCAACTCGGGAAGGTTGATGTCGGCGTGAGCATCGACCCAGATCACCGCCATCTCCCGGCCTAGCCGCTCGCGAATCGCCTTAGCCGTACCGGAGACGGAGCCGATGGCGATGGAGTGGTCGCCGCCCAGAGTGAGAACGAACTTGCCGTCCTTGGCATAGTTGTAGACCTGCGAGCTCAGGCGCTCGGTGACGGCACTGACGGCGCGGGGCTTCTTCATACCGCGGTGGTCCGGGTCTTCGGCGGGGATATCCTTCTCATAGTAGTGGACGGTGTTGTCGTGGTGAACCTCGTAGTCAAGGTCCTCCTTCAAATCGACGAGCAGGCCAGACTCGATCAAGGCCATCGGGGCGGCCTCAACGCCCTTCTTCATCTGCAAAGGGGATTAGCTATCATGGCCCCCTGCATCGTAGTATGCGACTGTCTCTTACCTGTCCGCCATTGAAGCCGACGGCGACCACACCCAACTGGTTGGGGTGGCTGAGGAAGCGCGAGGTGATAGTTCTAGGTGGTTGCGTCATTGTGAAGGTATGTAGAGTGCAGGAAACGATATCCGAGACGTTCGTAAAGGCAGAAGCCAAAGATCGAAGCTTGGAAACTTGGAGAGATGCGCGATAAGATTAGAAAATTAAAGTGGAGCCAAGATGGGAGTTGCGATGAGAGGAACAAAGATGGATTGAAGGCAGGAGGAGGATTCAACTGATAAAGAAAGGAATTAAAGAATGCCCAAAGAGCACAGCTTTATATCTTCGACCCCCCCTTTCCGAATCACACCGGCCCTTCTTCATTCCTGGCCGCGGACAGGGACAGTCGCTAAAAACTGCTTTTAGGGATCATGGCACTCCGCCGGGTTCTCCATCACTTCCGTTAAGTACAGGTTGAGGAGAGCTGCCCCGTTTAGTCCACCCAAGTGTTCCACTGCGTTGCAATCGCCCAGTTTCGGTGAGGGGCAGTGCCGGATTATTGTCGTAATGGCTTTCCGACTTTCGTGGGATCTTTTGAGGCGCGTTTGGTGGTTGCGCCGGTAAACGGCGATTTACTAGACTGGAGGGACTTCAGTCTTCACTCTTCTCGGGAACCAAAAATCCAAAAGTACAAGGGTATCATTTGCGTCTATCCGTATTTACAATATTTCTACATGCTACTTCCCCAGAATCAGCTTGCGGAGAACCTCCTCGGCCTTGGGCGCTTCGACGCGGCCTTTCTCGCCCGTGCGCATCATCTGCCCCACGAACCAGCCCAGTTTCCCCAGCTGCTTCTTGTTGCGGATCTGCTCAACCATCTGGGGGTTCTGGGCAATCGCCGACTCGGCGAGTGCCAGGTATTCCTCCCGCGATAGCGGCCGTAGAAGGAGGTTGTCCTCCTCTAGTAGCTGCGGGATGGGCCGACGATCTCCCTCAAACACTGCAGCAAGCACCTGCTTGGCCGTGGGTCCGGTAATGAGCTTTCGCTGGAGATGGTCGATGAGGTCGGCCAGAGACCGGGCCGGCACAATCTCTTCGTCCCAGGGCCGGTCCGCCTTGGTCAACAACCCACCCAGCTCATGGAGAACCCAGTTGCCCGCAACACGTGCGAGGGCCGCCTGCGTTTGGTCATCCTGATCGGTATAAAGTGAGCGGAGGATATCGACCACGTCTCTGTAGTACTCCAGTCGGGCCCCATCATCCAGCTCGATTAATGGTTTAGCGTCCTCAATCGAGAGACCGTAACCTGCCCGGAGGGTCTGCACCAGCGAATCAGGCAGCGTCGGAAGATTGTCATTAATCAAGCTGACCAGGTCCTCACCAATCACCAGTGGTGGGAGGTCAGGGTCGGGCATGTAGCGGTAGTCGACAGCACCTTCTTTGCCTCGGAGCCTGCGAGTCTCGGTGCTGCCAATCGTCCACCCACGGGTCTCACCCTCGACGACACCGCCACTTTCCAGCACGGCGATCTGACGGTTCTTCTCGGCAACGATAGCGTCTTCCACGGCCTTGAAGCTGCTCAGGTTTTTGATCTCCGTGTGCTGCCCCAGCCCGCTTATTCCGTCGTATTCGTAGGCCCCGGGCGCATCACCCCGACGCCGAACCGAGACGTTGACATCGGCACGAAGGCCACCCATTTCCATTCCCGTTGTCACGGCACCACATGCCTGGAGGATCGCTTGGAGTTTTCGAACGCAGGCGGCGGCTGTTGCGGGGGTATGTATCTGCGGCATCGTGATGATTTCGATCAGAGGGTGAGAGACACGGTTGAAGTCGAGGAGTTGAGTCGAGGGCGGATATTCTTGGGATTTGGCCGTGTCCTGTTCCAGCTGGACTTGCTTGATGTCGATGCGAATCGTGCTGCCATCTTCCGGGGCTATCCCATCGTAGTCGTATAGATCGACCCATCCGTTGCGCGCGAATGGCTCTGCAAGCCGTTAGCTTCCGTCTCACTGGTCGAGGAAGAACTGCACCAACCGTAGTATTGTGTGATCTGGTAGCCGGATGGCTGATCTTGGTAGAAATAATGCTTTCGGTCAAATCGACTGACTGGTTGTATATCACAGTTTAAAGCGGTGGCCGCGCGGAGGGCAGGGAGGAGAGTGGCAGCTTGGAATTCCTGTATCGCATGAGCTCGAGTCTATCCACTCCCTATGATATAGACGAACCGGCTGGCTGCCCGGGAAGGCAAGGTCGAACAAGGCAACATTGGAGTTGGGGGTCTCACTGGCGGAGGTCGGAGCTCCTAAACAAAAATTAGCAACACGCGATAGTTGCGGAGACAGTCAAAGTCGTACGAGAGAATAATTTGGATCCAGCGTTCAGCTGCGCGTGAATCTCCACACCAACCGTCAATTCCCATTCTTGTCTGGAGGCCTCTTCGCTCTTCTTGCGCTGCTTCTTCTGGGCCTTGAGGCTCTTGGCTTCCTGCTTGAGTTGTTTGCGGAGAGGGATGTGGTCTGCGGACGTGGCGTGGTGGGAGGGTGTGACGGTAGTGAAATAGACATTAGGTGGGCGAATCCACAATGGACGATGAACGGTTCGGGTCAGAGCGCGGACAGCGCCGCTGGAAGGCCATGGCCGGAGCATAGAGAGCGGTGGTGGTTGAAGATGGAAGATCCGCGGAAGCCAAGGTCCGGAGAGATGTAGTTCTGCACTGAAGCGATCTCCAACAAAACACAATTGTTTCTATGAAGGTCTTTAATAGCTTTGTTTGATTAAATTTTCCTTCTTCGGTGAAATTATAGTCTCTGAGGGTGAATAGATACGATGTTGTAGATGTTCTACTGCAGATATCTGCACCGCCACTACATCAGCCACAACCGGGTCACCGCCACTTCAATTCGCCATGAAGTAATTCAGAAACTTTGACTAGTCCTATTTTAATCGAGGCAAAATCGAGCCATGTTTTAGTTTGGACTAAGTCTGTTTAGAATGTGGCCAATCCCGACTGAGGAACTTTTAATATACCATACAAGCGCCGTGATCAAGTCTATTGCATCCGCGCTAAGCGTTTCTCATCCCTGCGGTTGCCCCCCACGTTGAGTCATCGCATAGCAAACTTGATATTCCTTCCCAGGTGCTTACTCTTTTCTGGTTCGTGGCAGTATTGAAACTGCATAACTACAGTATATGGTTCGGAAGCGATCCAATAATTGGCTAGACATGTCTTTGTAGAGGCCAGGAAGTAGCTATGACCTACATCTTGAATCACAAACTTCGACTTCGAGCACAGCGAAAGGACCATAGCGGTGTAGGTTACTACGGTTTTAGGGATGGATATACAATCAGGAATTCGCTAGGTGTTCGATGGTTCCATGGTTGCCGTTGGGCAGTCATCCATCATCTCTCGTTAAGGCGATCGGGAAGTCTCGACTCTCGACCCACATCATCAGTGGAGTGGAGTCGAGTCAACATCGCGACCTTTTCTCGAACAATGCAGTGCCAGCACATACCCTCCGTTCGTCAATTGACCATGGACAATGCACTCAACTCCATCCTGCTGCAAGACACCCTGCAAGCAAGAGATTGCAATGTGGCACGGCGTGGACTGGTCACAAACTCAGACCTGTCCCCGCTTCATACCTCGAAAACGGGGCTGCCAGACCGCTAGAAGGGACGCAAGGCGCGAATGATCGTCGGGCGAATCGCCAGCACATCCCTCGATGGGGCCTCAATGACTTAACTCGGTTCAGACACATGCATTGCGATCCGGAACTGGACGGCGCCGGCTTTTGCCCTGCTGATTTGCGACTCCATCGGCCCACACTATTGACAGGACTATTGAAGGCCCGATTCAATCCTGATCCTCTCATCTTTCTTCACTTCCCGTGCGACATCAGACGGGAGTCACAGCAGATTGAAAGTACTCTTGGATCGACAGGGATTCAAGGATCCTCCTTGCGACTCGTTTGTCATTGGCTGCCGATCTGAAGCCCGCCGGCGCTTCTCATCTGCTTCAGATTGTCGGGGATTCTCTCAGTGACGAATTGCATGGCTGCTTCCCCCACAAGGGAGACGCCTCGACCCCATACTAGCCCCGTGGTGACGCCAATTTTGTTTCCGACCCTTGGAGCTGACGTTACGCGCTGCTAAACCATTCGGGCTATACTTAACTCTTATCAGCCCGCCTGAGGAATGTCGAGGGACGCGGGGGAGGCCTCACACATCACATTATTCAGACTTTCACACTTCCACAGTTTCTTTGCTTAGTGCCTTCCATTGCACAGGTCTCAACCCCTAGATTCCGCGTCTTCAGTGCGATCTAATCGGAATTTGGCCCTCCCTTGTGCCATGCCTCGGGCCCCCATACTGACGCATCTAAGAATTCGTCGCCATTATCATTCCAGGCCCCCTCTATGCCCTTCCACCTTCCTTGTGACGGGCATGGCCTAAAACTACAATCTTTTCTTCAAGCGATGACCCGGATACTTCCGAACTCGTCCGATCATCATGCCGCTCCACAACGGATCTCATAGTCTACGACGAAAGTCCAAGAAAGATGGAAGGAATAGAACCTCGTCAACCGTTTCAACTATAAGCACACAGGCTGGTCCTGTTGAAGTCTTGAAATACATTGAAAGAACCGATTCTCCAGGGCAGGACAATGCATCCAAAGAACCCTTGGATCCACAGGCGGCTTCTGCATCATCGCCAAATAACCCCGCCGAAACGGACAAAAAATCACCGAATGTCTTTGAATTTTTGGACAACAGCAGCAGTGACTCGTCCTCGTCATCATCGTCGGAATCCGATGATCTCGAACCCACGCCTCCGATTCAGGCGCAACCAGTCACAAATATACAGTCCCCTCAGCCTCGGACGGCTCCCTCACATTCGCTGCTGTCCGAGACCAAGACACCGCCAACCACGATTAAGCCTTCATCCACCAGGAAATCCAGGAGTTCTAATGACTCACGCCCACCTCCAGCGCCGGCCCCTCCTCCTGCCGAGAGTCAAATGCAAATAGCGCGCAAACAATCGCACCCAAGAAAATCATCTGCTGGGGTATACAAATCAACAGGCCCTTCACCTCCTCCATCCAAACACCAATTGCAAATCTCTCGCCCTGAAGACTACTATGACTCACGAGACACATCTGTTGTCCACCGGTCACCACTGCCACCCTCCCCGCCGAGTAGCCCAGAGGATAGCCTCCACCGCGGCACACCAACGAGACGAAGAGACTCGAGCGCCTCGCAGGTGTCATCGGGTTACGGACTAGTCGCATCGCACCTCACCCACTCGACCACGCAGGAAAAGGCTGGGTTTCCACCACTATACCGCCGCTTCGAAAGCGTGAACCACCGCGTGCTACTCCACTTGCAAGATGAAATCGCCCAGATGGAGGAAGAGCTTCACACTCTTGACGAGTATGAAGAGATGCACCGCATCGCTACCGCCGAACAAGAAGGCATCAAGCCTGTGCCTGCCTCTCGCCGAATGGAGGCCCAGTCGCAGGCGTATTCCTCACTGCATTATCGACGCATGGATCTTATGGCTGCTTTGACCCATAAAATCGAGCAATATAGTGAGGAACCTTTTCCCACCTCAGCAAAGATATTCTTTATTAACCAACTACAGATAATGCTCTTAGCTCATACAGCAAAGTCCTCCAGACTCTCCCCCGAGCCTCAGAAGACGATGTGCAAAATTACCGCTCCTGGATGAAACAACATAACCCTATCGCTGCCGCCGAGACCCGCTTCCTAGACCAAGATGCCGATCTTGTCTCTCTTACGCCCCGCTTGGCAGCATCCGCTGCCGCTGCGCCTGCTAACATGGCCATCGTCATTGCATCCGGAGCAATCCTATTCCCACTCCTGGCTTTCAGCATGATCGCCGAATTCTCAGGCCGGCTCGTCGTCGTTACAGTCGTCGGCGGTGCAGCAGCAGCGATTGCAGCGAACTACTCTGCCGGTATCGATACTCTGGTCGATTCACGCGATGGCTGGAGATGCGCTACAATGTATGTTTTTACCCAATCAGCTTCCAACCCAAGATGAAACTAACACGATTCAGATACTTCGGCTTCATGACCCTTGCTGCCATGTTCATACCTTAGCTCTATCTGAGCAACACGAATTACGAATTCTTTTGCGTCTTTCATTTCTCAATTCTCATATTTCGTTTTGCTGTGCGAATTGTTTGCCATGAACATTTCGACCGGGCCTCGATCCATAGAAGGGGAATGGTTTCAGAGTCTGGACAAGAAAAAAGCTCGCTCAATCTTGGGACTGGCAATGATACACATGGCGTTTGTTTTGTTGGAGATTGGATAGTGAATAAAATACCAGTCTTGGGATCTGGATTGATTCGAACGGGTTGGGCGGATCTAGAGGGTGGTTATGAGGGAAGGTGTTTTTGGGATAATTTGATGCACTAAGGTTCTTTTGTCTGTACTATTTAGGAGACGTTAATGAATTCCGGGATTGTATTACTTCCAACATTTGAAGGTTGAATTATTGTCTGAACCGTAGACTGACATGGACGAAGGCTTATACACTGGAGAAATACTTCTGTCAAGTCAACCTTCCAAGATATGAAGCCGGCATGCTTATAACCCGCTGAGAACGCGCTTGATAGACTCCTACAAATACGAGATAGAAATGCAGTCGAACGAAAGCAATCATTCTAAAAAAAAGCACTGTAAACAAAAGACATAATGCCTCGCCATCGGTAGCCCATACCACCCAGGCTAGACCAGCCTTTAAGAGCCATTCACACGCCGATCGCTGTTTAAAAACACCGGAAAGAAACCACATGAATCCCCATATATATGAGGACAGGAACCATTCATTAGCAACACAGAGGAAAAGAAGAAAATAAAATAATATCGTGGGCAATTAAACACGGTCGAATGAGGTTGGTTTTCGCAGACGGAATGGTAACAGGAACTTTTCAGACTGCACGAAATACATTTCACTCTGAAGCTGTAAAATAGAAGAAGATATTGTCTTATGACGCGACGGGTGTGCCGTTTTGTCTGCTGCCTGGGGTCAAGCTGCCCTCTTGCGATTGACGGGCCTCAAGGCCCGGCTGTGGTGTTGACGGGCTCTGACGACTTTGTTGAACAGCAAGCTGGGCCTTGTTACGGTCCATTAGCGCGGCTTGTTCAGCAGCGCTGCGTGCGTAGGTTGCAGCGGAAGTGGAGTTTGAGTAGCCACCCTGTGAAGGAATCTGAGTTGTGTACGGTTGCCGTTGGCCTGCGTTGGCATACGGAGTGCGGCCTTGTGGGGTGGCATTATATCCGGGTTGCCCGGGTCGTGGGGTATAAGGCTGGGGAGACTGGCTCTGTTGGGCAGAGTAACCGTTTTGCACCGGACGTTGGAACTGCGGCACATTATTGGCCTGACTATATTGCGAGTTCGCCTGCGAATACTGCTGCTGCGGAGTGTAGCCAGGGCGTTGGGAGGGAGTGCTTGGTGGGCGACCAGCAGTATATCCAGGTGTAAAGGAGCCCGAGGCAGAGGGCTGACGCGCACTCTGCGGCACTTGGAAACCTCCTTGTGATTGAGGGACACGAGCATTGGATGCAAAAGGACGCTGGTTATAAGCGGTTTGTGGCGTCGAGAAACTGCCAGGTCGTGCCGCGGCAGGCGTGGATGTTCGATTGGCAGCATTTGATGCAGCTGCCATCGACGCCACTCGTTCTTGGTGCAATGTATAGTCATCCCTCTCCATAGTACCACTGTAGTCTGGATTCTCTATGAGAATCTTCTGGCTGACGTTCAAATCTGCTAACTGATCACCGTCCAATTTTGCAATGGCATATGGAGGCAGGCTGCCGATGATGGAGATAAGGGTCGTCTTCAAATGCTCGTAAACAGCTCTTTCAGTATCCGACGGGTTCTCGGGAGTGCCAAACTCTGGAGCGGGTGTCTCATCTGACTCCTCCTTCTCGCCTTCGAAGGGGTCGATAAGGTTACGGATTCTCTGGTACGAACTCAAGGTGTCCAGCATTTCGGAGATCTCTTGGAGCATCTCTTGAGAATCCCTGCTCTCCGGATCCTCTTTGCTCGGGTATTCTTGATCGAAGTCATAAGAAAAGTCCTGAGTGTCGCAAGCCTTCATCATCTCCTCGAGCGCGGCATCGTCGAGATCACCAATGCTGCCCGGTTCCACGGAGGTAGCTTCCTCCTCTGGATCTTGATATGGTAGAGAGAGGAGGGTGCGCAAGCGCTTTGAGCCCCGTTTCTCCCACCACACCATATCCTTCGAATCGGCCTCCAGGACTGCACCAGAGCTGTCGAATGAGGGTGCAAACGAAGAGTAGACTCCCTGGAGAAGAGAAGAGTCATCACCAGTCCAGAGTGCAGGGTCGCCATGCTTCGGCCTGACCTCGGCATGGTTCTTTTCGACACGAGACCAGAAGGCGGGAGATGATGTGACTCCACCGTATTGCAGCCATTGGCCAGAAGGAAGCGAGGAAAGGCAGTAGTTGTTGCGTTCGCCGAAGAACGACTTGGGGTCGAAAACAGCATCGAACGGGTCGATCCAGGATACCGAGGTGCTCTGGTAATCATGTTTTTGCGGAGGGCGCAGTGGGGGGAATCCTGGGCGAGGGCCAAAAACTTCTCCAAATGTTCTCTTTGGGGGCATTGTGGCGTTCAAGTTATAAGGAACCACCTTGGAAGCCGCGATGCCATTCGGCAAGGCGCCCTCGCGAAGTTCCTCGTGTACTTCAACAAACTTTTGCTCATCAGACCCAGAAGACTGTAAAGGCACTTGAACCGACTTCTGCAGACTTGAAAACAGCTGCTTCGGATTTGACTGGCCTCCGCCAAACAGAGTCAGCGCCTGTCTGTCTTCGCGTGCACCAACATGAGACACGGTCGAATGAATCTGATCATTGTCCTCGTCGTCTGACAACTCGATCTTGACCTCGGGCTGGTTGACGAATGATTGGCCGATCAAGCTGTTCATGTGTTTTTTGAACGCTGCGATACGGTTGACGACTTCAGTCAGAGGTGCGCCGTCGGTCTTAGTGCCATGTGCCTGGTTCTGGTTGCGTTCGATCACAGCGGCAGAGGCCCTTTCAATATCGGCCAAGAACTCTTGCAGGGTACTGTAGCGGTCCGATTCGACCCGATTTTGAATGTTGGAGGTTTCCTGGTCACTCGAAACCTTGGCGCGCTTCGCTCGGGGCTTTGCTCCGGAGTTTGGGAAGTGACATGAGAGTAGCTGTAGTTCGGTGTCATGCCTGCTAATTGTTAGTGACGGCGTAGAGGATGCAAAAACGTAGGCTATACTCACTTCAAAAGCAGGTCAACGAGGCTCCGCAAGTTCTCGTGAAGATTTGCCCTTTCGCGCGCTGTGGTGGCATTGGAATCTGCGCCTGACTTCTCTTCTTGGGTAGAACGCTTCCTTTTCCCAGGAGTCGCGGCCACATTCGAATCCGGATGGGGCTCGCCGTTTGTGGCTGGCATCGGCGTTGTATCTCCGCCTTCGTCGGCACTCATGGTGGGCAAGTCGCGACAATGCAGATGTTCACAGGTTTCTTCCGACGCGATTCCCTCCCAAATAGACGATTTCCTTAATGATGTTGAAACTGTCGGGATATAGGCTGAGAGGACGCGACCGAGTGGTAAAAGACCGCTTGTCAATCGATGTTGCGGGTGATCCACAGTCGCTTAGAGAACTGTTCGATCAGTATCGATGGGGGGAGGCTCGAGACAGGATCGAGAAAGGATGAGATCGCGACGAGGGGTCAACACAAGAATGTTCCACGTCACGGGAGAAATAAGTAGAGTAGAAGGATAATGAAATCAAGCAGACAAAGTCATTGCCTGAAATTACTCCCAGTCAATAGAAGTTGACAAGGTAGAAGGGGCAAAGCAGAAGACCGATCGAGACTGGAAATGCGCGCCTTCCCGAAAACCGCTGCCCGTGACGATCCTCACGTGATTATCTCCGTTTTCTGCCGCGCGCTTTTTTGAGTATTTACAAGCTTTCATCGTCACGCATCATTGAGCTCATTGGAGCTGAGGCTTTGGGAAAAGGGCATCTTCATGACGACATTCATGGATGTCATCCGCTCTCAATCATGCCCGAAGTCTGTCGGGGGTATCTGTGAGAGCGGCGCATCTGCTCGGATCATGTCGCAAGCAACATTATGACCGTGATATTCGATGTGCCCTTCAGCCCTCTCGCCCCCGACGTTACTTCCAATTCAATACCCTCCTCCATACCTCTACAACACCCGTCCAATCCAACAGTCATGATGGGCCTCCTACGACTACGGAATATGAAAAAATATCAAAACCGTCGAAATTAAGACCGAAAACGAAACCGAAACCTACACCCTCCGAATACCTTGCGAAAAGTCTTCAAAGAACCCGCCTTATATTAGGATCCGGCGAGCGGTCGACGCGGGCGGTCGATCTGTCCTATGTCAACCCCGATCGAAAGGTCCCGAGACGCGTTCTTCAGAGACACCGAGGTCCAAAGAAGACATATGGTCGACCAGATCGACAGTCGCTTCAAACAATTCTTGGAGAATACATTCGACTGGTCGAGCCTTCTCTCTCACGCACTTCGAAGATATTGGAAGGAGTTAACTTAGATTTTGTCCTCACCGAAGTCTTCCGCACGAACAGCCAACGATTTCTGACCGAGCGAGGCTATGATATCGAAGATGTTGTCTCATGGGCATGGATCATGAAGAGCCAAACCCATCACCAGGCAATTTCCCGGATGTTTGCACTGGAAGCCGACTCCAAAATAAGTCGTGTTCCAACTTTCATTCCTCTTTTCCTCTTGAAGGAGCCGCATCTGGATGCTCAGTCTTTTCGATTACTTCTAATTCATTCTTTACATCTCATGAGTGGCCAGCCGTTTCCAGCTTTGGATGCTCTCCCAAGGGACTTTGAAACCCACTCAAACCAGCCTCCAACCAAGCCTCGCCCTGCAATCGACCGAAGTACATGCATGATCCTTGTTGTCCGATTAATCCGACATGCCCGGCAGGTATGGCCCGAAGCATTGCCCATAATTGCCCGCTCATTCTCTCGATTCCTGACGGCCGGCCCGGTTAAGGAGACTCGGCTCTTGAGCCTGGCCGAGCATAAAGCCGATGGCTTCAGAACTGCCAAATTCAACAGCTGTCTTGAGTTACTCTCGCTTCCTACAAAAATCCACCCCTTCCGATCATCAAACATTCAGCAGGAGGCGCAATTCGAGCTCCTTAGAGCTATGGCGACACATAAGCCAGTCCTTCCCCTTAACCGAAGGGGCTATCGGGCGGTCATTGCGGTCCAGATGGCCCATAAGAAGACAGCCGAGGAGCGTCAGTCAGCTGAGCTAAAGGCACCCTCGTGGCCGCCGTGGAAGGAAGCAAGATTGGGCATTGATACACAGCGGGGCAATGAGGGCATTATCAGCCGTGCAATGAATGTGCTTTCACAAATGAAAGAGGCTGGATACTCCCACCAGACCTGGGAAGAAATGTGTTCTGTCCTGGCTGGTTGGGATACAGACGGTAGCCCGACGGTCCAGACAAGAAGCCTGGTGCATCAGACTGGGTCTTTGTCTCGTGAGCACAACGTGGATTCCAACCATTATGCCGTTTGGGTTGCGCGTATTCGTGCTACGAGAACTGTTCGAGAAGCATGGGCTTGCTTTTGGCTTACCGCGACCAAAATCTTCCTCAGAAAGCTGCCATTCATGTTGCGATAGCCGAGAAATTGATATATCGGGAGAAAGCGGTCAAGAGAGGATCTGATCACAAAAGTTCTGCTCTGCCAGGTGATGGTCGTGAGGTTCACCCTGAACCGGCTTCCGCTCGAGACCTCATCTATGTGAAAACAGAGCCACCGTCGTCGCAGGAATTTCTTGACCAGATATTATCGGATGGATTTCGTCCATCTGGGAGGTTCCTAGCTTTGCTTCTTGAGTCAACTTCTAACTTCCGCTTGGGCGTGAAGTATCTGCAATACAGTGACTTGACGGACGAGCAGATCACGGCTCTGTGCACCCCGTGGTACCAGCAGCCGGGAGACAAGGCAGATCATATCAAGGCTCTCCAATCGTTGCCAAATTTTGTCTTTGCCGCTTTTATCAAGCTCCTTTGCTCATCTTTCTTTGTGACTGCCAAAAGTGTCGCCCCACGCACGCCCCTTCTCTATCATTTCCCCGTCCTCATGGCTGGCAAGCAAAGCCCCGGGCCTATGTCTGATATTTCTGGCCTCAACGAAGAGCTTGGAGAACCTTGCCATCCAAGGTCTTTGTGGCATGCTATTCAACTGGTCAAGCTGCTGAAGCCAGCCTGCCATCAGGCCTGGTCCCATATCCTCAATACCTTAAGCCAAAAATCAACTTCTCGAAGGTCATGGATCCGAAGTTGCCTCTCAGGAACCCTCCGGGATCAAGATCTTTACCGCATTCTTGTATGGCAGGAAGTGCTTGCGGTCTTGAGACTGATGAAAGCTCGCAAGCTCGACCTCGGCATGAAAAACTTTCAATTTCTATGCCTGGCATTCAAAAGAGCAGTTGATGCTGGAACGCACCATGATGGCCTTGTCGAGGAAGCAGCTCGGCTCATACAAAAACCTAGCCTTGCTGAGATCAATTGTGACGGACAGGAAGCTTTTGACGCTATGGTTGCGAATGGACTCGAGGTTCTGAAATCGCAATTTGACGGCCTTGTTCTTCCGGCGTCGAAAACTTCAGAACTGGCAGAGCGGAGTATATTCACCATAGAGTCGGAGGCTCATGTGCTTGCCGGACTGCATGTCCCGTCCTATGCGACGCTGCATAGCTTCGTGCGAGTCCTGGGGCTCGTCGGAGACGACGAAGGCTTGCTATACCTGTTACGGTGGATGAGTGAGTCAGCTACTCGTCTGAACGAAGTCGCGGACGAGGAATTGAACGGCGAAGCAATGAAGCATCAGACCTTTACAGCGATTCGGGTATTCCTGGAGAAGCTGCACCGTCCGGACGATGCTCGGGTAGCATCGGATCGCCAGGTGCAAGAGGCATACGACCTCGTTAGCCAGACTCCCGGTTGGGAATGGCCTAGTGATGAAGATGTTGAAGAATATCTTGAATAAAGTGTACAGATAGTGTATTTTTAGTTGCAATATGAATGTGATACCCCAAGGACCGGACTCGGGTCGGCAAACGTCGGCCGGGGAGCTTTCCCCACACATCAAAGCTCCGTTCAACTTCACTTAATTTCTGTCACCACTTTCCCAGTCTACCAGACCTCTCTTCAAACACTGCCTGCGTGCGACCGAGTACTCCTCGATCCATAGAATTGACCCGGAATATGGCCGCCATCATGTCGCCGCGGCTTATCCGCCTTACACCTCTCTCCAACTTCACGCGCCCCGGCATGACCTCCACCGTGACCTCCACCCGGGTGTTCGTGTCGCGGCTCAGCACCAGCGCCGCCGAGGATGATATAATCTTGACCCAGCAAATCCCAGCCCCGGGATCCGGACATGTGCGCGTGCTGCAACTGAACCGGCCCAATGCCCGCAATGCGATCTCGCGCCACCTGCTCGACACTCTCTCCAAGCACGTGAAGACTATCGCCGCGGAAGACGGTAACGGACCTACCAGAGCAGTCGTGCTGTCAAGTAACGTTGACGCCGCATTCTGCGCTGGCGCAGATCTGAAAGAACGCGCCAAAATGACCCACCGCGAGTGAGTTTCCCTCATTAACCCACTCGCTGCCCCGACTAACCGATATCCCCACTCCAGGACAGAACAGTTCCTCTTGGATCTCCGCTCTACCTTCAAAGAACTCGCCGGCCTCAAAGTCCCCACTATCTCAGCGATTTCCTCCATGGCTCTAGGCGGCGGCCTCGAGCTCGCCCTATGCACCCACCTCCGCGTCTTCGGCTCATCATGCACCGTCGGTCTGCCCGAAACCCGTCTGGCTATTATCCCGGGTGCGGGCGGTACCTATCGTCTCCCGGCACTGATTGGGCCCACTCGGGCGCGCGATCTCATTCTCACCGGGCGTCGGGTCCACGGCCCCGAGGCCTACTTCCTGGGTCTGTGTGATCGCCTGGTTGAAGTTCTGCCCGAGGAGGGTGCACAGGAGGGTGTGGCCCGGGAGAAAGTGCTGCGCGAAAGTATCAAGTTGGCATTGGATATCTGCGAGGGCGGGCCTATCGCCTTGAAGCAGGCACTCATCGCTGTGCAGGGATCTTTCATGGGTGAAGTTGCTGAGAACCAGGCGTATGAAGGTGTCATTGAAACTGAGGATCGATATGAGGCGCTGCGTGCCTTCGCCGAAAAGCGAAAGCCCGCGTTCCGGGGACGGTAGATGTTAAAATGAGGCTTATTCTGGAATCTATATTTGGAGTGGGGGAAATGGGTTAGATTCTCTTCGTATTGGTTTCCATAGGGAATTCGCGGTGTTGTCCCTTGACGTTGCCCTGTTCCTGAGGCTGTTTATATGCGACGGGGCTAATGTATAGATACCCGGGTTACGCCCAGGTAGTAAGTTAAATCAACAAAGGTACTTGATACGTCACCTCTGCAGGAGTCACTGGGGAAGCAAAGCTCAGTATATGCCCCCGGGCTGCACTTTAATGTTCGGTATTGTATTACCATAAATGGAGGTTGGTGTCTTGGGATAGGTACAGAGTAACGATCTAGGTATGCCAATAGAATGTTTGGTTTTTGCAGATTTGAAGTACAAGTGGAAAGGCCACGCCCCAGGATCGTCGGGGGCGCAGCTGTCTACATCGTCTACATATGTAGGAAAGCCAACATTTTTGGAGATCCTTCCCAAGCGTTGTAATGATCAGTGCCTGGGGCGGAAAAGCCTACACTAGACGAAAATAGAAAATATCACAAATCCACGTTGTGAGTACTCCAAGGCTGACATCACCCCATGATTGTGACGTAAGAAGACTTGACAGGTGCAGGACATGATGCTACCCAGGTCATTTCTAGTCTCGGGGTAAAACCGCGAGTGAGTATAACCCTTTTATGCATACGTGCTCCTGGTAGTTCTAAATATCTTCCTAGGCATTCACCTTTGCCCGGGTGGGTCTTTCGAGACCTCTTGTAAGTAGGTCTGAATAGACTGTTCCAAGTTATCGCCCTGGGTGTATTTCAAGAGTTGTTTAAGAATTTACCAAAGAACATATCTCGTAAAGGCCAAAAAGAGCATAAGAAGAGGGGCAGAGGAATGTGAATGTGCCGGTAGAGAGTAGAGACGGGAAGAACCAAGAACATGAACTACACTGCTCCAAGCTAGTTACAATCCTGGGACTGTACAGAATGACTGCAGATCAAGTCAATATAGATCGAACCGTGGGTCGCCAGTCACCTTATGTGGTACGCGTGATCCACGCGTTACGGCAGGTGTGACTACAGCAATGTCTTGTTTTTGGTTTGGCCCATGCAACCCCATCTGCATCTCATGCACCCCGGAAGATCATCACCGCTTGACCTTCCTCTTCTCATTTGGTACTCGAGTACCCTTGGAATCACACTTGCGAATTCTGTAGGTTCCTCGGATACTTTCACGCCCTTGACGCCCGGCCAATTCAAGAACCATACTACTTCCACACGGTATCACCTGAGATGACTCACCAGGCACCCAAGGCACCCAATTTCAGCCGAGCAACACCTCCGGGCGCATCTTGGCCTGGTTCCTGCAGCTAGGATCGTATACCGTGGCGCAGTCCCTCATCGATTTACTCAGCCCGTGGGTTGGGGCGTGCCGGGGAGACCCCGATTCGAGTCCACATAGTGGAATCTGCAAGCGGGCCGCCGACTCCACTCGACCCTGAATGTCATCTGAATGGGTCAGGGGAACAACATCAACATCACCTGCCTGCAGCCTGCCCTATAAAGGTCTCTCGCCGCTGATTTGCCATTTCCCATTTCCCCCATACTATGGCCTTGGAATAATCCAACATGTCCGACTCTCGACCCGTCAAGCCTTTTGGCTTGTCGCAGGTCTATGTGCCCCGCGGAGACCCCACCGTGGATATTGTGTTTGTTCATGGTCTAAACGGCCATCCCCACGATTCCTGGACCAGCAAGCCCAGCAAGACGGAGAAAGGCGGCTGTTTCTGGCCCGTGGATCTACTGCCCGAAATTCTTGCACCACTACGTCCTCGCATATTGACCTATGGCTATAATGCGAGCGTTGCTGCTTTTACTGACGGCGCGTCGCGGGACTCAATCGTCAGCCATGCAGAGACGCTGGCGTCCAATCTCGCTGCCAACCGAAATGTATGTGACTTTCATCCCGATCGTGTCTTCTGATCTTCTCTAATCGTCTCACTGACACTTCTCTATAGTTACGAAACTGCTCCGATCGCCCCATCATTTTCGTCTGCCATTCCCTAGGAGGCTTGGTCGTCAAACGTGCCCTCATCTATAGTCGGAGTTTATCGAGCGAGAAAACTGAACACCTGCGCTCCGTGTACGTGTCGACATTCGGCATCCTCTTCCTCGGCACACCCCATAACGGATCCGACATCGCGAAATGGGGGTTGTTATTGCACAACATCTGTACCGCCGTTCTCCCCAAGAAGGTTATGGAGGGCTCCTCGCAACTTGTGCAGGCCCTGCGGAAGGACAACGAGACCCTGCAGCACATCAATAGTCTGTTCGCCGATATCATGGGTCGCTTCCACATCTACTTGTTCCATGAGACTCGCTCTACAGATATGCGCGGAACTCGGGAGATTATTGTCGATGAGGCATCAGCTGCACCGTACATTGAAGGCGTGGAGCGAATGGGCATCGAGGCTGATCATAGCCACATGTGCAAGTTTGACGATGAAAACTCTCCGGGCTTTGAAGTAGTTGCCGAAGCCATCCTCCGATACTCCCGCCAGGCTCCCACGATCATTGCAGATCGTTGGGTGGAAGAGCACAAAACTCGTCTGCTGGAGAAGAAGGCAAAGGCTCGTGAGATTTATGACGGTAGATAGCCTTCCCCTGATTTATCCTCAACATCGCTGACCGTTACAGGTAGAGTAGATGATTCCGTCGGACGCAGTATGACGACTTCGAACTCGCCAGGTAGGGCTTCCCACCTTCTGCCATCCCCGGAAGAGTCAGTTACATTGAAGGAGTATGAGATTGAGGAGCCATCTATTTGATCTTTTTCCTTGTCTTGTTTTTTGGCGGGTAATTGTTCATTGCTCGAAGAGAGACCATGCTATCGGCACATGACTGTTACGAAACCGACTCTTCTTGCTACTTTTCAATCGTCTCTTCGTTCGACCAAAGCTTCTTGTGAATGTTCTTTCTGATCACATCATTCGTGCGTTTCATACAATATTTCATTTTATGTACTTAGCTTGACTTTCCAGGGTGGCTCCCGTCTCTTCCTTCAATATAGCTGATATCATCCATATTGCTCGAAATACCAAGTCAGACATCTGCTGACTGACTTTTACAATAGACTCTTCCCTGCTTACTCTGCCACTACAATCCATTACTGATGGTGGCCGCAACTCCCCAGTATCCGACATAGACCATAGCGGTGTCTTAACATCATCACAAATCTCTCATAGAGATCCACCGCTTTTCGTCGCGCCTCCGGGTTTCCATCCCAATGCAACTTTTTATGGAATGGAGAAGGAGTTGGAGGTGCTACATAGCCGCCTGTTCAAGGTTCGAACACGTGCAGATCGAACAATGGCCGTTCTGATCTCTGGTGTCCCGGGATCTGGAAAAACCCATCTAGCCCGCCAGTATGTCTTTGCACAACGCGAGAATTACCCCGGTGGTATATTCTGGATTGATGCAAAGTCCCGTGAGTCTTCATATAAATGCTTCTGGGAAATCGCGCAAGCAGCCACCCTGATCGACCACAAGGAGACTCATGACCCGGCGTATCAAAAGACTCAGTCCTATGTGAACGCTGTCCGGAACTGGCTTCAGACGCGTCATGAGTGGTTGATGGTATTTGATGGAGTCTCGTTTGATCATGATGATGATATCAATGAGTTTCGACCTTTTCTCCCCTGGAACAAGAGGTGCAGTATCATCTATACCTCGGTTGATGCCACGTTACGAAAAAAGCAACGTCTATACGAACCATACTGCCTCTCGATGCCTCGTATGCGAGTTGAAGATGCTTGCAAACTTCTGTTCAAAGATCTCGGAATCAAAAACGCCACACAGGAGCAGATTCATAAGGCCACTGAGCTGGTGGGATACTACGAATGTCTCCCACTTGCCATTCATGCCATCGGTCATCGTCTTAATGCCACGGGTAAGCCCATCGAGAGATACCGTGTCAAGTACCAAGTGACAGACAAGAAACTCGCCGAGCCATTCTTGGGCATCATGAATGATCTATACCGCTTGCACCACCGACAGGCTTTGAATCTGATTAATCTTCTCGCTTTCCTTGGCCACCATGTTCCGGTCGGCTTGATTAACCTCGGAAAGGGCGCCATGTCCGCCGAAAACGCAGAGATACTGTCCAGTGCTCAGATAGGAGAGGACCCGGATCTCGACACCACTCTAGGAACGCTAATTCACTACGGGTTGATCGAGAGGGCTTTGGATACTCAGACTTCATCCGTTCCGAACCTGTCCCCTCAACAGTCGAGTGATGACATGGGCATAGATGCCACACCAACACCCGGTATCCCAGGATTGACCGAGTCTATTGCTGAAATTAGCGCCGGAGGCTTCTTCTCAATTTACCCTGGCAGCTCGGTTGTTGACGTTGTCAAAATGCACAGCGTGGTGCAGCGATTTTGCCGAGATGAGCTCCGAATCAAGGACGAGGAGTACAAAGACGCCCTCAACAAGAATGATCCGGGATTATACGACTCGTGGTTGATTGTCGCCACACGATTTCTCTGCAGGTCTTATGAGGCTGCAAAAGAGAAGATGGCGCATTATCATGACTGCGGTCTCGTCCGTGACTATAGAGAATACGAGACTCACGCATCGAGCCTTGCTGAGCTCTTCCCCAAAAGATCAGCTATGAGCTCACATCCCTCCATCCTTCGAGAGGCGCGTGAATATCTGCGCCAGCTTATGAAAAGTGTAAGCAGCGAGATCGATCGCAGGTCTCCCAGCTCTTCCCAGGAGACTTCTCGCAACCAAAAGTCTGTTTTTGATAGATCAAGCAGCTCCTCATCTTCATTTCCTGAATCTTCGACCGATGAGGGTCTGTCACGTCAATCCACATTCAACTGGACTGACTCAGGATCTGCCCGTGCAGAATCACCCGAGCAAATCATGGTACCTCCGCGTTTCAAACTGGATCTGTTTCCTCCTCACATCTTCGGACAAGCTGGTTACGAGTCAGAAGAGGGCTACGAGACAGATGGAGAATCAAAGCAAGCTCCTCGAATCTCACCAGCACTTTCGCAGATGAGTCAAGCTACGGAAAAGCCGTCCCCGAAAACACAAAGCCCTCCTGCTCCAGCTGATGAAACGGAATGGAATTTGGTTGACCGACATTCTAAACCACGGGCAACAAGAGAGAGGCAGTCATTGAAGCGAACCCGAGGTATTCGTCGCTTGCGTGGAACCAAACCAGCCACTCCGTTGGTCAAAGTCTCAACTGTCCATGGACGAGGCTCTTCCAGTCGTGTGTTATCGGAAAATGGAAGCTCTTCGATCTTGGCTTCAGCGGCTGAAAAGGCGTTGGCTGACGTCCGGCGATATAGCAACGGCAGTGGAAAGTCAGCTACAGATGGTGTGAACACTACAACTTCAGCTCCAGCGAGTAAAGAGAATGTACCCACCTATGCGAGTGTGGCAGCTCGACGCATGCTAGAGGCAGATTTCCCAAGACGACCAGCCTCTATGCATCCATTACGAGGACAGGAATCAGCTCCAGGTCTACAGGTGAAGCTTTCTGTCGAATCACTTGATGGCCAAGCAGGCTATATATTTGCCTCTCCGCTCGCACATGAAGTGACAACCCATGAGCTGATGACTGAACCCTTGTCACGATCGACATACAGCGAGCCCGGGGGTGATTTCCTCGGTCAGCAGCTTCTACTAGATCTCCAGACTGCGCCTGGGTCCCGCATGGAGTCTCGTCGCTCGTCACTCGCTCACATATACGACCCTGTACGGGAATTGTCTGCCAGTACGCCTTCGCTCGTGCCATATCACCCTGCCCAAGAGCTGTCTGCCAGTACTCCTACTCTCATCCCATATCCGCCACCACCTCTACCGTATGATGAAGACATCAGTATCACTGTTCCACGTCAAAGAAGGTCAAGATCAAGGCCAGCTTCACGGCCAGCTTCGAGATCTCCCGCCGTGCCCCATCCGTCCGCGATCATGCCCGGGGCACTCCCTCTTCAAGTGACTCTCTCTGATGGTCCCATTCCACAAGTCCCCAAGCGTCCGGGTCCCGACGTTCTCACGCGCAATTCTTCTGGGTTCTCACACCAGTCCTGGGCCACAGAGCCAGTCCGTTACCCACCACGGTTCTCACCACCCCCGAGCTTTGAACAAACAAGTGCGATTATGCGTACTGCTACCCCAGGAATGGCGCAGAGCCAGATGGCCCAGCAATCAATGGCCCAATTGCAGAGTCTCCCCGGAGCTACCGGCTGGAACGGCGGCTCCTTCTCAGACAGCGCCCTCCAATCCGACGCACTATACCCACCCATCCCTCCATCACGCCCCAGACTAGGCTCGGTAGACGAGCGACTACGAGAGATGAGCCTAGCATGGACATCAGAGGTCGAACCTGCTCAAATTCTTCAATTTGGAGGACATCGCGTTGATGTGCGAGATGCACGCCAACGGCTACACGAGTCTGGCAGGCTCCAGGCTCCCCGTCATGTTTCTACTTATCAACTCTATCACCCAAACATTTCTGGGCCCTTGATTCACGAGGGGAACCATATCTATGCGCCCGCTCCGCCGCTAGAGTATTACGGCGGCAGGCGGCCACGGAGTGGTAGCTCGCCGCCTAAACCTGACTATGATGGGCTGGGTGTTCGTTTCTCATGAAGCTGGATCCTCGATGTTATTCATTTTTCTACTTATTATGGCATTTGCATACCGGTTTGATTCTATCTGTTATTATCCTGTTGTTATCTGCACGATTTGCATGTCTTGCGCGTTCGGAGTGGGCATCTTGCTGGTGGAGCTTGAGCTATCGGGGCTTTCATCGTTGTGATAGAAGCATAGAGGGGTTTGAGTCTGTGGGTGGTCTTGATTGAATTCTTGCGGTGTTGTGCATTGCATCTACATTTGAACTGGCGTGTTGCTCCACTTTATTGTTTCTATGCTTGCTCTCGGACGATATTTTTATTACCCCGCCGGACAAAATTAATATACCCCATACCAGACGGTATGTCTCTCTAATAGTCATTGTTTTTTGATTGTTATGATTTGCTCTTGATTTAAAGTCAGATCCATAAAAATTGAAAAACGAAGATTGAAAAAAAACGTCATTCCATACGATACCAGAGATATAATAGTAAGAACGCATAGCCGTGCCTATATAGCCTACTGGTCGGAGGCTTTTAGGGGAAATGCCTACCATATCGTGGAATTGCGTTTCTTGCAATAGATAAATTTAACGCCTCATACCATCTGCAAATTTCCCGCCCCAGTCAACCGATTTCGAAAACTACTGTAGTGCGGAGGCCCACGTTACATGTTAAATAGAACCGCCGTATAGCAGCCGCGGTGCTTACAAGTTGCCTAAACGGGATCTGCGTTCTGCCGGGCCACCCGTTCGTCGATTGCCGCGGTGGATCCCACTCATGCGACTTCAAGAGCTGTCCTTCCGGGCGACTGTCATTGTCCGTGTCTGTTACAAGCTTGACCTGCAACGATAACCCATAACCCCGGTACCCGACCTGCCGCGCCCCAACCTCCCTCGCTCCTGACACCGCCTTACTTCTTCACATCTCGACCAGCCCAGTCACCCAAGTCTCCAGATCGAAAAGACCGTGCAGAGAGGGGTGCGATCTCCGTTGATAGGTTTAGATCTCGTCACCTATTCCTGAAGCGCCTTTGGCTTTCTCTCACGTCGACTTAGACGACTGGGTTCGCCCGCTGATCATCCCATTACCCCGGATTTTGTGGAGGGGTGCCGCAACACGCCACACAACCAGCTCCGATATCCGCCATATCAAGCTTATGATCGATATCGTGGCCTGTAACGTATAAAGTGAGAGGTCTAGACCTCATTTCCGGCTTCAGCTCAAAAGAGCGGTGTTCATTGCCGCGAAGATCAGGCAACACCACACCGAACCATGGCGTGGTACTCCATCCTCCCGCCGCAGCTCACCCAGCTCGAGAGCTGGGCAGTGCGCATCTTCGTACGTCTGACTTCTCCGTAAATGGCGCCTCATTTGGTCCATTTCTAACACCGGCTTTCCAATAGCTCCTCCTCGGCATTATAACAATCTTCCCCTGGGCCGCGCTCATCGTCTTAGACGCCAGCCTCTGGCTCTACCGAATGATCATCTGGGAATTCCCATGGATTGGTGGACGCGCACGTGGCCAGCAGCGTCCCCGTGCACCGAGTCTGAATGAACGACTAGACGGACATCGGCGATCTTTCCGTCTAGGAAGCATGGAACCCGATGAAAGCGAGCGCGGGCGATCACGCGACGGATCACTGGATAGAACCGCAGAGAAGGAGAATGTGGTTCCTACCACAGACGCACGGGTACATTCCGGCAGTGGAGACGTGAAGCATAGGGCTGGACGAGCTTGATTTCCCCTTGCGATGATGCCTACGGCTTTTTTGTTTTCTTTCTACCATCCAAAGGTTCCCTGGTTTCATGTCATGGCGTTCTAAGGTGATTTGGTTTGTCGGGTGATACCCGTTTTCGGCAGTAGGGCAGACGTCCTCTGTATTATTCGGACGGTTGTCATTTGGTCTAATGTGAATATTCTTGTACTTCTTATACTTGATTAATAAGACGGATGAGTATAAGCTGGCGAAAGTGGAAGGTGGATGCGATATCATACCCCCTCTGCGGAGTCCGTGCGGAGTAGATGTCGGGACTGATAAGACGCGGATTCCGCTCGGTTTACTGGCATGGGAGTTGTGAAAGCTTCTGTGCAACTCTCTAGGATTCTCAAAGTACGGAATCTTTGAATAGCGCCTACTGGCACCTCGCAAAGATGGCGCATATCTCCTTAGAAGCCGAGGCAATGCCGCTTCGGATTATGACCCCTTCATTTCATTTTTTGTTGGGAGCATTGCTCATAGGATCATGTCTCTGGATCTGGCGATGGAGCCGACAACGCATTTTGACTCACAGCAAAACGAGTTCGAAGGTCCTGGCAAATGAAACAGATGGAAAGAATCCTATAATTGCGCCATTGGAAGAGTTCAACTGGGAGACTACCGAGCCTCCACAGTTTCGTCCATTCCGAGGAAAAGAGAAGTTCAACTTGACCATGGGTGATTCAATAACCCCATCAACAAACATAAAACCCAGGCTAATAGATCCTTAGCCCTTGAAAACCTTGAGCCATCCGAGTTATTACTCATAGACAAAACGTATAAAGACCGCCTCACTCTCCGCAAGGAGCTACTGCAGCAACACCACGATATAGTAGTCGCCGTCAACAGTGACGGCAACAAGATGACAGATACACTCATTCGTGCCGCTGTCAGCGAGCTATACACCTCCATGCTGGGCGAATATCTACCGACCCGATATCCAACCATGTTCAGGCTAGAAAACGAAGCCTTCGAAAACCTCGTCACAGGAGAAACCTGGCCAACAACCCTCACAGCAGAAACCCCAACTATTCAGGCACTAGAAATCCTCATGCAAACCATCGATGAAGATTTCCTTATCCTTTTACCCGAACTGTCGCCCTCATCGGCAGATCAGCCGAAATACATACTCCAAGCATATACAACCTGCTTCCCATCCGGATTCAACCCGCGTGAGAAACTAGGTCGACGACTCGCTGATATTCACGGCCCGGTACCTGGATATGCAGATAAAATAGAGCGCAGCATGGACCGCTTCTTTGCGCGGGTCGAGGTTGGGAAGTATGTGAAGCGTGTCAATTGGAGTATCACGACCGGCGCGCAGTTGTTTGCCGCGTTTGGAGAAGTTCATGGGCCGGGGGATATTTCCGAAGAGCCGGGATCGAAGGCTATGAAGCTGGATGATTTGGATCTGTATAAGGTATGTGAATGAAATTGGAAGGGGTTGGGGGAGCTATGCTGATATCTGTAGACGGTGTTGCGCTGTGAGCGACAGACTTTGCATCGCCTTCCTCGCTCTCGGGCTTTGGTATTTGCTTTTCATACTTATACGTATCCTATACAGAGGATTAAGGATGAGGGAATTGGTGAGGAGTTGGTAGTTGCTGTTGATGGGTTTAAGAAGGGGAATGTACCTGCTATGAACTCTTATAAGAGGGCTGATGTTTGGGGGAATGCTTTAAAGGAGTTTATGCGGTCTTGATGGGCGCATCTCACAATCGCGTCTTAAGAGCTAATGATTGGGAGTGTTTCTTGCTTCATAAGACTTGCAATCGTGGTATATCTAAACTTTTCTTATTAAACAGAAACTGCTTAGTGCAGACGCTCCATGACCTTGAGCAGGTCAGTCGACACACCCATAGCAGTAACCTCACCACCAGCACCAGCACCCTGCACAATAACAGGGTTGGCGCCGTACCGCTTGGTGTAAAAGCTGATGATGTTGTCACTGCCCTTCAGACCAGCAATGGCACTGTCCTTGTCGAAGTACTGCAGACCGACCTTGACGGCCTTGTTGGCAACGTCGATGCTACCGACGTAACGGACGACCTTGCCTTCCTTCTCGGCGGCGTTCTTGATGTTCGCCATCTGGGCATCGAACTCCGGCAGGCGGGTCATGAACTGCGAGATACCGTCCGCGGAGGAAGGCAGGGAGGCAAGCTCGGTGGGAATGAGGGACTCAATGGGGAAGGAGTCAGGGCGGGTGACTTCGAGGCCGGCAAGGCGGGCGAGGATGGTGAGCTTGCGCGCAACGTCCATGCCGTTCAGGTCATCACGGGGATCAGGCTCGGTGTAGCCGAGCTCCTTGGCCTGAGCCACGACGGCGCTCCACTGGGCGCTCGAGGAGCCTGAGGCGGGAGCAAATGTGTTGAAGAGGAAAGAGAGAGTTCCGGAGAAGACACCCTCAATGCGGGTCACCTCATCGCCGGTAGCAACCAAGTCCTTAAGGGTGGACAGAACGGGCAGGCCGGCGCCGACAGTGCTCTCGTGGTAAACAAGGGCCTTACCCTCAGCAGCGGAGGAGAAGATATCCTTCCACAGGGAAAGGTCATCAGAGAAGCCCTTCTTGTTGGGGGTGACGACGGAGACACCCTTCTTCAAGAATGTGGGGTACGAGCGAGCCAGGTTGATATCGGAGGTGTTGTCGACGAGGATAGCACGTCCAGGAGCCGCAGCGAGGTATGAGGCAATCTCCTCAGCGGGCAGAGCGCCAGCCTTGGTCAAAGAGGGAGCCGCCGACGCGGTAGCCCAGTCGGCCGCGGGGATCGCCGGCGAGTAGGCCGGTGCCGGAGCGAGGAGGGTCTGCGAGGAACGGGCAAGAAGGACGAGCTTAGGCGCATTGGGGAGACGAGCAAGCTGAGAGAGGAATGCGGTACCAACACCGCCGACGCCTGGATAGACTGGTTAGCACATCGATAGGAAATAAACTTCTGAGATAGAGTACTCACCAACGACGCCGAGATAGATGGGGGTGGCAGACATGATGGAGGGTCAATTGGTTCAACTTAGGTTTAGGGAAACGCTCAATTGAATGGCGCAGATATGAGAGAGATGAGAGAGATAAGTCTTCGGGAAATGTAAAGATTAAAATCGAGACAAATCGCCGAGCTCGTCATCTCGTGGGGTCCGCGGGGCAGCGCTGACTCAGGGCCGATTGCGGCCATTCGGAATGTTGACTTTGTACTTTCTACCTTGACTGGTGCATTGGTTGAACATAGTTCCTAAATAGGTCGGGGAAGATATTCAAAATGCGATCTAGATCACATCCTACCCGTACGCTTACTAGGCTACTACTACCGTAGATTATCTGAATTGATATTCGCCAGTAAACTCAGGCACCAATCCTTATCGCCTATCGCAATCGCAACCGGCCGACTTTCACTTTGTCGCAAGCTTCGAGAGCTACACACAACACTATGGCTTCAGATCACTCCTCGCTATACGGGAAGCGCCGTGACAAAACATCAAAATCACAAGACCTTCCATCGTCGTCTACGCTCGCATTCACCAGTCAACTCTCCTCCCTCATCTCCCAGAACTCCAACTCTTCGGCTCAGGGCCGTCAGCGACCATCCAAGAACCTCAAATCTGACATCTTCGGCAAACAAAACAAAGGCACAGAGAAACGTGCTGCTGCAGATCTCGAAGATGACGATCACCATGTCTCGAAGCAAGTCCATCAACGAAGCCAGGACATCGGAGGCATCGATGACGCCACGCTGGGTCGGTCGAAGCGCCGCATGGAGCAGAAGGTGCGCCAGTACGAGGACATGAAGAAAGGGTTGTATCTCGCAGGAAACAGTAGCGATGAAGACGACACACCTGGTGGTACCAAAGAAGATTACCTGTCGAGGTTGCGTCGCAAGGAGAAAGAGGGACTCGTTGATTTCGATCGCAAATGGGCGAACGAGGAACGCAAAAGAGAAGATGCATCCAATGACTCAGAGGATGAAGACGACGACAACGCATCTATCATCTCGTACGAAGACGAGTTAGGTCGCCACCGCCGCGGCACCAGAGCCGAGGCAGCTCAAGCTGTGCGCGCCAAGGAGGAAGAAGAACGTGGACAATCGATGCAAGAACGATGGCGACCGAATCGACCAGAGAATCTGATCTACGGCGAAGCAGTCCAAGCGGAGGCATTCAATCCTGACGCGAACATCGCATCACATATGGCTAATCTCGCTGCGCGCCGGGACCGATCAGCTACACCGCCGGATCAGAGGCATTATGATGCCGAAGCCGAAGTGCGTAATCGTGGAACGGGCTTCTATGCCTTTTCCCGCGATGAAACGGAACGTAAGAAGCAAATGGAGGAGCTGAAACACGCTCGGGAGGAGACACAGCGCCAGCGCGATCGACTGTCGGCGAGGGCTGCGGAACATCAGGCTACTCTCGATGACCGGCGGCGACAGGTCCAAGAGCTGCGGAGTAAGAGGTTGGCTGCGCGATTCTTGGGTGGCTTTACCGATACGGAGGCAACAAGCACATAAGGAAATGGGTTCTTTTGTACCTTTAGCGATATAGCATACTGGTAGCGGGTTCATACAAGCGAATTATGGTGTTTCACTCAGATCTCATATAGACGTCCTTCAGCCAGGGAATGGCTATTGAGAATGCGGGCCGTAAGATGTAGTATCCGTACGGCAGACTTGGGTTGATATTAGGCTGCTTGCTTATAGATACTAACTCGCGAGTCCTAGAGCTCCTCGGCTTCAACAGTCAGCCCGAGGAATTCAACCGCGAGTTGATCGTCTACTCCAAAAGAGTACTGTACTGGCGTTTATATAGAGAATCTAGACCATTTGAACCCACTAACCAGGATGTCTCTACTGCGACGCAGATATTAACCTGTGGGACAGTCTTCCGAGATGGTTCCTACCAAGAAAGGCAAGGCGGTGCCCTCCCAAGGCTGATAAGGCTGATCCACTCGTCTGCTCCGATGGGTCTTGGTGTTCTCTTCCAAAGTCAATTTTGGACTCGGGGGAAGGCAACAATACGCTCTGATCGCGCTAGGCGCCCCAAAAGTACAAGGACTGCACAGCCTCACTTTAGGGCCGTAGTATAGGCAGCACCGAAGCTCTTTTGCTACGTTGTGGCTTAGGGTGATCTATATAAGCTGAGATCTGTCTTCGAGGATTTCCCCATCCTTTGACTTCGTCAAGATGGCTGTTCACCGTGCCCTACTCCAAACCTTGATATGTGGGGAGGGGAAGCCTTGGTTCGAGAGTGGGGGAACCATAGATGCCAGGGCTGTCAAAACAATCACGAAGATACCCTGCTACACCTTGAAGCCAGAGCATAAGCAATGGCACAGTCTGATCGATGAGAACGACAAGATAGCTTGGAAGCCAAAACCTGGGTGAAAAGATCACCCCCCACCTCACACCACTGGCCCCGCCATTCCTGCACGACCACGTCAAAAGCGACAAGAGCCGCAACCTGCACGTGAGAAAACCGCCGATTTGTGTGCTCGCACTTTTCGTATTCTTTCCTCATCCCATGGCCTAACCTGATGGATCTGCGCTTGTCTGCCGATGAGTGCGAAGATGCGGCCGCCGGCTTCAGCACCTTCCGTGCCCCTCTTCCTGAGCACGCAACGGATGTGACGGCGCTTATGTCCGATTTCTATGCCCTCAGCTCAACTCTAGGCAGTTTGGCCGACCTGATCAAGGATACTCACTATCATCGCAATTGGCCTCTTGTCCAGGGCGATCTGGAATTGGTGCGCTTGAGCCTGAAATACACTATTGAGGATATCCTCGATTTCTTTGGCCGTCTCGACGGCGGTAAAGCCACCCAGGCGGGCTACAAGCGGGTTTGGCTGGATTTGACCCGTTTCTTCTGGGATGAGTCGCAGTATACACTGGGTACTCGCTTGGCGCAGTATAAGACGTTCCTGCGGGAGATAGGTGACTTGATGAAAGGGTAAGATACGTGGAAAGGAAAGGAAAAGACCATATACTGACTGGTATGAAGCCGTGGCCACGATCTACCACTTATCGCGGGGTATCGAGTTTCTATGAAGACCCTCATGGCTTCACAAGAACAACGTGTTGCAGCGCGCTTTGCGCGCATGTCCTTGGGTCGCAAGCCGCCTTCGAGCGATAGTACTGACCCTCCAAGCCCGGTCAGTGATCGCCGGCCACGCCGTCGTTCCTTTGAGCGTCCTCGCCCACCGCATTTATCCCCTCAGTCACCTCTCTCGCCTCAATCGCCAGCTTTCAACCCATTTTTCGATATACCTCCATCCGCACCGGAGGCACCACCCACGCCAGATGCGCCGAGTTCGATATTGACGGGATCTACGTCTGCCACCACGGCTACTAGCCAATCTACCCATTCTGATGCCGTTCAATACCATTGGATTAGAGAGGCATTCTCCAATTATGGATCCGGAACCCCAATCCCGGATACATCAGACAAGGCAGGGTGTTTCGGTGAGCCGCAGTCTGGAGTCAAGGCGGTACTCAAAGAGCAGGGTTTCGAGCAACTTCTTCAACTGTATGTAAGGTGCACTTGAGTATTCACTTGAATGCTAATATTACCAACAGCGCTTTCAACGACTCTTCCAATATGACTATATACTTCTTCCTGCGAGAAACAGATCACCGCGTGCGAATTGTCATTAAAGTTCCCCACCGAAGCAAACCCAGCGAGTACTTTTGCTTGCC